>NC_069097.1:4220088-4937963 GCF_947172395.1 Bicyclus anynana | reverse complement strand
TTACACTGGATTGGCACCGCCCTCAAACTGATCAGAAGGTAGCAAAAAAAAACATACATACAGCCGAACGTAGAAGTCGGTTATGAAAAATTCAACCGACTTTATAAAAAATTCAACCGACTTCAAAAATATAAGACATACTGACTAAACTAAATAGCGAAAAATAACATCATACTAAGTTCTATATAAAATCATAGTATGTTCTAACTGATGATCGGTTTGAAGGCGGTGCTACCCGATGATGTACCTTTGCAGCCTTTGTAACGAGTAGTAATGGGCACGGCGATTTTTCTGTTTCATTTGAGTCGGACCCCTTAACTGTAGAGTCATTGACACTTCAAAAACAATTAAGTACCTAATTTTATTATCATACATGAAGATAGAAACATTATAATATATTACAAATCAACGAAAATGCCCAATAGCGTTATAGCCAGTTTATCTCATTAGATATATTAAATGAATACAAGAAACGTACTTAAATGTCGCTTACATTTCAAGTGACGTCACTCAATAAGGTTTTATCTAAGAATTCATTTGACCCACCTGCCACCCACGAAGTTAAGTTCCGATTATAAACAATCTTTTGATGCGATCGTTAAGGTGGGTACATAATACAAACATTTCCGTTGCGGTTTTACACTTTGCATCGAAGAAAAAAATATGTTATTGATGGAAATTGTAATTTGTAAGTGATAACTTTTATAGCCCATATAGATATTATCAATGTGAAAGTGACGTCGTTCGTTAATGTTGATTTGACGCGGTAGCTTACTTACTTACTTTTTCAGAGTTACAGAGAACAACATAAGATGCAAAGCGGTGGTCTTTCCATGTAAATAAATAAGTAAACTATTTTTTGGTATATAAGTTATTATTTTGTAACCAAAAACAAATAATATGTACGAAAAGATGTATGTAAAAAAATGTTAAGCCATTCCCGGAGATTAAAATTGTAATTGCAAAAAGCTATTTTTTTCAAGAAAAATAAAAACCGAATTTTGGCAATTGTTGACAAAGTAATAGACCTAGATAAAAATAAAAGTGAGAAAGCTATAGATCCCAAAAATGAAATAATACTAAAACACGTGTACTGGCAGTTACAGTTTTATTCTCCGGCAACGACGAATTTTTTTTTTCCAGAAAAAAGAATACCAATGCGGGTTTTTATAATTCACAAGCGGACGCCCGCGATTTCATCCGGCTGGAATTCAGTTTTTCACAAATCCCTGGGATGAAGAGTCTATGTGTTAATCCAGAGTAAAATCCATTTCTATTCCAAATTTCAGCCAAATCGCTTCAGTAGCCGCAGCGTAAAAGAGGAACAAACATACTTACACACTTTCAGACTTACACACAAACATTCGCCTTTATAATATTAGTGTGTAATTAATAATAAAAAATAACATAACTGTATGTGTGTACTACGCCTTAAGCTCAACTTAAATAGAACCTATTATTCTTTTAGGAGCTCAAAGTCTTCGAGTTGTAATAGTAATTAAGAAGAGATTTTGAAACCTCAAAGAATTCGGTATTTAGTAAACCTTGCATCGTTATCAATTGATTAGCATATTTAGAATTTTTAATTGGAACTCGATAACACGATTGCTAGTGATTGATTTTTATTATTAAGTTACGCATAATAAAAACATATTGTCTTAATATATGCTCAATAAACAGTGATTGGTGTGTGAGTTAAAACGATTTTCAATAAAATAGTCTAGTTGTTTTTTAATTTATTTTTACTTAAAACCAAAATGAAAAAAACCGGCTAAGTGCGTGTCGGGGCACGCGAAGAGTAGGGTTCCGTTAGGTTAGCACTTTAATCCCTTATGCACAAAAATAACGATAACGATACCCCAAGATAAGATAGACGATAAAAACATTCATCCACACTTTGTATGTAGGATGAATTTTTCAAGGAAAGGAAAGCAAGGACATCAAGCAATTCGCAGGGATTACCAGCGACTTGCTTGATGTCGTCAGTCAACCTGGTCGACCAACACTGCGTTTTTAGTGCGGGGTCGCCATTCCAGCAACTTAGGACCCCATCGTCATCGGCTCTTCTAACTATGTGGCCCGCCCATTGCCACTCCAGCTTCGGGACTCGTTGAGCTATGTGACTGGTTCTTCTGCGGTTCTTTAAAAACAATAGTAATTAATGGAGCTTAATGCCGAAGCGATAGCTTAAACATGTATATAAGATGGGAATTGTGCCAGTTCGGCCAGTTGACCCCGGGTCGGCTCTCGCCTGATCATAATTACCAGTGAAACAACCTGATTGTGATCACGACACACACAGGTCCATACAAGTGTGTTTGTTCTGCCAGTGGTTCTCAACTTAACGGTTTTAAAAATAATAATCAAACTAATATTATAAAGGTGAAGTTTGTGAGTAAGTGTGTGTGTGTAAGTGTGTATGTTTGTTCCTCCTTTTCGCTGCGGCTACTGAAGCGATTTGGCTGAAATTTCAAATGGAAATAGAATTTACGATGAATTAACTCATAGGCTACTTTTCATCCCAAAAAATTTATGGTTTCTGCGGGATTTGTAAAAAACTGAATTCTACAAAGTCGTGATAGTCCCGCGCTAGTTTATATTATTTCCCGTATATATAGCTGTTTTACCAGAGTAAGAATATTGGTACTAAACGAACCTATGTGATAAACTAGACTATAGTAGTATGCCAAGTTGCCATAACAGTCCCGTCTACCGTTCTAGAGATATAAATAGTGTGAACAACCCGATCTAGTTCTATAAAGGTATTTAGTACATTATATTTCCTAAACATCAAAACTCCATTTTTAATGTCCCACTACAAGAAACATACTTCAAACACTCAAAACACACCTTATTAGTAAGGAATTTAGACTGATAAAATGCTGATGGGGTTAGTTTAAACAAAATTATGCAAATGTTGGCAGCGCAGGTATTTTTTTTTGTGATGAAAATATATTATTCGTTTTGTATCTGACGGATTATTTTACTGATTTTAATCTGTCTACGTTTACAACATTTTCCATTATCATATAGTGTTTCCATTCCCATCATACGTGACAACAAATGCATATTAAAACGCTTGACATAAAAAATATAAAAACTTTGAGAACCACTCGAAACAACAATGTATGCCAATGTCCGTACAAACCAAACGATGTAACTAGTAAGGCACCCCGACATCTTTCACATACCGACAAGAGCACACCATTTTGTCTATCCGTCCGTTAAATAGCCGTCTCGAACTGTCGATGCATCAATCAAACAAACAAGCGAGTATTAATATTTTTTTTTTCTCTCCAATTAGATCTTTTGTGAGAACGAGATCTTCGTCTCTAATGTGTCGTTTACCATTTTTGGTATCATTTGTTGTATTTGCTTTGTGTTTGTGATACTGCAATCAAAAGATCATCTTTTTGTATCGCTTTAGTATTTGATCTTTAATTCAATTTTTAAGTTTTTAGATTGTGAGCAAATAGGTCTAACGTAAAATATAGAATGTACTCGTATACATATTATGTGTAATAATAATAAAAAAATACAAAGTTTTAGAATGTTGTATAAAACAAAAGATTTTCATTCTATTTACTTTATGGTTTCAAAAATAACTTACGAGTACTTTACAAATGAGAACATTTACTTTATCAAACGAGTACTTTACAAATGAGAACATTTACTTTATCAAACTGTTGAGAACAATAATTAGAAATTTTTTATTGTCCCATATGTATTTCCGATTTTCTCAAAACTAGGTTTATGCAAAAAAAAGGTTTTGGAAAAATAGGAAATACCTACATATTTTTAATTCCGATGTGAATTTTCATTATTTAAAATTCATAGTTAAAAACGAAAGTATGTATACGTTTTCCTCTAAAAATAGTATAGTTTATGCATTTTATTAAAAAAAAAAAAGTTATATTTAAGTTTTATTTTGTTATGATTTTCATAAAATAAAATGGAGGACATACCTAACATCTGATGATATTTTATTAATTGAATTATATTTTCCTTATTCTTTACAAGTTAGCCCTTGGCTACAATCTTACCTGAGGGTATAGTAATAATGCAATCTAAAATGGAAGCAGGCTAACTTGTTAGAAGTAGGGGAAAATCCACAGCCCTTTCGGTTTCTACACGACATCGTACCTTCAAAAGACCTATGTCCTGCAGTGGACGTCCATCGGCTGATATGATGATGATGATGATGATGATCGTACCTAAAATTCTATTAAAATGAACTTATAAATATTAGAATAATCTGACAAAATATTATTAAATTAAACTAAATTAAACTAAGTATATTAGTAGACACTTTTTTCCCCATTCCGTGACTCAAAGCTATAATGTATATAATTATTATCAGAGCATATAAAAATATTCAGATGCGTCATATTAAAATGCAAAAAAATAAACCACAGGAACGATAACAATGACCGCTCAGCAAATAATAAAGATCACTTAGTGTAACTTTTATTTGGCGAGCGATCGATACGAAACGTCGATCATCTTAATTGATCATTCAACGTGATCCTGTGCTAAACTGGAAATATTTTAGTCCCAGACACTTAATCAATATAAAAAGATCACAAGCGGTACACTCAATCATACCATTATAGATTAAGTATTTAAAACAGATGTGACAATATGCACAAAGGTTAAATAAAAACTTTATTTTAAACAAAATTAATGACGCATTTTTGAATTCCGATTTCCGGTAAAATTGGCCAAGTAAGTAAAGTAAGCAAAAACTACGTTTAAATTGTAGTTATATGATAAGACACGGTATCCAAACAGTTTTGGTAGATAGTACATTCAGATATCAGCGTGAACAGACAAGACCGTTTTGGGAGATTACAATATTAACAACTAGCGGACCCGGTCAAGATTCGCTTTGACATATGTGCACTTCTTCCCTATCCCTACCCTACGCTACCCTACCCTACCCTACTCCTACCGTACTTGAAAACTAGTCCGACTCCTACTCTACTATTCTAAAAAAAAACTCTCCGTTAGAATCATCCTCGTACTTCGGAGTGCCTATTTAAAAAAAACTGCCCTAACAACATTTTTAGCGATTCATTTTTATATTACCTATAGATAATTGAATTTGTTATATGCAAAATAAACATATTTTTTATTCTTTACCACATCTACGTCACGAAATCATCATTGCACATTCGTCTGACAATTCGTCAGCATCGCAGTGGAATTCAGTAAAGGGCAATCTTTAGCCGATTGGGTGCGACCTTATCTCCCTTTATGGTTCGATCTTAAAAAAGATTTATGATAACGCACGGCACGGACGAAGCCCAACACTTTAAAATAAACGACAAGAAGTCTCTTCCAATTGTGATGGAAATGCTTTCTGTAGTAAAATTAAACGATAACCCTGTCGTTTAGAGAGATTTAAATGGCTTAGGGACTTTTATTGGGTCTGCCTACATTTACTTTAGTTGGATTTTACAATTTTATTGTCTGGTACCTGAGTTGTTACAGAGGGCATCTATAAAAATATCGAGCTTTTTCATTCAAATGTGTTTGAGTGTCCTTAACTTTATGGAAATTATTATACGAGGATAGATCCCTATCACTTTCATCATCACTAGCGTAATCTTTACTAATAAAATAAATGCAAAAGTATGTCTGTCTGTTAGTTACCTTTTCACGGCTAACGGAAAACCAATCAAGAATAATTTCTGGTGTAATGGTAAATGGGACCTTGGAGCAAATCATAGAGTACTTTTGACCTTAAAATTAAAATAGTTAAGAGTGAAATAGGGGTTGAAAGTTTGTATTGAGAGTTCTTCATTTTTAGATTTGCTGTTTTAAAAATTTATTCATAAATCATGAAAAAAATACAAAATATAATGTGATTCAAGAATTTTTAAGCTTTTACCCTTAAAGTAGTGAAATAGGGGTTGAAAGTTTACATTGATTTCCACGCGGATATAAAAAAAAATAACAAAAAAAATTTAACCGTCTTCAAAAACATAAGACGTACCCTATAAACTAAAAAGCGAAAAATAACATCGTAAAGTTCTACCTATTGATCAGTTTCAAGGCGGTGCTAACCCGGTGTATTAATTCAAGCCATAACATAAAGGTTTTTGAGACAGTGTTCTTTCATTTAGCTCTTGAAACGGCCGGTGTTGTATTAAACAACACCGGTCTGTATGTTTGTTACCAAGCGTCTTCGAGTAATCAGGTAACATACACGCAAAAAAAACATACACTCTAATTGAGAACCTCCTCCTTTTTTTGAAGTCGGCTAAAAAGGAAGTGTATAATTGTAATGAAGTGCAAAGGCAGCCTTGCTTGTCTATTGTTTCGAGTAACTCTATCACGTCAGGTGACTCGTTTTGTTCCATGTATTTAGTTGTACTAGTTTCAAACTGCGGGTGGTCTAAACAAGTACCGAGGTGTAGCACATAACATTGTATGCAAAGCATTGTGAACGCACTACATTAGTAATTAGGTGAAATTTATAACCCAGTTTGGCCTGCAGCTTCGTGGAAGGAATACCTTGAACTTTATTTATAAGTCTTGTCATTATTAACCTATTTTAACAGCTTACTGTAGGGCTAGGCCTTCCTCCTAATTTTAGAGGGAATATGGTGCTTAGATCCACCACGCTGCTCCAATGTGGACTGTTAAATTCATTGACGACCACTATCAAATGTTTATGATAATGAACGGGATCGAGGGTCTCTTCGAGACACGTAACCATCAACTTCCCGACTTTGGGCTGACAATGACTGACTTAGAAGAAACAACACTCAGTATCTCTTATGAGGATGCCCAGGATTCAAAACCAGGATCTCGTCTATCTATCCTAAGCCATGTAGGCTGGATACCATTGGACCATCGAGGCAGTGTTATAGCTTCGTGTAATTATTTATAAAACAATACATAATTCATTTCAGATTCAAGGCTATCATCATTAACAACTCATATTCGGCTCACTGTTGAACGCGAGTCACCTCTCAGAAAGAGGGGTTTGGCCTTCACGCTGGCCCAATAGGGATTGGCAGACTTCACACACGTAGAGAATTAAGAAAATTCTCAGGTATGTAAGCTTCCTCACGATGATTCCTTCACCGTTTGAGACATGTGATGTTTATTTTCTTAAAATGCACATAACTGAAAAGTTGGAGGTGTTTGCCCCGGACCAGATTTGAACCTACACATTCCGAATCGAAGGAAGAAGTCATATCCACTGGCCTATCACGTATCTTTTATGAAAGGATAGTAATTCTATTTCCAATTCAAAATGTTTTGCAATTAGCCTAAGTGTTTCTAATAACGATTAGCATAGGATTGTATTAAAAGTGTTGGGTTTCTGTGTTGGCATTACAATAAACATTCCCATTTTAATGTAATATACCTTTAATATGAACATTTGTTTTGCAATACACAACCATTTTAATTAAATGTATGCTCACGTTAGTATCTGTGATGAGGGAGATTAAATCGGTATATCGGAGATGTTACGAGCATCTAGCTAACTTGCGACCCTAGTTGTAATAAGATACTGTGTAAAGAAATATCTATTGAAATGTTCTATTCATTTGTAGGTACCAAATGTAGGTATAGGTATAAAATACAAGCAGACGCCGTGCGGTTTCTTCGGTGTGGTTCCCGTTGATGGTTTCACTCGTAGGAATACGGGGACAATATAACATATACTGAACATATAACTGAAATTAAAAAAAAAAATAATAAAAACTTTTGCAACTATGAAGTGCACCTACTATCTCAGTAAAGATATTGTGGTACTATCCTAAAATCATCTTATCAGCCGATGGACGTCCAGGATATAGGCCTTTGACTCGCTTGATGTCGTCCCTCCACCTGGTGGGGGGTCGACCTAAACTGCTCTTACTAGTGCGGGGTCGCCATTCCAGTACTTTGGGACCCCAACGTCATCGGCTCTTCGAACTATGTGCCCCGCCCATTGCCACTTCAGCTTCGACACTCGTAGAACTACGTCGGTGACTTTGGTCCTTCTGCGGATCTCCTCATTTCTGATTCGTCATCATCATCATCATCATCATATCAGCCGATGGACGTCCACTGCAGGACATAGGCCTTTTGTAGGGACTTCCAAATATCACGATACTGAGCCATCTGCATCCAGCGAATCCCTGCGACTCGCTTGATGTCGTCAGTCCACCTGGTGGGGGGTCGGCCAACACTGCGCTTACTAGTGCGGGGTCGCCATTCCAGCACTTTGGGACCCCAACGTCCATCGGCTCTTCGCACTATGTGCCCCGCCCATTGCCACTTCAGCTTCGCAACTCGTTGAGCTATGTCGGTGACTTTGGTTCTTCTGCGGATCTCCTCATTTCTGATTCGATCACGCAGAGATACTCCTAACATAGCTCGGTCCATCGCCCGCTGTGTGACTCTGAGCCTTCTTATCAGGCCCATAGTTAGCGACCAAGTCTCGGAACCATAGGTCATCACTGGCAACACGCACTGTTCGAAGACTTTTGTCTTCAGGCACTGAGGTATTTTGTTGGACGAAAAGATGTCGCGAAGTTTCCCGAATGCAGCCCAGCCGAGTTGGATTCGACGGTTCACCTCTTTCTCGAAATTGGACCTACCTAACTGGATCATATGTCCTAGGTATATGTATTCGTCTACAATTTCGAGTGCAGCGTTCTCAACTATAACTGGGTGGAGCGATACATGAGCATTACACATTATTTTTGTTTTGCCCATGTTCATTTTCAGGCCCACCTGTTGAGAAACGCTGCTGAGGTCATTGAGCATGGTACTAAGGTCATCCAGAGTCTGTGCCATGATGACTACATCATCCGCGAACCGCAGTTGAGTGATGTACTCGCCATTGATGTTAATGCCAAGTCCGCCCCAGTCCAGAAGCTTAAAGACGTCTTCCAGTGCGGCGGTAAATAGCTTCGGAGAGATCACATCTCCCTGACGCACTCCTCGCTGCAACTGGATTGGCCTCGTAGTCTGATCCTGAATACGGACTGACATAGTGGCGTTTTCGTACAAGCACTTCAACGCTTGGATATACCTGTGTCTGATTCGTAATGGACAACAAACTCATCCTAAAATGTTTTGTGTAAATACATCTTTCTGTTAGAGTTTTTTATCTAATGGACGTTAAAAAAGCGTTCAAATATAGTATGAAGTTAAGTCTATTTCCAAAAAAAAATGCCCAAAAATTGAAAATGCAACACTGCTCGAAAAAAAGGGACATGTTTTAAAAACGCTGTCAAGTGGTGAACATATTATGGGAATGCATTTGTTGTATCTGAACGCTTTTTTAACGTCCGTTAAAAAACTCTCGTGCGAATGGGGGCTTAGAGAAGTTCCTCGACGCTATCTCACAGGCGCAGCCTTCCTTATCTCCAACACCCCGAACGAACTTAATGTACAAAATATTGTAATGTTATTATATCCGTGATAACCTGGCCTCCTAAACGGGTTAAAGTAATTCCAATGGGCAGTTAAGATAACTGAAGAGTGGAGTATTGTTGACGTACTAATTTAAGTTTTAGTTATTTTCACATTCTATTTTCTAAAAGCTGCGTTAATTTAAAAAATACATAAGGATTAAAAGTACTTATTTTGTGCTAATGAGCTGACTTGGTTTATAATATAAAATGGTAGCAATAAAGATATTTTCTAATATGCAAGTACTAGGTTTGATTTCCAGCTTTGTTTAAATTGGTTGTTTCTAGTTAAAAGTTGAATCCGGGTAAGGATTTTCAGCCTCCTCTTAACAAGTTAGCCCGCTTCCATCTTAGATTGCATCATCACTTACCATCAGGTGAGATTGTAGTGCAGGGCTTGTAAAGAATAAAAAAAAACTATTAGTGGTGGGTGGAGGAGAAATGACCACGCGGCCAATCGCCTACCCACTTGTCTGACCAGGTAAAGTTACTCACTGGCCTCCCTGTAACAACAGCCATTAGAAAAGCTGAAAACCGGACTGTGTGGAAGAGAATTATAAACAACGCATCGAAAGGACTGCAGTGCGGATACGACCTTCGGCAATGAAGAATTGGCTATTGGCTGCCTAGGCTGACGATCACGAACCAAGAAGAAGAAGAAGTGTGCCATAAAACCTAGGCTGACGATCACGAACCAAGAAGAAGAAGTGTGCCATAAAACCTAGGCTAATGATCACGAACCAAGAAGAAGAAGTGTGCCATAAAACCTAGGCTGACGATCACGAACCAAGAAGAAGAAGTGTGCCATAAAACCTAGGCTGACGATCACAAACCAAAAAGAAGTGTGTCATAAAACCTAGGCTGACGCTCAGAGATGAAGCGTCAGAGTAAAAGGTGTTTTTTTTTTAAATTAATCCCTTCCTAATAAAAAAAAAATTATAGAATATCTTCGTAGGCGTCGCTAACGATTACCAAACCGAAGCAGCCGCGAGCACCTTCACAATGTTGTTTTTATTTGTTACCCGCAGTGCGACAACAATTTGTTTTATTAACAACACTTACAACAGTACTTAATGAAATGTAGGTGGGAATTATTTTTATTTCAAAACGCTTTTGTTGCTGGTCGTTGATACACAAAATGACAAAGATATGCACTTATTTAGAAAAGTCACTCAGAATATAAAAACGCTAATTGATATTTTTGCATTTTAAATTAAGAGTTTTTACTTGTTTACAACTGTCTATAATTGAATTTATAGTCGCCTTTGGTTATAATATGGAATCACAAATTTAACTTTTCTTACAATTTGTAATGGGAAATCATTTTGTATATTTATGTATGTTGATATTTATTACCTGTCTGGTTATTCACTAAATAGTAAAGTATTTTTAAACATAAAATCATTTGAAAATCGTAGAAAGTTTAGTTTGGTTTAGGTTTATGTTGACATAACTTGAAAGATAGGAGATTCTGAATTCGAGCCGTATGCACTGATATCTGTCTGTATGTCTGCGATTTTTGACGTGACAACGTCTTATAATCCGATGGAGCCGGCTGCACACTCGAAAAAGATGACGTCATGCGTCGTTCCCTCGCTTATAGGGTTGCCAACTTTTTTTGCAAGAAATACAGTATATTCTGGTCTATGAAGATTATTAAACTGTATATTAGAAAAACCAACATTTTCTTCTGAAAAATGCAACCATTCCAACAGTATTTTCTTATGACGTTGTCACGTTAAACTATCGTCAGTAAACCGACTTTACAAACAACTGATGTATTTTCAAAAGCTACCAATCCAATTTAAGGTAGGCTTTTCGTTATTGAAATGCATATCTAACTGGTAAGTTTTTACTAGGTACCTACTACTAGGTATTTTTAATGCAATTTCATTGAAAACCATTTTTGTATATCAATGGCGCTGGTACAAACTCATATCGGAGTCTTACATTAAATGTTTATTTTAAAAGGCCGTATAAGAAATTGTACAAAAGGTAAAAGTAAACCAATTAAGACAATTTATCGTACGCAAATGTTCCGGCAATCGTTGGACCACCAGTTAGTCGATAAGTGTTTCAGATCGAATAAAAGTTTTAAAGTACAACTGCTTGACGACACTTTGATTGTGAAAATATTTTGTTGTTTTTTATATCTCTACAACGTTTCTCCAGTTCATGTAATAAATAATTAAAAAAGTCATTGTCCTTTTTAGATCTAGGGTGCGATTCCGCTATTTCACACTGTTCGACGAACTTTTCGCATGTAACACGTCTGATTAAAATTTGAACTTTATGTATAAAGGGTGCTAAAATTAAAATGTCACAAACAACGAAGTTATGATTAAATGAACGATGTCACAGCTCTACGACTTTGCAGAATGTAGAGGCAGGATATATTATGCAAATGTGCCAGGCAATGATGTAGATGTACCTCTGTGGTGCCGGCGCAATATTAGAGTGCGCGCAAGATAAGTCGGCGGCACTTTTGATTAGTTCCGATTGGTCACACGCAAACTTATCTTGCACGCACTATATCCGAGCCCCCTCGACTTACCCCGCGTACCCATGAGAGTACAGGGATAAAATATTCCTGGCGTTACTAGCTGACAATGAAACTTTCTATTGGTGAATGAATTTTTAAAATAGGTGTAATTGTTTTGAAGCCTAATCGTAATAAACAAATAAAATTTTACTACTTAATTCAAAATATATTGTAGGTAGTAAGACTTAACTGAAATTTTGCATGGATTTTGATCTATGAATAAAATAATGACTAGCGCACACACGAAGAATTTTCGACACATGCTATCATTGATAAACTAAATAAACATATTATAATAATTGTGCAAAACGACATCAAAGTAAACTGACCTTTCAGATGAATACTTTGCATCAATTAAAACAATCGATCTCAACCCCAGATCCGCATTCTTGACACTTGTATGAGAATAAGGTAATTGACCTTTCCTTTGTCATCTGAGTGCAAGCGATTTTGTTGTTAATCACCTTTCTTTAAGAACTAATTTTGTATGAAAACATATATTAAGTAACCTTTCATTTATTTCAGTGATAACACTTACGTAGTGTTAATTTATTTATTGAATAACTAGCAGACGCCCGCGACTTCGTCTATGTGGAAAACCCGAGCCTTTCAAAGTAGAATAGAGTATTGCCTTTCTTTGAAGTAAGCCAATGTCACTTCTATAAGTCTGGCTATTAAATTTATTTGAAAATATTTTTTCAGAAGAAGAAGAAATTCTCTGGTGTGCAGGTTTCCTCACGATGTTTTCCTTCACCGATTGAGACACGTGATATTTCCATCCATTGGGCTATCACGGCTATCAAGGGATAATGTAGGAATCGAATGGTGAAAGAATTTTGCAAATCGGTCCTGTAGTTTTTGAGCCTATTCAATGCAAAGTAACAAACAAAAAAACAATAAAATCTTTCCTCTGTATAGAAATTCGTAGTATAGATAATATTTACCAAATAAACATGACTAATATTATCATTTCCCTCAATGCGGAGTTCAATACTATGTATAAAACAATTAAATCTTTGTCATGCCTTAACAACAGGTAGGCACATCACTAACTACTTATACTTTCTCCATCAGTCATTGTGATATATGTGGCGCGTTTAATTTCTCAAGCAGCCAATAAAATCGCCCAATAAATATCCCAGCCTCATTGTTGGCGTTGTGTTTCGGTCTGTTTACGACCACACTCAAATGTTTCGATTTTTCCAATGATGTTTTGTGGCACTTCTTTTGTTACACGTCACTCATAAAGGCTGCCGTCCAACGCGAGCTATAGATCTTTTAAAGCTATACCAAGATTATAAATTTCTAGACCTTATTGAATAAATAGGTATTATCACCTACATTACCAATGCAAATTTTTAGAAACACTAAATTTTAGATGTTTTCATATATTTTGATGTCAGAGAAACACTGCCATTTATTTATACAGCTTATTTCTGTCGCCTAGTATAGCATTGGTGTGTTTCAGTCTAAAGAACATGGTTTTCGTCTTTTCGAAGTAATTCTCTTTTTCTTTTTCCTAATCGTTCACTCTTGGCAGAGTAAAAGTGTTTCGATGCAGCTGCGATGAGCGACGTCTTCTGTAAAATGCCACCACTTTTGGCGATTGGCTGCATTATGGGAACACTCTTCCAGAATGGCCCTCTAAGCCAAGGTAAGAGTCTAAGAGGAGACGCCCTTACAGAGTCGTTCTGCCCACGTCTTCTGCTTCTGCTTTCAGGTCCCATCAGGCTTGCTTCTTCACCAAAAACCAGATGACGCCGCTCGGGTCCCATTAAGGAGCCTACGGCACTTAAACAATCATAACAAATAGATGGTTGTGTTGCACCCTTGACTAAGTCCGTCCAACGGGTTGGAGATCTGCCTCTGGATCTTTAGGCTTCAACTTAGCCCTGCACCACCAAACACTCAATTGGATCATGATTTCTGGAGATGTGGCCAAAGAATTAAAAAATCTATGTTATTACTAGTCACATAATATTTCACTCATAGGATATGTGTCTTGCGAGTGCTGAGCTGCTTATAGATGATAATTTTCAACCTCAGCTGACTAGATCAGTCAACTCTTCAAGTGGAACATTAATAATTCCTAATGAAGATGATGATGATGAAACAAAAGATGATGATGATGAAACAAAAACGACGACTCATAATCATAATCTTAACACGGTACTTGATCCAATATAAATCAGGTTTTATGTAGGGTAAGATCTTATCTCACGGTACACCTATCTTGGATAAACAAATTTATTTCAAAATAATTTACATATCCCAACAATGAACATAGAACCAATAACCAATAATGTAAAAAGGCTGACACTAATACATATTAATACACTTCGAACTAATTCCGATGCGTAAGAGCATATCTATAAAATGTGAGAATTGATATTCCCTATTCAAACATTTGTATATCGTTTAAGTCATTGGGATAAGGTTCAAAATTGTTAGACAATTGGGTTGAATAGAAAGTGTAACATCTTGAAGTCGTAATAGGTTGGTGTTGGTCGTAAGGATTCTGGACCACGATGTCAAGTCATCGCCCTCTAATTTATATTGAAATAACGCATTGTTTTATGCTGTTAACAAATTTAATTAGGAATCGACAAAAAGTTAAAAGTATGAAAACTAATTTAAGAATTTATATTTACTATTGTTATAGTGATAAGACAAAAATATGCAAGATATGGAGTAAAAAACAAATGGTTCTCATTAAAAAGATATTTGAACTCAAAGTTAGTTAAGTTAAAAAAGTTGCGTAACACATTATTTTATAGAGTCTATGATTTTATCTGTCACAACAATATTAAGAGTAAAATGTTTGACCAGTCTGAATGTCATATTGTTTTTAAATGAATAGCTACAACAAAGATAAATTACGCGCCCTCATATTACTCTTTCTGCACTGAAGTATGTAGGTATAATGTTCATATTTTGCTCATACTTAAAAACACTGCATAAACATACACGAGTAACGTTACTTAGTATATTTATGTATAAGAAATGGTAAAGTATAGTTAAGGCACATTTTACGTAATAGAAAACAATACTTTATCATAGGAAATTATAGATATAAACATTTCAAAAAGCAGTACGATAGCTACACAATAAAATATTATCTATCATAATCTTGAGCATTTATAGATAAAACAACAATTCACTTGAAGATCAACGACGTGCAATACGAGATTTAAAAATTAAATTCTATGAGGTTGTGATTTAAAACAATTCACAGCGGTAAAGCTCCGGGCTAATCAGAACGATAAAGATTGTGTCGAAAGACAAGAAAAAAAAAAGAAAAAGTATAAACACGTACATATAAAATGATTCATTAATGACAGACAAACAAAACTATTAATGAGAAAAAATAAAGTATGAAAATAATTATTCATTATTAGCTTGCAAAGGATGTGAAGATTTTTTTTATTTTGAGAGATCTTGGTAAAGTTCTAGAAGAGGTTTTAGGAGAGGTTTAAGAAGATCAGTGGTGTGTTAATGATAGGTAAAATCACGGGTATAAACTAGTCATAAATATAATAGCGCAAGTCATAGTATCCGACGTCGACGCTCAAAAGATCGAAGTGATAGCACCGACTGGGTGTTTGCCAGTCCAATTATCATTACGTGAAGAAATTCAGGCAAGTCACCGTGTTGTGGGTGACCCGCATTAAATCGGTTAATTCAAACTATTTATCAACTCCATTCGTTATGCATAAGATCTGATTTTGAAATTGTTTGGTGATGTTATGGCATGTGGCCCATTGTGTGGCCACGTAGTTTGATGGGTGTGTACTATGCTAACCGATTGTGATTGTATCGATTGATATTGAGTATTAAAACACAATAAACTTTTCTGTGTTTCTAAGTCTCATCTCTACATTCAATTGTCTTAAATTGTTTTATACTAGCGGACGCCCACGACTTCATCCGCGTGGAATTCAGCTTTTCACATATCCAGCGGGAACCATGGATTTTTACGAGATGAAAAGTAGCCTATGTGTTAATCCAGAGTAAAATCTATTTCCATTCCAAATTTCAGCCAAATCGCTTAAGTAGCCGTTGCACAAAGGAGGATCAAACATACACACTTACACAAAAACTTTAGCATTTATATATTAGTGTGATGGGATGTGATACTATGCGCCATATTAATAACGATTATTTAAAAAAAATACAATCAAATAAAATCAAAAATTGATCAGTAATGCATGCATAAACGTAATAATATTTGCAGAAATAGTGCAAAACCGAGAAGCAATCTAAGAGATGAACAAATCAAATCAATTAGCTAATTATGGAGTCATACAAGGTGACATATAATACCCGGTGTTGTTCTTTTACCTCTTCTTGATAAAATACAGCTTGAGAAATATGAGACCTTCAAAAACAAATCGGCTGTATATCATAAGTTGAAATTTCTTTCCCAAATTGGAAGGTAGCGTCTCAGTTCGTGAAAATTAAAGTAATTGGCGATAAACAAGGCAATTACAAATTCAACTATGCCACAAGCCTAAATAATCTAAAGTAATCGTTGATTAAATCGATCGATACGAGTGAAAACTGTTATAGAGTATCTAATGCTAATGTCGCGGTGAATGTCCAAAACTAAAGCACGAACGGCAAGTACAATGAGGCAATTGTTCACGTCCAATGAATAGATTTACAATGCACGCTTGACACAAATGAGCAACTAATTGGAACATTACAACATCACATACTAAAACCGTGCTAGGTTGTGTGGGAGATTATACCTACTTTATGCAGAAATTAATACTTACTGCCATCCTCTCTCTGCAATCGTATCATCATTTCTAAAGATCGTAATACGATCTCTTGGTGTGATCTCGATAATATTATAAAGCCGAAAGTTTGTAGCCCGCTTCCATCTTAGATTGCATCATCACTTACCATCAGGTGAGATAGTAGGCAAGAGCTAACTTAAAAAAATAAAAGTGTAGTTAATTGTCGATTCCTTCACGCTGGAACTATTTTAATTCAAATCATAATTTTTATTAATACTTTATAATAACTTTTGAAACATGAAGTTTGACTAGTTAATCCTTCCTACGTTCGAAAGGCAGTTTCTTCTGTAAATAGCCAGCAATAAACTTTAAAGTTGTTTTTTTTAAATCATCTTTCTTTATAATATTAATTAACTTTATATAAAATAATTGATTGTACTTCTTGTGTGAAGATGAAAGCCAGTTAAATTGCCTCCAAGCATCTTTGTTTTTAATATGTTTGTCTGCAGTCTTTGAAATGGATAGTCGTCTCAAACCAACTGCCATCAGTTGCAAGTCTGAGATCCGCTCGTGCTTGACTACCTGCCCTATGATAGATAACCCTGGTTTACATGTGATGGTATCAGCGCTGTATTTGATCAATATTGTAATTAGAATTAAATATTATTAATTTTATAAAAATCCATGATACCCACAGGATTAGTAGAAAACAAAATTTGTGGAAGACAGACAAAATTGCGGGTGTCCGTTAGTATTATCTAATTCTAACATTTACAGATCAAAATAATAATTTTTCCTTAAACAAACATATAAATACATTTTATGAATATGCAAAATAACCCAACTAATGACGAATGGAAATTTTAACACGTAATTGCTTTATAAATCACGATTGGAATGAATTAAAATTAATTGTTATGAGCAACAACAGCAGTTTGCAGTGAAAATGCAAATTTCCTTATGTTTTTAATTTTTCCTTAATTACTTAAAGTTATAATCAAACTTTATTTTTATACACATTGGAACAGCGTGGTGGGTTTAATTTCCATATCCCTTTCTAGAAGGAGGGAGCACTGGCCCAGAAGTGGGACACTAAAATAGGCTGACGATGAAAATGACTCCATAATTTTTCGGTGGTAGAGTCTTTACAAATAATCAACTATGAAGTTTTTACAAGTGCTTGTAAACTAAAGCTAATTATTTATCATTAGCAGCCCATTACGGCTCACTGTTGAGCATGAGTCACCTCTCAGAATAAGAGGGGTTAGACCAATAGTCCACCACGGTGGCCCAAAGAGGATTGGCAAAATTCATACAACTAGAGAATCAAAAAAATTCTCAGGTATTCAGGTGTTATCACTATGTTTTCCTTCACCGTTTGAGACACCATTTTAATTTCTTAAAATGCACCTGAAAAGTTGAAAAGATCCGTGATAGCCCACTTACCCGACCTTCCTCATAAATCACTTTTAGTGAAAACCGCATGAAAATCTGTTCAGTAATATTTAGTGGTAGCTAGCCACGGTCAATGCCTACCACCAGATCAGACGTGAAGCATTATAAAAATCACAAAATTCTAAACTGGGAATCAAACCCAAGACCTCTTTCGCACCACAGAACCGCAGTACTACCAACTGCACAAGAGATGTCGTAAAAATTACTATCGAGTAATAAAAACATCGATATCGGAGACAATAGGTGGTACAACACATCGATAACCTCCAAGCCTATTTTGTGACATTTTGAAGTATGTCAGTCAGTCTTCGTGTACCATCGTGTCGTGACGCCCAAAGTGGCGACTTCGTGATCCAAATTAATTAAAACGGAGACACAAAACTGAGCCAATCACGATTGCTTTCGATGTTTGGGCTAATATGGATGTGACCTGCTAATGACTGAACCACGCTGTCACTGGTACATTGAAGCATTCTAAGCTTATTTTTTTTTATTCTTTACAAGTTAGCCCTTGACTACAATCTCACCTGATGGTAAGTGATGATGCAGTCTCAGATGGAAGCGGGCTTACTTGTTAGGAGGAGGATGAAAATCCACACCCCTTTCGGTTTCTACACGGCATCGTACCGGAACGCTAAATCGCTTGGCGGTACATCTTTGCCGGTAGGGTGGTAACTAGCCACGGCTGAAGCTTCCCACCAGCCGGACCTGAACAAATTAAGAAAATCTCAATCTGCCCAGCCGGGGATCGAACCCAGGACCTCCGTTTTGTAAATCCACCGCGTATACCACTGCGCCACGGAGGCCGTCGAAAGCTTAGTTTTACAGTTCCAATACGATATATTATAATACTAGCCTGCGACTCTGTCCGCGAGAATTTCAGTTTTTCAAAAATCCCAAGGGAATCATGAATGTTTCCGAGACGAAAAGCCCATGTGTTTATCCAGAGTAAATTCTATTTCCATTTCAAGTGTCAGATAAATCACTTTTGTAGCCGTAGCGTAAAGGAGAAACAAACATCAAAACACACTTCTAAATCTTTACCTATGGGACTACTGATGATGAGTTCTCAGTAGCAAGCCGGAGAATGGGGCTTTACCCATACAACCTGCGCTGTTAAGCCTTTGGTGTCAATATTGTTAATTGATAATGATTGTTACACTATCATTCTCTCGATATCTTCTCTCTCTTGTCACTCGCATTGGAGTATAGAGATGGGCTTGAATAGCAGATCTCTTGTCTAAGGTATGATGGACAAGCATAATAAAATTGTATTGTGCAGGTGGTATTGTATATTGAGGATTATATTTTCCAAATTACCTTATGTCTAGAATAACGGCTTCGGGTGTGTTTACTTACCATACTGTTATAAACATATTGTACAACAAAGTGATTATACTGTAAATAATTTGTACTGTAAATCAGCGGGAACTCTATGTTTGTTACCGACTACCGTCATCAGAGATTTGAAGCCTTCCCATAAGAATCATTTACCAAAGTATACCTAAATATATATAAACTTTTTAAGAAACAGTATTTTTTTAAAGATTAAAATATGTATTTGGAATACAATAGGACCTTCATAAATAAAATAAATTTAATAAACACTTGTAGACATTAACATTAAAATCGTTAAACGCGTATCCATGTGTTAAAGCTCATAAAAATCTTAACATGAGGCCACCGCTGCGAGGTATGACGGTCCGCACGCTAACCGTCACATTTCAAAATCCAATATGCTAATTAACATGAACCTTTTTTTGATTTGCGCTACGAGCTCTCAGAAACGAATGCAAATTCACGACGTGCCTTTAATTACGTTCCAAACACGACCAAAGACGGCGTTAAAGATGCAGTTTTAAGAATCCCCGTGTTTGCTCAGCGCATACGCACGGATTTAAGTGGTAAGCGGATTTAGAGGACGAGAATGACTATGAAAATGTTTATGACTCCTTATAAATAGGGTTGTCTCTTCCAGGGATCGTGCACCTAATGATTCAACTGATTTGATTCATAAGTCAAGTTAATGTACTATTAATAATAACAAACACTTAATTCCCGACTTCCACGAACCACTTCTCAACAATGCCTTAACCTTTATCGAGTCAATTCAAATTTATAACGTTGGAGATGTCACCAATCAACAATAGAGAGCGACATTAATTTCTATCCATCATGTTGGACCAAAAGGGAAGTTCATTAAAGGATGCATTCCTCAAGTATTATTCTTTGAAAACTGGTAATAAAAATAATAACAAGAGGGCCACCCTGCCAAGTGCTATCAGCTCCATCTGTTGTCGCTGCGGACAAACTCGCCTAATGAACGATGATAAATCATATTCGAGAGGCGGCTCGCAGGCTCTTCCATGTTTTTCTTAGTTTGTGGTTTGTATAAAATGCGTCTCTTCCATTGCTGTTTGAATTAAAAACTTCTTCGCCGCTCTGTGAGATAGAACAGCAATCGAAAGTTTGCTATATATTATAATCGGTAGTGACGAAATGTTTACAGGTGATATTGTAAGGTGCCGGTCGCCCCGTGTCCCTGCCCGCGCACCATTGTGCTTACTAATGATTTTATGCAAATGCAGCCTCTTTAGATCGAAGTCTTAGCGCGATCTCGAGCCGTCAGGTACGAAGCTCATTATTAACAATTTGAAATATGACTTGGGAATTTTTAACAATATACAGGGAAATAAATTAGTTTTTTATTGAGTGTCAAATGGGTATCAGGGTTTATTTACGCGTAAAAACTCCGTTTGATAAATTGCAACAATGATCATTATGAATTTTACTCAAATTATGTGGGTTCCTACCGTAGTAATAAAAATAGGTCACCGGTATCTTATTTATACCTACTGCACTCGATTGAGTGTAAAGGATATTAATTTTAAGTAGATATGTATTCCTTTATAAAATATCTATACCTGGGATCTTGAAATTTCTTGGTCACGATAATAATTTATCAATTTATTTCTTTTGAAAAAATAATAAAGGACACCTTATTGAAACGAAATAGTCAAGATATAGCAGGAAAATAATTAGATCTAATAGCAATGAAATAATTTTATATATTAATAAATATTTCGAAGATGTCCGCTAGTTTAATATAATATTAGAAAGAGGTAAGATTTGATTTATCTTTTGCTTGTTTGTTACGATTTACTTATTTAAAAAAATATTTTTATTTAAGATTGTATAACGATGTCATATAAAAACCGAAAGTGGTGTGGATTTTCATCCCTCTACAAGCTAGACCATTTCCATTTTAGAAAGCATCATCACTTACCATCAGGGGAGATCAAGGTGAGTCAACTTGTAAAAATTATAATAACCTGTATTTTAATTACTATCCCACAGTCATGGTAGATGTGATGATAATTTGTCATCAACATTCCTCCGACGGTCAACTTAAAGGGCTTTTTAATACAAGCACGCTAATGCGTTACAAGCCCACGTTCTTCCGTCAAACTGTAGAACAAAGGAAGCTGCTAATCGTTGTTTAACCTTAATTTCTCTAATTGACGTACTCTTTGTCACGTCGGTGCGAATGCTTATTTGGTAAGAAATAACTGTGGCTTCATTACTGGTTTTGAGAAAACAAATTAGGTACACAGCAGCTTAGTAACTTTTATATGGCTATATAACATTTACGTTACCCTGATGTATGATTTATTGAAAGTTTAGCGTTACCTATCGGATCGAAAATAATTATTTTATTCATCATTATTAACCCATATTCGGCTCACTGCTGAGCTCAAGTCTTACGTTTACGTTCTTGTGCTTACGTTTTTTTTTTTTTTTTTTTTTTTTTTTTTTTCTCTTCCACAGTGGTTGTCTGGAAGAGATCGCTCTTTAGCGATAAGGCCGCCATTTGTACATTAGTTTCTAAGTGTTATTATAAGTTATTGTTTATTTTTGTTTTTAATGTACAATAAAGTATATTTCTTCTTCTTCTTCTTCTTCTAATCGCCGTTCTTATACTCATACTTACTTACTCTTGGTCTACTGCGGTGGCCGATTTGTACTTATTAGGTAACATCTAAATAGAAATTTAAATACTTAGAACAAGGATTTTACGTGCAAATAATAAAAGTTATTGACCACGATGGTTATTATGTCAATCAATTCTTTTTTTCCAGATAAATTAAGTAGGTCACTGGCGACTGAGAATATAATTTCTCATATTATGTCGAGGAAAACATAAAAAAATACATTATATAATTAGACGGTTGAGGGTCTGGATTCTTAAAACCTGCTACCTCCTAAAGCAACCATGGTCCAGACTCCATAATTGGCTACCGTACTTACTTATGGTAGGAGCATGAGCTGACAAACTTTCAGTTTTTATAAAATGACGAAGGTCTGGAGTTACGGGCTCTTAGTTTATGACGTTAGAAAAAAACAACGTAACACTCCCGAAGATGCTGCGTGGCGGGGGGCGTTTAGCGATGAATGAAAAACCCACGACTGATGCACTGACGCACGCACCATTTCACACACGCGTAGTCTTTCCCCCCGTCACCCGCATATCATAGGAGTGTTATCAACGAACTTGCCAGACTATAGTACAGTTTATAGACCATAGATAGACCATAGATATTTCTTTTACTAATATGCTATGAAAATCATGTTTTTGTATCATTGAAGCCAAGTGACAAAAACGCTAGAGGCTTTCGTTTGACGAATGTTTACGTTAGTATTATGGTATAAGATTAGGTATTGTAATTATTTTATATAAGTATTACAAAAAAATATTATAAATTATTATAATTTACCGTAATAAAGTCATTGTATGGCGCAAGTACTCGTATAGTGAAAGTGGAATTACTCAACACAATTAGTACTAAATACTCATTTACAGTTATATTACAAACCGTTGGTATATCGACTTGAAGGCTATAATTAATGAAAGAGGACTTTCCTCCTATGACTAATACGGCATACGTGATCAACACTTACGGATAATGTTTTTCTTCAACGGAATTCAAATAGATACCTATTTAATCATTTATTAATCTTTACATTAGTAGTTTATATAGAGTTGTTAACAACAGCTGTAATATCTAGCTCTTACACTTTAAATTGCCAATGCTATTAAAATGGATAAAAAAATATTAAAATCAAGAACTGCTTGTCAATAAATTAATATAAATTTCTGTGTCTGTCTGTGTTATAAAAGTAAGTGTTTTTTTCAAGTGCCTAATATTTACAAGATACCAATACATTACAACATAATACACAATCAAGTTTTTTTTATGTTTGTCCGGCTAATCTCTAGAACGGCTGAATCTATGTTGATGGAAGTTTCACTAGAAGGTAAAGGAGGTTACGGAGCAACATATGGCTTGATATCGCGCAAAATACATGGTACGTATGAAGTCGTGAGGCGTCCACTAGTATGATACGATTTAAAAATACGAGGATAAGACAAGAATGACGATCAAGTTGATTCAAACATGTGAAGGTTACTAGGCAAATTTAGTTCCAAACAAAATTTCTTTAAAAGGCAAGTATGCCAATTCTAACAAGGAGCCATAGACATTATATTAGTCTCTTTGTTCATTGAAATATTTTGTCTAATGCCCTTTCCTAACCGTGGGAAAACTTGCGGTTACAAATTAATGAGCTTCGTAATTCGAAAAGTTGGTGACTCACTAGTTGATTACTTATTAAACGCATTTTAATTCATTTTACATTAATCTCTTTAGCTTTAGAGGTTTTATCGTTTAATATAAGATAGCCTCAATAGCTCAACGGCAAAGCGATCGGGCTCATCACTGAGGAGTGTTACTTCAATCCCCGCAGTCTTTCCCTACAAATATTCGCAGGGGAATGTGAATATTGGTCATAGTTAAAAGGTATGGCAAAGATTCTTTAAAAAAATATTATGGAAAGAGACAGTTGAAAACTTGTAAGTAGGTAATGCTATGCTAAACGAGAGAGGAGTGATAAGGCAGTTTCAGATCGACATTAAAGTGGTGAATCAAGTAACCATAATGCTGGAAACGAAGGAGAAATGGTAAGCGATAAGAAACTACTTCAAAAGGAACAATAAAGTTCAAAGAGAAAGAACAATTACAGTTTTGCAACGCTTGCAAAGAATACATCTTTTAATGCATTGCAAAGTGTTAGGCCTTAATGTATTTCATATAGTAACAATATCATAGGTACCAAGGCCTTATATCCAAACACTACCTACTGACATAATTGCATACAGTCATATTGCAGTAATTAAATGTCTAGTAATTATTGCACGTAGGTAGAATGCAAATGAACTAGGTACGGTGAATTACCCACACATAATGAGTCGGGTTTATTCTCAGAACCACATCTCATTTAATCATTTAAGATCACGACTTATTAATTGGCGTCATTTCCAGCAAACTGTTGCAAAAATTTTGTACAGTCGTGTACAATGATTTCTGAAAGTACAATGATTTGAGCTATGGTATCTTAGGTTTATTATATTAAAATGGAGTTTGATGAGCGATTCTACTCTCACCGAGTGACACAAGAACTTCGACCAAGAATACTTGACTATCCAGAAAAGTGTCAGCGACTCGTTGTTAGTATTAAAATAATGCATTTTCCGAATTTCCAAAAATGGTAAAGATGGTACCAAAATAGGACTCTAGAATGGCAGAGAATGACCTTGAGTGGAGTCACGCACTTGTGAACGTTGTGTGTAGGGTTAAGGGTGCCCTTGACAGTTAACCAACACTCCCCTTTTCCACTCAAGTCGCTCTCTCCGCCTATCCCAAGTATAAGTATAGTATAATTACACATGATTACAAGTGGTTATTACTACTATAAAAATTTCATTCAACCCAAAAATTCTACCGATCCCGACGGTATTTCTGATCTTAGACTCAAACAGTTATAGAAGAGAGATGTTCCATTCTCTTACGTCCTTTTAGCGGTGTAGCTCCGATTTGGCAGAGCTTCTACCCTCGACCAAGTCTCCTAATGACGCTGGTGCGATATCATTATGGAGCTTAGAAATTACATACAAATAAAGACTAATCTATTCAATATGGGGCCTATGAGGCTTTGGATCATACGAATTTTGAGTAACAAATCTCATCATAGAGTTGGGAAATTAATAATGATGAAACCTAGATTTTATTAAAAAAAAAGATTTTATGTCTAAACTCGTACGTCACAAGTGTACCCACATATCGCAATCACACACACATAGAAGATCTCGGCATTCCCCATATAACTCAAAGTTCTCTCTAATTCTGCGTCGTGTCGACGATATTGTGTTTCTATTGTATTCATATTAATTAGTGCGGTTTTGGTCGCCGTGACGAGAATCCTTTGACTTACAGCTCCGTGATCGCTTAAAGGTTAATGTGTGACGCGTGATGATGTACAGTGGGCAACTAGCTTTAAGGATGTAAATAAGTGATACCTCACTAGCGCTATGGTTTGGGATCGGACTCTACACTGAGAGGTCGGGTTCGATCTCCGTTCGATGGATTATTGTCGTACTCTCCTAACAGGCTTTACGACTAATTGGAGGGTAAACGGAATATTGGTTCATTTTAAAGATGTACTTTTAAAATAAAGTAAAATTAAAAATTTTTATATTTGTTTTTATTTTAAAAATTTGTGTGAAATCTTTCTTAGAAACTTTTACGGATTTCTCATGAATTTCATCATCAGATTTAGACAAAAAATTAGAGACCACCCTACCTTTTATCTTACTAAGGCTAAATTAACAGTCCGATTATGGTTATTTATTGTTGTGTTAGTCATCAGCTAAAAACTCATAGCGACAAAAGAGGACATCTTAAATATAGGAACCAAAAGGCCAATATAATGCAAAATACTATTTATTATATTTTGTGTCATTTTATGTAATTCTATAACTTATATACGAGTAAGTCACCGTGTATAACTAACTTCACCTTTATTTTTACAACATTAACACTATGCACAAAATAACATTCCGTTAGTCAGATGTCAATAATGCATAGAAGACATATCAAACTTCCAAACACGTTAACAAAGTTAATGTGATTTATTTTATAGAAATACGACTCTTTGAGTGGTTCTATAGACGTCCTTAGAAGCAAAAAGAGCAACAAAAAGGTACACTGTCGGGCATATCAAGCGGCCTACATTAGTCAGACGCAAACAAAGATTCACAATCCCAAATCTTTTAATTGGCATTAAGTATGACGACAGACGGTGACTTGCCTAATCTGACAGGTAATGATATGTCTATAGAGCTGTTACAACCGACTAAAAAAAATTCGACTAACAGAAAATCAGCCACAGGGAACTAACTGTATTGTTTGCCCTGTTTAATTATATTATGTGGTTTTTAATCATGAGATCTGGGTTGGAGCCTTCGGCTGAGATACAGCTTTTCTTTCTTCTAAGAAATTCTTAGTTGCAGTCCGGAGTTGGTCGATTGATGAGTAGAGGGCCTAGTAGCATTTTGATACCGTGACGATCACGTTAGCGTAAACGCGAATTTCTAAGGAATTGAAACAGCACCAACTAGTGGCACTACTGCACAACTGTTTCAATTCCATATCAATTCGCGTTTACGTTAACGCGATAGTAACAGTATGAAACATTGAAAACGCACACTGATAGTGTATTTAGTGTTCACTGCAGAGTACGTGTTTGATAAATAATTATAAAGTTTTGTCTGCTGCTATGTTTAAAGTACTATATAAACTACTACTACATTGAAAAAGCTGTATAATTTCAACGTTTACCTAATTGCTCTACTGAATTCTTGATTTAATGGATTTTAAAAGAACTAGATTTTAATAAGGCATATTCTCTAAATATAGAGATGTAATCTAATTCATGAATGTACTATGTTATTTATAGTTATATATTTTTCATATTTATAAATTACATCACTCGAAAATGTGTATTTATTAGTGGTTATTGTGTTACTAAAAATATTAAAAAAATATCTAGTCTCTCGGTTTTTTACAGAATATATTTCGGAGAGTGTTCACAGGATTAATTTGAGCTTGTACCACCGTCACCTGTTTACCATCGCACTGCAAGACACCGGGTAGATTTCCATCCCTACGTCATTGACATTCCTAGGACTCATACGAAGCGATTTGCTTCTTCGTTTCTTATACGTATGGCTAGGGTATGGAACTCTCTCCCGAAGTCAGTAGTTCCTAATTCTTACAACTTGGGCATCTTTAAGATGAGAGTGAATAGGCATCTTCTAGGCAAGCGCGTATTACCATAGGCCACATCTACACTTACCATCAGGTGAGATCGTGGTCAAGCGCGAGCTTATTCCGAATTAAAAAAAATGTGTATCATCAGCTCTCAACAGTTTCTCGACTAGATTCCGTTCTAATCTGTCACGTCTAAGAGGTCGGCCGGTGTAAAGTTCATCAATGCTGAATTCAATTATCGATTACACCATTGTGTTCCGTTCTTTCGATTTATATTTAAATATCAGACGTTTATGAGAAATGTATTGTGAAATTAGATAACTATTTTATTGTATTTGACGAAATGGACCGCCCGCTTCGCTCTGAGCAAGACCTCGTCTAGTTATTTGTTGTTTTGCATTCTAATTCGTGTCTTAGTGGCAAATAATTACGACCATTATCTGCTTACAATCACTGTGTGACTTATGACCTATTGGTGCTTACGTAATATTGAAAATTCGAATAATGTTTTCGAAAGTTTTAGCACAGTGTCTTGCTAATTTTTAATTAGTTATATTGCAAAATCTTTATAGACTTCAAAACACGTTCAGTACGAAATTTAAAAAGTGGAAGCTTTTTCAACTACGCGAACATTTTTCTGTTTAAATATTCATTTCTATCAAAATTTTTAAAAGGCTTAAGTGCAATTTTGCAGATTTGAGATGAAGGAGATTTTATGTCCATTATATGTATTTTGCTGCTTATACGAGTGGTAGGTACCTATTCATTAGTGAACTTGTTGAGACAAAGAATTCAAATCAATAGAATATAATTTAATAACATTATATATGTGCTTATTTTAATCGTTTTTTTTTTTATTCTTTACAAGTTAGCCCTTGACTACAATCTCACCTGATGGTAAGTGACGATCTAAGATGTAAGCGGGCTAACTTGTAAGGAGGAGGATGAAAATCCACACTCCTTCCGGTTCTAGGGTGGTAACTAGGCACGGCCGAAGCCTCCCAACAGCTAGACCTGGTCTAATTAAGAAAACCTCAATCGGCCCAGCCGGGGATCGAACCCAGGACCGACCGACATTAAATCCACCGCGCAAGCCACTGCGCCACGGAGGTCGTCAAATATAAATAACAAGCTGGTTATTACATAAGACGTATTAATTATATATATATATATAGATAATTAAGTAATAATATCGTTCGATTTATCGTACGAGATCAATACGACATCCAAAAATGTCACACACGCGTGGGCGGACCCTCATCTAAGACACACAGAAGCTCCAATTAACCGATAACGTTGTCTCATAAACAAAAATGTATCGGTTGACAACGGACGAGAATTTCTTTGGTGGTCTACTCGGAATCGTAATCTGTCATCCGAACTGTCAAATTACTAACGGAAGAGCGAACGATCGGCTACCGAACGTGTTATAGATAAGGGGGACAAAGATTATGAACTAGTTTTAGACATATTTAATACCTTTTAGTTTAGTGACTCACAGAGGCTTGTCTAAAACTGTTGTTGGAGAGTAGACCAGTGCGTCCCATGAGCTGTTCAGTGGTTATCATCATTATTGGTATCAGGAACTGGATGGACGGACGAAATAAAATAACTGCACGACCAAGGCGAAGCGAATCGTTGTTCCAATGCTTGATGGCGGGCTGTTACAGATAGTTGTAACACTGCTACTATTTGGTAAAATTTATTAATTATTGGATTTGCTAAGCGATCAAACATGTTATAATATAATCTTATAAGAAAACAATGTTAACATTGACTCTGGATATTGTATTGAAATGTACTTTTTTATACAAACTATTATTATAATCTTAAAAAATGTAGTTATTATCTTTAATGTATTAAATACTAGTGAACTCAGACTTCGTACCACTATTAAAATGAACGTTTACATACTAAACAAAAATTAAATGTAATTTCATAGCAAACTCAATTCACATGCGTTTTTTTTAATAAAACTATATTTAAATGATGTTTATAATTGCAAAATTTTGTTAATTAGTAACACCGTAACTAATATATTTTATAAGTAATATAAATAAAATAGTACAGGTACTTGATAAGACATTTCGTAGTTAACTTAACTAATTTAGTATTATTTTTAAACATTTACTAATCTTTGACCGTACGCAAAATAAAACGAAGTAGGCGTACTCGCACGAAGACACCTGATTGGGTCTTGTTTTGTTTTTTATATGGAATTTTAATTAATTTTCACTGTCAACCGTGGTCAAACAAAGCTTAGTGTAATGATTAATTTGGATTCCAAACCGGTTCGGCCCGACACCGTAGATAGGTGCCTGGCATTTGTCAAATTACAAACGGACCCTCGGCAATCGGGCGACGATTTTTTGAATACAGAAATAAAACTCAACTGCCTCAGTGATTAACAAGTGTTACTGTACTTGAGAGTTTTGGGATCGAGGCTGGTTCGTAGGTCGGGCTATGAAAATAATATAAAAGGTACTAAGAAATTTTAATTTTTTCCTGAAATTGGAACTCAGTGGTTACTCTAAGCATGTCGTCGTCCTGGTCAAAATAATTAACGTAGGGTATACTTACTACCAGTTATAGTAAACATTTTCACAAAAAGATCTACCCACATAGTAGTGTGGTAACTATAGCTTGGAGACTTTGTTCGTAACACTCCCGATGGTACACGCCGGCCGGGGGGCGTGTAGCGATGAATGACATGACTGATGCACCTCACTTCCTCGCATGCACGATTTCACATCCGCGCAGTCTTTCCCTCCGTTGCCCACATATCATGGGAGTGTCATCACCGAACATGCCAGACTATAAGCTAATCTCCAAATATTCCCTTCCCTATGGGAGAAAAGAGGCCAGTGCACCGCATATTTTCAGAGACCTCTTGGTCTCTGAAAATATGCGGTTGATAAAGATGATGGTAATAAAATACAACTTTAAAACACCTTTATTACAGTAAATGCGAATAAATTGAATACAAATTTACATACCTGCCCTGCCACTGTCATGTAATGGGTAATTACGTGCAGTGGCATACAATACTTTTTCTACGACCATGATAAAAAAATTGGCGCTAGGCATGGCCTCCTCGATTTTGCATCGGCATGGACTCCTAGATTTCTGTCTCTTATAAGGAAGCCTGAATGTTTGTAGCCAATGCCATGAAAATATCTAAAAATTAAAAAAAAATGTCATTGTAGCACGTTTTACCCATGTGGTATTGAACATAACCAAACGACATATAGGAATTAATAACTTTGCTAATTTTTAATTTTTTAATTAAAATTCTTTTTTTGCATCCCATTTGGCACGTGCAGTTACCTTACCTTACCTTATCAGCCGATAGACGTCCACTGCTGGACATAGGCCTCTTGCATGGACCTCCAAGCACAACGATCTCGAGCCGCCAGCATCCAGCGGCTCCCTGCAACCCGCTTAATATCCTCGGTCCACCTAGTGGGGGGTCGCCCAACACTGCGCTTTCCGGTGCGGGGTCGCCATTCCAGCACCTTGGGGCCCCAACGTCCATCGGCTCTTCGAACTATGTGGCCCGCCCATTGCCACTTCAGCTTCGCGACTCGCTGAGCTATGTCAGTGACTTTGGTTCGTCTGCGGATCTCCTCATTCCTGATTCGATCACGCAGAGAAACTCCAAGCATAGCTCGCTCCAACTCTTCTATAACGCTTCTATAACGTGCAGTTATATCCTAATATTTCGTCGAACAAAAAACATTAGAGACATTCACAAACTTAAACTCATAACTCTTGCAGTTATTATGAACAAATCGTTACGATGTATGCGACATTAAGATAAATTCGCGACATTTGCATCGCGTTCGAGCACTAATAAGGCTAATACGTGAAGCTATTGAAACGAATGAGCTGTTATTAAGACATATAACCGGCGAGTAAGAACATTAAATTGCTTTTTGTTTTATTAACAACAATTTTGTAGTCATTATCAGCCTTTATTAACGGCCCCATAAGGGACTGTACCTATGTGGCACGTAGATTCTCTTTCTACAACCACAATCGCTTGTATTATAGGACTCAAAAGTGATTACAAATATATGAAAACTAATGTCGGACAAAGGTTATGATTCACAACACTTGTCAGGACAACTTAATTAATAAATCAAACTGTAACCAAAATAAGACCCTAGAATGGCAGAGAATGACCTTGAGTGAAGTAACGTACTTGTGAACGGTGTGTGTAGGGTTAAAGGTATCTTTGACTGTATACAAACACTCCCCTTTTCCACTCAAGGTCCATTCTCTGCCATTCAAGGGTCTTATTTTGGTTACAGTTTGATTTGTTAATTAAGTTGTCCTGACAAGTGTTGTGAATCATAACCTTTGTTCGACATTGTTTTCTTATATTTGTAATCACTTTTGAGTCCTATAATACTTGGTAATTTAAAAATTTGTATAGGTATGTAATTTACTATCGACAGGTCACGTGATCAAGATCTGTCATTCTTACATTTTTTTATGGTTTTCGTAGCGTTAGCGTTAGTAGAAAGAGAATGGACGTGCTACTTGGCTACAGGCACAGGCCTTCCTCGTAATAGGACAGCGGATATGGGCCTTAAACCCACCAACCTGCTCCAGTATGGGTTATGCTCCAATGTTGGTATGGTACCTACGGTAGCAGCTGGGGTTGGAATACCCTATAATGATGAGCTGACTCTCGATCTATTAAAACTACGATTTCATTTTGAACTTCTAAGATACCTTTATGACTATTTTAGTTATCTGTTGATACCGATTCTGTTCTGACGCGTCACACGAAACGTCAGACAAATGTAAATCTGCCTTAAGATAATGATAATACCTTTTCAATTAAGTCATCAGTCAATAGGGTATAATCTTTTATAGCCTATTTACTAACTAACACATAGCTAAAATAGTCATAAAGGTATCTTAGATGTTCACTTCACACATACTTCAGACAAATATAAGGCTTTACTTATTTGTTGCACTATTCGAGAGAATAATTTTAATTAAAGTTTATATTGTTGTGTATAAATGGTTATGAATCACGAGTAGATTTTCAAAGAAGAAATATTATATTGCGATAATCAATCAATAGAAAGCAAATATAAAGGGCAGGCTGTGAAGGTCAAAGGAATCTGCACAATCACGAGTGCAATGATTGCTGGTCATTACTCATCTTCAAATAATAGTTTGCACCCCATAGCTTACCATGGTTTTAAACCTTACATGCAGCATTCAATCAGAACGAACTGTAGTGGGACCATATCAAAATGGTCGTAGTGTAATTACTTTAGGAGCTTCACCTCCTTCTAATACGTGTCGTATAGCTTATTCACAAATTTAATCATTGTTATTTGAAACTTATGAAAGTGACAAAACTTTCGATTACTTTGTCTGATACCTATCAGGAGTTAGTGAAATTGCAATATTTATGAGTAGTGTCATTTTAATTATATGTAAACTGTTTAATTTCATACTTCGCTAAATGGGTTAGGCTATTATAGATATAGAACCTTTAAATGATTATTTGCAATGATATATATTATCTAAACTTCTCGCAAGGAATTCTCCAGTTTATTGAGTAACATTAAAATCAAACCACAACCCTTAAGCTTTTAGAGATTAATGATTTATTGAGATAAAATGCGATATACAATCCTGTTGCATCTCTTGCATTTTAATGCACGTGTAAAATTAAATTTCAAACTTATTTTCTTGTTTTTTTTCAATATAGCTTTGAATAGATTTATCCAGTTAAAAAGTAATAATTTTTATCAAGTATTTTGACCTAATAAAGTCAAAAATGGTCAAATATTTGTTCATCGTCTGTCGTTGGCAGTCACACAGTCATTGTCAAGCCATGTCATGCTGTAGTATGGCTAAAGCAACCTTTCTAAAACTTTTGTTAGAGTCCATCGAAAAAATCGAATTTATCACTTAAAACACTCTTGTGTTATCGCCGTTTAGTGTTGAAATAGTAGTCTGTGACGGATATGACGCCGCTCGATCTCGTGTTGGCTTCAGTGTGCTCGTGGCGTTCGAGGCGTCCACATCTCTTGTTGTGTAATTCTTTATGGGTTACTTGGGATAAGTGGAGAGAGTGACTTGAGTGGAAAAGGGGAGTGTTAGTCGACTGTCAAAGGATCCTTTAACCCTACACACATCGTTCACAAGTACGTGACTCCACTCAAGGTCATTCTCTGCCATTCTAGGGTCTTATTTTGGTTACAGTTTGATTTGTTAATTAAGTTGTCCTTACAAGTGTTGTGAATCATAACCTTTGTTCGACATTAGTTTTCTTATATTTGTAATCACTTTTGAGTCCTATAATACTTGTTCAACCTCCACTTCATTTGCGCACCTTTACAGAACTACATTAAATAAAATGCATTCTACTTTAAGCAATAAAAATAAAATGCAGCAAATTAATGAAAACAAAACGAAAGCTACATGTCATTCCTACGATTTTCCCGTTAAGCTAGTAAACTTATGACATTAGGTTTAATGTCATGATATTTTACACAAATCACTTGCCAATACAGCACGAGTGCAGTATACTTCACAGCAAGACGCAATTCCGTCCACACTTTCATTAATTATTCCAAGTTAGATAAGACACTGCATTCTTAATGACCTACGGACGGGGGCCATTCCTCATCGACGTGTGACTGTGCTTGCTTTTATTTCCAATGCCATCATTAAGCGCTGTGCATCAAGTGACCATTCTGAGAAGGACTGTATCTACTCTGTTTACTTGTTGCTCTATGCAACTGTGTTATACTTATGTGATGTTCGTATTTATATTCTGACTAGCTGACGCCGCGCGGTTTTACCCGCTTGGTTCCCGTTCCCGTAGGAATACTGACATAATATGTAGCCTATAGCCTTCGATAAATGGGCTATCTAACACTTAAAGAATTTTTCAAATCAGACCCGTAGTTCCTAAGATTAGGTCGTTCAACCAAACAAACAAACAAACTCTGAAGCTTTATGATATTAGTAGAGATGGGAAAAGTTTTAAGTGCACAACACTTTATATTCTTTATAAAGGTAGGTACCTACTACCTAGCAGACGCCGTGCGGTTTTAGCCGCGTGGTTCTGGTTTCCATAGGAATACGGGGATAAAATATAGCCTAAAGCACTCGGGGATTGCGCAGTTTCTCAAAGAGTTTCTGAAATCAGTTTTGGAGCCTATTCAATGCAAACAAAAAACAAACAAATCCTGTCGGATCAGGTGCGCGCAATCCAGCGTCGTCATCTGTACCGATAGTTGTTTCAGTCAATTGTCTAATAGCGAAAAGCTTCAACCAACACCTTAACAAGCTTTCGCTTAACTGTTGGATCAAGAGTCGGATACAGAAGGTGATTATTGAAACGGCGCGTATTATGAGGACGTTCCTCACTCTGGAGCCCTGACCACCGGTTGCTTGGGCACTTTATAAATCCCGCAGCGGGATAGTTCAATTTTTTTTTTTTTTAATTTTTAATAGTGTTCTGTATATTATGTATTTGTTACATTGTTAAAAATTTAAAAAAAGAACAAATAAATAAATCTATACTAATATTATAAAGAGGTAAAGTTTGTAAGTTTGTAAGTTTGTCACATTTTTTAAATGGGGTAATCTTCGGAACTACTGGTCCGATTTCAAAAATTCTTTCACCAGTAGAATGCTACATTATCGGGGAGTGCTATAGGCTATATTTTATATTGGTATCATATATATTAGCCGAGTTATCACAGTTTTTGTCATACAGGTCGGACTGAAAATCCTCTTAAACAGACTTATTCGCATGTGCTGCCTTAACTATTGTGTAAAATTGAAATTAATGTATGGAGACTTTATGTATCTTTAAAAGTTCTACAAAAAAGTCCGCGACACCATATATCTATCTTCTATATATTAGCAGATATAGTACCTTTTGTGTTTTAAAAATTATTAATTTTATATACTTAGGTTTACGTCATTATTTATACAACTAAACTTTAATCCTTATTAAAATTAATTATTTAATAATCACAAGAATATTATGGAGATAAGATTTGCCCTTTACAGTATGTTAATTACTGTAATAGTTTCGGAGATAATACAAAATTTCTAAAAGACGCAGAAATTCCGCTATATGACGCCCGGCGCTTTCATTTACGTAGTTCCCGTTCCCGTGTGAATATGGGGATCAAACATAGCCTATGACACTCGCAAATAACGTAGCTTTCTATTGGTAAAACAATTTTCCAAATCGATCCACTAGATCCAGAGATTACCTCCTACAACCACACAAACTTTACCTCTTTATATTATTAGCATAGAAGTCTCTATTTCTCTTGGTCATACCACCACTCTCGAAGGACTGGACCGATTTTGCTAGGGGTAGGAGTAAGATAGAGAAGTTACAGGGTAGGGTAGGGTACGGGTAGGGAAGCGTAGGGGTAGGGTAGGTTTAGGGCCGGGTTTAGGGTAGTGGTAGGGTAGGGGTAGAGGTAGGGTAGTGGTAGGGTAGAGGTACGGGTAGGATAGGGAAGTGGTAGGGTAAGGGTAGGATAGGCGTGAGATAGGGGTACGGGTGGGATAGGGGTAGGAAAGGGATAGGGTACGGGGAGGGTAGGGGTAGGATGGGGATAGGGTGTAGGTAAGGTAGGGGTAGGTTTGGGGTAGGGGTAGGGTAGATGTAGGGGTTGGGTAGGGTAGGGTTGGGGTAGTGGTAGGGTAGGGGTAGGATAGGGTAGGGGTAGTAGTAAAGTTGACATCGAAATTTACGCGGACGAAGTCGCGGGCGTCCGCTAGTATATAATAAAACAACTAATATTTTATATACGAAGTAATCTAAATCAATAATATATTAAGACAGTTATAACTTAAAGGTGTCTGTAAATATCGTAATCATTTTCCTTAAAAAAAATATACAAGACACTTGGTCATATATGTTAATGTGCATAACTTGATAATTTAGTGAATGAACAAAAATATCATAAAATTTGTATTTTGACCGTTATAATAAAATTTGGATCATAACACAACATATCCTTACCTTACTTAGGGTTGTCACGAAGGTAATATAATTGACAATTATTGTGACACAAAATTTACATTAAAGTTTTATTTTTTTAAAGTGAACTACCATAATGTTAGGTTATTTATTATTATCTATCAAAGATTAATTATTTTTTGGTTTTTACCTGTTAACTGATTCGAGGCCTGTGAACAAAAAACTGTATTCAAACGCAAAGAAATTGTCGTGGAGAGATTTCGTAAAGTTGACAACCCTATTGTGAACATAAAAGATGAGTATAAGAGATGTCATTGTACGAAAAAGTATCATAGGCCCTAATAAAGATGGCTCCTTAAAACCATTCCGAGCGAGAATTTAAAAAAAAAAACATTAAAAGTGAAATCCTTACTCTGATTGACCACAAATCAATATTAATGATCTAAGCCAGCGGGTGTTCTGGTGGTGTTTCACCGTCTCGCCTTTTGCTATTGAAACGAGAGGGATGGAAGATGTTTGGACACGACGCCCTTAAAGCGTTTTAAGTGCTAAACGAATAAAACCATTAATTACATGCAATTCAATGTACATATTGAATTTATTCAAATAGTGATAAATGGCCGGTGGTGGCAACAAGAGGTGCGAAGGAGATGCTAGTTTTGAACTTTGAGGACTTGTTCATTTTTGTTTGGAATGCGAGGCTCAGTGTGTCTGGTCACGATACGAGCTGTGTGAGGTTGTTCATCTTTGTTGTTGATGTTGTTGTTGTTGTTGTTGTTGTTCGATTATCCCTTTCCCTATTCCTACATAAATGAATTTGAAAAAATATGTCCAATCTTTTCCAATCGTCTCTATTACTTGTCAACTCATCATCCACTCTATTTACACCCATGTCCTCTTTCACACAATCCATCCATCTGTTCTTTGGCCTTCCTCTCCTCTTATGTCCTTCCGCTTGCACGTTCAACATTTTTCTAGTTATATGACTTTGTGAGAATGGACCTACGTACAACGGCCAACCCCTAGTGGCCAAGTGCGGAAAAGGCCCAGGAAAGAAGAAGAAGAAGAAGAAGAAGATGACTTTGTGAGGTTTTAGTTAAATATTTTTTTTTTTTTACAAGTCAGCCCTTGACTACAATCTCACCTGATGGTAAGTGATGATGCAATCTAAGATGGAAGCGGGCTAACTTGTTAGGAGGAGGATGAAAATCCACATCCCTTTTCGGTTTCTACACGACATCGTACCGGAACGCTAAATCGCTTGGCGATACGTCTTTGTCGGTAGGGTGGTAACTAGCCACGGCCGAAGCCTCCCACCAGCCAGACCTGGACCAATTAAGAAATCTCAATCGACCCAGCCGGGGATCGAACCCAGGACCTCCGTCTTGTAAATCCACCGCGCATACCACTGCGCCACGGAGGCTGTCAAAAATTACTAGAAGACTTCCTCCGTGTGAAAACCATTTTAAAACTTGTAAAGGGAAACAATTCCGTCATTCACGACTTTTTTCGTAATGTTTATACCCAGTGCAGTCATCGGAAGCCCTCAAAATCCAGTTTTTCAGGAGTTACTTATATACGTACGTCGTACGCCTATTTCGTATCTATTCCCAGTTAGAGGGCACCACAAATCACCACCAACTTGCGGTATGACAAACGCAAAACCATAAAATTAAATTAATGCCCGCTCACCACTCGTTCGGAGGTCGTTAGGAGTCATAAGGAGTTCTCTTGCATTGTTTTCCTTATAACTGAACCATAGATATAAGATTATACAAGCACTTACTTATCCATTTAAAAGTAGGGACACATTTTCTTAGATTATAACCTTCTTTTAGCGTAAAAAACATATACCTTGTATTAGTAGGTAAGGCTAAACGTGTACTTAATCAGAATATTGCAATAAAAGAAATTAAGAATTAAATAATTAAAATTAAAATTAAAAATTAGCTTGCAAATACTGCCTTCAAAGATCTAACAGGCAACTCCTGGGACAGGATTGCGGAGAAAGATCGGGAAGGTGCAATATAAACAAGCGTCAATCAAGCGTCGCGATGACCTTTTAGATTTACCTTACCTTCTTACCCAGCCGATAGACTGCTGGACATGAGCCTCTTGCATGGACCTCCAAGCACAACGGTCTCGAGCCGCCAGCATCCAGCGGCTCCCTGCAACCCGCTTGATAAAAGATATCTTTTAAATTTGTTAAATTAGAATATAACACTCACTGCTTTATCTGCTCCTTCAAGTTCTCAAGAAGAGATCACTATTAGTGATAAGGTCGCCTCTTGCACTGCATTTTTAACCTTGCCTTATGCGCAACCACCGATTTTGAGGGCTCGTATTTGGTCGAAATAGTCAAAAGCATGAAAACTGCCTTTTACGCGAACGAACGCGTCAGATAAGCCTTATCTGACGCGTTCGTGCTCTGAGTTAATACCAAAACCCCTTCTTTGGCTTCCCGTCTATATATTTTCCCCTATTTAAAACATCTAATTTGTACAACCTACTGACGTTTTCAATAAAAAAAACGTAATGTTCTTCAGATATGTTATGATTAGGTTGCTCTGTTAATTACTTCCCGAGCAGTAAATAATTTCTGAAATAAAATGTAAGAAAACATATCAGCAGGTAAGGTTCAGAATATTATTGCAATAAAAGAAATTAGGCTTTAACATATTTGAAGTGGAGTTATTAATATGAAATTATTCACTGAAAATATCCTTCTAAAATATTCAAAGATAAATTAATATTAAAGTTAAGAGGCGCTCAACTTATAAATGGAAAAAGTACTGACAGTTCGAGTTCATTCATTAAAACTGAAAAGTTTTGAAACGAGGAAATAAAGTTTGTTTTAATATAACGAGGAAAGTATGTAAATGATTTATCTTACTTTGAATAAATTCTTGCAGTTTTCGTATTGACCAAGCTGATACAAACAGTTAGTAATAAGACGGACTGCTAGCGCCATCTAGTGTTGAATAGCTTAAAAGTTTTACATTAAACTATTAATTTTAAAAACCATTAATGATACCTTGTTGAGAAATTCAACAGTTATGTGAGTTCATTAAAAACAAACCCCAAAAGGCAGTGGCAGTTTTATTTTTAGTTTTTACTTCATCATCATCATATCAGCCGATGGACTGTCCACTGCAGGACATGGGCCTTTTGTAGGGACTTCCAAACATCACGATACTGAGCCATCTGCATTCAGCGAATCCCTGCGACTCGCTTGATGTCGTCAGTCCACCTTGGGGGTTGGCCAACACTGCGCTTACTACTGCGGGGTCCCATTCCAGTACTTTGGGACCCCAACGTCCATCGGCTCTTCGACCTATCTGCCCCGCCCATTGCCACTTCAGCTTCGCAACTCGTTGAGCTATGTCGGTGACTTTGGTTCTTCTGCGGATCTCCTCATTTCTGATTCGATCACGCAGAGATAGCTATATAATGTACCACGGCTGTCCCATTTCAAAACCTAGTATGGGCACAGAAAAGATATTACAACCAGTAGTTGGACTTCATACTAGAGGTCGAAACGCGAGCTATACCTACGCTCCTTGAACATGGGGTGATCGTAGGGTGAAGACAGTCGCGACTGTGCCGCGGTGACGAACGAACGCACGGTGTATTAACAGAGTAAAGTGTATTAATAGTATTAGATTTTTTTAATTATGACCAGTAGGAAATACTGGGCCGTTTTTGGATGCATGAATTCAAAATTATCCCATCCAGAGATAACTTTTTTTAAGTTACCTGGAAACTCTGAAAGGTTAACTTTAAAATAAATTTACTTATTAGTAGGTAGGTACATAATCTTGTATTTTTTAATGGATAAGGTATTTCCTTTTATCTCCAGAATAAAGGTAGGTATCTGGATTAGTAAATAAAGTGAATAGAGTAAAGGAAAGTGATTGACACGATTCAAATATGTAGCTATATTCATGAATCACGATACAGTAGGTACGATAAGCTTGTATTAAAACCTCGACTGCTTGTACAATGTATTGTGTGACTGTGCTCGGATCATTTGTGTTTTGTTACCCGACTGCGGCGAAGCCCAAAGGAGGAGTATGTGTTTGAATGTTATGACTTGTTGTTGTATGCGGGCGACGGGAGGAAAGGACTGCGCGGGTGTGAAGTCGTACGCGCTGGGCATCGTTACCCCCCTCCCGGACCGCGCCGACCTTCGGGAGTGTTACAAATTTGCCAAGCACACATACTGATAAATGATATGTCATTAGACTCGTCTAGATAGGCCGAGTGTCACTGGGTAACTTAGTTCTTAAAAAATCAAAATGGCGGATTTTATGCACTTTAATGTGCAAGCTCATAAAACTTTTGCTCAGCTTGGCATTGGTGACAAGAATTTTAACCGACTTCCAAAAAGAATCGTATCGTATTTACAGCGATATTTCCGTCATTTGTAAACCGTTTCTTTTTTGTTTGGATGAATATTCTTTCAGGTTAGTCCCATTTTTTTCATGTCAGGATCTGATAATGGCATCCTAGAGAAATCTAGGGAAACTATCGTATCGTAGGGACAATTAGTGCGTTTGTTCATTGTTTCATTATCTATTTTAAATCACTACAATTTCATGAAGGTATTTATCTTTTTTTTATTTGTTCACGTAGTGTGGAGGTAATACCTAGATGGCATCACCGAAATAAATATGTTTAAGAATACGACCAATCCTTCAAGATCATTGACGTAGTATCAGCCTTAATTACATCAACCAATCAAAAAACACGCATTTTTATTTATCACTTCCCATTTTACTACAATTTACAAAGTATTTTATTTGTTTATATAAAAAAAGTTTATTTACAATCACAAAACTAAGTGGAAACACAAAGTTAGCAAATGTAATTAAATTGCTGCATGCGGGCAGCCCTATGACATGTTTACGTACCGCGCGGCTGTAGGTATTTATTTCAAAAATACGGCCGAGTTATTATACTGCTTGTAATATCTTTACTGTGGTATGGGCTTAAAACTAAATTTTACAAGAGAGCGAAAAAACATAAATGAGGTTAGCCCTTAAAAACTATTTAAGTTAAACAACTAATGAGTTATTGGTTATGTAAAATACAAAATTATGAATGTATAACACTACCTAAATTCTAATTTTAGTGTATATTACAAGTTTTATAGCCCTTACTAAGATTAATTATTGACCCGCTACGGTAAATATGATGTAGTAGTAGTAGTAGTAGACTTTCATTGGTCCAATCTAGTTAGATTTTTGGCAACACTAACAACTACATAACTAGATAAAACCTGCAAATACTTGTGTACACATTGGGAAATTTTACTTCACGAGAAGTACCTACTGACATCATAATAATATAGAACAGGATTTAATACCTACCAGTAAAATAAGAAAAAGACAATAGGGCATAAATCATGTCTTAATGACTTAGTATGCCACCTGCACCTATATACAGGGTGTCCCGTAGATATTACGACATATTGCACAAGATGATAACTGACATCAAGGCCTTCTTTTTTTTTATTCTTTACAAGTTAACCCTTGACTACAATCTCACCTGATGGTAAGTGACGATGCAATCTAAGATGGAAGCGGGCTAAAAAATTAAGAGGAGGATGAAAATCCACACCCCTTTCGGTTTCTACACGACATCGTAACGGAACGCTAAATCGCTTGGCGGTACGTCTTTGTCGGTAGGGTGGTAACTAGCCACAGCCGAAGCCTCCCACCAGGCTTACTAAAATAACGCAATACTCGTTTATGTAGGTGTAGTAGCCGAAATTTTACGGTTTTTAAATTATATAGATATTTGTGCAAAATACAAAAAACAATTATAGTACATACGACTGCATCATCACTTACCAGGTGATATTATAGTCAAGGGCTAATTTGTAAAGAATAAAAAAATACGACATATTTTACAAGGCGATAGATGAAATCAAGGCCTACTAAAATAACGCAATGTGTATTAGCCGAAATTTTACAGTTTTTAAATTATATTGATTTTTATACAAAGTACAAAAATCAATTATATTATAAAAAAAAAATTAAAATTTCGGCTAACATTATAATAATGCATTTAGTAGGCATTGATGTCATCTATCACCTTGTAAAGTATGTCGTAATATTAAGGGGACATCCTGTATATATGACTAAAGTAACATCAATGTTGAACGATTTCTTAGGATCAAATGCTATTTTCTGTAGCTCACGTGCTAAGGCGAAGTCGTAAAGGTTTAATGTGTGGGAGAGGCTGATTAATTAAAGCTATTGGTTATCGTAACCCACCCAGACTGATAGTGATCCCTGATAGTGCTGGGTTCATCGCATTACTTCACCAAATTAGAATTAGTACAGTTTTATCAAACCCGCCCCGCGGTTTTACTTGCATAGTTCCCGGTATCGTTGAAATACTGGGATAAAATTTAGCCTATGTTATTCATTAAAAACGTAGCTTTCTAATGGTAAAAGAATTTTAAAAACCGGTTTTGTATATCCATTACCCAACTAAATAATATTAGTATTACGAAGCACATGTCCAAAAGTAAGACATGACTAAGTTAAAAATAATATCTATTGAATAATTTTTAAAAATTTAATTTTTAATCTGCCAATTTTAAACTATGTGCTAAACTTTTAAACGTAGTTTTAAGAAAAGCATAATAGGTACGATGAATATTTTGATTGGGTATAGATGCTTGAAGGCAAAGATTTACTTTCACAGGAGGAGTCGGTACGAATAATTAATTTATAAAATTTGCCGAACCAGTGGTAATCACTAAAACAAACATGAGGTATTTATTTACTAGAGAGTAGTGTTTGTAAACTAAAAATTAAATAAATTTAATATTGTGCTATTTATTTGCAAAGTTGCATTTAGTAAAGTTGGTGTATTTATACTACAAACCCTTGAAAAAAAATTACCTGTAAAATGAACCAAAATGAATAACGCTAAGAAGGCTGTTACTATATTAGAAAATAACTCTGAGCACTATGCCGTCACTTCTGAGCGGTACATGTGAGTATGATGATTAAAAATAAATGTCGAAAAATCTAGTGCCGTGCTAAAGTAACCGCAAATCAGTACAAATTTTTATTTCCTCGACTGTTGCAGACGCAATATAGGTCATTTATTACTATGCGACATTTGTGTAATTCCTTTTGTAGTCTATATTTTATTCAGATGCTACTTATGAAGGATATTTAAACGGTGTCAATATAAAAATACTCAGAGGACATTACTTTGACAACGCATTCAAAACATGTGATTTCCTTCCCCGATAGTAACTCGCACTCCTTTGTTAGAGTCCCCGAAAAAGATTTCCTGCACCGCTATGAAGACATATTGCTTTTCGCGTTTTTGAACTCGCGCTCTTGACGCGTATTTACGTATTCACACTCGCATTACTAGTTGTACGTTCGAGATGAGAGGCGAGCCTGTGTGAAGCGGGCTTGTATGCGTTAGCTTAACGATACCACTGTATGTTGCACCTTTAAACCTCCCGCGTGTCTATGCAAACGAGGCTGGAGTACGGATGACGTATGTAAGCACAGGGATCTCGTTGTATTGGTGATTTGCGACGTAGGCTTTGCCGTATGTGTGCGTGTGTTGGTATGCCAGTCGCCTCTAGGCGCGCTATAGATGGGGGTGGGCTGCCCAAGAGGATGGGGTATAAAGGAAAACCATTTACATTTGAGCGATTCGTCCAATTTAAAATTCCTACAAGATAGCTTAGACACGGGTGCCATTCTTTTGAAGAGGCGAGCATCATGCAAGGGACATTTCTCTGTTATTTCTTCGAGTTGTTTGGAATGGAGTTTTACTTTTTAAAAGGCATTTTTAACGAGCTAATCTATTCGCATTTTGTAAAAGTAGACATGTAATATTTCTAAAAAAAATATGGAGGATTCAGATAGAAAGCGATAGCAACGGAGCGTCGGTTATGAATATGAATCTAGGGTACGAGAATCGGTCTGGGAGCGTTCCATCAAAACGTCATAGGTCGCACTCAGGACAAATTTGCTCGCTTGGCCACGTCCCGCGTTTTACGAGCAATGCCGAAGATTCAGCACCCAAGGGAGACATTCGGCCTCCAAAAACTTTACCCGTTACAAATTTGTTTTTTTTTTTGCCTTATCTGCTCCCCGCGCTTTTGGCAAACCTAATTCCGTATTCAAAAATATTTCTGCAAGTATTGTGTTCGTACAGAACGAACATTTTATTGCCGTCCATATAACGTTTCAAAAGTTAGTCAGTTTCGACCGCGTTCCTTCGATATTCTTTCGAGTGTCTCTTGTCTTTTTTTATACCAACACCAATTATTATTATTGTTTGATAACTTTTTGTGCTTAATGGTTTTATGGTATTATACGGTTATAGATTGCGTGACATTAATATTCCAAGTTTTTTGGGTTATACGGTCTTCTGTCATAATTAGCATACCTACTGTTTTAGTTAGGTAAATTTATATTTTCATAATTTCATTGAACTTCAATTCTTTAATTCTAAGTAGGGATGCTAGCTATATTTTGTAGTACATCTATTGACTATTTCTATAATTTGAATTTTATGACTTTCAAATGTTTTTATTTCAAGTGTGGATGCTATATCTAATGAGCATTGTCTGTTTTGATCTGTCTTCTCTATCGTAAAAAAGGTACTAGCTAGTTTGCAAAAACCGCTGATTAAATAAACATGTGACATTTAAATTAGAAATTAGTTTTTCCCCTGTTACCATTGGACTATAAATTTCATCATCATCAGTCTACCATAGCCAATTAGGATGTCTCTCTATAGAAGAAAGGAAGGGCTGGATGGAACCCACCATGCCGTTCTAGTGCGAGTTACATAATATAAAAAAGAATACAAAAACCGAGAGCTTAACGTGCTCTACAAGGCACGGGGATGTAACACCATCGACCTCCCAACTCTGGAATAAGAATTTTTAACTAAAACCCCGACAGGAATCGAACCGATGACCTCGTGTTTTGAAACCACATATACTTACCGCGGTACCAATGAGACAGTTTAAAAGCAACATAACTGTATGTATATGTAGGTTTATGATATATAAATTTCATGTTTTCTGTATTTATATATTTTGTTTATATCATAATTGTGTACGATTGTGCAAAGTATGTATTTTTATAATATGGAAATATTTAATTATAGTGTTTTTATTTTTTATTATATTAGTTATTATTATTTATAGTGAATAGTACTTATTTATTGTATTGCAATATCCCATCTCACAGGATATTTAGATTATTTATGTTTAGGTTGCCTGGAAGACAACTCCATCTTAGAGTGCATCATCATTTACCATCAGGTGAGATTATAGTCAAGGGCTAACTTGTAAAGAATAAAAAAATAAAGATCACTATTAGTGACAAGATCGCCTTTTGCCTATAAAATAGATGTGTTCTTTTGTTATTTTCTGTTTTGTCAGTTATTATAAATAAATGAATAACTTTATGATATTTATTATGTAATTTACGAAGAGCAAAATTTCTAGACGGAACACCCAAAAATATTTATTATGTAATTTACGAAGAGCAAAATTTGTAGACGGAGCACCCAAAATTCAACCTACAAAACGAGCTGACATTTTCATAAGCATTTCATAAGTCATAAACAAGTACAAAAGTGGCCCATACAATCTACAGTAAGTTCTAATCAAGCACAACACGACACAGACAATACGGTGCGTTGTTAGTGCCTTATTTTGCATTCATGGAATTTTCTTAAGCGTTCAGAACGGGGTGGTCGTACCACCCAATTTAGCATTCATATTTTGAACCCAATCGAGCCAAACCCAAAGGTCGTGCGTTGATTTTGTAAAGTGGATTTACACTTATTTATACTTTACGTGTAGTATTTACTCGTATAGACTAATAGGATGCAACTTTTGTCGGCCTCCGTGGATTTACAAGACGGAAGTCCTGGGTTCGATCCCTGGCTGGGCCGATTGAGGTTTTCTTAATTGGCCCAGGTTCGGCTGTGGCTAGTTACCACCCTATCGACAAAGACAAAGACGTACCGCCAAGCGATTTAGCGATCCGGTGCGATGGTGTGTAGAAATCGAAAGGGGTTTTCATCATCCTCCGAACAAGTTAGCCCGCTTCCATCTTACATTGCATCATCACTTAACATCACTTAACTTAACTTGTAATGAATATAAAAAAAAACTATTATTTATTACGTGAAAATTGCGACCAAACGATATTATCTCGTGAAAAGAAATAGACTTATTTATACAAATGGCGGTGCAACCGGAAATACCACATCTGTTTAATTGTGTTGGTATGAAAGGGTTCCAATTATGTTAGAGTAGTCATAGAGACGACATTTTGTCTATTTTTCTTCACTTGGTTGCATGTTAGCACTACCGTATAAGCCTAAGATGCGCACCACGACCTATCTCGATAAGACATAGTTGACCAATAGCGACCGAACTGGAAATAACGCCCTCTCTTTTATTGCGATGGGATTAAAGAGAGAGCGGAATAAAAAGGATACTTTAAACGTGACCTTTCGACAAAACGAGTCGTCTAATAATTTTTTTTTTAAAACGGCAAAAAATAGATAGCTTATATTCAATATTCGCAAATATAATCTATACATGGAGCATCTCGTGTCGTTCCAAATGACATTTCACCACCGGCGTATACGGTTTCGATTTGATTTCCTGCAACGTCTTTCCATTTTTAAGTAGTCATCGCGACATTTGATTTTATTTTCTGAACGAAAACGTAACCTTCTTTGACGAGTTGCTACTCGTGACGAGTTTAAATTTAGAATAGTTTTGTCGTTCTGAAATACAGGCATGGAAAATAAAACTATGAGCAACTTAAGTAAATTTTAAGTAGACTATCTAAGAGCCTTAATAGCCTGGGCTATGATTTCTGCCTCCGATTCCGAAGGGTGTAGGTTCGAATCCGTTCCCGGGCATGCACCTCCAACTTTTCAGTTGTGTGCATTTTAAGAAATTAAATATCACGTGTCTCAAATGGTGAAGGAAAAACATCGTATATAACCTGTATGCCATAGAATTTTCTTAATTATCTGCGTGTGTAAAGTCTGCCAATCCGCATTGGGCCAGCGTAGTGGTGTAACCTCTCATTGTGAGAGGAGACTCGAGCTCAGCAGTGAGCCACCAAGCTGCTCAAGTTTCACATAACTAACAAATTCATACCATGTAAAAGCATTTCAAACATTATGTACACATTTATATAACTTTATGTGTATGAAACTAACAATGGTATACCCGTTATAAAAGTGATTTTAATTTTTTCACGTACCGACCATTACTATAATCGTTTAAGAGCCTGTCACGGTTAGACCTTCGTGCTTTTATAAAAGCACAAAGTTGGTCAGTCTTTGCTCCTATCATATAGGTAAGTAGCGGGTAATATAGGTTTCAATCTATGACAGTATTGATTTTTTTTTTAATTCAGGATACTTCTTTAAATCATTAGCCTAGTAGCCAGGCCATTTTTTCGATGAAAACCATTGTCTACTAACTAACTATCGTAAAGTGTTTTAAGTAATACAAAAATGTACGCCTCAATATTTATTGTTCTGCTGCTTTTTTGCTCTATTATGCTTTTTATTTTATTATAAGCTGTTTAGTTTATTAAAATAACAACAGAACAAAGGTCTAGACACTCAATCGGTCAAAATGATTTTCGGGTATTAGGAATCAAGTTTTCTGTTATGATTTTCTGTTATGTTTTCTGTTATTATGTTATGTTGTCTAGAAAAAATTAAACCAATATGCTTTTAACTTGTTACTATACTAAGTATTTTATGAAAGAAAGAAGAAAGAAGAAAGAAACTATACTAGTTCAAACTCTACTTCTATACTGGTGTTACTATGGGTAATGTTGTCTACCGCAATATAGTATAGATTATGAGCATAGTCTGATAGTCTCCCAGCTTTTAGAACTTGACGAAGGTCTGACTCCCACAGGCTTTCGCTCTATAAATAAACTATTTAAATTGCAAACATGAAATACAAATATTTACAATAGTCGCTTTTCCGAATAATAACAACCATATTAACATTTTTAATGAGGACCAGAGGCACAAAATGACACTATTTAAATTCGAATATTAACGAGAAAATTAACTAGGTTTAGACAGTAGCGAGTCGCAGGGATTCGCTGGATGCAGATGGCTCAGTATCGTGATGTTTGGAAGTCCCTACAAAAGGTTTAAGTCCTGCAGTGGACGTACATCGGCTGATATGATGATGATGATGATGATGATGAGCTAGTAGCACAGTTTGCCTTTATTAACGGACTTTACAAAAGGAGATACCTACTCTGTTTGAGTCGTATTGTTCGCGAATTTCTCCAAACTACTGATCTAAATTGGATGATGTTTTTGTTATTATATTTTTATATTTTCAAGAGAAGACCTATACCTAATAGGTATAGTTCGAAGTTCGTTATTCTTTCAGAAAATTAATTGTACCAAAACATTTATTATCTATACTAATATTATAAAGCTGAAGAGTGTGTTTGTGTGTTTGTTTGTTTGATTGATTGAACGCGCTAATCTCAGGAACTACTGGTCCGATTTGAAAAATTCTTTCAGTGTTAAATAGCCCATTTATCGAGGAAGGCTATAAGTTATATATTATGCCCATATTCTTACGGGAACGGGAACCACGAGGATGAAACCGCGCGGCGTCAGCTAGTTTATAGATAAACGGTTTCACGCCTTTCTATTAATAGGTACTCATATTTTTTTTCTATAGAAATAAATGTAAGATATTTTTTATTTAGGTAATAATTATTTATAATTTCCAATAAATGCGAATAACAAAGAACCTAATTTATTTAGGCAGCTTCCAAGGGATCTGGTTTTCGCTTTCCTTGCGAATTTTCAAGATAATATAATATGGCAGCAGTAGAAATATAATTAGTGTTTGTTAAAATCGTTAACTGCCAGTAAATAGTATAAAATCCCGCTAGAAATTCACCCGCCACGTCGAATTACGAATATAATTTCAATATAACATCTAGTTATTGCATTTGCACAACAATTTTCCTTGCACACACCAAAGTGAGCCAACTGTTTTATTATTAAAATCGTAGGGGTGACCGGTCTACTTAGAATATATTGAATTTTAATTTGATACTGGCCATCCACTTTATTACTAACCGTTTAGACTGAACACAGTTTTCTCAAAAACACTTCCTTAGTATTAAATTCCGATGAATGGAACCTCGATATGATAAAATTATTTGTTTAGACAAACTTTTATGGAATTGATTTAGTTCTAGTAGCAGATTATTTCATAAATATTATATCGATTGTATTTTATAACTTCACTATTGGTTCTTCGAATTATATGCCTTGTTCATTGTCAGTGTTCACATAAATCGACCCATAGACATTGAGCCCAAGGTGTTGAAACGGTGACCATGCAATTTTTTTATTCTTTACAAATTAGCCCTTGACTACAATCTCACCTGATGGTAAGTCATCATGCAATCTAAGTTGGAAGCGTGCTAACTAACTTGTATGGAGGAGGATGAAAATCCACACCTCTATCTTTTTCTACACGACATCGTATCGGAGCTAAATCGCTTGGGGGTACACCTCTGCCGGTATGGTGGCAACTCGCCACGGCCGAAGCCTCCAGCCAGCTAGACCTGGACCAATTAAGAAAACCGTGCATACCACTGCGCCACGGAGATCGTCAAAGAAAGCTTAGCTATGGAAATCCAAGGTCTATAAGATGTCTATAATACCATGCATCCGTCTGATAATAGCTTACGCTAATGGTAATGTTTGTCCGTCGCCCCGACAGTGCTTCCTGTCTCTTGCAAAGACTTCCATCCATCATAGGAGCATCCAGCTCCCTTCAACGAGCTTGATGCCCTCGGTTCATCTACAGTTACTATATTTTATAATAATAGGTAATGAATTAAAAAATGAAATCTTTTAAAGTAAACGAATTGAACAGTAATTGTACACTGCAACTTGGTACTACTACCCTTGGTTCGGTTACTAGGTAAGTATTTACTCTCAAGATAAACTGACAATTGACAGCTGCAACTGTAATTTGATCAGGAAGAGATCATTACAAGATAAACAACTATATTCCACAAACAAATAGCAATTTACGTGAACAGTAACATTAATACTAAGCAGGAAACAGAGGCATTTCATCCCGCAAATACACTACGTGACAATAAATTCTGCACACCATCGACGAAGTCACGCTTAGTTATACAAAATAGCGATATGAAAGCTTGAAGGCCTATTATGTAAAATTGTTTGCAATTTCCCCGACAGAACTTAAACGATTCGCAAATGCCGATTTCACATACGTCATAATTCTTCGGCACACAATGAAATTGCACTCGGCTTTTTCACGTTTGCTATAAAATCAGCCTTTAACTGTATATGATTTTTTTTACTAGATATTTGTAGTATTAGTTAGTTTTGTAGTAGAGCCTATTTTATCCACTCTGTCATGGGCCATTAAAAATAGACTGTACTTCTGTTAACACTGTGGCTACTCTTCTATCTTAGAGGCCTAATGCAGTATAAGGTTCCTATAATTGAGAGTTGTTAAAATTACAAACACCTCCATTCTATTTATTTGTTTATAAGATCAATAATCCATGAAGCGAATTTTCAAATTCCAAACTGAAAAGGCTCAGATAAAATTATCTATAGCTCCATAACAAGGCATGGATGCGATTTATAACGTGTCTTATACAAAGATTCAGTTATTCTACTAGTATTTAGGTGTAGTAATTATACGTACCTACATATAATAAAAATGTAATGAAACCAAATCCGTACATTAAAATATTTATCAGATTTTATTTTTCTATTAGTTAGTATGTTCAATAATAGGTCGTCGTCGTCATCAACCCAAATTCGACTCACTGCTGAGCTCGAGTCTCCTCTCAGAATGAGAGGGGTAAGGCCAATAGTCCTCCACGCTGGCCCAATGCGGATTGACAGACTTCACACACGCAGAGAATTAAGATAATTCTCTGGTATGCAGGTTTCCTCACGATGTTTTCCTTCACCGTTTGAGACACGTGATATTTAATTTCTAAAAATGCACACAACTGAAAAGTTGGAGGTGCATGCCCCGGACCAGATTCGAACCCACGCCCTCCGGAATCGGAGGCAGAGGTCATATCCACTGGTCTATCAGGGCTCTCTATCAATAATTATCATTCAATAAATAATAATCAGTATTATTTGAGGGTTAACGTAGGGTACAGAAAACCGAAAGTTTATAATGAAACACCGTGCAGTGATATCAGAGTTATTTTAAAAATGAATCGCTAGAAAAATGTGTCACACAAGACGACACTATTACCGTATCTAATAGAAAACATTACCGGGGAACACGCTAGAGTCCTACTAAATACGAAAAAGTAATAAATATAACGACTCGGCATCACGCATCCAAACTCAGTCAAATTAAAAGTTGACTGCTTGCCGTAAACGATAAAAAATCCAACTAGGCTCTTCCTACGTTTTATTCCATAATGTTACCGCTTTAGTAGTTTTCCTTTGTTCCAATGAATTTTTCGTAATGAGTTTTCCCGATGCTAGTTGCGAGGTTTTGCTTTTTCACCCTATTATCGTCACATAGCAAATCAAAAAATCAAAAATCGAAATTTATTTATTTATTTCAACACACAATAAGAAATTTTTAACAATAATAATTAAATAGTTCCCTGGGTTCCAAACTAGCTTTCACTTTATCTTGAAAGTTAATATCCAGTCATGGAAACCACCATATCGACTCCAGCATGCATGCCGATGCAATATGTAATAAATAATAATCAATTGGTTAAGAAAACTATTCCAGACCAGCAGATTCACTTACTTTGACTATAGTTGACGTATGAAATTCAGATTTTATATAACAAATATCATCCGGTGCCTACTGACAACCCTTTGTGGATATCATACAGTAGATAGATGACATTTTTTAGTTGATTTGATGTTAATTTTAAACGGTAATAAAGACCAAATTAGTGAATAGGCTAGTACTTAAAGGATAGGCGTTGCCAACTTAAGGGTAACAGCGTCAGAGTATTGGGAATTGCCATGTCATGGAATAAGGTGAGCAGTTTGGTATATTTTTTTCATATAAATATTATTTTCATTTAATTTATTACACTTCAATAAGACAGATGTTTGAACCTTTGGTAGTAGTAATTTAAAAATAAACTTAAATTCTTCTGGGTTCTAGTAAAAACGAGTACCTATACAGTAAAATGTTAACAATTTTCTGTTAGTAATTCCTCCAATCCTAATAATAATCATATGAAAACATCAAATTAGCCACGACTCTACAATGGTAGACAGTTTCAACAAACAATCGTTTAAGCTAAGAAAAAAATTGCCATAACCAGTAGCAATTACAAAATGGGCATAACAACGCTGGTTAGCTATTCACAAACGACTTAGGAAATAATTCTTAATACGACATTGATTAGGCTGTAGTCATGAAAATCGGGCTGCATGTACCCTACGTAATGACAATTTAAAGACTTGTATATTATCGCACACTGCCTCTTGAGCCGCAGCAGCATCCATGTGACTTATTCATAGTCGTTCGAAGGATGAAGTATAATATGACTTTTGTTAAAACACTGTTTAAAGCTAGCTTTCTACTACTGACAGTCAGCGACTGGCTTTACGTCAGGTTTTCACGTTTATGTATTCAGTGAGACTAAGTAAGTCGAGCCACTACGACGTAGTACACCGTGTGATACAAAAATTGCATATCAATGGAAAACCATTAAATGACACATAAGTTCAGTACATCTAAGAGCACGGCAGTGCCCCCGCATGTCAAAACGGCAAGGCCGTGCTATACTTTTCTCGTAGCAATTCAAGCCATTTTCGACCCCCTTTAAATAAGTTGTGGATGAAACCAGAAGCGTGAATTTTGAGTACCCATGCAGGCATTGTATATTATAAATACTTGAAAATATATGGCATGAATCATCAATATCAGCCAAATTTAACAGCCCACTACAGTGTCAGGTCTTCTTCCATAGAGGAGAGGGGATTTAGAGCTTAAATCCACCACGCTGCTCCAATGCGGCTTGTTGTTGTCGTCAGTAAGATGAAAAATACTATAAGTAGATACTAATTAAAATATATATTTCTTTAGAGTGATTCTGCTTAAGATTCTTAAACATTTAATGGAGATACGGTGGCTAGCAAATTATTATATAACTAAATAAAGTGTCACAGTAAACGCAAGATGTGTGCGACCCTTGTGACAGTGTGCGGTCACCAGTAAAGGTCCATTTTATTATCATGTCATATGATTCTAGGACCTATTAACCCTTACGACAACAGCGTAATGATTTTGGAGCACGCAAATGCTTAGTTTTTCTTTTTCTTTGAATATTTAGTTAGGGATTTTCATAATGTATAAGCACAGTAGATATAACAAGGTATAAGCCTGTATGAGGATTTGTTTTTTGTATACCTACACTCTATTCTTTAGGTATATACCTACCTACACTACATATTATCTTTAATGGTTAAGAAAACGAAAATTCTTCAGAATATTTTGTAGTGCAGGATCGAAATTTCAACAGACAGAAGTAATTTCGCATTTGTAATTATTCTACCAAAAAATACCCATTATTAGTCATCTATACTAATATTTTAACGCTGAAGAGTTTGGTTGTTTGCTTGAACGCACTAATCTCAGGAACTGCTGGTCCGATCTGAAAAATCTTTCCGGTAATTCCTGAGATTAGCGCGTTCAAGCGAACTAACAAACAAACAAATTTTTCAGCTTTATGATATTAAGTGTAGATAATCTATAGAATGTTTAATAAAGTAAGGTTGAGGGCAGGTACAAGTAATCTAATAGGGTAATTACGGTTTTCAAACAATCTTTAAGAATTAAAGCTAAGTAACAGGGGCCCAGGGAGTTTACTAATTTATTAACCGCATCCATCGACCAACTTACAGAAATTAACTTAGCCATAATACCTTCGTACGTATCGGCATAGGGTGCTTGAACTGTCTTGATACTTTGCACTGATTTAATATTGAATTAACTATTGTCGTAAGACTAAAAAATACATGTTTTTTTTAAATTTAATAAATTTAATGCTGGAAAAGTTTGCTAAAACGTAATTATGTTTGCTACTCAACCACGCCAAAATATGATGAGGCAGATTATAGTTGAATATCAGATCTGTAATAAAGTATCATAAGCATAGAATTTTTAATGACAATAATCATATAAGCTATGTAGATATAGATATGTAGATGGGATAGTATTCAACCAAAGTGGAGAACGTCAAACGTTAAAAGTCACTTTATTCAATAATTGTTTAGAGGAAGGAAGATTTTATATTAAGAAATTAGTAAAAAATACATACAATCCACACACTAAACATACCATTAAACTTTTCATTTTATATAATTTAAAAATACTGTTTTGTAGGTATATAAATTATTTTAATGACAAAAGTTAGTAAAGAGCCATTCAAAGTCAGCAAATAAACAAAGTCCTACGTACCAAGACATCACTGTTCATCTATAAGACATCGTCACGGCAACTCATAATAGGCTCGAAATTTTCTTATACGTTAACTTTTACATACATTAAGCTATATCTTAGGGGTGGCCACAACTAAGTATCCACCCCCATTACCGTACTAATCTAAATTGATGGCGCGTCCAAAAACCGGACATTTTACCCCGCATTAGTAATTTTTCCGCGTAAAATAATGTAATAAAGTTAAGCCATTCATTACTTAAGGCGGTCTATTAGCCTTTTAAAGATATGAGTTTGTTTCAAGGTGCCTTAAATTAGTAGATTAAGCAAGAAAAGGTAAGCTAAAAGCCTTGCGCAGAGGTATAAATTATTGAATTTATTTTTCTGAAGTAAAAATAAAAATAAAAACTTAGATAAAACTGCGAAAGCTCAATTGAAAGCTTATTTTTTAACTTTCGTCAAGTTATATTGACATAAGCCAGGATGTAAGAATAAAGCTTTAGATAAAAAAAGAAATAGTTACCGAAAACAAATCAACATCGTGTTTTTGTAATGTCGATTACCATTTTATTCCCTGTACATTGGTTTATTCTGTAGGTTTTTAGGCTAGTGATGATGACTTACGCGCAGCGACCGGAAGGTTTTGAACGAGAACTGATTTTATCATAATCTAAATATATAAAACTCAAAGGTGACTGACTGACATAGTGATCTATCAACGCAGAGCCCAAACCACTTTACGGATCGGTCTGAAATTCAGCGTGCCGATAGTTGTTATGACGTAGGCATCTGCTAAGGAAGGATTTTGATAAATTCTACCCCCAAGGGGATAAAATAGGGGATGAAAATTTGTTTGACAATTTGCTAATTTTACGGTGATTTGGCTGAAATTTGAAAGAAAAATAGATTTTACTCTGAATTAACACGTAGGCTACTTTTTATCTCGGAAAAATTAATGGTTCCCGTGGGATTTGTGAAAAACTGAACTGCACGCGGACGAAGTCGCGGGCGCCCGCTAGTCAAGTCATAAATTTTGAGTACTGGAAGATAATTGTATGGCTGTAAACTATACTAAGAAGTAGGAATACTTATAGGAATACAGTACATAGTATTACTATTTTATTCTCGTACCTTTAAGCTAGTGACTATATCTTGGAATAATATTGTAATATTTTGTAACTTCGTAAATAACTATTAACATATAACACCAATAGATTTTTTTTACAATCTCTTCATCACTTACAATCTCACCTGATGGTAAGTGATGATGCAGTCTAAGATGGAAGCGGGCTAACTTGTTAGGAGGAGGATGAAAATCCAAATTCCTTTCGGTTTCTACACGGCATCGTACCGAAACGCTAAATCGCTTGGCGGTACGTCTTTGCCGGTAGGGTGGTAACTAGCCACGGCCGAAGCCTCCCACCAGCCAAAATTTCCGAAAATAAAGTAATACTAATGTAAAGTAAAGTAATACACGCGTTCCATTTTATTCTCTGTCAACGGCGAATTATGATGCACGTATCGTAAAGAAAAAAACCTCCTCCAAATCGGAAGAAGGTTTTGGAAGCGCTACCTAAATTATGGACACACAAACAAATACAGAACCCTCTATTTTAATGTTGGTTAAACAGCAGAATTAATTTAGATAATTATCTCCATTGTGTGACACCAATATTCAGTCACGTGCGTACTCATTGGCGATCAATTATCCACAATTTGAAGCACTCAAAGATAGCATGACGACCGTACGAACAATTTGTATATGACCACTAATTGAGCAGAGTAGTGAACTTTCACAGAGCCATCCACTAGTGCTAAGTGCAGATAATTAATTTTGGAATGTTAACACAGCCTGATTTTTGTCTCTGAGTTTACAGTTATCTCTAATTTCTTTTTCAATTTGGTGCTAGACGACGTATCACAAAACACGTTACTTTTTAAAAGGTGTTAATTTCTATTTCACTGACTATATTAGAGTGTACATTTATCGCCTGTTTTTAGCGTGCTCGTCCAATTTATATAACGAAAATTATTTGTGTTGAAAACGCCTGGGTTTTATGAACATTTATTTTAAGTGGGTAATCTTGATACTTTTAATTTCAAATTTAATAATGTAATTATCATCAATAAGAAAATTGTGACTTGACATTGATTTAAAGTACCTAACTATAAGGTTTTTATTCAATAACGTGAAATTGAATTCTTTTGTTTTTCGCCAATTACCTACTGACTGCAAAACAATCTGCCATTACTAGTATTTTGTTAACAATGAAATTATTGAGATTTTATCACAGCATTATATTAATCAATTTTGTGATCCTTTCGTTCCACATCATAATACTATTTAGGTACTTATTAATTGTGTTTTTTTTTTATTCTTTGCAAGTTAGCCCTTGACTACAATCTCACCTGATGGTAATGGATGATGCAGTCTAAGATGGAAGCGCGCTAACTTGTTAGGAGGAGGATGAAAATCCACACTCCTTTCGGTTTCTACACGACATCGTACCGGAACGCTAAATCGCTTGGCGGTACGTCTTTGTCGGTAGGGTGGTAACTAGCCACGGCCGAAGCCTCCTGCCACTTCGATACTTTAACATAAATACTCCCAGTAATGCAATTCAGTTAAATCATATTATCCAGGGTAGATATACGAGTGAATACTTTATGTACTTTTCTATCCAACAAACACAAATAACAGTAGATCGAAACAAGATTTAAATAATCTGTACCAAATTACTCTGTACAATTAGTCTAGATTGCCCATTAAAAGCGTCAGAGATTCATGCAAATGACCCTTATATGCGTATTTCAGACTGACAATCAGCACCAATCAATAATCTATTGGCAGACTAATGACAAGCCAAGGATGCCCGCCGGTTGCCACCGACAATTATTGGTAGCCACCGATTCTAATTGGACCCTCTCAGTAATAATTGGAATAATTAAAACTGAGAGCTGTATTGATGCGCGCTCGTTGACAATTTGCGAAATCTGTGTCATGATTAATCTATGCCTGATAGAATTGTTATTGCGCTGTGACTTTTGTTCCTGTATACAGGATGCTCAGGAGTATTTCCTATAACTTCAAGGTGTTGACAAGTACATATATAGGAGCCGAACTGCGTAACTAATATTTTTAACTAAAAATAAATCTTTGTGTTTTCATACAAAGTAATTCAAGTAATTCCGACTATCCATGTAACACATGTTATCTATCCTTGCATTTTACAATTCGTAATCGTAGTGGTAAAACTGTCGATATCAACGAAATATTGCAACTGGCACTTCGCACTTCGCTAGTAAGCTACTTCATGATATTTTTGAATGAATAAGTTTGGCTAGGTCATATAAGGATGCGATTTATGGGACACAATTTAAGATCTATTAACAAAAGAAATATTTTTACTCCGAAAATATTCATTTTAGATATTTTTAATTGATTTTCTTTAAAGAATATAACCCTAGAGTTATGGGACATACTCCTGAGCAACCTGTATATATCGTTTTTGTTTCGATATACGAGCCATTATGATGCCTCGTTGCTCCAGTGGCTAGCCTATGTGACTTCGGAGTACGAGGTTTGATTCCTGAAATATTGATGATATCATGATGATGTCCTAAGTTCCTAATAACCTATTTTGTATCTATAAGAGGATTCATTTTCATAATATCTATAAATGTTCAGTGTTCAGAACTGGCTATATGAAACATGCTACTAATAAATAAATTTATATGTATTCATGGTTTAAATTTATCTCGTATTCTCGTACTCATATCTTATTACAGTATTTAATAGAATAAATGATACGTACAAATAGTTTGCTTCCAATATCGTCCATCACCGTTTTTACTGCAAGACACACAATCTTAATGTACGGATATCCAATAAAGACGGAGTAATGTAATGAATAATTAGTTCCAGGGACCACCGAGTCGTCATGCCCACGCATCCGATGTCCCATAAACTAGTGGGGTAAGGAATCCCACCACAATTGTTGTGTCCGGTGTTAATAAAACGGCGTATATTTTAGCTATTTTGACAGTTCGAAGCTATTCGTAACACGTAATACACACGGCTCTGACGATTATCGAGTACTGCAGGTCTAGTGAGGTATTTTATGGAGGTTTGCTTAACCTACTAATATAGTAAGTACTTCCAGTAGTAGTAGCTTATGCGACAGCTCATCCAAGGAAGTACTTGGCCAAGGAAGTACATTCGATACTGTACTGTAGAATACAGCATATATAACATAATAGTACTGTAGAATATAGTTTCCGGTAAAATTGTAGAAATTTAAGGCGTCACATCAGGTTGATGGTACAGGGCAGCTCATTTTAGGACGAGTTACTTATATGCACTGCGAAGTGTTTTGCTCTGTTCGACGAGATAAATTTCCACTTAACATCGAGTAAACTAGTTCCTTTATCTGAGAATGTATCAAGTATAAAAAAAGATATCTAGATCTAAAATTAAAACTGTGTCAAATGCCCACCTCGTTATTTAAACATTTTGTATTAAAGAATTATAAGTACTTATATTTTGAACACGAAATTTTGCATAAGTAGTTGTTTGTTATTCTTTCACGCAAAAACTACTGCATGAATTTGGTTAAAATTTAGAATGCAGATAAATTATATACTCTTTGAACACATTGGTTAACTTTTTATTTCAACAAATTCATCGTCCTTATATACTTAATTCCTAATACTGACATACAACATCATGGCTTTATGAAAAACTTAATTTCGCGTGGACGAAGTTGCGAACGCCCTAACTTATAAGTACAACATTACTTGTGAATTAAAATAAAAAAAATATTTACTATAGCGTGGTTATAATTTTAATGTGTAACATGAACCGAGCCAGATTTGCTCGGCGCGCCATTGTACGCGTCTGTAAACCACGAGTAATGGCTGGAAGCAACTAGTACCCGCCTACAGTGTTCGTGAAAGCGTTCAGCTTACAACTTGATTTGTGATTTCAAAGATTATTGCTTGTACACTGTACACTCCATTATTGAGTCTGTGTAATTTAGCTTAAAGGTCCAATTGCTTTGTGATGTTAACCAATAAAATCAGCGATGGATGGCAATCGTTTTGCCAAGTAGTTAAATATCTTCCGGTGTTTAATTTGAAATTAAACTTTATAATCAACATTTGAGACGACGACTAATTAATTGTAATAATACGTTGTTGTCATGTAATTTTAACTTGCTCTATTAACATATTACATGACACTTCATGAATTATAAAGATAACACGATTTTAAAGTCAACATCATAGTTTATTTGTTGACTTTAACTTTGTTAGCCTTTGTGAAGTCAAAAAACTCACTTGCTTTATAATCATTTGGCAACCTTACTTACTTAAGATAGAGTTTATCCACTGAAATTAGAGACTGAAATCGGCCGGCAAATTAAAAAAAAAACGAATGTAAAAAACAGATAATAATGTTAATGAAAAAATAATTGCAAGTATCAAACTGAGTTATTCCAATATTTGTACCATAATTTTGGGAATGCCCTCCCGATTTTTTTTTTAAATCAGCTGGGTGTTTTAAAGCTCTACTTTCATTAGCCAAACTATACGCGTATACCTATAATAATAGGCTAAAGAACGTTCAACCCTTCTAAAATGAGGTAGGTCTCGCAGTCTTTTCGTCCACATTTTTGGAATCCGTGGCGCAGTGGAATATGCGGTGGATTTACAAGACGAAGGGTACGATCCCCGGCTGGGCCGATTGAGGTTTTCTTAATAAGTTTCTTAGTGGATTGCTTCGGCCGTGGCTAGTTACCACCCTACCAGCAAAGACGTACCGCTAAGCGATTTAGATCTTCGGTTTCGGAAGGGAAAGGATTTACATCCTCCTCCTAACAATTTAGCCCGCTTCCATCTTATATTGCATCATCACTTACATAGGTACAAAAATAGTACAAACGTGGTGACTGTTAATGTTATTAAATTCCCACAATGACATATTATACTAAAGATGTTACGCTACCAAAATATGAATAGCGACACGATCATACGCCCACAGCAAACACTTCTTCATTTCATTCACGACGGTTTCCTTGCTCGCTCCTAACAATGGAGTCCATTGACTCGGATTTTCCCTTTTTTTAAGCGTTGGTACGTTTTTTTTTATTTATCTCGCTTTTATGACAATTTTATTAAGGCTCGATGCCTACGCAGTGGTACCGCTCATTCATTAGAATGATACGTGTCTTGAAATAAGAAGGACCGTATGACTACATTATGGCTTCCTTTCCACGTTTAACTAACAGCTTGTTTTGTTTGTTTATTGTTTAAAAAAGATTTTTTTTTGTACTTTATTCATACTACTTCATGATTGTTATGCTACTTTGGGTAATAAATAATTAAATACTTACTAGTAATAAATGTAATTAATACTCAAGTAGATAACTGAAATGTTGGATGCATGGTGCATGCCCCGGACCGGATTTGAACCTACGCCCTCCGAATATAAGGCAGAGAAGGCTTTAAGTGCATTTAAAAAAATAATTACCACGTGTCTCAAACGGTGAAGGAAAAACATCGTGAGGAAACCTGCATATCTGAGAATTACCCCAATGACATTAATTGTAGATGAGAATGTCCTCTACATTTTTTGTCATATAAACTTTAATGTAAAACTAATAGTTTAGGAGATTTAGCTTGTTGGATTGCTCCCAAAAAAAAATTGGTTAAAAAATCTCGCGTCATGTAATTCTTGGAGTCATATATATGACTCCAAGAATTACATGACGCGATTTCCTGTAAGGTAGGTATGGCAATTAACGCCCAATGTGTAATAACGCCCGAATGCTAATAATCGTAGTTAAAGTCACGTGAGTTACGACACATTTCACGCACACATAGATTAAACCAATAAGAACGCTCAGACGCGGCGCGGCATGGATCACGCCACGATTATTCTCAGTTGCGACCCGCACCGCAAGGAGGCCGACAGTGCACGCTGTTATTATAAAATATACTCTGACAAATCGGTAAGTTTCAGTTTATTTTTCTACCTATCTATTTCTTATTTTGTGATTAGCTTTTATTAAAGATACCTTTATTCCATATTTCATTGAAGATTTCATTGATTTGTTTGTAATTATGTGTGAAAATATGAGAATAATAGAAGGTACTAATTGGGTAATAACGCCCCGTAAAGTCAGGTTTGGGCGTTAATAGCCTGTATGGGCGCTATTCTCCATAGTGTGGGCGTATATAAACAAGGTATTTTTTGTGTATCATAATGATCTGCTTTTTACAGATCGGGGAAATGACACCATTTAATTCCACACGCAAGAAAAGAGGGGAGTTGTGGACTGAAGATACCATGAAAGCTGCCATGAATGCTGTGCAAAGAGGACATTTGACTCAGCGATCAGCAGCAGCAAGGTATAATATTCCGCGTAGAACTTTGAGAGATCATTTAAAAACGGGTGAAGAAATGAAACGTTTGGGCAGAAAGCCTGTTTTAACGAATAATCAAGAAAAAGATTTAGTTTCGCGGATAAAAAGATTTGCAAGCATAGGAATTCCACTAACACCTAAATTCATTCGAAAACAAACTTTCTTATTTTGCGAGAGACATGACATCAAAAATAATTTTAATAGTTCGAAAAGGATTGCCGGTGTCGACTGGTTGCGATCCTTTTTAAAAAGAAATCCATCTATTAGCCAACGAAAACCGCAAATGATGAATGCAGCTCGTGCACAAAAATTAAATAAAGTTATTGTTCAACAACATTTTCAAAGTATCCGCAAATTATATAATGAATTAGATATACTGCGACATCCAGAAAGATTATATAATATGGACGAGAAAGGATGTCGAATAACTGTGCATAAACAGCACACAGTTTTGGCAGCAAAAGGGAGTAAAAGGGTTCATCTCATTGCTCCGGAACATGCAGAAAATGTGACCATAGCAATGTGTGTGAATGCCATAGGTACGGCGATTCCAGCTATGATAATTTTCAAAGGCCAAAGACAAAGACCAGATCTTATAGAAAATCTACCAGCTGGAACGCTAGTTAGAATGGCACCGAAGGGTAGCATGACCTCAGACTTATTTGTAGAATTTATTCAACACCTGGCAAAACATAAAGTCGCTGATAAATGTTTATTAATTTTTGATGGTGCAAAGTGCCATTTGTCAATTGAGGCGCTAGAAGAAGCTGATAAAAATAACGTAGTTCTCTATTGCCTTCCTTCAAATACGACCCACGAGCTGCAACCGTTAGACAAATCGGTAAATAAATCCTATGAACATCACTGGGATGAAGCTGTTATGAATTATTTGTCAGTCAAAGTTGATAGGACATTAAACAAAGCCGATTTCAATAAAATATTTTCGCAAGTGTGGCCCAAATGCATGACACATACAAATATAGTGAATGGGTTCAAAGCGACTGGTCTGTATCCCTATAACCCTGAAGCAATCCCGGAAGAAGCATTTGCTCCATCAGTTTTATCTGAAATTCCATATCCTCAAAATCAAAACAAACAAGTGCAGAATCCTAAATCTGATTCTAATATTGACACTTACTCTGATGAAAATCAGCCTAATATTGATTTTAACACATCAAACAGGCGGGACTCGACTCCTGATAGATTTGATGTTGATGCTGACGATTACCTGACTGTGACGCCACCTAAAGAGATTTCTTCTAAACAGTGTCAAAATATTCAGAATGTTTTGCCTAAATCAACAGGATTAAGGGCAGCAAAAATTTCTAGTATTGTTGATTATAGCTCATCTACTGATGTTTCTGAAAATGATTTGGAAAAAGCTCCGCATAATAATACACCTCATGATTCAGTCCATAGCTTATGTGCTTCACCATCCATATTTTCTGAAAATCTATATGTGCCTGAAGCACCACCAGAAGCGCCTGCAAACAAAGAAAGCTCTAATGATATTGATATTCCCAGTTGTTCAGGTCTGCAACGACCTATGTGCCGACAATACAGCTCTGACTCGTCTGACATAGATAGTTACATAATCAAGCCATCGCATAATAAGTTAAAATATTCAGTTGAAGACGTTTATGGTTATTTATCAGAGGAAGAAAATGAAAATTTAACTGTCATAAATAAAGGAGAAACAACACCTAAAAAGCAAACAGTAAATTCTGATGATGATGAGTCTGGTTCACTAGATGAAGATAATATACCATTATTCAATTTAAAGAGACAAAGTAACAAAACAGAATTTCATGAATTTTTGCCTACTCCTAATTACTCTATAACTAAAACAAAACGTCCACGAAAGAAGGCTATCAATTATAAAGGTCAACGTATTACTAAAGATCTCTTTAACAAAAACGATGAAGATAAAAATAAAACAAAGAATACCAAAACCAAAAAAAAAGAGAAAAACAAGAAAGATAAGATTAAATCAAAAAATAAAGTAATAAAAACAAAGGATAAGAAACAACAAAATAAGAAAAAGATAAATGAAAAAAAAGACGATACGGAAGACTGGTACTGCTATGCATGTCATGAAACTACAAAATTGGACATGAGACAATGTAAATTTTGCATGAAGTGGTACCATGAGGAGTGTGTGGGCCTCTCTATACATGACGAATATTTAATTTGTTCAAATTGCGAATAAATATAAAACGTACTACAATTCCAAATGACTGTAAGACTGATTACTGATAAGTACTTTGATTAGTTCTTAGGATATAATTAGTTTATTATTGATCTCATTAATTAAGCTTTGTACTTAATTCTGGGCGTTAATTGGCGCACTGTTCTGGGGCGTCATTAGCCATCTACGTTTTATAGCGCCCAATAAGCATTTTTTAATAATTTGTTTTTAATGAAAAAAAAATATATATGTTGATTTTCTATAATTATTAAACTTGTTAGAAGTGAGATATTTTTGTTAAAGATGATTAAATAGAAAATACGAGATATGTTGGACGTGTTACAAAATTTAAATATAGTAGTATTTGTAGGTCATTTATGACAATTATGATTCTTTCTAATAAAAGACAACAGAATATACTTTTTGGTTTTGTACGGCTATAAGTCAAAATATTTTTGTTTATTAAGATAATTTGTAAATTACTATGTGGGCGTTACTAAAAACCGTATGCTCAATAACGCCCATGACAGGGTATTCAAAAATTCTTTGTTTACATAATTTTATACGACTTATAGCACTTAAGTATTACTTTTTTGTGTTTATTTTTTGTCAATAAAACTATTTTTCTAAGCAGTTTTTTAATACAGTTGTTTCATTAAATAATATATTGATTTGAAATTAAGTGGGCGTTAATTGCCTACGATACCTTACTATTATAGAAGACAACACTAAAGTTCAAAGTAAAAGTAAAATACTACACGGATTTTTCTGCGCTTTGCACTGAAAATTAATAAAACCTTTTGTATCATTAAGATCGGCCATATCCAAAAATGCTCAACAAACAAAAAAAAAAACGAATACGAAATCGCTAGTAAAATTACAAAAATTAAACATTTCGCACCAAATTTTTAAATAGTATCTTAGTAGGTAAATCTGCAGAAAATTATATAAGTAACGAAGGTATATTATCTCTATACGGATCTCGTCGAGGCGATGTCTCATATTCTAATATGCATTTCACGTTGCTGCAGCGAACACGGTGCTTATCTTGTAATCGCAAGGGGCTTGAAGCTGGACGAATTATTTCATTAGCAACTTTACTTGTAAGGCTTAGTGTTCACTTGTTGTTGGGTTTCGTTCCTTACTTAAAATGTTAAACATAGTTGGCAGTATTATTTTGTCTTCATAAATTTTTATTATTTTACTAGCAGACGCCCCGCAGTTTCACCCGTGCATTTTCCGTGTCTGGAATAAGGAGATAAAAATAGCTTATAACACTCGCAAACAACGTGGCTTTCTACTAGTAAAAGAACTTTTAAAATCAGTACAGTAAAGAGTAAAGACGAAGATCCAGAGAACCTCACAAACTTTACCCCTTCAGTATTAGTATAGGTTTTGTTCTTATTTTATGTTCTTTTGCTAAGTATGACCAAAATTCTTGTTTCTCGTTACGTTTGAAATAATTACCTACCCGTAAAGATCATGTTAGGATTGAGTCTAAATGTCAATCGAACACTTAAGTTCTTGGGCTGTGACTTTAGCTCCTTAAACGAAGTGCCTCATGACATGATTAATAGAAATAACTGCCTCTAATATTCATTAAAAACAAAAGAAAATATGCATTTAAAAAAAGAATCGCCCATATCTTTGTAAACATACTCGTATTGTGTAGACTCTACTTAAGTTATGAAGTCTCTCTGAATCTGAACTACATAATTAAGAGGATGTACGCTACTGCATGCGCGGGCGTTTTAGATGCGACGAGATTTTTTTTCTACACGTAACTTGATCTCCGCGCCTTGATTGTGTTTACCATAAAGTCTGATCTTCTTTGACCTAGCATTTTAACGATTTCAAAATGTACCCTCAACAGTTCGTAATTTGAAAATTATACCAGCTTTGATTCTATGTAGTGTAGTAAAATTGCTATGCTTTATAAAATTATAACATCGACGGTAGTGAGGTCCTTGAGACTTGTTACCTTCCAAAGTCATCAAAGACGAAAGTCGATGGCGTAGGTGTAATCGTAACAATTCAGTCCGGGGCATGCACCTCCAACACTTCAATTCTACGCATTTTAAGAAATTAACTAACACGTGTCTCAAACGGTGAAGGAAAAACATCCTGAGAATTTTCTTAATCTACATGTGTGAAGTCTGCCAACCCGCATATGACCAGCGTGCTGGACTATTGACTTAACCCCTCTCATTAAGACATCAATCATTCATTAAGATCTCATTAAGATATCAAACAGAAAGGAGACTTATGCTCAATAGTGTGCCGAAAATGGGTTGCTTGTGGTGACGATTTTTTGGAACACAGCTTATCTTATTCGTAATTCGAGTAACCATAATCTTATTGTTATAAAATTTCGTCTCGTTTCGTTAAAACGACGAATAAAAACAATAATTTCTCATGTTTCAAAATCCATTCGCATATCACACACCTAATTGTGATTCGGCCCACGCCGCGTGTCTCCAAGAATGCATTAAAAATATAGCTGCAAGCCTTTTTTCGCACGGGAATTATTACGGACTGTTAAAGTAATTGTTGTAGGTACACATTGCTGAGTTCATGATGTCATGTTTGCTTAAGCCACAACTCATGGAGGTGGATTAACTTACAACGGTGTAAAACTGTAAAACCTTTTTTTGATTCGACATTGCCATTAAATATCCACTATAAAGTTTATTTTGTGATTTATTATATCAATTAATGAATAATTATTATTATTAATAATATATCTAGTTTTAAGTGGTAGTACATAAAATTTATTGTGTGTATAAACGTTTTGTGTGGAGACTACCAGCGCCATCTGTTGACGAGCGGACGTAAAAATATTATTTTTACTAGTAACCATTTAGATGCAATCCGCGCGGGGCAAAACCACTACTACTCTTAGGCAGAAAGGCCTCAGCACGGAAAGGGGCTGGAAGAATGACCGGGGGAAAAAGATCCCCCGCGCCTTACCCGGGCAAGGAGGTATAGCCTCGAGGCACGTATCCGGATTTTATCTGGGAGGAGATGACCTGCTGTAATAATTTAATTATATAATAATTATTATAAATATTTAAAGCATACTGAAAATTAAGAAATTTAGCTCAACGCCATTAATAAAGTACGAGTACGAGTGTTTCCGCGAATAAAAGCGATGAATCTAAGCGACAACGTCACCCAATTCCGGTAAAAAATCTTTTACTTTTTACTGATATTATCTAGATAGAGTGCAATGTTAATTCAAAGATTTTTAATAATAAACTAGCGGACGCCTGCGACTTCATCCGCGTGGAATTCAGTTTTTTACGAATCTCGCGGGAACCATGGATTTTTCCGGGATGAGTCTATGTGTTAGTCCAGAGTAAAATCTATTTCCATTCAAAATTTCAGCCAAATCGCTTTAGTAGCTGAAGCGTAAAGGAGAAACTTTCGCCTTTAAAATAAGTGTGATATATAAAAAAAAAAGCGAAAGCCGTGATAGCCCAGTGGATACGACCTCTGCCTCCGATTCCGGAGGGTGTGGGATTGAATCCCGTCCGGGGCATGCACCTCCAACTTTTCAGTTGTGTGCATTTTAAGAAATTAAATATCACGTGCCTCTAACGGTGAAGGAAAAACATCGTGAGGAAACCTGCATACCAATGAATTTTCATAATTCTCTGCGTATGTGAAGTCTGTCAATCCGCATTAGGCCAGCGTGGTGGACTATTGGCCTAACCCCTCTCATTCTGAGAGGAGACTCGAGCTCAGCAGTGAGCCGACTATGGATTGATCAAATCAAAATAATATATAAAAAATATTTTTAATAATAATAATTAATCAGAGCGTACTATAGCCTATCATGAGAAGCTTTGCTGAGACAGTATCGCTATTTTAATTTACTCATGCATGGAACAAAGGAATCCTCATTTTAATCAAGAAGTTCCGTGGTTGGAACTCTGCAAAGTTTTAATATGTAACGAGTGTGAACCTTTGAACCCTACCCACCCTCCGTTAAACATTTTAAACATTTAATTGGCGATTATGTAAGCCTCTGTGGCCTTTGTGATACAATAGACATACTGTGCGAGTATGTGCTCCTAGTACCTACCTACTTGGTTAATTAGATCATTCATTACCGATATTGATTGCAGTCTAGCGTTATCATAACCAGGGGCATAGCTACAGCCCTATCAACTGTATCAATGATACGGGGCCCCTGGTCTCAGTGGCCCCGTATCGGTAGCGTGCCTTAGAAGGGCCCTGTGGCAAAATTAATTGGGGGGCCCAATAAACAAGCGGCAAATCCCGAAAAATCTCTTAGGTTTTTTCCTCCAACTCTTTTACTTATATTTTTGTAATTTCTGCAGTTTTTTTATGTTTTTTCTTCGGGAAGCACCACCAGAAGTAATATTGTAAATTTTTTGTTACTAATTTTTACTTTAACACGTAAGGGGCCCTTGTAGTCCAGGGGGCCCGTATCATTGATACGGCTGATACGGCCCTGGACTACATGGGCTAACGCGTGAATGTAATACACAATGTCACTTAAGCCGATGCTTCCCGGAAAAAAACATATAAAAACTGCCTATAGAGTTTCACTTCAGATGCACAGATTAAATGGCAGACAGCATGGTGGACTAAGGCCTAACCCCCCCCATTCTGAGAGGAGACTTGTGCTCAACAGTGAACAACAACCTGCGCGAAGTATCTCTGGCCTACTTCAGTATAATACCTAATGGAAATCACTTAAAGAAAAAAAACTTGATAGTAAAGTTGGTAGCATACGTAATTTAACAAATTTTTGTTTGCCGTGTGAGTGATGCAAAGGGCAAGCCCTCGCTCGAAGGGAAGACACGTATGGCGAGATGTACGTTTTGAGATTAATACTTCATTACTAAGAACTGAATGGGATGAGCCAACCCACGCGCAATTAAAAACTCGAAAAATGTTAAATCTCTCAGTTTCTACTTTTTTTGTCCGATTACAAAGGAAAGACATGTTTCACTACAAAATATTTTTTAATTTTGAAAACCTACTTATCTACCATACAAATAAAATAATTGAAAATTTAATTTTCAAATAAGTTATTGTATCTTTAATTTTCAAAATTTTGGTAAAAGGACTTTGTAACATTATTGAGACGAAAAGCCTATCTTTTTTGTGGCAAAAACTTTAATCTTGGAAAGTAATTAAAAAATCAATCATAGATTAAAAAAAGCATCTAAAAGTGACCTTTATTTAATACGTACGTCAATTATGAACCTAAATTATTATTTATACCTCGCAGCATCAAATATTCACACTATGAAGCGTGAAATTGATATTATTGCGTTCATTCACAGACTTGCCGGGGTCTAGGTATTAATGTAGTATTAATACCTAGACCCCGGCAAGTACCAAACCAAAGTTGAACCAAAACTACAGTTATCTGCGCAGGTACAATTTATTATAATCAAGACCCGTCCTCCATAGTTGCCCGGCACATTAAAGATGCCAAAGAATTGAAAATTTCGTACGCGAATGTAATGTCGTCAATATTTTGCTATGGTTAACTACTCGATGCACTTCTTACCGCATGTCGGTAACACCCTAAAATATGTTACTACCAACTTACAGGCGGTTTACTATACACTGTGTATGTCTGTGTGTATGTCTAGGCGCCTGGTAAAAATGAGTCAGTTATAGTCTCAGTGTCACCGGCATCAGAGAATCCGTGACTGATTAATGCAATGCACAGTGAGAAATTGTAGGAAATCGGTCGTAACTCAGCCATGTCAGTAGCAAGTCTAACTCCACGTCTATTGGCAAGGTTATATCTCTATCATTGCAAATGCTGACACTATATAACGAAGATGAAAAAATCATGCCATTTATTAAAAGATAGTAAAGAGGTTTTGTGCTCTCATATCATTATAACTACTGGAGTAGTGCGAACTAGACCTTATCCTTATCCTTAGTGCATGCTATGACAACCAATAAGTGGGTCTGCAATAATTGCCGTAACTTATATATTTCTAAAATATTTTATTATAAGATTTTATTGTAACCTGTTGGTGTCGTTTAAATAAAGAAATGAATTAATACAGTTAATTAAAAAGTCCTAATAACATGGATTATCCAAGTAAACGGTTTATTGAAATTTTATAAATCGAACGAAGATTCGATTGAAATTTTATAAATCGAACGAAGATTTGATCGATGAAGACTAGTTTTTTAATTGAGTTCTGTATGTCAGAGGTATCATAACAATATAATTTTAGAATAAATAAAAAAAGTTAAGTACTAATTACGTACGTATTTTTAACGTAATTCAGGTGACCTGCAGGCTAATTCACTAACTTTGACGTATGTTAGTTAACATATCCGAAACTGTGATTCTATGTAACTAATGTCATCCGGTGCGTACTGACAATCTTTTGTGGATATCATACAGTAATTTCTCAGTAGATTTGTTGTTTATTTTAATAGATTGTTAATAAAGACTAAAAAAAAAAGTTTCATAATAATCAAACCATAACCAACGTTCCCTTGTCGGTGACCCTTAAACGTAGCCGAGTTCGAAAATCCACCTTAAACAAGAAATTTCGTTTATCTCCAAAAAAAAAGTAAATGGCCATTTCGTTAAAACTAGTGCACGTGCGATGAGCAGAACGAACTTATTACACTAGATAAACATCAGTTAATTTTATTCTACGCGTAAACCTTTGTTAAGTCGGTCCGTAACGACCTCTTTAATATTAAAGGCACGCCCGCTACTGGTTGTGACATTTTTTTGTTTCCTACGTTTAATTGTTAGTGCTGCTATCGTGGGCATCTATGGCTTCATGGGAACCCGCTGCATAACGTCGGCAATTTGGCCGAAAGCGACAATTCGTGTTTTCTTAGTAATGAACAAGATAATAGCGTGATTGTGTGACGGAGCCGTTCTTAAAGTATTATAACCCTTTTTAATGTTCTTATTGTGGTAACTTTGTTAACATAATTTTAGCTTGAGATCACGTTCGCGACTTTTTGTCTCAAAGCTTATTGTCGCACCACACCACAGCAACGTTATGGGGGTATGGTTTAACAGTGGCAAAAACATGGCGAGGATAAAAATGTACACGTACACGGTATACATCCACCATGATCATAATCATCATCGTCTTGTACAAAATGTTTATTCCATTATCATAACCACATCACGCGATGGATGGCATAGGCATTTTGTAAGGACTTCCAAACAACACGCTCCTGTGCCGCCTGCATCCAGCGGCTCACTTGTTCTTTTCTTTCTCAAGGCTCGACTTATTGCAAGCAATCTTGAGCTTCAAAAAACATCAGGACCTATTGCCGCAGTTTATGTACCTAATATAAAATACTTACCTGTTCAAATAAATCTACACACAAATTACATAAGTAGGTAAAATTTAGCCGTGTTAATCAATTAATATTATAACAATTATATCTATACTAATATTATAAAGAGGTAAAGTTTGTAAGTTTGTCACATTTTTTAAATGGGGTAATCTTCGGAACTACTGGTCCGATTTTAAAAATTCTTTCACCAGTAGAATGCTACATTTTATATTGGTATCATATATATTAGCCGAGTTATCACAGTTTTTGTCATACAGGTCGGACTGAAAATCCTCTTAAACAGACTTATTCGCATGCGCTGCATTAACTATTGTGTAAAATTGAAATTAATGTATGGAGACTTTATGTATCTTTAAAAGTTCTACAAAAAAGTCCGCGACACTATATATCTATCTTCTATATATTAGCAGATATAGTACCTTTTGTGTTTTAAAAATTATTAATTTTATATACTTAGGTTTACGTCATTATTTATACAACTAAACTTTAATCCTTATTAAAATAAATTATTTAATAATCACAAGGATATTATGGAGATAAGATTTGCCCTTTACAGTATGTTAATTACTTAAATAGTTTCGGAGATAATACAAAATTTCTAAAAGACGCAGAAATTCCGCTATATGACGCCCGACGCTTTCATTTACGTAGTTCCCGTTCCCGTGTGAATATGGGGATCAAACATAGCCTATGACACTCGCAAATAACGTAGCTTTCTATTGGTAAAACAATTTTCTAAATCGGTCCAGTAGATCCAGAGATTACCTCCTACAACCACACGAACTTTACCTCTTTATATTATTAGCATAGAAGTCTCTATTTCTCTTGGTCATACCACCACTCTCGAAGGACTGGACCGATTTTGCTAAGGGTAGGAGTAAGATAGAGAAGTTACAGGGTAGGGTAGGGTACGGGTAGGGAAGCGTAGGGGTAGTGTAGGGGTAGGGTAGGTTTAGGGCCGGGTTTAGGGTAGTGGTAGGGTAGGGGTAGAGGTAGGGTAGTGGTAGGGTAGAGGTACGGGTAGGATAGGGACTTCCCTATCCTACCCGTATCTCACGCCTACGCCCACTGGTAGGATAGGCGTGAGATAGGGGTACGGGTGGGATAGGGGTAGGAAGGAGATAGGGTACGGGGAGGGTAGGGGTAGGATGGGGGTAGGGTGTAGGTAAGGTAGGGGTAGGGTAGGAGTAGGTTTGGGGTACGGTAGGAGTAGGGTGGGGGTAGAGGTAGGGTAGGGTAGGGGTAGTAATAAAGTTGACATCGAAATTTACGCGGACGAAGTCGCGGGCGTCCGCTAGTAATATTATAAATAGGCATTAAATTCTGTAATTCACGTTGATAACGATTTTTCATTGCGCAGCAAATCGATAGTGTGGACCATACATAATTTGTTTGTTAATCTACCATTAACATTGTATGCTGAAACATCTTTATAGGCAATTTGACTGCACGTGAAACATACACAGTACGTAATTTTCTCACAGCACAAATCTGATAAGTTGAGCTTAAAAATCATACTTGTTCAGGTTTGCGTATGTTAACTACTTTACTCCTTTTTGGGTAAAATTAATTTACATATTTTTGGAGAGTTTATTTTTGGAGTACTTACCTACTTTTGTTTTTTTTTTCATTACATGTCATGACTATATTCTATTTTATGTAAAATACCGTTTTCCACTTGGACAATATTTAATGGTCTGGACATTTGAAACTTACCTTCCAAAGCCACCAAAGTACAAACTTCTTAGTCGCTTACTATAGTTATCTGTACATATCATTATTGACAATTTTTCACCTTTTTTGTGATTTACCTTTTTTTTTCTCTTTTTTTTCCTGGAGGTAAACTTCGTGTTGACCGACCAGTTATCGTTTCTCAAGCTTTCCCTTCTCCTGTCTTTCTTTTATTACTTTCCGAACCGTTATTGTGCGGAACATGTTCGCGCATCTGTCCCACTCGTCTTCCCTCGCTAACATGCGAGCAACAAGAGTTTGTGCATTCAACTGTCCCGTTCCCGCTCCCTGTGCCTCTGCTCTGGCATCCGCATATCCCAGGCATTCAAATATAGCGTTTCTCAGACTGTCCTCTTCTCCGCAGAAGTAGCAATTTTCATGTGGAGCCTTTCCAATAGCGACGAGGTAGGTGTTAAACACCCCATGTCCACTGAGAGCTTGTGTGAATCCAGCGGTCTACCTCCCCGTGCTTCCTTTCAAGCCACGATCAGGTCCAATTTGCCTTCCCTGGTCCCGACCATTCTTTCTACCACTCCAGTTTATCGAGACTCCATTTTCTCTAAAGAAAACAAAAACGGTGATACCTAAGTACTTTATTCTTCATAATAATCGTGCTCTTTTGACAAAGCAGACTTGGTTGCATCGACCTGCCAGTGCGACGCTTTTTGTGAGTTCCCTGTTTTCTAAAAATGTTGCCAAAAATCTTCGATATCCATAAAAGAAGAAGTCGTTATTCATCTTTAGTTGAGAATGGAAATTTCACCATCGACTTCACCACGTAACTCTTTAACAAACATCTCCGACACCACAAAACTCTAAAACAAACGTCTCCAACACCACATAACTCTATAATGAAACGTCTCCAACACCACATCTCTATAGAGCAACGATCTTGATACGGTTTTGGTTTAGACACAAGGGCCAGATTTTCGCTTCGTAGTGAAAGATTAGAAAGACTCATAAGTACCTAAGTAAGTAGTTTATGCGTAGATAATGTTAAAGAGTTCCCCAAAAATATATCGTATAGGCTTAACAAATAACACTGGTGTGGTGTTGGTCTTGTAGACACACGGGCCAGATTTTCGCATCGTCGTGAAAGATTAGAAAGACTCATAAGTACCTAAGTAAGTAGTTTATGCGTAGATAATGTTAAAGAGTTCCCCAAAAATATATCGTATAGGGTTAACAAATAACACTGGTGTTACACACCCTTCCAGAACAAAAGCACTTAATATTCGCGTCAGTCGGGCGGCACGCTGCCGTGCTCTAATATTATTCATGCCATTTGTATTAGTTTCAAACGAACGGTTACCAATATCATTTAAATGCTAATTCAATAATTAAGCCGAACCGTCCGTAACGCGCGCTATTGATTCGATACCCATTGTGTGGATTTGTATTATCTGTTCGGCGGTATTGCGTTAGTGTGGCCGCGCCCTTATGTAACGATTTCAAATTTTGGTCAATTTAATATTTTTTTTTCACGTGAACTTTTTTTCGCTTCCATTACAGAAATCGGAAGATACCTATTGTACCTATACCTATTGTTGGTGATTCATACATGTCAATTTCTAATATCAAAAATTTTAATAAAAAAATACAACCGATTTCAAAATCACAAAAATGTTTCTACTAAACTAAAAAGCCTAAAATAACATCGTACTTGCAAACTTCTGATCAGCTTGAAGGCGGCACCAAGTTAGTGTTGTGTTAATTAAAGCCGTATCTGAAAGAAATGACTGAAAATCCAGTCAAAATCTTTATGATTTAAACGGCTTGAATTAATACATCACTAACTTGGTACCGCCTTCAAGCTGGAGAAATTGAGGGGAACTTTTGAATATATAATATTCGAAAGTTCCCCTCAATTTCTCCAGGATCCCATCATCAGAGTGAACATACGTAAAAAAAAAAATTCCGACGAATTGATACCGACGATTGATATTGGACCTCCTCCTTTTTTTGAAGTCGGTTAAAAAACAACATTACAAGAAAAAATTGTTATTTAAAAAATGCAGTGCAGAAAAGGGAAAGCTCTCTCATGTTTTTTCTATCTACAAATGTATTCAGTTACAAAAACGTTCTATAATATACCTAAAACATAATGGGAAAATGTTGTTCTATGGATTTTTTATCCAGACTATTCTATAATATATCGCATATTAAAAGTATCTACGTAAAACTAATTCAAAGAAAAATAAATAATCAAGAAAAAAGTCTTAATGACATTTTTATAACAGCCATAGAAAAACTCTTAAAAAAGGTTTGAGCACAAGCCAACATAATTTAAATAACACAAAATTAAAAATCTTTAAGTAAGGCGAAGAGACAAGTAGGTAATGTTTTATTTGAAAACTAGCGGACGCCCGCGACTTCGTCCGCATGGAATTTAGTTTTTCACAAATCCCTCGGGAACCATTGATTTTTTCCAGGATAAAAAGTATATATAGTATAATTTATCTCAATACCAAATTTCAACTAATTTGGTTCTGTAGTCGAGGCGTGAAAGAGTAAAAAACGTTGATATCATCAAAATCATCAGTTTTCGCAAATCTCGGGAAACCATGGGTTTTTCGGGATGAAAAGTCTATGAATAGTCTATGTGTTAATCCAGAGTAAAATCTATTTCCATTCCAAATTTCAGCCAAATCGCTTCAGTAGTAGCGGCGTTAGAGAGAAGAATAAACATCCAAAACATCCATACAAACTTTCGCGTTTATAATATTAGTAGGATAAGTTTTACTTAAAATACCATAATTTGTAACACAAATCATAATGTCAAATGGGATTTAAATTTTTATGAATGTGAATAGAAATCGCGTGTCACAGCTAGTCAAATCACAAAGCAAGTAGACAGATAATATAAACAGTTCGCACAATAATGAGGCGGTACCAGTCGCGTATTCATATTCATTAGGACGAAGGGCTCGCCTGATTGCACAAAGAGCCCACTAATTCACTCCCGTGACTGCGTCTGTAATGTATTTAGATTTGTAATAAGAGCTAAGTTGGGAAATTTGATTGGGCAAAATTTTAGATTGGGCGAATGAATAATGTCGAAGTCAAATCTACCGATGGACAAATATTAATGAAATAAGTATATTGATAACTTCTCATTTATTTTAAAAGTAAAGAATGCACCGATTAGTTTGCTACGGTGACTAAGGTAGAGATGAGTTGAAAAATGCGACTAGCCGAAATTTTAGAATGGCTATCAAAAATGTTTAATCTGTAGTCAAAATTTTTATTGTACAAGAAAAAACTGTATTATTACGTTTCGCCCTTGTTCTTTGTTAAAATAAGAGTATTTACCTCATATTCAATGTACTCTATGGTATTTACTCGTACCTACAAAGAGTTTACTAATTCGCTCCCGTAACTACGTCCGTAATGTATTTAGATTTGTAATAATTTTTTTGGGCAGAAAAGTTGGGAAATTTGTTTGGGCAGAAATTAAGATTGGCTATAAAATATATCTAAATAGTTAAAAATGTCCATTGTGCTGAGTTTAAGTAAGAAGCTTTAGTAAAAAAGTATTGATTATTTTACTTATTTTATGAATGGTTTTTATAAGGAATTATTAACACGTATAATAATAATTAATATCGTAACAATTAACAATTTAGTTTTTTTTAAATGAAACTTTAATTTAAACATCCGTGCCAATACTTCTTTTTTTACGAAATTGATGATTACTATTCACAACATAATCAAAACGAATCGAATATTAATACAAAGTTACTATAAACAAGTTTGACAATGCCTTATGTAAACGAAACAGCGAGGGGTAGTAATTTACATGAAAATAATTTGTTTACAAGCAACGCTATTCTGTATTCGTCGCTTTACACCGATATTAAGCTACCGTCGTGAGAAAATACATACGTGTGAATGATTATAAATTGTCGGTAAATTTTAGAACGATCGCTAGACGTCCACCGTTTCATAAATCCTATGTGGGTAATGTTATACAGTCGCTGCTTAGCGGCTTTTGTTTGATGACTGTTAAATTGAAAGAAAGAAAGAAAATAAATTTATTCAAATTTAAAAGTTACAAACAGTATCCTTAACTAAAAACAGCATGTCTGTCTGTAATCCTTAAAAAATTTTAATAAAAAAAATTCAACCGACTTCCAACTCAAAAAATAACTTTAACTAAAAAGCAAAAAATAACATCCTACCTATGTGCTACCTTCTGATCAGTTTGAAGGCGGTGCCAAGCCAGTGATGTTTTAATTAAACACGTTTAAATTACAAAATTTCTGTGGCTATTCCAGAAACAGCTTTAATTAAAACACGACACTGGCTTGGCACCGCCTTCAAACTGATCAGAAGGTAGCACATAGGTAGGATGTTATTTTTTGCTTTTTAGTTAAAGTTATTTTTTGAGTTGGAAGTCGGTTGAATTTTTTTTATTAAAATTTTTATTTTTTTATTTTTAGTGTTAGCATACCCACTGCGTGTGTACAGTCACAACCTATCTAAGTGGAAAGTTCTCATCAATACAAATTTATCAAGTCCAAACACAAGGTAGCTACTGTGAACCGTCAAGGAGTTCTCTTCACTGTCCCTCGTCTTCATCATCAGACCCTTAATACAGTCACAATCCATCTAGGTGGAAAGTTCTCATCAATACAAATTTATCAAGTCCAAACACAGGGTAGCTACTGTGAACCGTCGAGGAGTTCTCTTCACTGTCCCTCGTCTTCATCACCAGACCCTTAATACAGTCACAATCCATCTAGGTGGTAAGTTCTCATCAATACAAATTTATCAAGTCCAAACACAAGGTAGCTACTGTGAACCGTCGAGGAGTTCTCTTCACTGTCCCTCGTCTTCATCAGCAGACCCTTAATACAGTCACAATCCATCTAGGTGGTAAGTTCTCATCAATACAAATTTATCAAGTCCAAACACAAGGTAGCTACTGTGAACCGTCGAGGAGTTCTCTTCACTGTCCCTCGTCTTCATCACCAGACCCTTAATACAGTCACAACCCATATAGGTGGAAAGTACTCATCAATACAAATTAATCAAGCCCAAACAAAAGGTGACTGCTGTAAATCCTTGATGAGTTCTATCGTCTGTGTTTCGGCTCCATCATCAGACCAACTCCGAACTTTCATAAAGTTGTAGTGGTTTAAAATACCTTATGGAAACACTAACAAACGTACTAGCCGTCTCTACAACTTTCGAAAGTTCCCCTCAATTTCTCCAGGATGCCATCATCAGATCCTGACATGAAAAAAATGGGACCACCCTGATAGTAAACCCTACAAAACAAAAAAAGAATTTTCAAAATCGGTCCATAATTGACGGAATTATCGCTGGACATACATAAAAAAAAAAAAAAAAAAAAAAAAACATACATACAGCCGAACGTAGAACCTCCTCCTTTTTGGAAGTCGGTTAAAAAAGAAAGGGTGTACAGCTCAGCATATGCCGTGTACTATATACAGCATAACACACGGCGCTGATTTTCAGCTGAGACCCGTGTGCCGCCACAGCTAACATAAAAAAAAATAAAAATGAGAACAAATTCAAGTGAATTAAATTCAATTAGAAGCAGCAAATATGTTTAAAAATAATAATTAAGTACCAATTAAACTACAGATGTAAAGATATATAGTGTGATTTATATATGAATTTATAATGTGAAGTGTATTTATTACTAAATGTATAAAATATATATGTACCTATAATAAATAGAAAATCAAGATAAAGAACTAAATTAATAACTATTGTATCAAAATTTCAAAGTAGTATCCACCTAATTATCGTGTTTTCCTCTATAAAATTGATATTTCCACCGGACAATCCTCAAATTCCTTTTGTCGATCCATTAAATATTTTTTTTAATTTTCTACAAAAAGCAAATTTGCTTTTGGAATCACGGATAGGCGGAGGAATATTATTCCAGCAGCGAGTGGCGGCATATTTAAAACTACCCCTAAAAGCAAATTACCCCTAAATTGCTTTCATCATCATCATCATCCTATTTTAGACTAACTTGGCCAGGCCTCCCTCTTTAAAGGAGAAGAGATATGGAGCTTACAGACAGACCCACCCTAAATTATTTGAATTTACACAATGAGACCCTGACTACAGAATCTCTTAATATTTTGCAGGATCACTAAAAGCTAGAGAAAGAAAACAATTATTTCGAAATTTTGCAACGAAGTCCGTTATTATATAATTTCTTCTTTATGTACAATATTGTCATAGACATTATAGAAAAATGCTACATAAAACAAATATTCACAGATAATAGAAATTGATTTGATTATGCGATTATAAGGCCGAGACCGCACTAGCAATTAGCCACATTTTGGCGTTAACACTCACCATCTCTAACCCAGTGAGTTGGGCTTAGGATGATAATGCTAAATTCTTTGACGACGATCTATCGAAAGACTATTGACTGAAACAACTATCGGAACAATAACAGTTGACTCAACATTCCACATGGCGGTAATCTCGTGAGCAAGGTCTAAGTATTTTGATACTTTTTCTTTTTCGGCTTTAACCAGATGATCGTCATGTGGAACAGTAATATCAACAATTATTGCACGACGCACTGACCGATCGACTAGCACTACATCAGGTCTATTGGCAACAATATACCTGTCAGTGATAATCCAAATTATCAACATCAAATATTACAACCGACGAAAGTGATATTTCACGCTAAAGAATGACAAGCTGAGTAAACAGAGATACCCATAACCAGAACCATTTAAATAGTCACCTATAACCAGATACTAGGTATTATAGAGAACCTAATGTAGGTACTACGAGTGATGCCGGCCGCTCCTTCCATTAGCATATGGCACTGACGCCAGACTCAAAATCCATTTAGAGGCAGCCGTTATGTGATATGACAACCGTTATTATTGGTGCCTACTCCAATATATACTTACCTACTTACTGATTATTTTAATATTGGTAATACTGATTCGCATTCAAGCGTTCCTGCTATGTTATGGTTTACCATTTTATAAAAGCTTTTGACAATCATTAAATTTAAGATGGTTTAGTCTTCGACCTGTAGTACGTACGCGATTTTATCCGTACCAATCTGACTTGAATGGTATTCGGGAAGGGTTTAGTAGGTATATAATTCTAGGTGGATCAGAACGATTCTTTGCAAATTAAATCTATACTACGAGTAATTAATGTTTAATAGCTGTTGGTTCGAATTCAAAAACTTTTTATTTCGAACCAACAGCTATTTATAGAAGAAAGCTATACATTATTTAAACGCCAATATAAGGCTACATAAAAAAATAAATATAATTCACCGGAAGTGTAACTGCGTAGAATTATATTTTATTTTTGACGGCTTCCGTGGCGCAGTGGTATACAAGACGGAAGCTGGGCTGATTGAGGTTTTCTTAATTGGTCCAGGTCCGGCTGGTGAGAGGCTTCAGCCGTGGCTAGTTACCAGGCTAGTGGCTACGTATCGGCAAAGACGTACCGCCAAGCGATCTAGCGTTCGGTATGATGTCGTGTAGAAACCGAAAGGGGTGTGGGCTCCTCCTAACAAGTTAGCCCGCTTAAATCTTTGATTGCATCAAAACTTACCATCAGGTGAGATTGTAGTCAAGGGCTAACTTGTAAAGAATAAAAAACGCTAGTTGAGAATAAGATCAATATCCTGAATTGTGTTTAACAAATTGAGGATGAACAATCATGTAAATAAAAACGAAATTTTCCTTCTAACTTTATGTTATAGGTTGCGTTTTACCAGCAACTTTACCTAACCCTACATACCGACATACATTTCAATACAAAAAACCAAGAATATGTCTTACAGTGATCCAAATCTACTTTTACCAGCCGTTCATGTTTAACCCTCTTCATCCCGATTACACAACTTAAAAGACAAAATCGTTACAGTCAAATAAATACGGCACGGGCCCATCGTACCCATCAGAAATAAAGGCCGCCGACTTAAAAATTGCACAAGGAATTTCACTTGTAATTAATACAACTCTCGAACGGAAATATCTACACTCCATCAAACCCGAATGGCACAAAGGCAATCAAACGGCACGAAATGGCGGTGGAAATTAAACAGTGCAAATTCAGTCGGGGTCCGAAATACCCGAAATTCTCGGAACAAGTGCCCGAATTACCCCTTGCCTTTTAACCCTTCTTGTCATTTGGAGAACAAATTAATCATCATCATTTACATGCAGCAACAGTAGCGAGATTTGTTTCTACGATTATGTCACCCTCGCTTGTTAGCGGCGGGGCGGGAACAGATTTTGTGGACGTGTTTTAATATTTCCAAACGTTAATTGAGGATAGGGAGTTGTGATTCTTGGAACTCATTTCTGGATTTATTTGAACAGATGAGATTGTTAATTTAGTATAATTTGCATAATATTGTATCTACCAATAAAACATATTGTTTTATTGGACCATTTTTTTAACCGCTGACGATTTGACCTAGCGGAAAATTAATCATTTGATTTATTAGATTGAATAAGGATTGGTGTGCATTTAGCCGACGCGCCGCGGTTTTACCCGCGTAGTTCCCGTTTCCGTGAGAATATGGGGATAAAATACAGCTAAAGACACTCAAAAATTACGTGGCTTTCCAGTGGTAATAGAAAATTTTTAAATCGTTTCAGTAGATCCAGAGATTATCCTATACAATACATATTTCATTTAAGCATTAGGTAACAGCTTAGCTAACTTGGTACGTAACGCTAAATACGTTTGTAATTCTATTAAAAAATGGTTTAAGTATGATTGACAGAGCAGAAATTGTTCTATCTAAAATATAAAATTCTCGTGTCGCGGTGTTCGAACTTGAACTCCTCCGAAACAGCTCGACCGATTTTGATGAAATTTTTTGTGCATATTCAGTAGGTCTGAGAATCGGCCAACATCTATTTTTCAAACCCCTAAATTCTAGGGTAGGGTAGTGGTAGGGTATGGGTATGGTATAGGGATAGGGTAGGGGTAGGGGTAGGGTAGGGGTAGGGTAGGGTAGGGGTAGGGTAGGGGTAGGGTAGGGGTAGGGTAGGGGTAGGGTAGGGTAGGGAAGCGTAGGGTAGGGTAGAGGTAGGGTAGATGTAGGGTAGGGGTAGGGTAGGGGTAGGGTAGATGTAGGGTAGGGGTAGGGGTAGGGTAGGGGTAGGGTAGATGTAGGGTAGGGGTAGGGGTAGGGTAGGGGTAGGGTAGGGGTAGGGTAGGGGTAGGGTAGGGTAGGGTAGGGTAGGGTAGGGGTAGGGTAGGGGTAGGGTCGGGTAGTGGTAGGGCAGGTTTATGGTATAGGGATAGGGTAGGGTTAGGGTAGCGGTAGGGTAGTTGTAGGGTAGGGTAGAGTAGGGGTAGAGTAGAGGTAGGTTAGGGGTAGGGTAGGGGTAGGGGTAGGAGTATGGTAGTGTAAGGTAGGGATAGGGAAGAAGTGCAAATAAATAAATTAATAAGTCAAAGCGAAGCTTGAGCGAATCCGCTAGTCTAATTATATAAAACTCAAAGGTGACTGACTGACATAGTGATCTATCAACACACAGCCTAACCACTAGACTGGTCGGGCTGAAATTTGCCATGTGAAGAAAGGATTATGATCAATTCTACCCCCAAGGGGTTAAAATAGGGGATGAAAGTTTGTATGAAACTTAGTAAAATTTGCGGCGATTTTGCTGAAGTTTGGAATGAAAATAGATTTTACTCAGGATTAACACAGCTACTTTTCATTTCGGAAAAATTCATGGTTTCCGCGGGATTTGTGAAAAACTGAATTAAACGCGAAGTCGCGGGCGCCCGCTAATTATTAAATACAATTATTGTACATTTCCGTATATTTTGTTTATTGGAAGTGAAGTAAATAATAAATCAATTAATTAAATAAACTACTGTATAAATCTTTGTACGGTCACTAGATATTATTAACGACTCAATGTTTTACAGCATTAGCTATCATGTTTTAGATAATTTTAAGCAGAATCATAAGAAGCACGACATAATAATAAATCACTCAATCATTCTATGTATTTAAATGCCGCCAGTAGATTTGATGTAGATTATATTGTGTTGAGCTTACTTATATTCAAATTGATTTATTTAGGTTGAGCCTTTGTTTTACCAATAAATAAATATTTATACACAACTACACTTAGGCAAATAGAATAATTTAGATTTAGATATTACGTACCTATTACCTAAGTAACCCAGCACAGGACAAACAAAATACACACATCTTCAGTAGCCTTTTGTAAATTACTAGCGGACGCCCGCGAATTCGTGGAATTTAGTTTTACACAAATCCCTCTGGAACCATGGATTTTTCCGGAATAAAAAGTAGCCTATGTGTTAATCCAGGCTATAATCTATATCTACTTCAAATTACAGGTGATTCGGCTTAGTAGTCGCGGCGTGAGAGAGTAACAAACATTCATACCATCAGCACCAGTTTTTTGTAAATCTCGGGAAACCATGCATTTTTTCAGGACAAAAAGTAGCCTATGTGTTAATCCAGAGTAAAATCTATTTCCATTCCAAGTTTCAGCCCAATCGGTTCAGTAGTTGCGTATATAAATGTAATCATACTTATCCATTACAGGTATATCCCGACTTTTATGTCTCAATATGCTGGAATGGCTACCCCGTTCGAAAAAGCGCAGTGTTGGTTAACCGTTGTTATCAAGCAGAGATGTTAGATGCAGGCGGCTTTAATGCGTAGAATAACTTTCTTTTATTATCTAGTTATGTTCTATTTATTTGCTATTTATTTTAGGGTCTATTTATTTGCAGCTAAAATTAGGAGGAGGAAAAGTATCATCTCATCATGTCGGAATCTTACATTTTATATTGCTACGAGAATGTATGCGGCTCGGAATTTAGTCATCACATATGTAAACAAACAATTTTGTAAAAAAAATCAATTCAATTTACTTAGTCCGTAGTTTAATTAACGTTTTGATTAATTAGAAAACAATCTAGCCATATCTTTAACGTGGTCAATACAATGAGTTGCTATTTGACTATTTATGTCTGGCATCTTAAACATATAATGATTGAACTAGGTACTCGTATTATTCTAAAATAGACAAAAAAGGATACTAGGTATTCATGATTAATTAATAACACAAGAGAGATTAACAGGAAAATGAAATAGTAATACGTCATTCCATATTATCCTTACATCAAAAGCCAAATATAACGACGCCTAAAGGCCATTCGCAAATGGGCAGCGACAATTATTACGTTCATTTAGATTTAACACACGGTCCCAGGGACCGGCACCGCGGCTGGGAAGGGTTGAATGCGTAACAAATCTACTCTTATAGAAAATTAGAATATTAATGAATTTAGTTCGCATGTTATAACAAGTATGACTTGATGTTAATATGGATTATATTATATCTGAATGAATTACTTAAGAGTGTGCAATATGTAATTTGGTAGTTACAAATGGTTCTGGATCTCAGATTCTGGAAAAGTTAGGAGCCTGATATTTGGGTAAATGATATTTCAAAGTGTTAGAGCTTCGTTATGACTATACAAAATACACAATTTGTAAAACTTTTCTCGATAGTTTATTTTTTTGAAAAATACTTGTTTTGCTCACATTTTGCTTTCAATCTCAGGAAAAGCAAACTTATTTTCTTAAATTTTCGTTTTGTATAGAAAATTAGGTATATATCTTGAACATGGCCATTTTGTTTTTCGTTATGTTGTTTAATTTACTTGCAATTAGGTAAATAAATATGGTTTTGGCGCTCATGTCATAAAATTTGCGTCGCGCGTCAATCGCCCCATGCTTTTCACTCACGTGAAAGTCATAATTCGGCGTCTCGTTTGCCTTTCGAATTTTATGCATATCGTACCTACCGACGTGCTGCGCGCTCTTAAGATACGAGTAGCTACAGGTATTCGTATATTGAACTACTACATCATCAGTATCCGTCCACAGCTGGACATGCCCTTACCGAGAGCGCGTCACCACACACCATCCTCCACCTTATCCAGCCATTTCCCACTACCATCTCTATGTGATCGGACCATCTAAAATAAATATTGAACAACTTAGCTTTATTTTTTTTATTTAATCTTCTGTTAGGCCTCGTAATAGCGACAAGGACTCTGTTATGACTCTGTACCTATTTATTAATTATAGTGATTTTCAGATAGCTTGAGTACGATGACAGTTCGTTTCTCTCTTGAAAGTTTGCCGCGATTCACAATAATATTACGAACGTCTTATGGCAACTGTCACCGTACTCATGCTATCTGAAAAACACTTTACTAGCATAATCTCGCAGTTTCACCCGCATAATTGCCTATACCGTAGGATTATACGGAAATGACCTACGACACAAATAACTTAGCTTTCTATTGGTATTTTTTTTTAAATCGTTCCAGATATTACCCTCTACAACCTTATACACTCACAAAATTTAACTCGTTATAATATTAGTAGATTTTCGACATATATAAAAGCAATCATACTTATTCATTACAGGTATGTGCTGACTTTGATGTCCCAAGATGCTGGAATGCCTGCCCCATTCCAGAAAGCGCAGTGTTGGTTAACCATTGTTTACCTAGTCCCTCATCTGATAGTTTTACTCACAGTTTTGTTTGAGAAGAGCTTACAACAAAATCAGTTATTTGTCAAAAAACATACAGACGAATTGAGAAACTGTTCCTTTTTTGAAGTCGGTTAATAATAATGAATCACGCATTATAAATGCGAAAGCTTTTCTGTAGGTGTTTGTGTATGTATGTGTGTAAGTGTGAATGTTAGTTCCTCCTTCGAACAGCGGCTTCTGAAGTGATTTAGCTGAAATTCAGAATTGGAATAGATTTAACTCTGGATGAATACAGCTACTTTTCATTCCGGAAAAGTCCATGATTCTCGCAGAATTTGTGAAAAACTTAATTCCACGCGGACGCAGTTGTGGGCGTCCGCTGGTAATAAATAAATTTAATTTACTAACATTTTATATATCAACAAAAGTACCTACGTCTATCTAGGTATGTCTGCAAGTAGGGATTGAAGTAAAGATTTGCATCCGAGTTTCAAGCGATTTCATCTCAGAATAAGCGTCGTAGAGAAAAATTTTCACCGGTTCATTAGGCCCCACCCCTCGCCTTGCTTTGAAGGCAATGATTGCAGAAGTGTTTGCAGTTACCCTAATATTCGAGGATTAACAGCACCTTTTAAAATCAAAGACGATATTACACTTTTCATTACAGAGAAGATATCCAAGTACCCACTTTGTTTGTTTAAAGTCTTTATCTTTATCAATTGAGAGGCTCCATCATAACCGAAAGGTCTTACGTTAGGTTAGACTATTGGTCTTACACTTGAAATAAAGGGGGAGGGAGGATTTTTGGGCTTATCTATTTAAAAATAGGTATTAGTAGTTAGTTGCCCTAATAAATAAAAGTGAATGTTTGAGTGTATTCATAAAGATTTACTACACATTACCAACGATATTTTATATTATAGACATGTTACGTGCCTACAAAATCGCCACAAAAACCGAATTTATCGACTCCACTGAGCGCACACAAGCACAACTTTGCGTTTACTTACATTATATATTTATGCATATACAGTTTTTACAGTTCCTCAAGACGCAAATCGACATTGCATACAATATTTAGTATTTGTTTATATAACTTTCGTTGTTCACTATGCGACTCAATGTGTTAAAATAGTGTTTTTCATATAGCATAAGTACGGAGACAGTTCGTTTCACTCTTGTAAGTTTGCCGCGATTCACGATAACAGTACCTACGTATTATGAACGTCATAAGGTAACTGTCATCATAGTTTTGGCGCGCTAATGACATAATTATCTCTATTAATTAAGGAAAATCATAATTATAACTCATGATCTAGTTGGGCCTAAACCAATCATCAATAAAAAAGTGTCGTCTTGTTAATACAAAATTTATTACCGTACCACAGTTTAAACATATTCGTAGCTATTGTTTCCAACGAAATGACTGGAACAATACATTCATAATTTACTTTTCGATGCATCCCTCTACAGATAAAGTCGTGATAAGAAATGGTAACTAAAATATAATAAAATAAACCGCGGCCTGTAGCGACATATTTCATTAATAAAGGCAAAACAAGCAACGAGGTATCATGCGGACTCACTTCGCAGTGTCCATACGTTACGGAGATAAAACAAAAGATTCGAAGCCGTTGAATTTATGCGTTATCGGAGACTGATGCTGGGTGGAACAATGGTCGATCGTGGCGCCCCATGCGGTGAGAGACAAAAGCCGGGATTGCTTGTAAAGTGCATACGTGCATACAGCGACATCTGTCGTCAAGTAGATGTAACTTTTAATAGAATTGTAAATTGTATCTTCTTGTGTAGTACCTAAATCAGTTTTCGATTATAAAATTATCATACCTTTTCCATTTCAGTTATTATATTGAATATTATATATTATTTATTTCTCCTTTTTTTTAAAATTTTTAACAATGTTATCCATAAAATATACAAAACACTATTTAATTGTGTTTTGTATATTTTATGTATAACATTGTTTTATACAACTTATAAAAAAAATCAACCCTCCCGCTGCGGGACATTTGAGTGCCCAAGCAACCGGTGGTCAGGACTCCAGATTGAGGAACCTCCTCACAATACGTCTCAAGAAACACTGCCTTCTGTATCCGACATTGGATCCAACAGTTAAGCGAAAGCTTCTTAAGGTGTTGGTCGAAGCTTTTCGCTATAAGACCATTGACTGAAGCAACTATCGGAACAATAACAGTTGACTTAACATTCCACATGGCGGTAATCTCGTGAGCAAGGTCCAAGTATTTTGATACTTTTCCTTTTCCGCTTTAATTTTATTTCTGGTAAACATCATTAGCTCAGCGTAAATTTAAATTCATAACTAAGTATCTCTTTATTAAATTTAAATGAAATTTTCAAAGTAATTTTTAACTTCATAGGAATCAAATATGAAACAATAAAACAAACATGTAAATATCATTTATCTTTAAACAATAACGAGGTAACGTATTTTTTATAACGTAAATGCAATTTTCATAGACTTAATCGTAGCGCAAAGAAGGTCTATAGACCCCCGATCAGCACGAAGTTTTTAACTTTCAACCCCTATTTCACCCCCATTCTGATTTAATTTTCACGACAAAAAGTATCCTATACATCACGCCAACTTTAATTTAAATTCATTCAGTAATTTCAGCGTGGTACCCGGTCAACAAAAATACGGACAGACAGAAAGATAAAAAATTCAAGAAAAATATTTCCGACTTCAGTGTCGATTATTAATTCAAATTATCTTTAATGTACAAAATTTGACCTGTTACAGATTTATTAAAAGTATAGATGTTTGCTACTACTGCTATACTAGCCAAGTATTAGGTACTTAAGAAAGTCGAAGAGAACAGAACAAAACAGAAGAACAGAAGAAACAGGCGTCAGCTGATCCGCATCGTTTATTTCCGTACTCGGACCGGATCGGATATATACTGCATCAAACTGATTTTAGTATTCCTTGTATAGAAAGTCATACAAATGCGTCCACTGATCTGCATCGAACGGGTTTTACCTTACCTACCTTACCTTATCAGCCGATAGACGTCCACAGCTGGACATAGGCCTCTTGCATGGACCTCCAAGCACAACGATCTCGAGCCGCCAGCATCCAGCGGCTCCCTGCAACCCGCTTGATATCCTCAGTCCACCTAGGGGGGGGGTCGCCCAACACTGCGCTTTCCGGTGCGGGTTTTATCTAAAATTAAAAATCCGTTTGATGCGATGCGTCCGATATGTACCATGTGGTTTTGTAGACGTCTGCCATTAGACTTCTTTCGAACTCGCTCTCATCAGGATGAGAACTTCGTTCTTCTTAATTAATAATTATTAGGTATAAGCTTGTCCATGTCTCTCATGATTAAGAACCTAGTGTTGAGACGTGTTTTTATTTCAGTATCAAAGAAACACACAATGGAATTGTAAAGGTAAGAAAAGTTGTTAATTCAATTCTAATGTATAAATTTATTGTCAAAACACACGCCAGGATAGATACAAGATTGAAGGAAATATAAAAGTATAATTTGTACCAAAAAGTTAAACAAGAAACATCCTTCCATTGGGTGAGCGTCGAATTTTGCCAAAAATATTCATAAGCTGTCATCAGGCGACTGGACCTACGCCAGATGCGGCTAACCGACGACAAAATATTTCGCAGCAAAATACCTACTCAGTCAACTAAATCACCCCGCCGCTCTTTAAAATCACTTTTGAGAAATTGAGCGGCAATTCCTTAAAAAGTTTTCCCCGAAATTAAGCTTCCAAACTTTATTGGAATTACGGAGTAAGCTTCTCCGTGTTTATGACAGGTAGATATTTCTTCATCGCCGGAATTATATTTACGGATATAGCTATAGACTCCTGGCAACACGCCCACACACTTAATTAAGTCTGCAACTTTCCGGAAATTTGAAATCCGTCTCCCGTTCCGCCGTAACAAATAGTGTTCGCTTCCGTACTTCCGTACATTACCCTAAACGCACCATTACAGTCGCTGGCCCGTTGCTCCGTTATTTATGCCTCGCATTAAAAACAAAATGATATGCCTTCGCCGCTGAAAATCTAAAAAGAATAAGCAATAAAACGATAAAACCCAAATCTGATACATACTAGGGCCGCAATCTCCCGCAGGGCGTGTGAGGGGGACGGAGCTATACATCGTCGAAATGAATACGACGCTACTGTTTCATCTCTCACCTCTATCGCCAGGCGATCTCTGAAGCGTCCTAACTCTTCCAGCAATAAAAGAAAACTCGACCTTACCTCCAAGATTTAAACCACCAATATCGAATGCAGATTACAACAAATGGATTTGAGATTAATATAGTACGAGTGCCACCCCCGTCTCATACCACCCCATTCGGCGCTCAGCATTCAAATAGGAATCGAACGGATGACCAAAACATAATATCGTTGGAAGATTCAGCGCCCATAAATCAAATGAGAAATAATCTGTTTCGGAACGAGATAGTCGCGATCATAAAAACGCAAAACGTTTTCTCTGATTGAAATCGTTGCGTTACGGGCGGCTTTTTACCAAGCGTTATTTCCTTTTTATTTTCCTTGATGTATAATCAATGTGTTAACGGATGGCCGCCAACCGAGGGCTGAGAGTAGATTTGCCACACAAAAGATTCTGATATTGAGTTTCAAAGTAGTTTCTCTTTTCTGCCTTTATGTTAATGGCACTTTCCGCGACTCTCGGTAATGGTCTGTGTGAAGTGTCGTTTCACTTACGGCAAAATTAGTTCAAAACAAACAGCCGTAAACGGATATTTATTAGAAACAAGCGTTGAACTCGTAACACACCAAATTAATCCGGGAGAAGCGATTAACCCGTCAAATTATAATTTTAAAAATTCGATAAAATACCCAACAGATTGCACCACATGTGGTCAACCTGTCCCATAACCGCGGCACATGCCATGCCTACCTTCCACAATTACTACTTGAGCAAAAAAACACCTCAAATTTTTGTAAAGATACAATAGAAAATCAACCCTTGGCACTTGAGAGAAAGATCAAAATTAGTTGACACGAATTTGTCGTGGAAACGGCCATCTGTTCCGGATGATAGTTATCAAAAAATTAACAATTTGTTTAAGGCAAATGAAGCGAGGTCAAGTCATCGATAAATTATTGGGATGGATACGTTTAGCGATACGTTTAGCGATGCCTTTAGACTTTAATGTTCACCGAATGTCACCTTTCCTGTACGAAGTATGCTCTTATCTTTTTAATCTGTAAACGAAATTTTAATATGTTTTTTATTGGTCGTCACATGCGCCGATGGACAGCTGTCCCGTATACCGAGCGTTGGAGCTTCAACATTCACAACTTTTCAATATTTACTCATTGATAAATCAACATTCAATTATGACGTTTGGAATTTTCATTTATTTGCATAACTACTTATATTATGTTTACCGAGTATGTACTATTGAATTATTATTGACGAAGAACAAATTTTTATTATATTATTTTATAATAAATTATGGATTTGAATCAAAATTTCGTGTTATACAAATGCAGTAAGCGTACAAATTCAGTAGTAGGTACTAATATTTTAAAATACGTATTATTGTTATGAGTAGCAGAATCCGGTCCGTTGCATGCACCTCCAACTTTTCAGTTATGTGCATTTTAAGAAATTAAAAAATCGCGTGTCTTAAACGGTGAAGGAAAATTGTGAGAAAACCAACATACTTGAGAATTTTCTTAGTTCTCTAGGTGTGTGAAGTCTGCCAATCCACTTTGGGCCAGCGTGGTGGACTAAAGCCTAACTTCTGAGAGAAGACTCGAACTCACCAGCGAGCCGAATATGGGTTTTAGAATTTAAACTATCGTGAGTGTTATTGATTAATTGATTATGAAACATGGCTAAAACTCACGTGATAGTATAGGTTCGAAACTGGTCGGAGTATGCCCGACCAGTTTCGAACCCATACGGGGCCCTTAGTCTAAACTAATCTAAACTAGTCGGGCATACTCCGACCTAATATCACGTGAGTTTAAGTAGACTAAGGTTGGTAAGTAGACTAAGGTCCTCAACCGTTAGACAAGGTTTCCAGGGTCCTCAACGGTTAAACCAACTATAACAATAATTTAATTAAACAAAGAAACTTTGTTCAGGCAAGAAAAATTGCTTCATTTTATTAATGATACCATTTGTAAAACAATATAACTGTGGAGGGAAGGTATCGTTCTCGCCCGAGGTTATGGCTAAATCAGCAACGTTTTACTACACTTTCTTTTACGACTTTCTAGCAGAATTCCGCCTTCATTGTGTTCGTGATAGCTCTTCATTTAGGTGTCATTAACAAAATGATATATTACGGCGAATAAAAAATCAAAATTAACCAACTTTGAGTCCCAAATAGACAATCGCATGTTGACAACTAATTATCAGACCGTTCGCTTCCGAACTTTTTTTTTGTATCGTGACTGTTTGAACAATAAATCTTGCACTAATGAGATATTTATGCGAGCCCGGTCTTCTTGTCAACGATTAATCCTTTATTCTGGAAAAAAGACTTACCGTTTCGTTAACATAGGTATAGTAGAAATGCTAGATGTGATAACATGAGTTTCAAGGGTTGGTATCTGCAGAAAATTTGCCATTTATAGCTTGGCAGGTTAGTTGATGACACTCCCATGATATGCGGGTGACAGGGGGAATGGACTGTGAGGTCGTGCATGCGGGGCAGAGGGAAGGACAGCGCGGGTGTGAAGTCGTGCGCGCGGCTCATCGCTACCCCCTCCCGGCCCGCGCGGATCATCGGAAGTGTTACGAACGAATTCGCCAAGCTATATTAGGTACTTATATGTATTTGTAGCAGCAGTATTTAAAGTTTTATAATAATAATAAGTATTTTTATAGTGGATCCCAATTTCAAACGTTAACTGAATAGTATTTTTATCAAATATACGTAAAAAAATAAAATTTATGGTTCAAGACGGACAGTTCGTAAAAACTAATAAAAAAATACCTAATACTGTATTTTTAATTAGAAATCATGATCAGTAAATTTCGAAAAATTTCATATATCTGGTTGGATAATGTGGCATTGAAATAATCCGTCTTGTATTGTGAAATTATAGATTCCTACATAAACTAAAAAATATAAATACATATTTTATTATATATACTTTAAAATATCTAATTTAAAAACAATGTATACCTAGGTAAGTATAAACATTAAATTAAAACTAATATTATTTTATTGCTGTATTCCCACATAGCGTCGGCCAGTGTTTAAAAGGTATTTAAAGTCAAAAGTTTCTAATTTTTTTATGAGTGTGCAAAGATATCGTGGCTCATCCAGTAATCCTAATCCATGACAAGGCTTTTCATTTACAGAATTCATGGTTTTAGTCGATTCTTTATTTTACATTCAAAACAACTAAGGTTGACGTTGTGATATTAATCTTGCTTAAAATTATACACTTTGCTACCCCTCCGCGACATTCATCCATAATTTGTGACCTTTCTGCGAGGAGGGATACAATAAATACGCAAAAGTATGTCAAAATTATGTAAGTACTTACTTAGTCCATGTTCTTCAATAAATTGTGGCGCTATATATAGGAATGTTGTAGTTTCTTTATATTGAAATAATTATTTTGTGTAGTTGTGACGTCATAATTAACTAAAAAATTGTGAGGTCGGAACCTCCGGAACGAAACCTCCGGAAGTTATGTTAATTATATTTTATTAAAAAATAAAAAAATATTCCGATGAATTGACAACATTTTCTTTTTTTGAAGGCGGTTAAAAAGCATTATGTGAATGCCAGCATTACTCTTGCATAGACATAAGTTTATTTTACAGAAAATCTAAATCTCCTATCATTTTTTGTTATCCTGGTACTTTCAGTTCGCGTTATTTTTTAACGCGTTTTTTGGTAACAATAAAAAAAATTGTCATAGCAAATGTATCTGTCTTCTTATCTATGTTACCCTAGTACTTTGACCCTTTTAAGTTACATGAAGATTTCTGCCAGTTCTGTCTAATGTAAGCCTATAAGAACTTCGTTCTAATATTGACTAAAATTGATCAATTTTAATTGCCCGTGTAAGTGTGCCTTAATAAAGACAATTATTGTACTGTGACTCGTGCCTATAAACAGCTTGTCACTTTTAATTTTAAAAAAGCATGTAGCATTCGAGTTGAGTGAATAAAATTACACAGCAGATAGTTTCAATTACTGTAGGGTGCATCTGATTAGCCGTGCTTAATTGCCGTTTAATGACCGTTTAGTAAACGATCTGCTACCATCAGCTAGATAAATATCTAATAGATTACTTCATGCAAATGCTATACAGTATGTTCTCTCGATGAGTTTTTAACCAATTTTCAAAAAGAAAGAGGTTCTAAATTTGATGCATATCATTTTTTATTAAAGTTGGTAGGTACTATGTTCGTGTTATGTCGGTATTGGTCAGCAAATTATTTACTGGTTGCTTCTCCATTAGTACTTACTTGACTGTCGCATACGAGTATGTAAGTATTATTTTATGTATTAGAAATAACTACATATTCAACGATGTCACCATCAATTGTATATCTATTTGAACAGTAGGTATGCTCATTTTTCTTGCTAGCATTTCATAGATGCAAAAATGCACTGCTTACCATGAGGTTTTCAATGCTTCTGAGGATTTCTCGGAAGAAAGATACACTTAATATTTCATAGCCTCACCTTCTGAACCCTGAACCATTAGATCTGAAGCCTCCTAGACTGACCAATGGACCCACGAGGCAGGCTCAAATTATGAAAATTAATCTATACAAATATTATAAAGAGGAAATATTTGATTGTCTGTTTGTTTGCATTGAATAAGGCTCTGATACTACTGAACTGATTTGAAAAATTATTTCATTGTTGGGAAGTTACACTATCCCTAAGTGCTATAGGCTATATTTTAACTCTGTATTCATACGGTAACGGGAACCGCGCGGGTGAAACCACGCGGCACCTGTTAGTGAGAAAGGACCAGGGGCCTTAGCCATGTGCCACATCGAATCTCTTTCTACAAACGCTAACGCTTCGAAAACTAACAAAATGTATGGGAATTACAGATCCGATCGACAACTTGTTCACGTGACCTATCGATAGTGAATGTCATTCCCATACATTTTGTTAGTTTTCAAAGCGTTAGCGTTTGTAGAAAGAAAATCGATGTGCCGCATAGCTATACGCCCAGGTGATGTAATGACTCGGTGTAAGAAGTTTTTGGGTCGATTGTGGCCAAAAACAATTACTTTTAATAGGTCTCATTACCGGCGCATGCAGTGAAGCAGAAATCCTTTAATTAACATCGATAAGTAAATAAATAACAGTGCATAATGTCTTTTGACACGCTGCCATATAAATTGTGAAGGCGGCCAGCCGTGACTGTTTTTATAGGCATATGATGCTATCGCTTTGTTTGCATTAATTATTATAAGCAATAAATTAAATTTCTTTATAATAAGACTTGTGTCGTGAATTTACTACCAGTAAGGCCTAGTTCGGACTACTTTAGTATTTTAGTCGAGTACGACTACTACTTGACTAAAATACTAAAGTATTATTTAACTTGGCGCGTCTTACAGGCATACGGTTACGTCAAATGCTTGTGTTTGTCTAATAATTAGTTAATTAATCTCCGACGCAAAGTGTGTGTTTATTTTTTTTCCCTCAGAGGTTTCGGAAAAATACTTTTACGTATCATTACGGCTTTTTGTTCAGTTGTTTGTAAAAATCGGACTCAGGTAACCACTACGAACATCACTTGCCTCAAACGGTAAAGGAAAAACATAGTGACGAAACATGCATACTTAAAAAATTTTATTAATTCTGTAAGTGTGTGAACTCTGCCAATCCGCATTGGGCCAGCGTGGTGGACTAAGGCCTAATCCATCTCATTCTGAGCGGAGACTCGTATTTAGTAGTCAGCCGAATATGGGTTGATAATGATGAAATGAGGAAAGTCTGCTTATCACAGACATTGTATTATAAATTTAATAAATCGAATTTAATACACCTTTGATTTTAGAATCTCTTTTCTCACTAAGAAGATAGAAGTCCTTATATTCGAATAAATCTAAAAACAAAATCCTCTAACTCGAGCAATTTATGGTGGAGATCCGAATAATCAAGATGGTGGCAAATAAATCTTGGGCCATTTGTAAAATAGGTGTTACACCGGCCCCGTGTCACCCTAGGAGGAGACTCGTACCCTCCAAAGTATATGTGTTGCCAGTAATGTGTTCAATCATTTTTTAATTTTTTTTCATTAGTAATTTAACCTAAGTAGTATGTTGCAAGTCGACTTCTGAGAAAGGATTTCCTTAAAAATAAATTCAATTAAATTTTGTTATTAATTTTTTTCTTTCGTTATTATTAGCTGTAATTAATACCCATAGAAATATTTATCTGTTACTTGAATTTAAAATGTAAAAATATGCATAACTTGTAACATAAAGTAACCGCCTACATTTTGAATGCTTGTACGTACCTACTTTTTCGTTTTTTTATCATCACATTTTATTGTTATTTCATTTAACTTATATTTTAACACAGCTTATTAAAACTTTTAAATATTTTTTTGTATAAATAATTATAATATTCGAATTCGATTAACTTATAATTGAATCTTTTTTAACCGACTTAGGGCAGAAGTGTACATAAGTCAAAGTGACCGGGTCTGCTAGTAACCTGTATAAATGCACCCAGACACTAGAAAATACTCATTTTCATCACACATATAATTTCCAGTTATTCCAGGAATCGAACCCACGACCGTGGATGCAGAAATGCTCATTACCTACTGTGTCACAAGGCCGACAAATTGTAAAGGATTCAGGCATAACAATAATAGATTTTTTTATAGGTAGGTATTATGTAAACTAAGTAGAATAAAGCTCAGGCAGCCCGATAAATCCGCTTAGCGCTCGCTAGCCGCGAAATTTTCTAATATAAACGTGTCATGTACCTACTCCATTTCACTGTACTTGGTACGATCCATGGTATGCATGGATAGTAGATCGTTAGATGGGCCTCAAAGCGGAATTGTCATTGATCTCGCACATTGGGTACGTCATCACTCGTAACACTTTTCTCTTTATTCATTTATTCTTTATTATTTTTTGTTGTGGCTTGTGTTTTTACGCTTCCAAAATTAACACGTAAGCCTCAATAGCTCAACGGTGAGAGCGGTCGGACTCATCATCGAGGGGTGGTGGTTAAAAAAAAAAACAGTGAATATTTTTTTAAGTCCACGTCCACTCACAGCATGAGCTTGTTACGTACTAAGATAAGATGTGCGTGCACGTCTTTGGGTAATGACATAAAATTGTGCTTTCTTTAGTATCGAGGGGTCCATCTATATACTATTTATATCGATGCTTCATACACACACGAGTACAGAAAAATACACCGCGGTGTCTCCACCCGCGGAATTTTAATAGTTTACGCTTCACCCCCTCGATATATATGATACAGCCAAAGATCCTTTTCAAAACATATTGGAAATTATAATTACTTTTTAACCGACTTCAAAAAAAGAGGAGGTTCTCAATTCGACGACAATTTTTTTAAATGTTTGTTGTAATAAAATTAACCAGTTTCTGTTTTGTTTCAAAGAGTATATTTCAAGCCTACCCTTTTCTTTATCATGAAAATCAGTTTAGTAATTTTGTGTTAAAATCAAAATAACTAAAATACGTCTTTGATGTCGGTTCCATTTTTAGAAAAAAAAAAAGATTTGGGTATAATAACTCTTTGAGTGAGCCGTTAAAATAGACCGTTAATGATAATTGTTAAATTAAATTCCAACATTAACATACAGTTTATATTTCCATATACTGTAGAATTCTAAGATAATACTAATATTTTATATATAGAAAGTGAAAGTTTGTATGGATGTTTGTTACTCTTTAACGCCACAACTACCGATTTAGCTGAAATTTAAAACAAAGATAGATTAACACAAAGGCTACTTTTTATTCAGGAAAAATCCATAGTTCCCGCGGAATTTGTGAAAAATGAATTCCACGCGGACAAAGTCGCAGGTCCGACAGTCCGTCTATCTAATAAACTACGGATCCCTAAAAAGGTTAGCAAAAAATAGAACGATATGCAACTATGCACAATGTTACACGCACGCATTATCCATGCATGTATTTGTCTATTTCATGTCACTATTTAGAACTAATCGGACCCATAGTCGAGCGAATTCCAAGCTTAGTTTCCTTACTGTTTACCTTACAAAATAAGAGGAAATCAAAAAGATTAATCTGGAGACACCAAGGTTCTTGTTCGCTAAATTCAGAAACTTTTCGTAAGTAGAAATATTTTCAGAACAGATTTAGTATACCTTTGCTTATTTTAATGAAATAGTTTATTTATAACAAGGGAAATAAGTGATATTTTCGGCTCTATTTGGCACTACAGACGTCTTTGTATTGTAAATATCCCGGGTTTTGTATTTTAATAGTTCACCCCCTTCTATCTGAGCCGGCGCTGCCTAATGTATTTGGAATCTGTCTTGGGGCTTTATCTTTTGGAAATTGTTTGGAACTATTGGAAGTACTTTTAAGTACGAGTTATAAATCCGCTGTAAGGCTGGATAGTGCAGCTCTGCATGGGGAAGTTTGCCCAAGTAGGATCACTGGTAAATTTGGTTACAATTTGATCATAGTATGCATGTTTTATACTTCATGATAACTTGTGAGAAACAGCAACATCAACAGCCTACAAAAACACATACTTACCCATTTTTTATAAAGGTTAAGGAAAAAAATACCTAGATGATTGTTGGTAGTTTTAATCGGAATGTTATCGCCGCGTTGCTTGCGGTACAGACGGCTTCATTGTGCTCGTGGCGTTCGAGCCCTCCACATCTCTTGTTGTGTAATTCTTTATGGGTTACTTGGGATAGACGGGGAGAGTGACTTGAGTGGAAATGGGGAGTGTTAGATGTCTGTCAAAGGCGCCTTGAACCCTACATACATTCAAGGACATTCTCTGCCGTTCTACGGTCTTATTTTGGTTACAGTTTGATGTGTTAATTAAGTTGTCCTGACAAATGTTGTGAATGTAACCTTAGTTCGACATTAGTTTTCTTATTTTTGTAATCAACTCTGAGTCTGCTAAAAGGTATGACGATATTCCTTGTAAATTTAGATGTACGACATAAAAACCAATGAATTTTAACAACAAATAAATATGAACTATATGAAAATCACATTACTCTTTTAATAAAAAGTGGAAGGTACCTTAAAATGTTGAAGAAACGGTAGAAATATGACACTGTTTTACCTGTTATAATATCTAAAAACTTTCTACACGTAAACTTTGGTGTAAGGTTGATATCTAGCCTTAAAAACTTTGAAAATAGGTATTGTAAGCGTCAGTAGCCGTCGGTTTTCTCATAAAAGTGTCATGGCCTCTCCACACACGAGCTCTGGAAATTAAACCGCGTCTCTTCTCTCGCGGAATTTTTAATAAGTTGCCACCCTTCTTTCTGAGCTGTCACTTCCTAATATATTTAAAATCTATCTTTCATCTATAGAAAATAGTTTAGAATAACTAAAACTATGAAAGAAAAGATATGCTGTATTTTTTTTTGATGATTAGACTATTTTTCTTATTAAATTAGTTCTCGTTTTCATGGGAACACGGGTACAAAATATAGATCTTGTTTCTTGGCGAAGACGTAGCTTTCCATAAAAGAATTTTTAAAGTTGCTCTGGTCGTTTGGGAAATCATTCACCAGTATTTAAATTTTGATTGTAACGATACTTTCAATTGTTACTATAGTAACGCATTATGATATGTAAATACATACAAATTAATAAAATACTATCCTATACCCTATATCCATAAAACTAACGGCTTCCTAAGACGAACAGAATTAAAATTTAAACCACTTGTCCAATTTCCCCCGCTCTCCCCCTGTATCGTAGACGGGCTTTATACGAATCTCCACGAAAATTCACATTAATATTAAATGGCTTGGAAATGCGTGGTGGTGGGTGGAAGGTGCAATAAAATGGGCGTCGATGATACTGTTGGTTTTAAATTGCATTTGTTTGTTCTATAATGTTGTTTTGTATTTGCTTATCTACTAATTGGTAACAAAATATCATGTTTTAAAGATGTATACTTTACTTGTACTTCTCTGACCTCTTTTAAAAAACTCATCAAGTTTATTTAAAGGATTAAGGATTAGTTTGGTAATTTTTGCATTTATATTGTTGTCTCGTGTAGTTTTTTTTTTCTGATTGTGTAAGTGCCGTAGGCTCCTTATGGGACCTCAGCGGCGTCACCGGGTGGTTTGGGCGAGCGCAGAAGCATCGCCTGATGGGGCCTGAAGGCAGAAGCAGAGTAGATGGGCGGAACGACTCTCTGAGGGCGTCTTCTCTGAGGCTCGGACCTCGGCTTAGAGGGCCGTTCGGGAAGGGTATTTTGGCCTGAGTGTATCAGACCGGGCGCCCCCGAGATCATGAGTTAAAAAGCCCACGTCTGGGTGACGTCAGATATCGGGGACCTCGTCTTCGCCGGCAAAGACGCTGTGTAGTTTGTGTTTGTGTTGCCTGGGAAGCATTGTCGTTTGTTATGTCATCGTCAGGATCGTAAAGGACGTTTTTTGGGCGTCTAGATCTACAATCAGCGTTGGTATTAACTCAACTCAACCACTAGTTGGTTGGGTGGGTGGCGGCTCTCTCAAAATAAGTTTTCGAGAGCTGTTTCATATATTGGGCTATTGTGGGGTCTCGTGTAGTGTTGTCGTTTATGTGCTGTTTATGATTTATTATAAGAATGCTGTGGTCACACCAAGAAGGTGCAATCGTAAGTTTAATGTATGCTATTTAATATTGTAACATGATTGTAACCAGTTTTGTGATCCAAATAAAAAAAAAGTGTATTTAACGTCTGTGTGTACTTAATTTATACTTCACTAACAAAGTCGAACTTAGTTGCTTGTTTCTTGTCAATATACTCTTAGATACGTTATAAATTACTCGAGTGTGGTTTAATCACAAATTCTGATTTGGAAAAGACGTACCTAACATAAGACTTTGACTTTCGTTTTGGAGGTCTGAGGTTCGATACCGTACCTATACACCATTTCTTACTTAGGTCCATCGAGACATACAGACATAAATATAGTCAATATATTGATACTAACAATAAAATTACGGTTTCGTAAATCGAGTAGCTCGAGTCTCCCCTCAGAATGAGAAGTTTTCATAATTCTCTGCGTGTGTGAAGTCTGCCAATCCGCATTTGGCCAGTGTGGTGGACTAAGGCCTAACTCCCCTCCTTCTGAGATGAGACTCGTGGTCAACAGTGAATCGAATATGGATTATTATTGATGAATGGCCAAGCAGCAATTACTAAAACATTCATGTGAAATACTAATACATGTTTAAAATATATACAACGTAAAACAATCCGTCATCAAAATAAAAACAACACAATACAGCTCCAAACACAAAGCCATTATTATTCCGGGTTTCATACAAGCAGATTAGGTTACCGGAGCTATCAACTATAGAAATGTCAACCGAACCATTTCCCTTACAAAGCGCGTCGTACGTGTTTTCCTTATATTAACTACGTCGCACTATCCCCCTTCTCCCCCCAGTAGTCCGGCCATCCAATAAGAGATGGCGCTAACTATACCACCGGTGCTCTCGCTCACGAGCAATTTACTCCTTGCACTAATTAAAAGCGAGCGAGAGAGGCCCCGCCTACATCTGAGAACAAATAAATGGGGGGGACGAAAGCCACCAATCAAAAGCCTTGATTATTTGTAATTAGAACGCCGTCTCTTCCTCCGTTCGAGATGACCAATAGAATTTAGTATTTAGTGGCAAGTCTTTGGATTTTTTTTATTTAATTAAGAAAAAATTGCCAATTCACGCAATTAAATTTTTTGATTTAATTTTCACAGCGACTGAACAATACTAACTCATGTACGTACTTCTATCCGAAAGCAATTTTGTTTTTTTAATACATAATCAGTTTGTTTACTCTAATAATAGCTTCCCAGAAAAGGGGTTAAGGCTCTTTGAATAAATAAAATTGCGAACAAGCGAGTAACTCATTGTTATGAATAACAATTCTAATTATTTAAATAATATTATGCTTTTATAAATCGCTGATTGTTATAATAACAACCAGGTTAACCTTTTACCTACCTTTAAAAAAATAATATTTTTGTATAAATAATACATTATTGAATAAATTTAAGAGCCGTGATAGCACAGTGGATACAACCTCTGCCTCCGGTTCCGGAGGGTGTGGATTCGAATCCGGGCCGGTCGGTAATATAACATAGGTACCTATAAGAATTTTACTAAATAACTTCTGGAAAGAAATAAAAGCTTAATATTCCATTGCCTGACCCAGAACTCGAACTTAGGATCTCGTGATTCGAATTCACTTATGCTATCACTTGACCAACGAGGCAAGAAGTGACAATCACTGCCCGTTGAACTACTGTCGTCTTCCCAGTACGTAGTACTTTGGCCTTAGTTAGGTAAGTACCTACCCACAAGTATATAAATTTTCTGAAAATTTAAAATTTTCTGCATAATTTTCTCAAGTTTCCGTTCCGTAAGAATCTTCTACAAAGTATTATAAAACCTTATACAAAGTTGTTAAATAGGGGCTTATTTTTTATACCTAACTACTTATAATACTAAATAGACTATAGATTTTGAAAGTAATATTTTGAATTACCTTTAAATCTGTAGCCTATTTAGGTAAAAGGTAATAAAATCTAGTTTTGATTACTAGAATCTATAATTTAGCATATGAATATCTTTCGTATATTTATAAGTAAAATAGTACCTTTATAAAATTAAGTATGAACCTGAATAAAAGAATACAATATTTAGTCATTAAAATATGAAATGTCATTGTACTAAAAACTTCCAACAGAATGAATAGGTATACTATTTATAAAACCATAATAGATATTCCATTTCTTAATAACAAGAAAAATGTAGTTCTCGTTCCAACAAAAACTTGCCCATTCCATAGACCATTGAAACAGCACAATCACGAAGAAAAACTTCGTGAATCAGAGCAACCACAATGAGAAGTTCTAGCTGCCAGTTTGCATATAGAGATAAAAGTGGGGAATATTAATGGGAATCGCCTTTTCTTCCCCCTTTCACCCCCCACCCGAGGGGTGGGGTAGGGTGGCACTTTCTTCCACGGCGAGTGGACCTCGGGACAGTCGAGATTTTAATTATATTGCGACGTGCGACCGTTCGGAGTTATAACTTTGTGAAAAGTTATAAGCTATATACCATCCTATATATCTAGCTAACAGTTATTTTATATAATAACATATGTACCTACTTAATTTAAATTTAATTTCAAGTAGAGCTTTTTTTTATTCTTTACAAGATAGCCCTTGACTACAATCTCACCTGATGGTAAATGATAATGGAGTCTAAGATGGAAGCGGGCTAACTTGTAAGGAGGAGGATGAAAATCCACACCCCTTTGGCGGTAGGGTGGTAACTAGCCACGGCCGAAGCCTCCCACCAGCCAGACCTGGACAAATTAAGAAAATCTTTATCTGCCCAGCCGGGGATCGAACCCAGAACCTCCGTTTTGTAAATCCACCGCGCATACCACTGCACTACACACACCACTGCGCCACGGAGGCCGTCGAAATTTTTCAAGGAGGCTTTTAGTAACAGAGCTTGTCTAGACTTCAATTAAACTCTCAGTAGGCATGACATCTCGTAGAGGTAAGTTTAGCGAGTGTATACGTCTGATAAAGTTAGTGCAAAGGGGGTACACCCCCGTCCCTTGGAGAGCACGTAAGCCCTCATTCGCATGAGAGCTTTTTTAACGGATGTTCCAAGTATATGTTCACACGACAGCGTTTTTTAAAACACGACGCTTTTTTTCGAGCAGTGTTGCATTTTCTATTTTGGGCGTTGGAAATAGACCTTCATTTAATTTCATACTATATTTGAACGCTGAAAAAACGCCATGCGAATGACGGCAGGTTGTCAGTCCATAAGCTGACGACAGCTTGCTACGACGACGACATATCAGATGTCATTGATAATGATTGCATTATCAATTACATCTGATAGTCATCATCATCATCACATCAACCGATGGACGTCCACTGGACATAAGCTTTTTGTAGGGACTTCCTAACTCCAAGGTCTTGAGCTGTCTGCAAATAACGATTCGATGCGATTTGCTTAATATCGTCAGTCCACCTGGTAGGGGTTTACTACCACTGCGCATTACGGTCGCCATTCCAACACCTTAGGACCACAGATAGTAGACGAGAGGCCTGAGTTTTTCAGTACCTAAGCCTTTAAAATGGGCTGATTATGATTAATGAATATCTCGATCTATTTTACCAAGGAATTATTTTTTGGTCTATTTTGGTAATTTTGGTCTAACCACCAATGCAGTCAAGATTACACAATAGATAGGTATGTGTCATCGGATTACGTCGAACCTAGAACTTCATAATCCGATGTACACCACAGTGCCAGATAACACTGATAGTAGTTGTTATATATGGTCACACATTACTTGTCAAAACATAATTATATATTTGAAAAAGATAGCTTAGTGATCTTACAGCCAAATGCCCTGTAAAGCCTGCTCCTGAAGTTTCATTATTTAATTTTTCAAAAGTTGAAGGTACTCAATAATCTCTTTTATTATTATTGTTAAGTAAAGCTACCCAACTAAATTCATATTAAGCACGCTTGAAGAATATACCCGTATAGTTGATCCACAACTAAAAGCTAATAAATCTCATGCATATTCAAATCTAGCAGATTCTTAAACGGATTCGCCAAGATCTCCCTAAACTATAACAATGGAGTTCCATAAACTTAACCCCTTATTCAACTATACATCCAAGTCACATAAATTTCTTTCGACAAACTAATGTCAATGTAAGAACGCCATTAAACAAATTCCGAGACCTCACTACAAATACAAGTTGTTGTGTGAATATAAAATAGATACGGCGAGTGTAATAGTGTGCGCCCTCGTGCCACAGAGTAATAGATGAATAGAGCTCAGCGTCTTACGTACTTTTACTTGGAAGAATAGAGTTACGTCCACTTTGGCATATAGGTGATTTTTACATCTTTCAAACATTTAATATATTAATAATAATTTATTAGATGAATTGATATATTCTTCCGCTAAACTACTAAATACTTAAGAAGAGACAAATTATTAATGTTACGACTATACTGTTCACCCCAGCATCTAAAACAATAGGGTACAAGTACATTTGTGCTAAAAATAGCACAAAACGTCTACATATTCATAAAATGATCGTTACTCCAGTAAGTAAAATTGATTAATATAGGTAATTATAACGAAACGAACGAACAACACCACATAAAAATTACCATTTAATATAGCTTAATATTATCTTTAAATAAATCATTTCATACTTTGATTTTATAAATAAAGATTTCATTGTACCACAGTCGCCAAGCTTATCAACTTTTTATCCATTTCTTCGCTTAACTTTAGCGTAGCGTAGCGTCTAAAAGTTGCAACGTAAAATTTAAAATACATTTCATGCTAGTTATGCACGTTGATAACATATTTTTAATAAAACCCTTAGTTAATAAAAAATATAACAAGTTGTAGCACGTTTCTCAATAGAAGCTTACCACTGTTTGTACTCCGTCGCAACTCGCAATTTCGGCGGATTGTCAGTCTCTGATGCAGAGCTGCTCTGCGCGATATACATACGTCACAGTTAAAGGGCGCATATGCATATGTGGGGGCGTATGTAAATACGTAAACGTTAAACTGTAAGGATGTGTGATGTTGCTCCAGAGCGAGAAGTCTCTCTCATTATCGACCTAGGGTCACGGCGCATGCTCCAACTCTCTCGAGCCTGCTAACGAATGCCTTATTGCGACAGTGGTTCATCTACGTAATTGAGTTACGACTTTTTACGTAGCAATTTTGTTTTTCTCTTAGAACCCGGTCACGCTAATTGGGGCGTTTTTTTTTTTTTTTTGCTCTGCGTTCTTGAACAAATATTGAATTAGACGTAATTCAGGCCGCTCTTTGAATAGAATTTGGCGTAATGAGTTTTATGTTACATTAAGTTATTGTAAATTGGTAAATTGGCGGTTTTTATACGTAATTTGATAAATTAATAATCCAGATATAGGTAGGCACTTTAGAATTGTTTACGTCAAAAGCTTTTAATATTTTACATTAATCATTTCGTATGAGATGTAACTAACGACGACGACTTTCTGCTTAGTGGTCAGCGTTATGATCATTCATGATTCGACTCCCAGATGAGATCAATATATGTTTTTTTTTCCTAAATTGGCTCAGGTCTAGATGTGAGCGTTGACCTTATCTAGTCGTCATCTGCAAATTCGTATCATCATCATCATTATTTATCATTATCGTCATGACGGACGTCTACTGCTGGATATAGTCCTCTTGCATGGACTTTTAAACCTCTCGTCTCGAACCATCAGCATCCAGCGGCTCCCTGCAACCCGCTTGATATCCTCGCGACTCGCGTCTGTGACTTTGGTTCGTCTGCGGATCTCCTCATTTCTGATTCGATTACGTCTTAACTTAACACTCCAAGCTTAACTTCCTCCATTACCCGCTGAGTGAGTTTGAGCCTTCTAAGTTCGTTTACCAAGCCATTATAATTAATTTAGTCATGGGCTTTTTGACAGAATCTATCTAGAGAAGTAGTAGGTAAGTACTAACATGTTATTTTTGCCGTCATGCAGCATTGCTATCTTGTAGCCTGCTGGTTAAGGTTATCAGTGACGAGGCTTAAGGTGTGATTCTAATATGCTGTCTTATGTTTGCTCTATTATACAAGCGATAGTTTTTTAATTAATATAAAACGGTCCATACTTTTCCGTCAACAAATACAATAAAAAATTGTAAACTCGTAATTGTATACAGCACTGAAAACTCAGCTTTGTGCCTTAGAAGTATGAAGGGAAGGTCAAATTCAGTGTACCTAAGTAATATATTAAAATTCTCTCCGAGTTTTCTATACAAGGGTACAATGGATTCAAATGTAACCCGGCAATGCGAGCAACTGCAGAAGATCAAATATTCATTAAGTGACCGCTCTTTGCGCACTATTTCACTTTGTATTCACAGTGTGTACTTGTTAATAGTTCGCCCGCCTGCTCTTATCTTCGACACTCAGACTTTTAGATGGACTAACCGGTTTTGATACTTGGCGAAAAGAAATATTACAACTATTACATTGCACTGGTATCATAAGTTCTTTCATTCGAACACTAAATCTACTATTAATCTACGTTGCGATTTGACTTATAAGTTGAGGCCTCAGATTTCAGTCATTAGCGGCAAGCTTCGCAGCAACTCCTCGAAAAACACAGTTAAAGACAAAACTTTAGCGCAGGGTTGCCACAAAGCAACAGGTTTCGTTACTTCATATTTCGTAGAATTACGTTTTGGATAATTGAGGATATTAACCCTTAAAACCTGCTATTTTCAAAACAACCACGGTCAAAACTCCATAATTATCTTCCATACTTACCCAAGGTAGAGCGATGGGCTGAAAAATTATCCTTCTTCCTTCTACATCCTAATAAACATTAAATAAGAGTTATAATAATATCAAGAGTTTTGACCTATTCGGTTGGACCTATTATTATTCCCAAAACCCTCCAAAACTGGGCTGAAAATCGGGCAACATCTATTTTTCATACCTCTAAATTATAGGTGACAGCACTAAATATCGTTTTTATTTTTTGTACATTTCTTTTTAATTTTTTTTTATTATTATGATTAATTTTTTTATTTTTATTTTATTACTTCTAAATTTTGACCCTTATTTTTTTATAAATGTAAGCCAAAACAACGTTTGGTGGGTCAGCTAGTCTAGCTAGGTAGGTCAGCGGCTAGCTAGCTAGATTCTATAGATATAATCTAATAGGTCAAAAGGATAAAAACTCTTGATAATAATTAAACCATTAAATTCGAATTTAACGAGTTCGTCGATACCGCAGCCGTTAAACGTGAATACCTAAGTATGCGAGTAGTTTAATCTCTGGTCGATTCTAATGTGATTTGTCTTTATATTGCTTTTTTATTACCTGTTTTATTGGTTAGTTGTTAACGCTATGTGTTTTCTGTTCTCAACTTGTACTGATTAATATGTTGTTAAATGGATGTCACGTTCTAAAAATACCAAAGGCGATTAACTCCACAGTTTACGATTTAACTTTTTTTTTATGATTATTATCACCGAGAGTTGGGACCTACCAAGATTTTTAATGTCTTAATGGCTTGTACACCAGATGAAAATTTATAACTCGGTAACAATGTAGCATTAACAACCGAAGTATGTAATTAATTTTGATAATGGCTTGGGATATCTAAGCTTTTTTTTTGTATGCTTTAACATTCGCTTGTTATGATTGGAAAGCACAAATCACAATCAGTAGTCAAGCTATAACTACGAGAATGAGATTATTTTGTTTAATTTTTTTTTTAGACAGGAGATTTGAAAATTGTTGGCCAATGTTAGCTCCTTGCTTCGGAAAGGCTTCAGTTTCAGTGATTTTACTCTAGTAATTATATTTTTAAGCGATCTTTATGTTTAAATCTGCAACGATCACTATACATTGGCGTACACAGTTTAAACTAGGAAAGGCACTATATGTATAAATTATATCATGGAAAATTCCTTCTCCAATAAAGGTTTGTACTGATTCCTCATGGTAGGCTGTACATTTAGGCATCTATGGGGTGCATGACATTGTGACTAGTAGTTACTAATGGTAATGACCAGCACTGCGGCTTAACTTGGCTGCATGACACGGGGTGAAGCACCACCAACTTTAGAATCCCAGTAAGAATTTAACAGAAACAAAAAAACAGACATTTCACAGACTGACCTGGAACTCGTGCCCATTAGCTGATGATTGGAAGCATTTTGAATTAATAAGTCAGTTTATGGACCAACAAGGTAGATATAAAACGTAGAAAGCATCCAATAAAGGCGGAAAAAACTAACCGAGTTTTAAGCAAGTGGGTATCTATTAAAAATATAACAAGTATCAAAATGTGTTTGTCGCCCTAAATTACCCCGTTTTACCTTATATACGTCGGCCGAGGGGGGAGAGGGTTATTCGTTTGTTAACCACTAGTAACATGATGTAGATGTAACAAGAGAAAATATTTACCTCGTTATCTTCGACTACGTGCCTAGTTAAGACTTCGATTTTGTTAAAAAGAAGCTTTTTTCTGTACTTTTATCAAAATTAGGACTTGGTTTTTCGTTTATTATTATACCTAAGCCTAATTTTAATTAATTAGCCACACATTCAACCCAAAATGCTTGAATTCGGCAGGCTTAGGGTAAACATTGCGTTACGTCGGACTACGATATGTGTAGCGATCACAAAGATGATCACAATGACCATTATTACTTGATAGATTGTTATAGACATCTTGAGACTGCTTTCCACGATACAAATTATAATATAATAGAATATATAGTGACATCACATCACACTAATATTATAAAGGCGGAAGTTTGTGTGTACAAGTGGGTGTGTTTGTTCCTCCTTTTCGCCGTAGCTACAGAACTTGGCTGAAATTTGGAATGTAGATATATTGTACCCTGGATAAACATAAAGTTAGTTTTTTTTAGCCCGTAAAAATCTATATTTCCTATGGGATTATGACAAACTAAGTTTTACGCGGATGAAGTTGAGGTTGTCCTATAGTAATAGAATAGAAAACAAATAATTATAATAAATATGTACTTCTTTACCGCGCCTAGATCTCTCTCATATTGTCATATTATTGTCTTTTCATCGAAAATTACGGATTTGGAAATGCACCTATATATCAGCTCAACTGAAAGTGTATGTTTCAGCTTAACTTAAATCGCATCTATGCTTCAGCTCAACTTACAGAGCGCTTGTGTTTTCGCTTAACTGAACATGTATCTACATATTATGTTTCAGCTCAACTTTGAGTGCTGTTAGCTCCATAACTGAATGTGCTCGGTACCTATATCTTACCTTACCTTATCAGCCGATAGACGTCCACTGCTGGACATAAGAAGCCCGTTTATCAGTGCGACGTTTATTACTTTTACTTTAAAGACACTAACATAAACATAGGGTGAATATGTTAAAGTTCCAGGTAAAAAATATTTACATATATTCACATAAGACGACGTAATTAAGACAAATATTTGTTTCCATAATACTTTAACACTCCACCACAAATCTGATAGAGTGTAAACATAAACAACAATTTACCGAATGGACTTTAATACTTGATGTATTAAAATTACGTCTTCTATTTATAAAACAGATTACGAGTAGAGCAACGGTAGGGTATCGGGTGTCCGCTGCCATAGATTATAAAAAATGTCATCGATAATTTAGATACGTATACCTACGTACCTTTGTATAATTAAAATATTACAAATATATAATTATTCAGCTTTTATTGAGATTTTATTACCTATTATTTAAATCTTGGGGGGCTGTGTATTTTTAAATTTGCCTATCTAATATAAGTAATAGTAAACAAAAATGTATAATACAATTAAAAAGTTAAAATTGAAGGAATAATTAGAAATATATGTATATATGTAGTGCCGTGATAGCCCAGTGGGTATGACCTCTGCCTCCGATTCCGGAGAATGTCGGTTCGAATCCGATCTGGGGCATGCACCTCCAACTTTTCAGTTGTGTGCATTTTAAGAAATTAAATATCACGTGTCTCAATCGGTGAAGGAAAACATCGTGAGGAAACCTGCATACCAGAGAATTATCTTAATTCTCTGCGTGTGTGAAGTCTGCCAATCCGCATTGGGCCAGCGTGGTGGACTATTGGCCTAACCCCTCTCATTCTGAGAGGAGACTCGAGCTCAGCAGTGAGCCGAATATGGGTTGATGACGATATATATGTAATTAAAAATTATCTATTTTTAAAATATTTTATTTTATATTATTTTTTCACATATTTTCTCCTTTAAGTATTAACTTCGAAATTTCAAAGTCCGTAAACCTATTCATTTCAAAATCATACGCATACACCATTTACAATAGAAATTCCATAATAAAAATAAAATAGCATTAGGTACTTAACAAAATAATTTTACACCATTTTTCTAGAATCAGCCATACAAATGATGGCCACTTAATCGACAATGTGACTCGTGTCACCGATTACGGTACACGTATAATCCCATATAACGAACAGTAGGCAATCGTTATCAATAACGATTGTTACAAAATGAATATAAAAATGTAAGCACGTCATTAACACGCTATAATGACAACAAATGACACCAACTCATCACCCGCCGTGTTAATTCGTCCGTTAACAAGCTTGGTTTGGTATGCAAAGCTGTGTCCAAACCTCTTAGCTATTAGTCTTTGATATTGGCTATGTGAGAGTGGAGAGAGACTCTACTACATTTTAGCTTATTTTCGTATTTAATATTTTACCACAATGTTAATCGTTGTAATAAATTTGACTAATTCGTGAGTTTTTCAATTGTTAATTGCATTTATAGATTTTCACAAGTAGGCAGTTCTACCTTACTACTATTTCAGTGGTATAACTTATTAGATATAGGTAGTAGTTATTTGACTTCAAAATATTATTGTAAATTTGACTATAGATTTTAATAGAAAGCTGATTTTAGGGAGAATTATTTAAGCTATTTTTATGTGATGTACAGGTTTGCGGTCTCATGAACTGCAAAAAATACGAAATAGTATTTTATGTACATAATAGCGTAAGATGTCTACATCTTATAGGTACGCCTAAACACGGTTATTATAAGAACACTGAGCATACATGTGCCTAAACGAACAGAAAAAAGTTCAAAAAAATATTACCCTTTTGGCCCACTTTTGAGGAATTATAATTATCAATAACGTGTACTCCAAGAAGTAAAAACTTATTGGAAAACTTAATTTTATCCAAACCGATTCACCCGATTCTGAAATCATATTTACAACATTTGTTCGTGAGATATGATTATTATTACTGAAAAACAGTTGGTGAATGTGAAAGTAGCGCCGGCCCGAAGCAAATTTTAAAGTGGAGCAAGATCCAATTAAGGCGCCTCTCCTGTTTGTAGTATAATATGTCGATATGAGACCTATACCAAATTATGAGTGTAAACTAAAAATGGAACGCGAAGATCTCTATCTTACTCTGGGGTGACCAATTAAAAAACAATCGCAGTACCGTCGACGGTTAAGTAGGATTATAATTTAAGCGCTCTCTAGGATTTGGCGCCTGGAGCGACTGCTCCGTTTGCCGCATGGATGGGCCGGCCCTGTTGAAAGTCACCTTTTAGTATTTCAAAGTACTGAAGCTCTTTCCACAGTTGTCTCGCTGAGGGTCCGTGGGGTATTAGGGGGCGTCCAGTGTCCACTCGACGTTGATGTATCATGTCGGATCAGGCGCGTCTGTCCGCTACCTAATCTCCATACATTATTGCCGTGGATATTGTTCAAATAAATGGTACTCTGGACTTAAGTTCCGGAGATAGGGTTGCATTATTTTCGCTCTAAAATGGGAAATGCAAATGTCTGAAACGTTTTTTGCTTGAAAATATATTAAATCTGTTTATTTTGTAATGCAGGAGGGTTTTAAGTTTTAAATGTATACCTACTATGTATGTATTGTTAGTCTAGCACACACTTCCTATTACAGTTCGTATGTGATGTCACTAAATTTCGCTGAAGGTAAACATCATACGAAAACTTGTATACCTGAGCATTTTTTAATTATCTACGTGTGTGAAGCCTGCAATCCGCATTGGGCAAGCGTGGTGGAAAATCGGTAATAATGACTTGATTGTGTCAGTTGTGGAAGTAACTTAGACAAAGGGTTAGTCAGGAATCCGTACAATATTTTGTAGACCTGATTACTATCAAGTTAATTTTTCGTGAGTAGCTTCATCTCGATGAGACGATCAACTTTTTTATTTACGAAAATTCTTGATTCTGGTAGCGTTGACTCGGTAATGCGAGTTTTGAATACACCTCCATCTCTCTATGTCTATCACGATACTATAGAATGAGAAAGATTAAACATCGTTACAGAATAGCAGTACAGGACTCTACTCTCATATGAAAGGGGACCTTAAGAATAAGCCGATCATGCTGCCTCTGCCAAGTATTGCTCGTTATAGTGATATAAATAAATAAATTCAAACAGTGCGTGTTGCCAGCGATGACCCATTATTTCGAGACTTGGCAATGGGTGGGGTACATAATTCGAAGAGCCCATGGACGTTGGGGTCCCAACGTGCTGGAATGGCGCCCCGCACTAAGCGCAGTGTTGGTCGACCCCCTACCAGGTGGACTGACGACATCAAGCGAGTCGCAGGGATTCGCTGGATGCAGGTGGCTCAGTATCGTGATACCCTACAAAAGGCCTGTCTCCTGTAGTGGACGTCCATCGGCTGATATGATGATGATGATGATGATGATGAAATAAATAAATTAGGTAAAGATGATGATCCATTTATCTACATATTTATTGCTATATAAAAAAAAAGTTTTTTAACCGTTGTTCAACAAAGGGGATCTTATTCATTCTTTATAACATATTATAAAGAAAACATTAAAGAATTTTCAGTAAAATTTCCCGTGTTATATTGATAGCCGCCGAGCACACAACAATGTTTTCCTTCGATCAGTCGCTCGTGCCTCAGAAATGAAGCTGGGTATTAGAAAACGCGACTATCTCCTAGACCATTTCCAATTTATTTTTGAACACGTCGATAAGAAAAGTAAATGCATTCTTTTTAACCGACTTCAAAAAGGAGGAGGTTCTCAATTCGGTCTGTATTTTTTTTTTTGTTTTTATGTCACCGATTACTCAAAGACGCCTGGACCGATTTCAAAAATTCTTTTTTTGTTTGAAACGGTATAGTCCCCATTTGGTCCCATTGCCATCATGTCAAGATCTGATGATGGAATCCTGGAGAAATTAAAGGGAACTTTCGAAAATTATATGGGTGTCTAGTGTGTTCGTATACTTTTCCATTTAGTACGTTTAAGCACTACAATTTCATGAAGGTTTAAAATCGATCTGATGAAAGAGCCATAAAACAGATGAGGGAACTCCTCGGCGATTTACAGCAGTTACCTTGTGTTTGGGCTTGATTAATTTGTATTAATGAGAACTTTCCACATAGATAGGTTGTGATTGTCATTTAGGGATTTGCTGATGAAGACCAAGGACAATTAAGGGAACTCCTTAACAGTTTACAGTAACTGCCTTGTGTTTGGCCTTGATTAATTCGTATTGCTGAGAACTTTCGACCTAGATGAGTTGTATCTGTTATTAGGGGTCTGATGAAGAAGACCAAGGTCAATTAAGGGAACCCCTTAACGGTTTACGGTAGCTACCCTGTTCTTGGGCTTGATTCATTTGTATTGCTGAGATATTTGTACCAAGATGGGTTGTGACTGTCATTAGGGGTCTGATGTATTCGTTTGAGATGAAATTTTACACTAAAAATGGAAAAGTAATAAAAATTTTAATAAAAAAAATACAACCGACTTCAAAACCTAAAAACGTACCCACTAAACCAAAAAAGTGAAAAATAACATCATTATATGTTCTACCTGCTGATCAGTATGAAGGCGGTGCTTAGCCGGTGTTGCCTTAATTTAAGCCATTTCTGACAGGACCACATGAAACAACACTGTCTGCAAAATCTAAATCTATAAGATATTCTCACATGGCTTGATGTATTAAACATCACCGGCTTAGCACCGCCTTCATACTGATCAGCCGGTAGAACATATTATAATGTTATTTTTCACTTTTTAGTTTAGTGGGTACGTTTTTAGGTTTTGAAGTCGGTTGTATTTTTTTTATTTAAATTTTTATTTTTAATCGACTTCGAAAAAAATATATTTTTTAATTACCTACGTTATAATGTTGAAGAAAAATTACATTTTAAAAATATTGCCAACAATTAGTAAGTACTTCTCTTACTCAATTGTATAATACTAATATTAAAGAAATTAAAAAAATCAAATTAGACTTTTAAAAATAAGGGTTCCGTTTTTGTACTACATTCGTTCGGAACCCTAATAGTGAATAAAAAATCAAGACAAAGAATACATGGTAATTATGAATTATCTGTTTAAAGTATGTAAAATTTTACCGATAGACATTAAAGTTGAATCACATCTAAAAATCTTTAAGAAATAAAGAAAGAACTACCGGCTACATGGTGCCTAAATTATATACCTAATAAAATTGAGTGGCCCAAAAAAGAAAGGGAGATCAATGAAGGAGTCCTCAAGTAGAAATTAAAGAAAGTTTTCCATGGGGACCTCATCACTGATTTACGGATGCACATGCTCTGTAAGAATGACTTTCTTTTATATGTTGATTATTTATTGTCTTTTGTTATCTCGGTGTCAAATATCTTATTACAATTAGTTTTAGATTAAATAAGAATAATAAATGTCGACTTGCCAACAAACTGCTTGTATACTTTGACGGGAGAATAGCATATGATAATAATTAACAAGTCGTTTCAATAAATAAATCAGTGTAGTTATGTATAGGTAGGTATTTAACTAAGTATGTGACTATCTCCAATGTTGATCCATTTCGTTGATCGTTGAGATTTTTGACGACCTCCGTGGCGCAGTGGTGTGTCGTGTAGAAACCGAAAGGGGTTTCGGTTTGTACACGACATAGTACCGGAAAGCTATCACCTTTACCTTTTGGGATGGTAACAAACCACGGCCGAAGCCTCCCACCAGCCAAATTAAAAGTAGAATAATTGGAATTGTCAAAAGCGATATCCACGTCAAACAAAACAGTATATCTCATTCAGCGTGATAATGTAAGCATAAATCACGACGGGGCGACCAGCGGGAAGGATCAAAGCCTATATATCAACCTAATGCTGATATGATATGTTAAATAAATAGACGGCTACAGGATATTGAGTTCGGGAGGGAATCGAAATGAATAGGACGTGTAAACACGACACGCGGACGTAGGGAAAAGACCAAACAGTTTATTATTGGAATATATTCAGATTATTATTCAAATCTATACTTATAATAAAACTGGTCGAATTCTATACATTCGCAATTTGAGATTTTACTTAACCATTTGTAACACCAAACGTTACCGTGGCATAACTGATGCCAGCGCCATCTAGAATCTATACTTATAATACGAATTCTGTACATTGAAATGAAATGAAATTGCAGTCCGCGCGGGGCACATGATTGACATCCTCTACTACCCTTAGGCCGAAAGGTCTCGGCCCCGAAAGTGGCTGGAAGAACATGACCGGGGGAACAAGATCCCCCGCGCCTTACCTGGGCAAGGAGGCATAGCCTCGAGGCCCGTACCCCTGAATTTTTGTCCGGGAGGAGATGACCTGCTGAGATGACATGCTGTACATTGAAGATATTTTGTAAATTTTCGTTCGAAAGTTCGGGGGCATTGTATAATCGATACTGAAGCTAAAAATATTTTTTTTCGATTTTGTGTCTGTCTGTCTGTCCGTGTTTTTTTGTTATTCGGGCATCACGCTGAAACTACTGAATGAAATTAAATGAACCTTGACCACGGTTGAAGACCGTAATACGGAGAAGGTTATAGGAAACTTTTTATTGCGAAAAGAAAATTTGAACTCTAAAGTGGTAATGGTGGTTACATTGATGCGCGTACGCGGACTAAGACTAAGATTTAATAGATGCCTGTGAGCTGTGACTTGGCCAGTGACCTTACACCCAGTCGTTTTAAGCGAAACCTTTTTGTTGATCCAGCTTCAGAGCAGCATCTAACCTATAAAACTAAAACATCATGAAAGGAGCTTCGTGCTTTAAAGAGATTCATGAAGCTCCCACTCCTTGCAGACTCTTATTCTAGTTGAAGAGACAAGAAAAAAATGTTGAATAGTATTCAACATTATTCAACATCACAACGCCCGCGTCTTGTGCCGCGACATGAAAATTTGAGTAAGCAGTCATCGTCTTTATAACTGAATTTAATTATAATTAAGTATGTACGTCTTAATGCTAGTCAACGTACTGATTTCCTTATATATACATATAACTCAATAACAGATCTTCATGAAAAGTTCTAGCTGTGGAGCCTTACAGCAGAAGCTTACCTGTGAAACCTCCTAAAAATCCTTTAAATGTAGATCCATGCGATAGCGCGACTTAGCAGTATACACACAGACATAGAAAGACAAGCAGAAAAACTTTTTTATACGTAACATTTTTTTAAAGACATTCAATTGCAATGATGCAGGATATGATTTAACCTTGTTCATTGCTGGGTGTACATGAGAATTTCTAGTTCTGTATTGTTTTTTTTTTTCTTTTTTTTATTATTTCAAGTTAGCACTTGACTACAATCTCACCTGATGGTAAGCGATGATGCAGTCTAAGATGGAAGCGGGCTAACTTGTTAGGATTAGAATAAAATCCACGCCTCTTTTCGGTTTCTACAGGACATCGTATCGAAACGTTACATAGCTTGGCGGTACGTCTTTGTTGGTAGGGTGGTAACTAGCTATGGCCGAAGCCTCCCACCAGCCAGACCTGGACCAATTAAGAAAATCTCAATCGGCCCAGCCGGGGATCGAACCCAGGACCTCCGTTTTGTAAATCCACCGCGCATACCACTGCGCCACGGAGGCAGTCATTGTATAAACAAAAAATACAAGTTACCTACTTAAGTACTCTAGTTTCATCAGCAATTATAATATCTTGAACCTTTTTACTTGCGTCTCTGTTATATTGGATATTATTTGATTAATAAATTAACATATTACCTACTAATCACTCTATACATAAATATCGTATCAGATTTTAATACAATTTCTTGAACATATTTTTAAGACACATTGCCTATAATGTTAACAAAATTCGATATCAATATATCGGAGCCAATAGGGCGTGTCGTTCACACTATCTACTAAGAAATTACATGTTCCTAGGGGGATGGGGGGATGACGTCACGCCTCGAATAAATGTGATGGAAATTGGAGGATTTGTTTACCCTTATTCCTCTCACACTTTTGACACTAAAAGGTGGAGCGGGTAATGCTTTGTTAGCGGAGCGACTATTGTTTTCATTGGTTTTCGTCTATGCGAAAAACTAGTTTGTTTGTAATGGAAAAATAATGTTTGGGAAATGTATTTAACTGAAAGGCAATTGTGGGAAATAACACTGCCGCCTTTATGGCCTTGACTTTTTCACATCGAACTAGCTAATGGCTGTGACTGCGTCCATGACTCTATAGTTTGTTTATGGTTATGGTTTGCGTTTGATTACAATCATGCCAAATTAATTATGGTATAATAATGGAGTAAAGAGAGCCGTGATAGCCCAGTGGATATGACCTCTGCCTCCAATTCCGAAGTGTGTGGGTTCGAATCCGGTCCGGAACATGCACCAACAACTTTTCAGTTGTGTATACCACGTGTCTCAAACGGTGAAGGAAAAACAACGTGAGGAAACCTGTACACCGGAGAATTTTCTTAATTCTCTGCGTGTGTGAAGTCTGCCAATCCGCATTGGGCCAGCGTGGTAGACTATTGGCCTAACCCCTCTCATTCTGAGAGGAGACTCGAGCTCAGCAGTGCGCCTAATATGGGTAATGAATGGAGTAAAGGATCGAGAAGTTGTAAGCACACTCTAAAAGCACAGAATAGTTGAAGCCCTAAAACGATTTCGTTACAACGTATACCCGGTATACATAGAATGTTTAATGCGACATTACAAAGATGCTGCAAAGATTTTTGTTTGTCTGAATTCCATTCAAACCAAGCTGATGACCCTTGGAATACGTCCTACAAACTACGGTAATGTGTCCATTAACCTAAGGCCTAGGTGTTGAGCCTCATCATCATCATCAACAGCACATCAGCCAATGGACGTCCAGTGTCCACTGCAGGACAGGTATTTTGAAGGGACTTCCAAACACCACAATCCTAAGCCATTTGCATCTCTCCCTCTCTCCATGCAATAGGCTGGTGGAAGGCTTCGGCCGTGGCTAGTTACCACCCTACCGACAAAGACGTACCGCCAAGCGATTTAGCGTTCCGGTACGATGTCGTGTAGAAACCGAAAGGGGTGTGGATTTTCATCCTCCTCTTAATTTGTTAGCCCGCTTCCATCTTAGATTGCATCGTCACTTACCATCAGGTGAGATTATAGTCAAGGGCTATCTTGTAAACAATAAAAAAAAACCTTGATGTCGTCTAACCACCTGTGGCGCTAACATGCGACCAACGAGATAATCTTGTGAAGAGAAATAGACAAATTTCAACCAATGGCAGTGCAACCGGAAATACCACTCTTTCATTGCGTGGAAACGAAAGAGTTGGGACTGGAACTACCCCGCCGCCATTGGGCGATATTTTGTCTATTTCCCTTCACTTGGTCGCATGTTTGCGCCACTGGACCGACAACCAACACTGCGTTTCACAGTCGCCATTCTAGCATCTTGGGAACCCAACGTCCATCGGATTTTCGAACTATGTGCCCCGCCCATTTGTCACTTCAGTTTCAACCTCATGTGTCTGTAATTACAACGGCAAACGAGCCCTTCAGACAGCAACAGCAACTGTTTGGCGACAGAAATAATCATGGCTGTAGCACTTCCCCGGACTCTGTCTCTAAAAGCTCTACCTACTACTATTTAGGTATCTACCTAAACCCGCTTATCGTAAGTAAAGTATTGAATTCAATTTATTTAGGCTACAAAACAAAATGTAAGGCCTATTTGTCAGAGTTCGGCGGCGTCGCAAAACCAACACATTCATCCTCAAACGCACCTCCCATACAAACTAGTACGATTACCTAATATATTCTGGTGTCGAGGTACGCCATTTTTCCATTCCCGCCTGACTGGGGCGCGGGCTACGAAACGAGCGAGGAAAACGCTTGTTAAATTTAATTGTGTACTTGTCTCATTATAAGCAGCTAAAGTTTCTGATTGTCGCCGATAGCTTATCAGTTGCTTGCAAAACTGGACTAGCCAATGCAGTGATGTTGTCAAGTTGACAACATAGCGAAGCTTGAGTGGGTTCGTTAGTATACTACCTATAATTTGTACTTCCTTATATTTTAAGAAACTAGATAAAAGGGTAACAAATAACAGATAACTTTTGTTTTAAACAATGTTTTTGTAATGCCTTGTACATTATTGTGGCCACAGTTCATAGGAACATATACCTAAGATATTAATTCCTAAGCAGAACATTGTTGGTATGTCCATAATATTTCTTTATGGTAACAGTTTCTGTTCAGTGTTTAGATACCAACACGTAGATGCAGTCAGAGCAGATCAGTAGATTCAAGGATGACGTTCAAACAATTTTACTAGCGGACGCCCACGACTTCGTCCGCGTAAAATTTTGTTACAAGTCCCTCGGGATCCATGGATTTTTCCATGATGAAAAGTAGCTTATGTGTTAATCCAGAGTAAAATCTATTTGCATTCCAAATTTCAGCCAAATTGATTTACTAGTTGTTGTCGTTAAAGAGTAACAAACATCCAAACAAACTTTCGCGTTTATAATATTAGTAGGATTTTAGGAAATTAATCCCTTCTTTCGCAAGATTGCGAAGTTCTTTATTTTTCTGATCAGGTTAGACGCACGTAAACATATTGCGAATATTAGTCGACCTTTGGAATGCCTTGTACTACTATCTATCGTTGCACATAACGTTGATATTAAGAAAAATTATGTCACTACCCGCTCATTTCGGAGCCCGAAAGCGTGCGAACGACAAGGTAATACGAGACTAATTTAAAGGAAAATTCTTTAATATACGGAACACTAGATAGTTTTATAAAATACCAACATAAATTGCTATGTTTCATTCAATAATATTTAATTTATTTTTTTATTATGTGCTAAAGATAAGGGAAGAATAAACCTTCTGGTTCTGGACCTGATTCCTAACCGCTCATGTAGTTCCCGCTCCTTTTAAGCAAAGGCTTTTAATATGATAGTTGTAGGAGAAAGGAGAAATTATTATTAAAGAGCTGTGATAGCCCAATGGATATGACCTCTGCCTCTGATTCTGGAGGGTGTGGGTTCGAATCCGGTCGAGGTCATGCACCTCCAACTTTACAGTTGTGTGCATTTTAAGAAATTAAATATCACGTGTCTCAAACGGTGAAGGAAACATCGTTAGGAAACCTGCATACCAGAGAATTTTCCTAATTCTCTGCGTGTGTGAAGTCTGCCAATCCGCATTGGGCCAGCGTGGTGGACTACTGGCCTAACCTCTCTCATTCCAAGAGGAGACTCGAGCTCAGCAGTGAGCCGATTATGGGTTTATAACGACGATTATTAAATAGGTACTAACGGATGCCAGCAACTTAGTCCGAGAGAAGTGTATTTAGCCATCATCTTAATAACCCAATTGGGTAATTAAGATGATGGCTAAATACACTTCTTTATAATTAGGTACATGTACATAGATTTTAACGCTAGTCAATATACCAATTTTCATAAAAATATTAGGTATTTTTATGAAAATTCATTGTCAAATTTTCATTAAAACTTTGAACTCCTATTTCATCCTCTTCATTCCGTGTCAAAACGAAGCCTATTTTCCAAGATTCTCTTTTATTTATTTTTTAACACATAAAAAAAGTTCTGCATTATTTAGTTAGTTATTACAGAGAAATGTGGAAAGTAGTAGTCTGAGATGGATATGACGTCACTCGATCTCGTGTTGGCTTGTACCGACGCTAGGTGGCGCGACTTGTTTTGCGTATAGAGTAGGGTAGAGTAGATTAAGGCGATATAAGACGCTCGTCGTACGGTCGGTATGCTCGTGGCGTTCAAGCTGTACACATTTCTTGTTGCGTAATTCTTTATGGGTTACTTGGTATAGGCGGGCAGAGTGATTTGGGTGGAAAAGGGGAATGTTAGTTAACTGTCAAAGGCGCTCTCAACCCTACACATAACGATCACAAGTTCGTGACTCCACTCAAGATCATGCTCTGCCTTTCTAGGGTCTTATTTTGGCTACAGTCTGATTTCTTACTCAATTAAGTTGTCCTGACAAATATTGTGAATCATAACCTTTGTTCGACATTGGTTTTCTTATTTTTGTAATCCACTTCTCAGTCTGCTAAAAACACCAATAACTCAGCAAAAGTTTTTGCAAAATAAAATCATGAAAATCTGTTAAACTGTATCTGGAAATGGAACTATAAAAATATTACGAGATTATAGTATGTCTTCATGACAATAGTCAAAATCCAAAAAATAAAGCAAATAGTTTAATAATCTCATAACCCAGATATCATGGGAATTATCTTATTAAATGGCAACACCAAGAAACGCCCGCAGTAACCAATTCATCTCACCCATATCCGGCTATCGTCATTTTATCATCCGCCAGGGGCTGTAACTGCTCCCAAGATTATTTTAAGCTTCAACCCTTAACGTTTGATTAAACTGTCTTCCTCTGCCCGCACTAGCCCTTGCGGCGGGAAAAACGATTGTATCATGCAATAAAAGTAGAACGACATGTAGAATTAAACCTTTTTTCATGATAGTACCTTAATACTAAGATAGTGTAATGTCACTAACATTGGTGATAACTTCTTTATGGAGCATAAATCGTTTAGTAACGTAACGCGTTACGGCGACACACTGTTTGGCTTGCGCTCGCGACCGCAACAAATATTAATTAACTTTGTAGACAAAACCCAACAGCTCAACGCTAAAAGCGGTTAAACCGACAATGGACCAACGGGGTGGGTTACAAACACCACCCACTTCTAATACAGTATTTCTCGACTAGTGGTCATATTTAAAAAGATATGGCTTATATTTATAAAAAAACATCGATCTTGATGTTATTTTTAAAATTCCTAGATTCCTAGTCCTTTTTTATACCACCGTCTGCAAACAAGGCTCCAAGCAGCTCGTTTTATATCCAGTTCACGTAGATAGATAAATACTACTATTATGTGGAGCATTATTATTCAAAACTAGCGGACGCCCACGACTTCGTCCGCATGGAATTTAGTTTTTCACAAATCCGCCTAAATGTTAATCCAGGCTATAATATATCCTAAAACCAAATTTCAGCTAATTCGGTTCAGTAGTCGAGGCGTGAAAGCGTTACAGACATTCATATCATCAAAATCATCAGTTTTCGCAAATCTCGGGAAATCATGGACTTTTTCGGGATAAAAAGTAGCCTATGTGTTAATCCAGAGTAAAATCTATTTCCATTCCAAATTTCAGCCAAATCGCTTCAATAGTAGCGGCGTTAAAGAGTAACAATCATCCAAACAAACATACTTCCAAACATCCATACAAATTTTCGAGTTTATAATATTAGTAGGAAGTTTTACGCGTAGCTCTGATAAGGATACGTTATAATTACACTACCCAATATCCTTTGCGAGTCCAATCATGCGAACGGCAAACCGTCCCCTAATCCCTGAGAAGGGCATCTCTTTTATAATTTTATTTCACCCCGGGCGTTGGAACTTGGAAGCTTTGGAAGATGTAAAAGGCTTCTTGAGTGAGGGATGAGGCTTTTGTGATTATTTTAAATGTTTTGTCAATCGGATTCAAAACCAACGCTTTAATTTTATTTTAAAAACTAGCGGACGCCCGCGACTTCGTCCGCGTAAATTTCGATATCAACTTTACTACTACCCCTACCCTACCACTACCCCAACCCTACCCTACCTAACCCCTACATCTACCCTACCCCTACCCCCACTATACCCCTACCCTACCCCTACCCTACCCCTACCTTACCTACACCCTACCCCCATCCTACCCCTACTCTCCCCGTACCCTATCCCTTTCCTACCCCTATCCCACCCGTACCTCTACCCTACCACTACCCTACCTCTACCCCTACCCTACCACTACCCTAAACCCGGCCCTAAACCTACCCTACCCCTACACTACCCCTACGCTTCCCTACCCGTACCCTACCCTACCCTGTAACTTCTCTATCTTACTCCTACCCTTAGCAAAATCGGTCCAGTCCCTCGAGAGTGATAGTATGACCAAGAGAAATAGAGACTTCTATGCTAATAATATAAAGAGGTAAAGTTCGTGTGGTTGTAGGAGGTAATCTCTGGATCTACTGGACCGATTTGGAAAATTGTTTTACCAATAGAAAGCTACGTTATTTGCGAGTGTCATAGGCTATGTCTGATCCCCATATTCACACGGGAACGGGAACTACGTAAATGAAAGCGCCGGGCGTCATATAGCGGAATTTCTGCGTCTTTCAGAAATTTTGTATTATCTCCGAAACTATTTAAGTAATTAACATACTGTAAAGGGCAAATCTTATCTCCATAATATCCTTGTGATTATTAAATAATTTATTTTAATAAAGATTAAAGTTTAGTTGTATAAATAATGACGTAAACTTAAGTATATAAAATTAATAATTTTTAAAACACAAAAGGTACTATATCTGCTAATATATAGAAGATAGATATATGGTGTCGCGGACTTTTTTGTAGAACTTTTAAATATACATAAAGTCTCCATACATTAATTTCAATTTTACACAATAGTTAAGGCAGCGCATGCGAATAAGTCTGTTTAAGAGGATTTTCAGTCCAACCTGTGTGACAAAAACTGTGATAACTCGGCTAATATATATGATACCAATATAAAATATAGCCTATAGCACTCCCCGATAATGTAGCATTCTACTGGTGAAAGAATTTTTAAAATCGGACCAGTAGTTACGAAGATTACCCCATTTAAAAAATGTGACAAACTTACAAACTTACAAACTTTACCTCTTTATAATATTAGTATAGATGTAAATACGTTTCTCAATGGTCAGCGTCCACATATCAGCATAGTTCGTATAGGACGCATCGCATCAAACGGGTCGCAGTATTAGCTAGAAATTGAAAGTCATACAAGTGCGTCCATTGATCCGCATCGTACGGATCATACGAACCTACCGTAAAATTCAAATGCGTTCTATGCGGATTTGTGGACGCCTACCACAAAAAGGAATAAAATGAATTATCCCTTAATGGTTCGCAAATGTGTTGCAAAAGTAAAAAAATAGGTTGACTATTTCTGACAATCAATTAGTTTGAAATATGTAAATACTGAAGAACACATCTTGATTAACAATAAATGCTTCAAGGAAAAACAAACCTATCAATATAACCTATATGTTTCTGACTACTACGAGTACTACCTAGCCTTCACTGAAAAATATAGATTAGCCTCATCGAAATCGGATCAGGAAATTCGCTGACATAGAAACTTAAATACATTTTTAAGATATAAAAACACGAAACATCCTTCTTTGTAGTCGCGTTATAAATACTTATAAATCTGCAATATATGTATAAAGAACAAGTTATATTCATTTTAAAAACGAAAACCTTCACTGATATTGGATCGGAAGATTTTGAGAAAATTGTAAACATGAAAATATATCTCATACTATATTGGTAAATAGGTACATGCAGAACCTACTATTTTGAAAAATTCAAAATATACTTATTGTGGCCATAATTCAATTATTATTATATCATGGATTTTTTTAAATATTTAATTTAATTATTTTAAATGTCAATAAATAAAACACGAAAGTACAAGATTTCAATGCGTTCATAACCACAAATATTTCACGATCGCAAATATTTTCCAGTTGTGGGAAATGAACCCACGGTCGTGGATGCTGACAGCAGGGTTACTACATACAGCAGCAGACAGCAGGGTAAATAATTTGAAAATAACAAGATAGGTCTTCCTGGACCCAAAATGACACATAGGGGTCCTCTAAAGAATTTTCACGATTTATGTTCTACCACTAACCCATTTGCAATTCGGATCCCACAACTATTACAAAATAAAAGGAATTCCTCGTACAAAAGGGAAACCTGGGAAAAGAAATAAAAAATATAATAATTCAAAATGGCGTCTGGCCACTTAATAACTGGCTGACACCATTGGGAAATATAATTTAATTTTTCTCCGCTTCTATCCCCTTTCCTCTTTCAGAAATCCATAAGCTCTGTCCTTGTCTTGTATTTTCTCAACTGAGCCATCCCGCCTCCTTCCTCAAGCTTCCGTTTGTTTGGGTGCAGGGCTGTCACCTGCCAGACTAGGCCGAATTTTATACTGATTATTGTTTAGCCGATTTTGAACATGCCAAAAAAAAAATCATTGTCCGATTTTTAAATTGCAGGAAAAAAAATGTTAGGGTATCATTATTTTAATAATATATTTGCTTTGTATTTGTTTTTCAGATAAACATTTGACTATTCACATTTGATTGTAGTAAATTGACAATGCAATGTATGTTAGGAATAACCTAACGTGGGCACTAAATACAGTAGTAAATATATTATAATCAGACCAGACACGCCTAATCCTAATTTACAAAAACATCCAATTAAAAAATATAACATGCAAAATTTTCTTTCTTAGCTGTGAACTGAACCTGTCGGTTGTAAAGCATAACTTTTGTAGGTGAGTTTTCAGAACAGCCAGCAAAATATTTAATTTAATAAGGGACAAAACTCGTCAGGGGAAGTACTACCTACTGTCACGTTTACTTTTGCCACCAATAATAATCTTCGCTGTGTTATTGTCTGAAAGTAATTTTTGTAGGTATAATTACAGGCACATGATGCTTACCTCTCAAGTTGCTGGAGGCACGTATGTTATCTAAATATGACACTTTACCCACCAACTAAGCGAAAAGTTTAATGCATGGAGTAAGAACGACAAGTAGTCCAACAAGTGAGGACTAACCCCGAAATGTTTCTTTGACAACGAACCAATAAAAAATTAGTTTTGAGCCTTAAAAGAGTAGAGTTTGGCTAATGAAAGTAGAGAGGAAAATCTACCGGCAAATTTAAAGAAAAATGGAGGGCGTTCCCAATACAATAGTGCAATTACTTAAATAACTCAAGTTTGTTAATTGATATTTTTTTATTCAATATTTTTTTTATATTCAGTTATTTTTTTTAATTTGCTAAACTCTGACACGACATAATGCTAGAAAAGCCTCGATAAAAATAATTGGCAACCCTAGTCAGGTTGCTCTCTGTCACCCAGTGTTCTGGACAAGAAATATTTGTGATATTTTGTATTAGATGATTTGTGTACAGAAAATATACGTTCGGGTTATGGTGGTTCATTGAATTATGGCCTTTAAATCACTGGCCCTAGATATTATTGTGGCATGTACATTTGTGCGGGGTCGACTGTACGTTCGCCGGCGAATTTATTGCACTATTAGACGCGTATAGGTGTTGGGAAAAGGGATAAAATTATAACAAATTGATTTTTAAACTAAAAGCTTATAGTGTTTGTTTTGCCACTATTTGCAGATGCCGCCATTCTTATACGCATTCAAGGATGTTGCAATGTTGAATTAAAATATATTTAGGCGTATCTTGTAATTTTTTTTATGTAATGTATTAACGGAACGGTAAGTGATCATCCATGACGCAGTTACGTACATTTTTTTAAATTCTTTATTAAGGCTTTGGGCTTTTCTGAGTACTTTATCGGCATTGTTTAGGTTTCGATTTCAACGACTCATAGTCGGAAAAGAATTTTTGTTGATTGAATTTAGCAACCCTCTTGCGTTTACGAGTACCTACACATAATATTGGTACCTATTCCATACAGAGTTTTAACCCCAACGTAAAAGACGGATGCCAAAGTTTCCATGTATGTGACATACCTATATGTCTGTCTACGGCATCGTAGCTTAAATACGAATTAAATGAAATTTTCTATTTTAACTTGTTAGTAGGTATGAACGTAATTAATATTTATTATGATTAATCCTTGATTAATATTTAGTATCATTAATAGGAGCGGAACTGTAAAATATTTACTTGTAGTTATGGCAGATTTTGTAAAAAAAATATTACAACACTGGTATATCTCTTTGTTGCAGTGATTACACTGTGTGGCAAAGCTCCTGGGATGCTGTACAGTGCTAAGAAATATTGGATGGTGCTAGTACCATATCGCTCACAATCTGTTTTATTAGTGCGCCATCTATAAAGTACAGCACAAACTAAGTAGCCCGAAAAGGTACCAAGCTGAACGTACTAGTTCATGACAGTTCATCGTAGTTCGAGTGATATTTAATAGATGGCGGTGACACAAAGACTATAAAATTAATATTTATTTTTTTTTATTTTGTTTAATAACAATAATTATAGTGGTACCCGAACGTACGTAGGATTAATTATCATGGCAATTATTCAAAAATATCTAACAGTATATTAATTTTATAGGCACATAAAATTTTATTACGGACAGAGATAAAATTGTTAAATAAATAAATTAATTAAATATTTGTATAGAGGTCTACGTTGGTGTAGAAAAGAGGCAGTTAACGTAATTCTACGGCAATAGGTGTAATAAAATAGCAGAAATCCTTTTAACTCGTTATTTACTAAAAGATTCAGAAGAAATCTGTCTTTATCATCGCTTTACCTACCTACTAGTAAATTGTTACCGTAGTGTTGATATGAAATTATTAACGTGCGGTCGTATGAAAAATCACTCTGATAAAATATAATTTTTGAATTTAATTAAATTATAAAATTAAAAATTAATCAAAATGATAAATACTACGACACCAGTGTCTCCAATTTATTTCAACGTGGCGGAATATTGTTTATTTGGAATTAATTTGGGTGTTATTATTGGAATAATATTGTATTTTTTGTTTGTAAATAAAAAATATAACACAGTGGCTGGATTTTTGTTTGGAGGGAAAAATATGTCTATTGTGTCCATTTCTTTGGCATTAACTGCTAGGTGAGTGAGTTCAAGCAACTGTAAAAAGTTTTTAATAAGTGATAATCACAGATTATAGAAAACGCATAAGCAAACGCTTTCTGATAACCATAAATTGTATTCATTGGTCGTGAGTTCTTTCAGTTGACCTTTGTTGAGTTGTTCTTGAGTTTGGCATACATAACAAGAAGCTGGACTAATGCACGCCATTGGTAATCAATTATTCTCACGTTTCTGCAGCACCCACGACTTTAACTGATCGTGTATTGGTCACAGAAACGTTAGAATAAATTGACCGTCTATGGCTGACTTAACATTTACAAAAACAGTTTGACAATATAATACGAGTACAAGTCGAAGTCATGTAATATTTGCGTATAAACTTTATATTCTTAATTGAACTGCTATTTGATTTTTGTAGCTAGGTATATATTTTTTTTTATTCTTTACAAGTTAGCCCTTGACTACAATCTCACCTGATGGTAATTGATGATGCAGTCTAAGATGGAAGCGGGCTAACTTGTTAGGAGGAGGATGAAAATCCACACCCTTTTCGGTTTCTACACGGCATCCTACCGTATCGCTAAATTGCTTGGCGGTACGTCTTTGCCGGTAGGGTGGTAACTAGCCACGGCCGAAGCCTCCCACCAGCCAGACCTGGACAAATTAAGAAAATCTCAGTCTACCCAGCCGGGGATCGAACCCAGGACCTCTGTCTTGTAAATCCACCGCGAATACCACTGCGCCACGGGGGTCGTCAAAAATCTAGATCGTCTTCGTCTAGATTACTCTGTCTTAGATTACTGATTGGTTGGCGTACCTATTCGTGGTGGCCCAACCGTAGCCAATCAATAATCTAAGCTCTATTATCCTACCTCCCTTTATTTGTATGCAATTCTTATCACTAATCAATTTTGTACTAATTTATAAACATATAATGCCAAAAGAAGTTACATGCCAGGGTTGCCACTACATAATCGTTTGAGAATACCGTTTTGTTTTCAAAGTAATTATTTTTCGATTAATATTTATTACTTCTATTTTAGATTACGTTCTATTCTAATTTTAAATCCACGACATAATTTTTTTTCCTGATCGTGTAAGTGTAGTAGGCTCCATAATGGGACCTTAGCGGCGTCATCGGGGGGTGTTGTAAAATAGGGGTATTATAAGTTTGACTTGTATAACTGTTGTGCTGTGTGTCTTTATGAAGCAGTGAAGTTTACGCAATAAGTATGTCATAAAAATCGTTATTCATAAAGTGTTCAAATTTTAAATTTAGTTTGTTGTATCGAAATGTCAACATAGGTTATATTATTATTATTATCGTACATCACACACAGTCGCGTGACAAATGATGAATGATGAGCGATTTTGTTTACTTTGAGATATCACTAAATAACTCTTACGTTGTTTCTGTAGATAGCATAAATATTTGGATTTTAACGACTACATGAACCAGTAGATTATATTAAGGCATAACTTAATTTTAGTTCTCTATTGTCGGGAGACATTTTGCCTTTGAAATAGATAATAAGTTGACAGTGTTAAAGAATTCCATGTTGAAAAACGTCGGATACAGATGAACACGAAAGACATCGAAACCCCTTAAAAAACAATCCGTTGCGTAGCTTCCACTGACAGACAATGATAATGACTATGTTTGGATATCTGATGTCCATTTAGTAATAGATAATCATTGACCTTTTATAGTAAATAGAAGATCGATGTATACAATGCGCTTATTACTATGTCTTTACAAGTTACTACTACATTTAAATCCAATCCGTCTTTCGGGTAGAATGACTGATTTACTGTGTGGTTTCTCGCACTCTTCAACCTGAACCATTAATTAAGTATTAATCCTCATAGATCGTTGCGTATAACTGGCAACTCATTTTATTCAAACAGTTTACTATTTTCAGCCATCTAACAAGTATAACATTACTAGGTGTGCCCGTTGAGATATATCTTCGGGGTACACAGTATTGGGCATCTGCGTTGTCGCTTATCATTGTCACCTTCTTAACAGCTGTGATTTATTTGCCAGGTAAATATTATGTCAAATATGTCTCGCATTCGTCTTCATAGCGTTAAGTTTCATTTGTCTATCTATGTAATACTAGCTGACGCCGCGCGGTTTCACACGCGTGGTTACCGTTCCCGTAGGAATATAGGGATAATACATAGCCTTAAATGAATAATTTTTCAAATCGGATCCTTCCTGAGATTAGCGCTTTCAAACAAATAAACTCTTTAATTTTAAAATATTAGTATAGATAAATATTTTATTCACTTAAGAACAATATTTTATTCTTTCCGAGACTAGACTTATTTCCTTTTGTATTATATTATTGTTTTAGCCTGCATTCGCATCGCATTGAAAACGTTTAGTTTGATGATTTCAAAGATAAGCGCGAACAGACGAAATAGGTTTTAAAAATGTGTTATTTCCATAACTATTTCCTAGAACTAACCAAGAGTTCAGATTGAATTCTTAATTCATACTTTTGGATTTTAGGTAAAAATTACGAACTGCGTTAACAAGATAAATGTTAATTATTACTATTCGCGGATTAACTAATATATGTCTTACTCTGTAATCTACTTTTAAACCCAAATATTCGTAATGTTGATTAAAGAGTTAATGAATGGCTTTTTATCTGTTATGTCACAGTAATTTCCTTGTCTTGTTATTCATGTATGTACTCGTATTTGGATTCAGTTAGTTTTTGACAATAGTCTAAAACTTACTTTCTATGGTAGGTACATGTTGAAAGCTAAGATATATTTTTTGTTCCATTGACGTAATATTTTTGGGATTATAAGTTATGTAATGTACCTATGCGTATTCGTTTCTAAAGTTTAAGTTGGGATTGTGTAATTTTTTTTTCAGTTTTCCACAGACTGCAGTTGTCATCAAGCTTCGAATACTTAGAAATAAGATTTTCTACGCACACGCGAACTATTGCAGCAGTTTTGTTCGTGGTTAGCAAACTGATGCTTTTGCCGATTGTACCTTATGTGCCACTAATGGCTTTTAGATTAGGTGAGATATTTTCATAAGCTTTTACTTACTCCAACTTACCCAGTTAGTAAATTGTCAAATATTGAAAGCTAAAACGTTGACGTTCAATTGTAATTAAATTTGATTAAATTGTGATAAAGCAAAAATATAGTTTGCTATACTATGAATTTTTTTTTGATGATAGAAAAGGTTAATTACTTTTAGGAACTCTATAAACACAAAATTATATGTTCATCGAGTTTGCACCTGCTTGCCTTAGCTAACGGTGCTTTATGTTAGTGAAATACTTTATGAAAAACTTTTTTTTTAAAGAATTTTCTTTTCTATAATCTAGGAAAGTAGATATATTTATTTGAAACTTAAATTCGTTTGGAAATTCTAGTAAATCTAGAATAGCTATTTATATTATATAACTTATTACTTTTATTCCTTGATCTTACAACTGTTTTTAGATTTGTGATACATTTCCATATATTATTTTTCCAGTAACAAATCCTGAAGCAAGTCGAATAACAGCAGTCATATGCGTAGCTTGCTCTACTTTTATTGCTGTGGGAGGTTTACGAGCAATAGTAGGAATTGGTATTGTAACGACTTTCCTAGCATTTGCTGGAACAGCTCTACCCAGTGGTTTAGCGTTGCTACCATTAGGTTTTGAACAAATGTGGGAGATTGCTAGTCAAGGTAGCAGACTAGTTATTTATGAGTAAGTTTGTCACATATATTATTCCAGTTCATTTATTTATGACTTCGAATCATGTGGTCCCTGGTGTAGGTTCTGGTTTCAAAATATGAAACATTAAGTTTTTTATAAAATTTTTAATGTGGTGTTTCACCCCCCTGCATTGAAGAGTACGCTACCATTCCGGTTATTATTATCAGTTATACATTAACATTACCAATCTAGGGTATGTCCTGACCGCTGAAGCAACGTGGTGGGTCTAAGATCTAAATTCATTCTCCTTAAAGGGCTTGGTCCTTTAGATGACTTTTCAAATAGGTTGATAATTGATATTATTTAATTAACATCATTTATTTTTTGAGTTGCATTCCCTTTAATTTTTACATTCTCAGGGGGTTGTTTGTAAGATAAAAAATATTAAAATTAAAGTATGTTCTATGTCATTATTATAAAGTTCTTGATTATTTTGTTTCAGTCCGGATCCAGAACTTGCTCATCACACTTCCTTTTTCGTTGTGACATTGGCATTAAGCACGAATTGGCTATGGAAGATAGCTCTTAGTCAGTCTTCTCTACAAAAACTGTTGGCTGTACCCACAATCAGTAAAGCTAGAATATGTTTGGCTATCTCTTGTGTGGGGATAATACTTATGAAGCTATTGTCGTGCTTTTTGGGGTTGGTGCTGTACGCCTGGTTTGCTGGATGTGATCCATTGCTGACTGGACAAATAAAAAAACATGAGCAAGTGAGTGAATCTTATTCAAACAGCTGTATCTAGCGGTTTCACCTATTTCTGTAGGAATATCGGAATAAAAGTAGCCTAATCTTATCTCAAGTAATCTCACTCATAATAATATCAGCTAGCTTCTAGTGATAGTTTTATTAAAAACGATTGAGCCATTTTAGAGTTTACCTGAAACACTCCGACAGATAAACGGAATATCTAAAAATTTATTTATTGAAATAAAGACTTTAGATTTCCTGTCAAGATGCTATACGTAAGTTCAGACCTACCCATACCTATATCAATAAGTGTGACTTTTTTCTTTCCAGTTGGTACCTCATTTTCTTAATAATTTGTCAACAATGTTTCCAGGGATCTGTGGTATCTTTATAATATCTATCTTCAGCGCAACTACAGGGTATGTAAATGGATCTAAAATCTACACAGTTTAATGACACTAATTGCTCGTGTTTGCTCATGATAGTCGTGTTGTTACAGTTGTATTGCGTCTATCATAAATTCAATATCAGGAGTTGTGTTTGAAGAATTTATTAGACCATGGATGCCTCAGAGTACTAATGAACTAGCTTGCTGCAAAATTATGAAGGTGAGCATTATCAAATCAGTTTGTAACCTTTAGTGTAGGTTACTGTAGGTATCTGAGTTCAATTACCTGCGTTAATTTTGATAAATTCGAAGAGTTGAGAGATGAAATTGCTATTTTTACTGCAGTTGATGAATGGAGATGGCTTCCCAGATTTTCAGTCAACGTAATACAAACATAAATATACCATCATCTCATAAGAAACATTTGCTACAAGTGTGTGGTATATACCTGCATATTTTTTTGCACCCTTAGGCGTGAAGCTGACTTTTTTCCTAACATAACAGTTAAAATAATTAATCGACGGACCAATCCCGTAACTTACCTGATGGTTAGTGGAAAACCATCGCCTGGAGTAACACTTCCCAGATCATGCAAGGAACAAGTCCTACAAGGTGAATCTTGTTTCCACATCTTACACTTTCCTTTATCAACTTGATAGCGTAGGTGTTAAGCCTCATATGCCTCTAATTACATCGGCAACTACGCCCTTCACACTAGAACATAACAATGTTATACTTGCCGCCAGAAATAAGCATAGCGGTACGCCTCTGGCCGAGTTTTATCACTCTATTACCACTAAATAAACGAATATGTAACTAGGTATAGATCCCTTAATTTAACCAAATTACAATGCTTAACCTCATATTTAAATAACTTCATAAATGCAAAAGGTCATCACAACACCTCGAAAACTACCTGACGTACAAAGATAAAATTTGGCAGGGAGGTAGTTTACAATTAGTAGACGTTCGCTAAAACGGATTTTGCAAGAGGGCCGAATTAAGAAGGTTTAAGGGCGGATGAAGTAAAGGGCGTTCGGTAGTAATATACTTAATAGATATCTCCCAAATGAGAGCTATCTCAAAAAGATGAGAAACAGACGATTACTGCTAGGTAATATTACAACGAATATTTTGCATTATTTTCAGTTGTTATGCATAATGGTGGGGTTATACTTGGCCTCAGTGATATGGTTTGCGCGTGAACTGGACCGTCTTCAACACGTGGCGTCAGGTGTGACGGGTGTCACTGCTGGCACTCTGCTCGGCCTTTTCACTTTGGGTATCGTGTTCTCAAGAGCTAATTGTTCCGTAAGTATAAATATAAAAAATACTTTATTTTTTACAAGAAAAAAAAATTGTATTATAATATGTTGACATCCCTAATAAAATTACTAACTGCTTTATTATTAATGTAACAGAGCCATCTAGTATTAAAGTGAAAAATTAAAGGGTTGGTTTTGAAACAAACCAACAAGTCGGTTCGCATGAATGTTAAAATTTGGTAACAGAGCCATCTTGCGTGAAAATATAAAACTACAAAGTCAGTTCCGAAACTAACCACAGCAATAACGTGGTATTATGTATTTATTATAGATGGCGCTGTTGTAAAAAATGGTAATCCATCCAAAATAAAAAAAAAACTTTGGAGCGCTGTTTTTAACCGACTTAGTAAAACGTTTAGTAGACTGTGAAACAAAACTCAAGTTTATTTAAGACTAGCTCGCCTTCTACGGTTAAGTTTGATCGCGATTTTCTGGTAAGGATTCGAGGACCCCTTGAGCTTCAGAGCCCCGGGGCATTGCACTGCCTAGCCCCTGAGTAGCTAAGCCATTAAAAATAAATGTTTATTGTTATTCAGCCTTTATTCGCTGTTAATGAAGATACCATAGTTTAAAAGTGAATAAATACCTATTATGACCTAACTAATGAACTACCTAACTAAAAATGGCTATGTAGTTGCGAGAGGATTACCAGCAAAATCTCTCTATAACTTGCTTAAAGACCTTGGCCTCTCTAGAAGTGCAGCTAGTTCTATATTAGAACGAGTATCCAAAGCTGCTCTAATAGGATCTTACCAAATTTGGATAGGTAGGGAGAACAACACGAGCAGAGAAGGGGAGTGTTGATCGATCGTCAAGGAATTCCTTAACCCTACATCCAGTAGTCACAAGTCCTGGACTTTGCTTAGTGTTTTTCTCTCTACCACGCTATGGACCTGGCACCTGCACTTTGAATCCATGGAATGCTAAGATATTCGTCTCTGTTTGTATTGTTGAAAGAATGTTTGAATTCGGCTTTTTGTGTAAATACGTAAGCCAACCAACTAATATTACATTGTAATAAAATATATAACATTATTTCTTCCCGTAGGTAGATGTATCTACCTAGTTACGTATTTAAAAATATTTTATTTTGTACCTAGGTAGGAACTACTTTTAAGTCGTTCCAAAATGATTGCAGCAATTATGAAATACCAACATATACGAGTAGGTAGTTAAATTAAAATTGTTTTCTTAGTACCTACTAAATAGTAACTACCCACCTACTACTACAACTACCTAACCTACCCTACTACTACTAATTACTATCTTCAATTTTTATATCTATGTAAGTATATTGTAATTGTATCTATGATAATAATTAAATTTCCGATACGACAACTACCTTAGGACAGTGACCCAGTACCTATAAGACCATCGACCACAGAATAGTTAAATAATGAACTTGCTTGAACAGGGAGCGCTGAGCGGCTGTATACTGAGCCTACTACTCTGTGGCTGGCTGCTCATAGGTGCCGAGAACGCTTTAGCCACCGGGGCGTTGACCTTTCAGGTAGGATAACCATTACATTTTACTATTTTCAGTATCTATCTAAAAATAAATGTAGTCATTCATCTGTTGGGACACTCTGCTAAGATCATTGAACATCCAACTTTTATTAACAAAATTAGTTTTTGGGCTTAGGGTAAAGACCTCCTCCTGACGGCCTCCGTGGCGCAGTGGTATGCGCGGTGGATTTATATAACGGAGGTCCTGGGTTCGATCCCCGGCTGGGTCGATTGAGATTTTCTTAATTTGTCCAGGTCTGGCTGGTGGGAGGCTTCGGCCGTGGCTAGTTACCACCCTACCGACAAAGACGTACCGCCAAGCGATTTAGCGTTCCGGTACGATGTCGTGTAGAAACCGAAAAGGGGTATGGATTTTCATCCTCCTCCTAACAAGTTAGCCCGCTTCCATCTTAGACTGCGTCATCACTTACCATCAGGTGAGATTGTAGTCAAGGGCTAACTTGTAAATAATAAAAAAAAATAAGATATTTTACTCAGAGGAGAAACAAAAATGCTTGCTAAAATGTCACTGACAACGAATGTAGGATGTTCCCATTTTTGCGCTGCCTATATTATAAAAAAATATTGCTATTTTTGAATCTTGTCTTTTCTGAAGTGAAACTCTAGGCAGTTTTTTACCGGATGCTCCAGATTAAGTGACATTGTGGATTACATTTTTCCTTTCATACCTAAGGGGCCCGGGGCCCCGTATCATTGATACGGCAGTAGCCAAGCCCATGTCAACTTTTTTTTTTTTATTTATTACTAGTTAGCCCTTGACTAAATCTCACCTGATGGTATGTGATGCTGCAATCTAAGATGGAAGCGGGCTAACTTGTTAGGAGTAGGATGAAAATCCACACCCCTTTCGGTTTCTACACGGCATCTTACCGAAACGCTAAATGCGGTACGTCTTTGCCGGTAGGATGGTAACTAGGCACGGCCGAAGCCTCCCACCAGCCAGACCGAGACCAATTAAGAAAACCTCAATCGGCCCAGCCGGGGATCGAGCCCAGGACCTCCGTCTTGTAAATCCACCGCGCATACCACTGCGCCACGTAGGCCGTCAAACTCTCTGTTAGAAAATGATCTTTGACAACAACAAAAGAATGTAGAACGTACCTACCTGTTTATGTTATCTGTAAAAAGTTAAAAATACCAATAATAATGATATATGCTCGACACCATTTGTTAATTTTTCAACAACAATTCAGTTATTGTTCACGCTTGACATGATAAATGGTGTCCCTACTTTCAGGGCAAGCCTCTTGTCACCACTGGATGCGGGAAAGCGAACTTTACACATTTGGTGAACGCGACGACAATCATTTCAAACGCTGCGTGAGTAATTTTATACCTAACAACAATATTCCACAGATTTGTTACCTAAGTAAATTTATCCGTAGTTGCCTAAGTAAATTAATTTAAGGGTTGTTCATATTACTTTATTTGTGTAGGTGCTGGTTCAGACTACCCAGTTGGTAGGCTTTTTATGGCTAATTATAATTATTATCTTCCTATTATTCCTTAGAACTGATTTGTCTACAATTGTAATGAGGTTTCTATAGCTCACTTATTGCAAATAAAGAGCACATATATGAAATTAAACTCATTTATTACAAACAAGGCACAAATTATACACAATTTACAATTTAAAAATAATTGCTAGACTGTACGAGTTTTTGGTTAAAAGAAAATCATTTACAGAACGAAATGCATAGAACATGAAACTAAACATAATATTATTAAGAGTTTTAGATCAAGAATACAGTTTTTACTCACAAGACAAGAGCTCCGCACTGGAAGAGTGTTCTCTTCATTATGATTCCACTTCCTACGCAAGAAGGAAAGTTACTATTTATAACTTGCGTGTAGTGGCTACATGGCAAGAATCGGTAAATTTACCTTTCACAAATAATCTCTCTAGTCTTTGGTTATGTTGACCAAAAACTAGAGAGGCTAATCTAAAGTTGGATACAGAAAAAGTAATTAATAATTAATTACATTCCTGTCCAAGTATCAATAATAACTATTAACTTCTCAAATATTAATCTATCATCGATCGATGTGGATGTTCTGAGGTTCTCTGTCTACGCTCCTCGATTTCAGTGATTTGTGCGGTAGAGGTAGCTTGAGTGGTCAGCGCTGACATTGATTACCTATAATAAATGGTCATATACTTAGTAAAATGTTAGTATAGGTAATTCGATTATTTACTTTCCTAAAGAGCCTTAAATTCTCGTGTGCCCAAGAGTAGTTCAAGGCAGCGGTGGAACTGTCTCTTTGTCGACTAACCTAGGTATATGATCATAATGATGAATACTTGTATTCCTTATAGGTACTATTATATTCTTGCTACGTGGCAGCTTTTATATCAAAGTATCATGTTAGTAGAATGTTTTCGAAGAAATCTTACCTACTTCCCCGTAATCCCGGAACCAGCAAACGAAAAGCCTTTTTCCTCATCCAAAAACAAACGCCCACAAACTGATTACGGTTATTACGCGCGATGCTCCCGCTAAAGAGCCCGGTCAAAGTTTTAATCTTAGTTCGCCAACTTTGGTGATATCGACTTGAGCTCAGTTTTATTTGCCCCTTATTAAAACTTTTCCCATATTACTATTACTCGATTCTAGCAGTTTTATGACTTTTTCTAGTCACTTCCTTGTCACGGACGATTTTAATGTCTAAAGCTGTTTTTCCACAAGACATGATCAAGCGTACAATAGCGAGCAAAAATTCGCTATCGGCAGGTCACGTGATCAAGTTGTCGACCGGATCTGTCTTATACACTGCGTTAGTTTTCGAAGCGTTAGCGTTTGAAGAATGAGAATTGACGTGCCACATGGCTACAGGCCCTGATTAGAAATTATAGTGAGGTTAGTCCAATGGTTTTAACATGTTCGTCTTCATGTACAGTGCGAGTGCTATTAAGACTCGTATAGGACATTTCCATCAAGAAAAAACAAATTACGTCGTTCCCAGTCATCACTAGTAACATCTCTTAGATGTGGTTACATTTCAAACAATCAAACACAGTCCGACTACATGGATCAGATTGGTGGCTTTGAAGAGCCAAACCTTCTCTACTGAGTAGAGAGGCCTAGTACTGCACTTAATTGCTATAAATGTAGTGAAAATAGTTAAAAATCAAGAAAAATACAATGTATAAAATAGAAACTAAAGAAAGAGAATAAATAACTAAAGAGAGAGAATAAAGGCAATATTTATTAATTGTGGCAAGTTATAAACACAGACAGCCGGCCTAAAACGATCAGCAACAAACTTAACGCCAGTGTTGCCAGTTGCAAACATTGTATACGTCACTCATTAAGTTCTCTCACACATGCTCGGTAGAAAAGCAGCTTAAGGTTACATCGACTTCAGCACTTACACTTTGCTCTCAGTAGAGACGTTCTTAATGCTGTCTACTGAAGAGTTAAGTACTTTTGAAGAGTAATCCTTTATGATTTATTTCTTGATGTAGAATAATATCATTTCCTTAGTAATATTATTCATTGTTCTAGATGATTGTATGAGGAAATTCAACCAATTTCTGTTAGATGCATACTAGGTTTAGCAAAATATTAAGTTTTAGGACCTAACATAACTGCCAAAGAACTAGAGTCTTATAATGTCCGACAATTACAATCTATTTTATTGTATTATTAACTCTCTATATGTTCTAGGTATGCTATTTTATCCGAAAAATAATTCCAAATTAGTAAACTAAATAAAATATTACGATTAATAAGATTTATTAATAATTAATAAGAATATTATAGCCGATGAATGTGGAGCCTGTGGTGATTGGAGATCCTTACAGAAGGTCTATGTTCAGAAATGGACGTCCATCAGCTGATGAAGATGTTGATAATGATAGAAAGAGTAAGATAAACGCAGACATTCCTTTATCGAGAAATGATGAAAATAGGCTACTTCACTTTTACAACGAGCCAAAACGCTATCAGCCATGGTGGTCTATATTTTAACTGTTTTATGACGTCACGTTAACACTTAACCAAATGGAGTGTTTGACAAAACTGTTAGTTTGACGTCACAAAATGGACGACAGCGTTTTTGAAGTTTGGAAAAATTGATTAAATAACATAATTTTTTAAAATTAAGTTTTCTATGAAATCCTTAACTTTTATTAATTGATATCAATATATTTCGGACCCTTCATCCATGTACAACACGAAATTAATATTGTTTATACAGTAAAAGCTCATTATTCGCTGGGGATACGTTCTCTAATTGTGTCGCGAATACAGAAACCGTGAATATGGAATGATATTTTATATGGGATTTTATGGGATACGTTCTTGGGTGACAAAATAAATAACAAAAATATAAAGAAATAACAATTAATTGAAGTTATTGATTAACTATTATCTTCAGTCTTAGACAATCGTTTGAAGAATTTTGAATTTTTTTTCTTGCTTGACATTTTTTAATTCAGAGTGATTTTAGGCAGTAGCATTCTTAAACCATCCATTCGCAATTTCGGCAATAGGTATTTGCAAGTTAAAGTTTAAATTTTACGTCAGTTTCGTCAGTCAGATCCGCGAATAACGAAATATTTAACCGCGAATTTAAGAAATGGGGCGCAATTTTTTAATCCGCGAATAGTGAAAACGTAACGAAATTTTATATAAGTCAACTACCCTATTGTTGTTAACTTACAAATCGTACTATTTCAGAAAACAGCTGCCTGTGAAGCCTTTGCAATCTCTCTTCCGGATCTCCTACACTTACTGCCCATTCGCTGGTGCAGTAACGGTTCTCATCATAGGAGTACCCATGAGCTACTTCACGGGGAAGTCGAAGACAGATTCCATGAACCCAGACGTGTTCTGCCCCCTTACCCAGAGCTTCCTCCACAAGTTACCAGATAGAAGCCCATCTTCTTCTTCAGAATTCAGAACTCCAAAAACGGAAGAAGTTTACATGGCACTCGATGAAGCTTTGAAGCATTTAAAAGATATAATAGATCGATAAAATAAAGACAATTTCTGTTTTTTCTTTTCTGATAATAAAATAGTATGTATCATGAAATTTACCATCCTAAAATTAAATTATCATAGTCATCATCATTATCAGACTATTTTATCGGTCCAGGCTTGCTTTCTTATAAGAGAGAGGATATAGAGCTTAGACCCACCAGACTGGTCCAAAGTAGATAGGCGAGGTTAAGGGAATTTGGCCTTTTCGACAATCATTACCTGATATTGATGATAATGTCCTGGAGCGACGATTTAACGTGATGTCCGAGGCACGGAGATGTATAACTATTAACTTCTTCACTCCGAGCTGCAAATTTTTATTAAAAATTGAAGCTTTGAAGAAAAAAAACAATATTTCTTATTTTATCAATATTTCACAGCTCGAACCTAAGACTTCGAGGTCCGAAGCCGAAGCCGAAGCCATGCAAACACTGGACCATTGTTGCAGTTTCAGAAATAGAAAAGAAACTCTACACAATTTAGTCATGAAAACCATCAAAAAAATAAAATGCGAAATTTTTCATCTAACATAAATTATTCCTATTGGCCAATAAGGCAGGTAATCATAGGTAGTCCATAGGCTTCAGAAATAGAATAGCTTTTTATAAACTATATAAATGTTTCTATACAGTTTTCTAATTAAAACAGCTTCGAAACCAACTAAAAGCATCAAAATATGATGCTTATGAAGCACAAATTACCCCCATTGACTTCCAAATAGGTAAACACCGGGTCTTATAAAGAATTAATGTCATTCCACAATTCAATGCCTTCAGCAAATTTCACCGTCATCTCCCATTATTCACGTGACGTAACGGTGATATATTACGTATCATTAAGTCTCCTACCTGATCCGAATTCGCGGCGTCATAAACATTTTCATTCGTCATTTTTCGCCTCATTCATCTCTGGTTAATCTCCGTAAGTAAAATTGATGGATCGTTGTAATATAGGACTTCAGGGTGTTTATATTAATATACCTTTGGACTTATCTGGTATGAGGAAGTATAATGAAAGGAACTAACGGAAGAACGTACTGACAGTACAGGTAAAGTACCTATTCTACTATTATTATCATTTAGTCAGTTGATTATTAATTTTTAATCAAATGCATATTTATGATTGTCAATCAATCTCAAGTCAATTTCTGTTTGTTACAGAACAGCATAACACGAAAAAAATTAATTTAATTTTTTTTCTTTCTGCTTGTTTGCTTTTTTAGGTTCTCATGACTCGCGCCAAAAGGACCTCACAAATATTTTCCAAGTTATTTAAATTTTACTTATTAGTAATTGTTTCTTTACAATGTGTAATTGCGGGACATCTAACCAATGTCGCAGAATCGTCTAGCAACATGAAAGAAAAACATAATTTCCTTTTAGTTTTTTATCTTTTATTTTTCTAAATATCTTATTTCCTCATACATGAGTCTGTAACTCTGCTTGTTCATTTTATTTTTTGTTTGATGTCACCAACGTCTCCTCACTACAGCTTGGCAACTTCGTTCGAAACACTCCCGATAAATGAAAAACCAACGACTGATACACCTCACTTCCCCGCACGCACAATTTCACACCCGCGCAGTCTTTCCCCCTGTCGCCCGCATATCATGGGAGTGTCTTCAACGAACTTGTCAGACAATAGTAAGACCGACGACAAAAAACGGGTATTACGAAGATGATACATGGTTCAAAACCTTAATGATTAGGCGTCCCTCTAAGAGGCTTACAGTTGTGAACGTCAATCGGCTGACAATAATGATGAAATGACCAATGATGAGAAGTATCTAACACATCTTTCATACATTCAATAGGTATAAACAATTATTCTCTCCAGTAAAATCAAAGCTCAAATTGTAGAAAAACGGCACCAATTTTTCACATCATTACCGCAGCATACGTTTTCCTTTACGATCACAACCTCCCCTTACGCGAGGCAATAACCCGACTTTTGCTGATAAAGTCGCTAATCTTCACTACACGAAAATAAACACTACCTTGAGCTTTCTGTCCTTATACATAAAGCGTAAAATTGATACTTTTCTTTCGGGTTCATAAGACTTTTCTATTACAATGCAAGTACTCAGACAGTAGGCTTGCGGTCTAGAAATTAATGTAGCGTACCTAAAACCTAGCACGCACTCGCAGATGTTTTTCCTTTGTTTATCAGACATGTCTGGAGGAAAATCCTGGCTTTGCGCTCTCATATAAAGAGTTTGAAGCTGTGATTTTGGTTTTTCTTTCTACAAAATGTGTCTTCATTAAGAGGTTTTGCATTCCTAATTTGTTGTGTAAAAAGTAGACCGCAAAAATTTAAATATTTCATGTCGGCTTCAGAAATGGTACACCAGCCCCTAAATCAGATATACTTGTATCATATAGAGTTTGAATAGAAGTGGCTTTGAAATGTACCAGATTTCAATGGTCAATATACTCAGTCATCCAAGTACGTCGTAATAAACGTATAACGGTTTTTTTCCAATATTTTCCTGAGCATAATTTGATAAACTACGCACCCAGTTGCTAGTCACTTAGTTTCGCGTCAAAACTTCGAAAATACCATTCAAAATCACACTTTCTTTTTCAAATCACACACTTTTTGTTTCTAACGAAGGGTTGTTACAGAGTGTCTGGCGGGTGGAGTCATGATTTGTTATACCGTAGAAAATATCATACATTCAGTTTTATACTTTAACAATTGAGAATTAGTACTATAGACTTCTTCTACCTTCCAAATTTCATAATTGGCTATCATGCGTAATATTATAATTGTAGGTATATCGGCTGACATAGCTCAGTGTGTCCCAAGTAGAATTAGCCATGGGCAGGCCACATAGTTCGAAGAGCCGATGGGCGTTGGAGTTTCAAGGAATGGCGACCCCACACCGAAAAGCATAGTGTTGATCCGATGGATGTTGGTGGCTCGAGACCGTGGTGGAGTCCACGCAAGGGGCCTATGTCCACCGATGGACGTCCATTGGCTGTTAATGATGATAATGATGGTGATGAGCTGACACACTTTGAGTCTTTATAAAACGAGGAAGTCAAGCAATCGCAGGCTCTCTTTTTAATATTTTAATCAACAACAATAAAGGTACTTAAATACTGCATGACATAATTCAAGCGACAAAAGCCGCCTTGTTTTCAGCACATTAGAAATTCTGAAGGACTCCACATAGGGAGTGCAGAAATGCGGGCGCATTCCGTAATGCACTGCATCGCTAAATCTCTGACCATAACATTTCATCTAGCATTACTTAGCTAAATTCTCGCTCCTATTCCTGTATAGATGTCTTTATCGCTTAATAACGGAACAGATTTTTTGTTTTATTAAATACTTACTCTTTAAATATATAAAAATAAATACATATATATTATAGTAAATATTACTAATACTATAATCGCAAAAGTTTGCCGCCGCAACGCCAACGCCGCAACTACTGAACCAATTTGTCTGATATTTGTAATGGAAATAGATTTTACTCTGGATTAACACAGGCTTATAATACTTTTTATCCCGGAAAAATCCTTGGTTCCAGAGACATTTGTGAAAAACTAAATTTCACGCGGACGAAATCGCGGGCGCCTGCTAGTGTAAATAATTTCATGTTGCTTTGTTCGTTAATCTGTTGAATATTGTCAGTTAGAAAAAGATCTTTCATCATCATCATGATGATTGCTTATCGTTCCGGTACTATGTCGTGTAGAAGCCGGAAGGGTTGTGGATTTCATCCTACTCCTAACAAGTTAGCCCGCTTCCATTTAAGATTGCATCATCACTTACCATCAGGTGAGATTGTAGTCAAGGGCTAACTTGTAAAGAAAAAAAAAACGTATTAGTACTTTTATAATAGGAACCTAACTCACACATTCACATTTATTATTAGTTTGGTTTTTGCTTTTTAGTTTAATTTTATGTCGCTATGTGACTACGCATTTCCGTGGTATCACCTGCACGGATATTCTCTAACGACGTCTTGTATAACTCGCAAGTGCGAGTTTCGAATTCACCGCTATCTTTCTCATTCTATAGTATCGTGTTAAACAAAGAGAGATAGAGGTAAATTTAAAACTCGCCCTTGCGAGTTATAAAAATATCGTTACAGAATAGCCTAGCTGGCTGGTGGATGTGATATTGGACTGTATGTGATATTGTGGTCAAGGACTAACTTATAAAGAATATTAAAAAGAAACATAAATTAACCACTGTGCGAGGCCACGGGGCAGCTAATTAATGGGACCATACGCTATCAAAAAAATACATTAAAATTGAGTTGATTACCGACCGACTTTACGTAAAACCAGTGGCGTGCTCTCCATAGTTGCAAAAATACACTGCCTACCCTGAAAACTCATCACAAATCTGGATTGTTTTAGACATTTCCGTTTTGTACAATTTATACGTGTAATGCGTAATCTACTTGAAAATTCTATGCACGCCACTTGGTAGCATGTTTAGAATATCATTGCAAGTGAAGAAGGGTTGCCGGTAAATGCTCTACTTGCGTAACAACAATGGACTATCACTTGACAGTTCGGTTTCGCGTTACAATCGCACTCGAAGGATCGAAGTGGCGAGACGCATACGTCACTTTGCCATTTGGAATTAATGGCCCCCGGGCTATCTGTTTCCATTGATTACAAAATTTACATCGAAGCCAGAGTGTCCTTATAGCCAAGTGCTACGAAACTACATGAAAATCGGTCCAATGGACAATACGTGAAGCAGGTGAAAAGTGTTAGAAGTAGTAGGTACTTAGAACATAATTTTTAGCTATTTACTTTTGCAAAGATCACAAGGTTTTTAACTAGGGTAGGCTCTATACGTACCTACAAATTGTACAAACATAGAAAATTATTCCTTCAATGTGTGTTTGTAATGAATTCTCAGGGTATGCGGGTCAATTATGCATTTATGAAGTGCACGCCACTGGATCAGACAAATTTCGTTGGTCCAGTGGTTAGCCTATGTGGCTTCGGATTATGAAGGCCATGGTTCGAGTCCTGACTCAGATCATGTGGCTGCCCTGTAATAATATTAATATTATTATTTTTGGCTATTCATAAAGCACTGTTGGTAGTTTTTCTTTACGGTTTAAATAGTTTTTATTAACTTAGTTGACAGTGGAAACGTGCACTGTCCTGTCCATTTACATTCGTAAAGGGTAGCCACAGCTGTAATTGTCGTTTAAATTCTATGAAATATGCGTGTTCACTCCATTATTAAGTTTTATAGCGATGGCGATTGTCCGCCAGTACAGATTGTGGGCTTATTGCTTTTAATGCTAGTTGCGTTTATTCATGATGATTTTTATGCGGTGAGGATAATGGAAACAGGACATTTTTATAGTTCTATTTAATAAAATTCAATATATATGGTAAATAAGCTCCATTTTTGTAATCATAAATAGCTTATTACTCTCATTTATTTATTAGTGCTTTTTTTTAATTTTTAACAGTGTCAATATAAAATATAAAACACTATTAAAAATTTATAAAACAAAATCAACCCTCCCGCTGCGGGACATTTGAGTGCCCAAGCAACCGGTGGTCAGGACTCCAGAGTGAGGAACCTCCTCACAATACGCTCCGGCTCAAGAATCACTGCCTTTTGTATCCGACTCTTGATCCAACAGTTAAGCGAAAGCTTCTTAAGGTGCTGGTCGAAGCTTTTCGCTATAAGACCATTGACTGAAACAACTATCGGAACAATAATAGTTGCGGTAATCTCGTGAGCAAGGTCCAAGTATTTTGATACATTTTCCTTTTCGGCTTTAACCAGATTATCGTCATGTGGAACAGTAATATCAACAACTATTGCACGACGCACTGACCGATCGACTAGCACTATATCAGGTCTATTGGCTACAATATACCTGTCAGTGATAATCGTTCGGTCCCAGTAGAGCAATGCACTGTTATTTTCAAGAACTGACGCTGGGTCGTACCTATAGTAAGGCATCTCAAAATCGATAAGGCCATACTGAAGAGCAAGCTGTTGGTGGATTATCTTGGCTACTTGATTATGTCTGTGCAAGTATTCGCCGTTAGCAAGGTAAGAACACCCGGACACAATATGCCTGAGGGACTCCCCAGGACGATGACACGCTCGACAGATGTCTAGAGTGCTATCTTTCATAATGTGTTTCCGGTAGTTTCTCGTCTTGGAAAAAATATAAAACGCTATAGTTGTCCTTACAATTTTGAAAGTTGATCCCATCATCAGAACCTGATATGGTGACAATGGAACCACTTCAGGAGTATACACTTTTAAACATTTTTTTTATTTTTAAACAAACATTAAAAAAAAATCATACGCGTCGAATTGAGAATCTCCTCCTTTTTTTGAAGTCGGTTAAAAAAAAATAGGTAAAAATAGGTTATGCAAAGTAGGTACAATAAATTATTATTCTAATCAATACTCAAATATAAAACTAGTTATAAATAAATAATTATTACAGATATTACTTAAATTTAAAGTGGAAATAAAAAAAATGTGGATGTGGATTAGAAATTACTCTCTTGACATTTGATTGTTCAACCCATATTCGGCTCACTGCTGAGCTCGAGTCTCCTCTCAGAATGAGAGGGATTAGGCCTTAGTCCACCACGCTGGCCCAATGCGTATTGGCAGACTTCACACACGCAGAGAATTAAGAAAATTCTTTGGTATGCAGGTTTCCTCACGATGTTTTCCTTCACCGTTATAGGCGTCAAAATAAAATATTCAGCGCCTTGCACAGATAAAAACGTCGCATTTTCAAAGGGTTGTTACGTAAAAAGTCAAAGGGGAAGTTGAACTGGAAACTGAAATACAAAAAGGTAACTCAATTAATGTGGGGACTCTTTGACATGTTGAGTGTTTTTTTATATGTTTTTAGGGATCTGCTGCTAGCAGATTAATAATAAATTAGGTTTATATCATAGAATGACATGTAAGTTAAACTATAAAGATACGTTATTTGTATCACTCGATATATTGCACTGGGTTCCGTTTACCTTTGGATAGACGTCGAATTTATCGAATAACTTACGGAAATTGAGAAATAGGTAATAATCTATACTAATATTATAAAGCTGAAGAGTTTGTTTGTTTATTGGTCCGATTTGAAAAATTCTTTCAGTGTTAGATAGCCCATTTATCGAGGAAGGCTATAGGCTATATATTATCACCGTATTCCTACGGGAACGGGAACCACGCAGGTGAAACCGCGCGGCGTCAGCTAGTAATCTACATATCGCGAGTTATTGTTAATCTTTTGATATTTAATGGGATGTATGTGAAAGTGTATGTATCTATTTAGATATTATATTATATCACAGTGGTATGGGATTTCAATTAATAGTTAATAAGGTTAAATTTGAAAATTTAAATTAATTTAGTACATAGTATATTTCTTTAGGTAGTTATTTTAATACATTGATATTATTGTACCTACATCTATACTTATAATAAATCTGTAGAGAAGTCAATTCTGTACATGAAATATATTTCCAAAATAACGATCAGGGGGTGATTAGTGATCGATACTGATGCCAAAAATGTAATCAGTAAAATTTTTGTCTGTCTGTCTGTCTGTCTGTCTGTATGTTCTTTATACAAACAAAAACTACTGGACGGATTTTAACGAAACTTGGTACAATTATTCTACATACTCCTGGGCAGGTTATAGTATACTTTTCATTACGCTACGATCAATAGGAGCAGAGCAGTGAAAAGAAATATTGAGAAAACGGGAGAAGTTACTCAATTTTTTAAGCTTCCGTCGCGTGTACAGCCTTAATGGTTAAAGCTACATAGAAATCATGTATGACGGAAATGTTATCCTTAAAATTATCTATAAAAACACAACAGCATATATATGTCTATTTTTTATGGTTGACTCACAATAACACGTGTAACTCCCGATAGCTTAGCAGTTCGGAGCTTTCTAATTATATTTGTCTACTCTTATGTTTATAACACTCATCACTCATCCCTAACTAAAAAAGTTAACATTATTACCCATTCAATAAAAAAAGAATCATAATAATCGGTAAAGAAACACCAAAGTTATACAAGAAATACTCTAAGCCATCGCGCGTGAATACTAATTCATGGTATATGGATTATTTTTGTGTAACGGTTGCCGCGCTCGACGACTCGGTAGGGCAGGGGTAGTGTAGTTTAGGGGTAGGGTAGGGGTAGGGCAAGGGTAGGGTAGGGTAGGGATAGGGTAGGGGTAGGGTAGGGGTACTTGAAAGTTTACAACGAATTTCACGCGGACGAAGTCGCGGGCGTCCGCTAGTACTTTAATAAATCATTACAACAATAAAAATAAATATGTGATTGTTAAAAATTTAAAAAAAAGGAGTAATAAATAAATAAGAGTTCTAAAATGTGTAATAAAAATGTATGATTGTTTTTATTTATCATTTATCTTTTCTATTTCATAAAACAAATGAAACCATTTTAAAAGGATAGGGTGAAGGCTGCTATATAAGTTAGTATAAAAATAAACCTAGTATTCTTAACACCATGTATAGATAAAAAATAATCCCCTAGTCACAACGGAAACCTTTTTGTTAAAAACATACATACAGCCGAACGTAGAACCTCCTCCTTTTTGGAAGTCGGTTAAAAAAAGTAAAACATTGTCGAACTCGTATCTCCCATTTAACCTCTTAGGGCTACGTACTAAACATTCTTCATAAAATAAAGTTTTAAAACCGGCAGTACCGTCGCTCTAATTCGGAATGCCTTCCAGAGTAATTGAGTATACAGACAGTATAAATTGCAGGTTTTTAGGGTATAATTTTACGAGGGTTAACCGTCATTTGGGTAACGCTGCTGTATTATAGTCGATGGGGAAATCAACCTACGCGAAGTCTCGTTAGAGTCAAAGTAAAATAATAAACATCTTAATAAAAAAAAACACAATCGACTTCAAAACCTAAAAAACGTACCCACTAAACTTAAAAGTGGAAATAACGGCATAATATTATTATGTTCTACCTGCTGATTAGTTTGAAGACGGCGCTAAGACGACGTCGTCTTAATTTAAACCGTTTCTGAAAGAACCACATGAAACAGGACTTGAATACCTCATTGAATACCTCATGAATACCTAAATATTTTTATTATCTTATATAGCTCCTCCTTTTTTTAGTCGGTTAATAATTCAGTTTAAATACGGTAACATCTCGATAAAGCGCTAAGAAGGTCATAAAACGAGCTGAAAGTGCTTTTTGTGTAATTTTTTCAAGGAAAGTCCTTCTAGTAATATCTTTAACAGTTGTTTAAAAATTCACATTTAAATAACGAGTAAGTACACCTTAAAGATAACTGTGGATTTAATAAAAAAGTACACACACGAAGTTTTTTTGAAGTTTGTTAAAAGCGTAATGTAGTTGTGAACACAGTAATTTATTTGTGTATTCTACGTTAACTTAAGCTGTTCGCGCACAGTCAATAGTAATAATATTTTCAATATTATTGTCAATTTGTAAGATTATGTTGGTCTTACCACGACGTAAGTAGGATCCCGGTAACATAACATATTCCCTTGGTGGTAACTTCAACTTAAATATTGTCAATATTTGATGATGATGTGTAGGCTATATGATGTGTAGGCTCCCTAAAGTTTTGAGAATAAAAAGTAGTATCTAGAGGTACGTAAAATATTTTCCTTCATTTTTTAATTGCGATTGAAGTCTATTATATCGCGATTGATGGAATACAATATACAGATTCAATAATATGCAAGGAAATGTATATCCGGCAAAACATCGTTTGCCGGATCAGCTTTTTGACGGCCTCCGAGGCGCAGTGGTATGAGCGGTGGATTTACAAGACGGAAATCCTGGGTTCGATCCCCGGCTGGGCCGACTGAGGTTTTCTTAATTCTATTTCTTAATTGGTGGTCTAGCTGGAGGCTTTCGGTCTAGTTACCACCCTACCGACAAAGACGTACCGCCAAGCGATTGGGGTACGATGTCGTAGAAACCGAAAGGGGTGTGGATTTTCATCCTCCTTCTAACAAGTTAGCCCGCTTTCATCTCAGATTGCATCATCACTTACCATCTGGTGAGATTGTAGTCAAGGGCTAACTTGTAATGAATAAATAAAAAAAGCTTGAAAAGTCCAACTTGTCATTTTACAAAAAAATATCCAAATCGTTTCTCCAGTATAGCCGTTAAAAGTTAAAAGGCAGACAGATTATTTTCAAATTTATAATTATTTCAATGAATGAACATAATTAACCTAACCAACACACAGTTTGAAAAAAAAGTGATGATCATCATCATCACTTTTTAAACGCTATAAATAAACTCGTATATTTGAGAGTAGCTCCATGCGGCACACATTACACTTTCAGAAAACATCTCCCAGTCTAATTAAAAATACTGAATTCTGAATTGCTCGTCACAGAGTTTCGTAATCAAATTTATTTGGGTGTAAGCGAGAGGAATCACGTATTCAAAACACGTTGTCCCCCTGTTGCGTCACGGTTGGCTTGCTTTACTTATATCGTAACATTTGTGTTTACGAATATTTTATACTGCAGATAAATAAATGGGCTACTAATAAATTGGCAGCTGCTTATGCTAATTAGAAGTAGAAAGAAAGAAAAATGCCTTTAAATCATAACCATACAATAAAATATCTTCTATAAGGTCTCAAAGGAAAAAAACAACAGATCAAAAAATGGCCCCAGTTCAGCATATTGCTACATGATATTATGTAGCGATATTCTGAAATGTAAAAATAGATAATGTAGCGCTGTTTTTCAGCTAGGACCGCAGTCCAGGTCCAGACCAGTCTAACAGTTTTATGATCTAAATTATGACCTAACCTGAAATTAAAACTAAAACGAGGGTAGTGCATGTAAATTATTTGAACCTGGCAAGTTATAAAATTGGTTCAAGATGTACCTTCTATAGCCCTCATTTTATGAATGCTTAAAGTTTTCTAGTACCTACTTAATCAATTCGGTTTTAAGGGCCAGACTTCTGAGATCTGGACTTTTTCACCAAAAGAAATGAAAAAGTCATGATCATCATCATACATCCGATGGACGTCCGCTGCAGGACATAGGCCTTTTGTAGGGACTTCCAAACATCACGATACTGAGCCACCTGCATCCAGCGAATCCCTGCGACTCGCTTGATGTCGTCAGTCCACCTGGTGGGGGGTCGGCCAACACTGCGCTTACTAGTGCAGGGTCGCCATTCCAGCACTTTGGAACCCAACGTCCATCGGCTCTTCGAACTGTTTGCCATGCCCATTGCCACTTCAGCTTCGCAACTCGTTGATCTATGTCTGTGACTTTGATTCTTCTGCGGATCTCCTCATTTCTGATTCGATCACGCAGAGATACTCTTAACATAGCTCGTTCATTCGCCCGCTGTGTGACTCTGAGCCTTCTTATGAGGCCAAGTCTCGGAACCATACGTCATCACTGGCAACACGCACTGTTCGAAGTAAAAGTAATTTAATAGAAAACCTCAAAAAATCAGCATGCGCCATGAAATAAAAGGTCATTTATTATGATTTATCTTGTTTACAAGCTTTTATTTTAACTTTTTAGTTAATATTTTAGCCAACTCGTTGCACACACAATTTTAATAAGTCGCAAATGCAAATCTATAGAAATGCTTATTATTTTACCAAAATACTCTTTAATTAAATGTTATTTGTTGCTGTATGGTTTTCGTTATGTAGTCGATACAAGCAAAGCAAAACATTTATTCGCCGATTCCCCTAATTTCAATCAAACGCCATAATACGAACGAAAAGCGCTTGGATACTTCAACGAAATACGTTTCACCAGATTTGAGGAAACCCAATTGATTTCAGTAATTGGTTTACATGTATTTTCCTTAATCCTATTTAAAACCAATCTCAAAGATCTTCTGTAAGAATATATATATTTTTATGAAAAAAATTATGACGAATAAATTTTATGTTTTTATTATGTGTTTTAATTATCTTCGTTCATAATATTATTAAGTATGTAATAAATTAGTAATATTTTTTCTTAATTAATACAGAATAATTTTAAATGTCTGGACAATTTAATATTGATTGTAATTTAGTAGGTAATCTAATTTAATAATTGTTTGTTATTTAGTAATTTAATTTAATATTTAATTAATTTGTTTTTACTTTGATGCTAGTGTTTTAAAATTGTACACATATGGGTACATATTTATTAACTTCGTGTGCGTGTAATTCATTTTTCACAAATCCCGCGGCTATAATTTTTTCTTTCAAAAACTTATGGTTCCTGCGGGATTTGTGAAAACTAAATGAATGAAATCGCAGGCGTCTGCAAGTTGACAAATAAAATAAACTAAAAGTATAATTAAATGGGGATAGTCCAATGGATATGAACTCTGCCTTCGATTACGACGATCAACATTTCAGTTGTGTGCATTTTAAGAAATTTTTTTATTTATTTATTTATTTATTCATTTAAGTTACATTTCCACATGTCATAAATAAAATTTCATAATTATTACAAATGGAACCCTGTGAGGGTGTTGTAACTACAAAGTAAAACTTAACTTAACTTAACATAACATAAGATAAGATAAGTAGAGAGGCGGATTTATCGTTTTTCGGTCAAAAAATCATTAATTTTATAATATACTTTTTCAAGCAAAAAGTTTTTTAATGTTAATAAAAACTCATTAATGTTTTCCTTTTTCTTAATGTTTTGCGGTAATTTATTATATATTTTTATGCACATTTTGTGCGGGCCAGTACTGTGCATCTTTAAATTTGATTTTGGCTGTACCAAGTTAAAAAATTAAATATACGTTGAAGGTGTCTCAAAGTGAACATCGTGAGGAAACCTCCATACCAGAGAATTTTATTTATTTTTAATTTTAATTTTCTGCGTGTGTGAAGTCTGCCAATCCGCATTGGGCCAGCGTGGTGGTCTATTGGCCGAGCCCCTTTCATTCTGCGAGGAGATTTGAGCGCAGCAGTGAGCCGAATATGGGTTGATAATGATGATGATAATTAGACGGCTATAATTAATAGGCAGTCAATAAAACAGCGATGCGATTCAACTGTGGGTAGCAGCTGACGATACAATTTGCGCTTGCGTGTGTGGCTTGATGTGGGTACTTCCGTTTGCTTTTCAGAAACGTGAGAATAATTGACCGTCAATGGCTGACTTTAAGAAACGTTTGGCTCGGAGAAAATTAGCTCATTGTCGGGGATTTGAGCGGCGATCCTATTTACAACCCATCCGTTGTGGATTGCTTGCGATAAAATAGCAGCTTATTGGATTTTTAACTTAAAGCCTTCACCCATGCCAAAGCCCTTGAAGTATTAGGAATAAAAATCCTTGGCACCCCCTGCCAATCAGACTGGAAAAATGCTACGAAATTGAATACAGTAAAATCACCAAATATTTTAAAATAAAAGATTGAGTAATCGGTAAATACTATAAATATTTTCAGAATTTTATTACTTTGTACACAGAAAAAAATGTAGTAAGTACCTATTATTATTATTATAAACATATTTTTATATTTATTTTGAGCATACCACAGTCATTGAATGTATTTTAAAATTATTTTATTTAAATCAAATTCTAGATTCTTAGAAGGTTTATTAATTTCATTGATATACTCGTAATAAGTATTTATAAAGCAGTAAACTTGTCACCCTAAAATATTCATAATAACACTTAATTTTACCTGTCATTCTCTCAGATTAATTATTTTAACTTTGAAATGTATTGCTTTAAATTAATTTATTCATGCAAAAATACCTTTGTATTCACGAAGTCTGCTTTGCATTTTACTCGTCCATACCTATAGCATTGATTTGGATTTCATTTGCATATTTGGTTAAATATTGCATTAAAATGAGAAATAACGTAAAAAGAAAATGAAAACTGAATGGTATTAACATTTTATAAATTATTAAAATGGATACCGTTTTGGGGTTCCTTAGTAATTAGAACAATGCACAACTTAAGGCCATGAATAATAATTAGTAGGAGGTATTTATTTAGCCCTGATAGCCCAGTGCCTCCTTCTCTGCCTCCGACTCCGGAGGGTGTAGGTTCGAATTCATTCCGTGGCATGCACCTCCAACTTTTCAGTTATGTGCGTTTTAAGAAATTAAATAACACATGTCTCAAACGGTATCGGAAGGTAAAACATCGTGTGGAAACCTGTATGACTGAGAATTTTGTGCATTCTCTGCGTGTGTGAAGTCTGCCGATCCGCATTGAGCCAGCGTGGTGGGTCAATGCCTAACCCCTCTTATTCTGAGAGGAGACTCGTGCTCAACAGTGAGCCGAATATAGGTTGATAATGGTGATTTGCATATTTATACACCGATACCAAATGCTTAACTAAACTCAATATGAATTGAAATGGGAATAATAGAGACCTCAAAACCGCGAGTGAAATTATGATTACAACAAAATTTGTGAAATTTAAACGAACGGAGCATTATATGAGGCAAATTCAAATAATTTTGTATTCACCTTTGGGACCAAAACAATTATTATTTTTATCTTCCACTAGCGGACGCCCGCGACTTCGTCCGCGTGGTATTTCAACCCCGCGGGAACCATAGATTTTTCCGGGAAGAAAAGTAGCCATTCTGTTAATAAGAGTAAAATCTGTTTTTATTCCAAATTTCAGCCAAATCACTTCAGTAGCCGTAACGCAAAGGAGGAACAAACATACACACTTACACACAAACTTTCATATTTATATATTAGTGTTATAATATTTTATAATATACTTATAACTATAATAATATACTAGACAAAAGTTATATAATAAATATATAACTTTTGTCTGTCTGTCTGTTCGTCCGGGCTAATCTCAAACTGGACTGATTTTAATGGGAATTCCACTAGATGATAGAGCAACAACCAACTACTTTTTTTTGGGAAAAATCAAGCTGTAAAAAAACAACGGACGAAATCAGAGGCTTCCGCTATCCAAAGTAAAATTATTAAAATATTTTTTTAAATTGTGTTAGTTTTATTAGTTTGTATACGGAACACTAAAATCATTTCTGCGCTTTTATATTAACTATCACTTAACTTTATCATGTCTATTTATTCTGCTGCTGTAAGTAAGCTCAATCTATGAAAGGAAAGGAGTTGAATTTTCCAAGAGCAATTATTTCGAAACGGGAAATAACAGCAGAGCATAGTTACTTCCCTTTGTAATAATTTTCCGGATCTGCAGATGAAAATAGATCCTTTGTTAACCAGACGTTCATTTTATTTTATAATTAACTCATGTATAATGTGTTTACTGAGAACTAGTGTAATTTGGAACTGCTTCGTTGATCTATAGCTTGGCAACTTCTTTCGTAACACTCCCGATGTTGCGCGCGGACAGGGGGGCGTGTAGCGATGAACGAAAAACCCACGACTGATGCACATCACTTCCTCGCACACACGATTTCACACCGGCACAGTCTTTCCCCCTATCGCCCGCATATCATGGGAGTGTTATCAACAAACTTGCCAGACTATAGTTGTTATCTTAAGGTATCAGATCATGAGGTCTGGGTTCAAATCAGGCTATAGGAGTAGGATGAAAATCCACACCCCTTTCGGTTTCTACACGACATTGTACCAGATCCCTAAACTAAACTAAACTAAACTCGTTTGGCGGTACGTCTTTGTCAGTAGAATGGAAACTAGCCACGGCCGAAGCCTCCTACCAGCCAGACCTGGACTAAGGACCTCCATCCTCATTAAAAAAGGCTGATTTTCATCAATTAATGTAGTTTTAGTTAATTAACAAAGTTATCTGTTATTGTTATTGCGTGATTAAATTATAGTTTTTTTGAATACATTGTGCGATACGGAATATGCATAAGCTTCGAATTAAGGTCAGAACAATATGTAATCCATATACCCTTAACTTTTTTTTTATCCTGTGTGTCGAACCCTTGCGAAATTCAATAACAGTTAAACGTTCGCTATTGGTCAGTTCGAAATTTGACGCCTTATTTTTCCACGTTATTAAGTTCTAGCAACCAATAGAAAAGCGACTTTTGACATTTCGGACGACATAGTCCATATTTGCACAGGGCACTAAAATGGCGTTGTTTTAAATGCTTAAAATATTATGATGACGTTGATGGATGATGATGTATTAATATCAAATCAAAAATCATTTATTTCAAGTAGGCTCAGTTTACAAGCACTTTTGACACGTCAGTTGACTTGTTGTAAAGATTCTATCACCGGTTCGGAAGGCAGGTTCTGCTGAGAAGATACCGGCAAGAAACTCAACAGTTACTCTTTTAAAAAAATCATACAGAATTATAATTTACAATTGATGACAGCATTACAATTTCTTACAGTTTTACTTTTTGTGTGAAGGTGGAAGCTGATCCAATGGGTTTAAGGAACTCATCAATGTTGTAGTAACCTCGACCAAGTACTTAATGTTTTTAACACATTGCTTAAAGCTATGCATTGGCAGGTCCATCACAGTCTTGGGGATCTTGTTATAGATGTAATGCTTAAAGTATTATGATGACGTTGATGGATGATGACGTATTAATAAAAATAGTGCATCTGAACGATCCATAACAAGTTATCCAACAATTTTCAATTGAATTCGTTAAGCACAATTGAATCGGCGATTGAAGGGGATTGCGGATAAAGTACCTAGATTGCAGGAAGTTAATACTTTTCTTATAACTGCACGTATATAATCCCTTTCGTTACGTAATACTACGTTTCCTCGGAATGTTTTCAGTTTACGGAACCACTGAGTTTTTTCCATGTAATCATTTACATGAATTTCTAAAAAAACAAGGTTGCCTGGAAGAAATCGCTACTTAGCGATAAGGTCGCCTTTTGTATCCTTTTTCTGTCTTGTTATTTGTTTTTTCTTAGGTTGTGGTGTACAAATAAAGTATAAATAAATAAAATATTTTTCGGTTTAATTGTTTTGTTTTTCTGTTTTTAGTGTGTCCTAGTATACTGACCGTAAACGCTACAGTATGGGATATTTTGTTATTTTGATTTTAACAAAAATCACTGAACCGATTTTCGTGAAATTAAATGCTACTAATCTGGAACATACTCTTTCAAACAAAAAGATTTTTTATAACTTGTTAATAAATGACGGTTAATGAATGAAATTATGAAGTAACAAATATTAAGAAAAAACCTACGCGTCAAATTAAGAACCTGTCACCGAACCTGAAATCGGTTAATAATTTGTAAGTTATAAACTTTTGGACACATCTATTGGCCCACCTTAGAGTTTAGGTTTCGATATTTAATTTAATTGTATACGTTTATGCACTAGGACTAGCGGTCGACTTCGTTCGCGCGAATTCAGTTTTTCACAAATCCCGCGGGAACCATGCATTTTTTCGGGATGAAAAGTAAAATCTATTTCCATTCCAAATTTCAGCCAAATCGCTTCAGTAGCCGCAGCGTAAAAGAAGAACAAACATACTTACACACTATACACAAACTTTCGCCTTTTTAACACTAGTATGATACGCTGTACCCAGGAATTATATAAAATACCAGATTCCACAGATTTCCAGTGACAAAATGATATGGCACACCGGTTTCGCCTTGTACGTAATAACAGATCAGTTTGCGGCGAGTGTCGGCGCATGCGCACTGCGCTCAGTCTTATCGCAATATATTTACGATTTGTGATAAGTATCAATTAAAATGGAATTTTTTATCACAGATAATGGTGAGTCTGTCAGACTTATTTATAATAATAATACATAATGCCATAATTTGTTACTCCTAATATTTTGTAATTTTTAATATTTTTGTCCTTCAATGATTGATATTCATTCAGTATAACTTGTTATCGTATTCTATTCTATAAATATCGAGACTAACAGACGCGAGTGACTTTTTCCATATGAAATTTTAATTTTTCACAAATTATTAACCATGAAGTTTTCTGGAATATCTCCCATTAACACTGCCAAAAATCACTTAAATCGGTTCAGCAGTTTAGCCGTGAAAATGGTAAAAACGTACGTACTTTCGCATTTTTAGTGCTAAGTATGGATTATTATTAAATTATATTGGATTAAGTAGTACCATAGAAAATAATAAAAACGTTCGCGATTTGCACTTACCTGTATTCTTGATTTTTTATCTTTTTCTATCCCGCATTGCTAAAGAACAGTTCAACAAAACAAAACTCACTTTCGTATATAAAATACTAGCTGACGCCGCACGATTTCACCCGCGTGGTTCCCGTTCCCGTAGGAATACGGGGATAATATATAGCCTATAGTCTTCCTTGATAAATGGGCTATATAACACTGAAAGAATTTTTCAAATCGGACCAGAAGTTCCTGAGATTAGAGCGTTCAAACAAACAAACTCTTCAGCTTTATAATATTAGTATAGATTTTTTGTTTCGTATCATATACTTCGTATTATGAGGACTTAAATACATCTTTATTATATTTAGCTCTGTATTCCAGACGGGTTAATAACCCGATACAGTTCATCTTTCAAAGATAACACAAGATTGTTAAATTATAGCTATTAAGAAAACAATAACAATTTTCTTTCTTTATTTTATTATTTCTTCGTTAGCTAATTAATGTCGAGGCTAACGACATAATTAAGAATTATTTATTTACTAGAAAACTAGACAGGTATGCAAATTCATCATCATCATTACCAACCCATATTCGGCTCACTGCTGAGCTCGAGTCTCCTCTCAGAATGAGAAAGGTTAGGCCGATAGTCCACCACGCTGGCCCAATGCGGATTGGCAGACTTCACACACGCAGAGAATTAAGATAATTCTCTGGTATGCAGGTTTCCTCACGATGTTTTCCTTCACCGTTTGAGACATGTGATATTTAATTTCTTAAAATGCACACAACTGAAAAGTTGGATGGTGGATTGATGGTGGTGGAGGATTGGTGCATGCCCCGGGCCGGATTCGAACCCACACCCTCCGGAATCGAGGCAGAGGACATATACACTGGGCTATCACTCATCTACTGGCATATCACTGATCTAGTATAAATAATACATGTATAATAAGCACTCGTATATATGTAAATTAAATATATTCTAATTAAATCCTATCAAAGAAAATTAGTTCAGCAACACATTTAAATTCAAATGTATTATTTATTTCAGGGAAATACAGAATAGAATCACTGTCACCTACCACCTTCCCCGGAGCGTTGAGAGTAAGTAACGCTAAGTGCTTAAGAGTATTACTTTAAGTTGGAACACTCGCGTAGTGCAAAATGCATTTTCCACAAAGCAAAATTTAATTGAAACTAACAATTGTTAATGTCACAATCGTCTGGAACATTCAAGAAACGACATTTTCTGGATTGGCCGAGAATTGTGGATTCAATTAGTATAGATTAAGAGCCTGGGATGACCAGACCTTTGTAATTTTAGAACAGAGGTTTGACTATAGAGGCTTTGAGAGGAAGCAGGTTTTATAGGTACACTAGCTGACCGCGCGCGGTTTCACCCGCGTGAAAGTTTCCGTTCCCTTAGGAATGCGGGGATAAAATATAGCCTATAGCCTTCCTCGATAAATGGGCTAATCTGAAAAACCTTTTCAAATCGGACCAGTAGTTCCTGAGATTAGCGCGTTCAATCAAACAAACAAACAAACTCTTCAGCTTTATAATATTAGTATAGATACAGCATACACCTTAATCCTGCCTGTGCCTTCTTTTTATATTTGGGCAGAATATGTCTGTTTTTTTCTCCAAGAAACATATATTTTATTCAACCAATTATTTCACCAGATCCTTATTTATACATCTTATTATCAATTCCAATTACTTTTTACGGGAGTATACCTGGAGTCGACGTTGTATTGGCCGTCGGGTATTCCCCTTTGCATAATTGCAGTTACTAGCTGTGATACATTATCCGCGAGTAACAATGGCTAGGCTTATTTGACGGCCTCCAGCTGGGCCGATTGAGGTTTTTTTAATTGGTCCAGGTCTAGTTGGTGGGAGGCTTCGGCTGTGGCTAGTTACGACCTACGGCAAGCGATTTAGCGTGTCGGTACAATGTCGTGTAAAACCGAAGGGAGTGTGGATTTTCATCCCCCTCCTAACAAGATAGCCCGCTTCCATCTTCGATTGCATTATCACTTACCATTAGGTGAGATTGTAATCAAGGGCTAACTTGTAAAGAATACCTAATAAAAAAAAAGAAAAGAAAAAAAAAATATTTTATCCTCGTATTCCTTGTCGGTAACAACGATTACGCGGATAAAATCCAGGGTTCCGCTAGAATTAATAATTAAAAAATAAATATAAATTACAGGTAATAAGAGATGCGTTTTGTCAAGATGAAAATGTGTCGATAGGAACTGAGGTGAACAAGAACATACAAGCGGCGGAGGAACTGCTGGAACTTTGTGCTGATGCTGCACTGGATGGAGTCTCCTTGGTTGCTATTGAAATAAGCACCGGCGAAGTGGTTTCTGCGTGTTTTAATAAAATACAGGTTAGTTTCAATACAGGTTCGTACAAGTAATTAGGTACGAGTACTGTGCGCCTGTGGTTAAGAAATGTTACAACCTCGTGCCTTGGAGAATACTTAAAGATGTCTGTCCAGGTCAATATCAATAGCATATAATTGTGATCGTTTCAAAAAACTCAGTCCGGAAATACGCAGTGAATCAACGGGTGCATCTAAGCTACTCATTTCCTTGGAGAATGTGTGTGGACTGGGCCGTTAACGGGGCTGTGGGTCGTTAAATAGCAATGTGGCACATCGATTCTCTTTCTACAAACGCTAACATTTCGAAAACTATAAAAATGTAGCTATGGTTATGACAGATCTTGATCACGTTACCTGCCGATAGCAAATGTCATTCCTATCAGAACATTTTCTAATTTTCCAAGCGTTTACGATTGTAGAAAACGAATCAACGTGCCACATGGCTACAGGCACTGTTATGCAATACCTACCCTGAAGTTCTGAAAGAAAATCATGATCAGAGTTCAAAATATACGAGTAAAAACGGTTTAAACAATGAAAGCCAACAATATATCAGTACAATTAAAATAAATAGATGGGGGAAGTCCCCTAGTCCCCTTGAGGTTTTTAGGAAAAAATAAAAAATCTGTTCTGAAAAACGTATCGATAAAACTTTACTAAGTCAACAAAGTTTTAAATCATATTAAATAAACAAAAATGCGACTTCTGCATTCAATAACATAAATTAAACTTTGATGAGAATAAACACAGTCTCTGAAAGTGGCACCTAGTACCGGACGGACTTCACTTCAAATCTTTAGCATAGGCCAGTTTTAAAACCGTTTTGTACTTACAAAAAATCCATTGGTATAGGAAAAGTCCCTCTTCGAAATCCATTGGTATAGAAAAATTGTTCTGTATAAAAAGTTATACAGAACCTTCGATACACAAGTCCAACTCGCAATTTTTTCCGGATTTTTCAGCGCTTGATAGTCTTACGCTTGACTACAATCATGACTGATGGGAAGCAATAAATAATGCTGTCTAAGTTAGGGTGCGATTACCTAGAATGTTAGGCTATTCATTCTTGCTTTGAAAATAATACGAGCCAGTAAAATCTGACGCTGGAAGGGTAGTTATATATTTTAATTTTTACTCTTTACTTTTATCTTACCTACCTGCTGTAAGGACTTCCAAAAACTTCTTCCTTCTTCCTTCCTTCAGACTTCCACAGCCTGCGTCCAGCAGCAGTCCATCTATTGGGTACCCACAACCCTCTGTACTACACTTGCGCTGTAGCATGGTACGGGTTATAGTTGTCTTATGACCTTCGTAATACGTACTATTATCGTGAATCGCGGCAAACTTTCAAGAGTGAAACGAACTGTAACCCGCACTATGCTATAGCGCACGAACTGTACTTAGTGACCCCTTTACAGACGTAAAGCTTTATTATAATGTTCAAGGAATTAGTACAAAAAATGTAGTGCTTAAGGTACACTAAGGTATACAAAGAGTTACTTGATTTTAAGATTGTTTATAACGAATCGCAATCTGTACTAATCTGTACTAATATTATAAAGCTAAACAGTTTGTTTGATTGAACGCTATAATCTCAGGAGCTACTGGTCCGATTTGAATAATTCTATCAGTGTTAGATAGCCCATTTGTCGAGGAAAGCTATAGACTATATTAATTATCCCTGTATTCCTACGGGAACGAGAACCACGCGGGTGAAACCGCGCGGCGTCAGCTTGTTTGATATAAATTAAATTACTGTGCACAACCGTAAATGCACAATTTCATGTTAAACCTGAAGTTTAACGCTAAAACACCTTTTACGAAGGTAAAAGGAGAAAATGAAAATTCATTTTTTCGCAGATCCAAACGACGGATGCGTCAGAAAAGCCATTCTTCGAAATATTCGCCGAGGAGCGATGTACACAAGCGTCGTCCCGCTCGCTTATACAATTTATGGCCAACGTCGATGCGAGGTGCAATTTTTTCGAAAAGTAAGCGCATTTTATAAAGCTTTTCCTGTTCAGCGTGAGATAGTGCCAGCTCATACAGCATAAATTTGGAGATCTCTAAAAAGGCAGCGTGTTTTGGTCAGCAAAACAGTTTATTACGACTGTTCCTGACTTCATGTTTTCAAAAAATTGATTTTAAGTTAATTTTTGTTAACAGACCTCCTAAAAGAAGGAGGTTTTAATTGGCTGTATGTTTTTATTTGTTTTATGTCCACAAATATCTACGTCATTAATTATTTTAATTGTATTAATAATGAAATGTCTTTTATTTAACTTAGCTAATCGGATACCACCATAAATGTCTTTTAGTCGGTTAAATCGGTATGATTTAAATACAGTTAAATGATATTACTTTTACTGACTTTATATATGCTGCAGACTTCACACACGTAGAGAATTATTAAAATTTAAAGGTATGCAGGTTTCCTTACGATGTTTTCCCTTCACCGTTTGAGACACATGATATTTAATTTCTTAAAATGCACATAACTGAAAAGTTGGAGGTGCATGCCCCGGACCGAATTCGATCCTACGCCCTCCGAATCGGAAGCAAAGGTCGTATCCACTTCGCTATCATGGCTCTAAGCATACCTATATATATATATATATATATATATATATATATATATATATATATATATATATATGAAAAGGAAAAAGTATCAAAATACTTGGACCTTGCTCACGAGATTACCGCCATGTGGAATGTTGAGTCAACTATTATTGTTTCGATAGTCGTTTCAGTCAATGGTCTTATAGCAAAAAGCTTTGACCAACATCTCAAGAAGCTTGCGCTAAACTGTTGGATCAAGGGTCAGATACAGAAGGCAGTTATTCTTGAGACGGCGCGTATTGTGAGGCGGTTCCTCACTCTGGAACCCTGACCACCAGTTGCTTGGGCACTCAAATGTCCCGCAGCGGGGGGGTTGAATTATTTTATATAAATTTTTAATAGTGTTTTGTATATTTTATGTATAACATTGTTAAAAATTTAAAAAAAAAAGGAGAAATAAATAAATGAGAGTAATTAGGGTATAGTTTTGTACTCGTGTTAATGCTGTCTAGCTATTAAAATTAAACTTGCCTTGTTTACAGGTTTGGCGTAGACTGCAGTTTCGAACTGATGTTCTTAGCCACACTCAGAGAGCACAGGAAACAAAAACTAGGAACACTTCTATGCAAATATTCAATAGACGTTGGAAGGAAAATAAAACAAGGTCCGTTTGCGACGATCGAAGTTAAAGATCTAGGACCAAAATATTCCCATTTACAACCGCGTAAACCGATTGAAACGTATCCAAAGATTTGCCAAGCTATTTGGACGTCGGAAGGTACTCGGAGAATTGGAAAAGTATTAAATTTCACCGTGCACTTGACAGTACCTTTTTCGGAATTTGTGTTTGATGGGAAAACTTATGCGGATCGTATTGGGGACGAATCCGAATACTGCGAAGTGGCTGCTTTAACTCTGTGATATCTATAAAAAGTACTGCATATAAATAATACTGAAGATTTATTAATCAATTACTTATTAATAAGATATTTAATATTATTGTTAAAATAATATATCAATACAAAAGTTTTGATTCTTAAAATACTCCAGATTTTACTTTTAGTACATAGTATACCTTTAATATACATTGTACATCTGCCTATTTCTAATTGTAATATCCCTTACCTTACCTTATCAGCCGATAGACGTCCACTGCTGCACATAGGCCTCTTCATCTTGCATGGACCTCCAAGCACAACGATTTTGAGCCGCCAGCATCTAGCAGCTTATTTAATTGTAATATACTTACTCGAAAAGATGTACCCTTTTATTTGACAAAGAATGTAATATCTACCAATATTTCTTATAACACGTTACTATACTTAATATAATATTACTAAGTAGAATCGTCACTTACCATCAGATGAGATAGTAGTAAAATGTTAACTTGTCTAGGATTACAAATGCTTACGGAAAAAAATGTCAGTTCCACTAAATTGAGGAAGAATGTGGCATAATATTTAAAAGACAATGATTTTTAAAAAGTCCTTAGACACAAAAAGCCTATGTGGATATGACCTCTGCCTTCGATTCGGAGGGCGTAGGTTCGAATCTAGTCCGGGGCATGCACTTCCAACTTCTCAGTTATGTGCATTTTAAGAAATTAAATATCACATGTCTCAGACGGTCAAGGTGAAATATCGTGAGAAAACCTGCATACCTGAGAATTTTCCTAACTTTTACGTGTGTAAAGTCTACCAATCCGCATTTGGCTAGCGTGGTGGACTAAGGCCTAACCCATCTCATTCTGAGAGGAGACTCGTGGTCAACTGTGAGCATTGTTAATGTTAACGATGATGAGACACTAAAATGTGACAAGGGAAACAGCAACACTCTCTGAATACACTACTGTATATTATAAACAACAATAATTCGATAACCAAGTTTCAAATTACCTATAGATTTGTTTTCAAGTAACGTCGGATATCGGCGGTTTTGATTGAATCTGTTAACTTTGCACAGATTGGTTCTTGTTAATTGGTTTACTTCCAATGTTGACTCTCACTGACTGGCGGGTGTCGTGTAGCGGTTAATCCATAAGTTGTTCGTAATTGTCACATTGTTCAGGTTTCAATTATTGGCCTAAGATCCGGCATTAGAAGTAGGTATATATGTAGGTACCCTCATCTGTTATTTATTTGGGATAAGAAACAAATGATAGCAAACACAGCGATACATTGCAAATAGGTTGCCTAGTTAAATCGGCCCTACATGTAATGTAGTGTTACGAGGGCCTACGAGTTCCATCTAACAAACTATAAATATACTAAACTATCTATATGTTATTATAAACATTGTCTGTTATTTGCTGATAATAATTCTTCAATGTCATGATTACAGTTTTTCGTTTATAAGATACTGATTTGACTAAACCTAAAGATTCTATCTTTAGCTTTATTATTTAAACTCAGATTAAAGTAAACTATTTACATTTTACAATTAATTTAAATATTATAATGATATTAATTTCATAATGTTAGACTAAGCCGTAAAACTGTATAATTAAAAAGTAGTTGTAAGATACAGAAACCATTTTGAATTGTAAAACTGTTTGAGTCATAGTCGGTAATTATTTTGTCGTCTGGTAGTTAGTCGAGCGCGATCTTTGTTGGTGATAATTCACTTTGTTGGAACTATACGAAGATTTTCATTGTTGAATACACATTCCTGACGTCACGCTGCCCGTCTCAGTAATATTTCAGAAGTGGGATGCAAATGGACTCAATTCTCGGACCATACAATAAGGGACACGGAAAAAGAAGGCGAAGCCATACTGATGTATCGACCGACGAAGAAGTACCTACCCGACGAAAATGAACATTTTTTTTACACCCTGAAGAAATATGTTTGCCGAAGAAATGAAGAGTTAACCACCTGGAGGCCGATATTGTACCTAAATTTGACCCAGAGAAGAAAAATACGAACGTGATGGGATGGTTTAATAAAATTTACCAGCTGGGTGATATGTATACATGGAATGAAAGAGATCGCATTTTCGTCATGCAAGTTCATCTCCGCGGCGTTGCCGGTCACAAGCCCGAGACTGCCGCCGCTGCGAAGTCTGCCTCCGCGATGGCCACAAGGCTGCCACTTGCTGGTTTGCTGCGGGCGCTGCTGGGAGTACGGTGTCCGGAGAGGAGCACTCTGCGCAAACTCCACGAAACGTTACCCGGGTACGTAATGTTACATTTAACACATTCGATATTTTATCTGATTTGTATAAAAAACGTATCTTTATTGACGGAGTAGTAGTAAACGCTTACATTGACACAGGAAGTAAAGTTAATATTATAACACTAGAAACAGCTACACATTTAAAAACTTAAAATCTTAACTTCAAATGTATTGATGAAAGGTTTTGGTGGTTTGCAAATCAATTCTTTGGACACGGTGCATATTATCCATGTAGATATAGACGACATATATATAAACAGTAATGCTGAAATAACCAATACAAATTCAAGACTTAAACATTATAATAGGTCAACCAATTATAAATCATCCGAACTTGACATTAGTTACTAATTCCAAAATAGTCTACCCACGATTTAATAAATACGCAGCGTTATTCAAATGATTTCATAAGGAAGGTTCCTAAGTAATAATTTGGAACTACGGCCTGGTTATACTTGTTTAATTTGTGCATGAGCAAAAAAGTATACCTATAACGCGGTCCATCATTTTCGATTTGGGTAAAGAATCTTATTTTATGTTGTGTGTATGAGTTTATTACAAAAACACCAATTTTGGCTTTTATGTATGACAAAATTCATAAGTACATCAATGCATGTCTGCAATGCTCCTATGCGAAGGGTAATTATGGTAAGCTAGAAGGCGCGTTACACCCTATAGAAAAACTACAAATACACACCGTATACACACTGTCCATGCCGATCATTTGAAGCCTTTTATCAACTGAATTTACTTACTGATTTTACTTACATTATATTTGTGGTCATAGATTCCTTTACAAAGTTTGTGCTTGCTAAACCTGTCCTAAAACCAAAATGTTAGCTGTGTATAAATCATCAATGTTTTTAAAGAAATACTAACAGTATTTGGTAATCCCTCTAGATTTTATAACTGATCGTGGCGTATCATTCACAAGTAGGTATTTTATGGAGTTCGTAACTGAAAAACAAATAAAACAAATGAACAAGTTGAAAGAGTCAATAAAAGTATTAATGAACTAAATACTACAACAGAAAGCGAATGCATCTAGGATGAAAAATTAGCTGATGTCATTTGGGGTATTATTAATTCCCCACACGTACTGGATTTTAGTTTAATGTTTGTACATACTAATACTCTTTTAACTACCTACCCTACTACTCCTAATAGTGAACACCCAAATTCAATTGATCAGCTAAAATATCGTACAGACAGCAAGCTAAACACTTATCGATTGCCACATGACTATAATGAAAATCGCTACGATAAATAAACATAAAAGTTGTAAGAAATACAAGGTAGGATTATAGGAATAGGAATAGGATTTAGTGTTGTGGAAAGGCTATCTAATGATCACAAAACGCGAGTTACTAAAAAGATAGGAAGTTAAATACATGAGACCTTATAAAGTATCTAAGGCTAACTCTCTCTTACGATTATACTATTACGATTAATAGCAAAAAAGGTATTAAACGCTTTAATAAATGTAATGCCATCGTTCCTAGAGATGCTTTTGCGACCAATGATATTAAATATTGTTAGATGTGTTACTAGCACATGAAAAATGAGGCGCTCAAAAGAGGAAATTTATAGTCAACTCAATGTTAGTTGTGGTCAACAACGAACGTGATTTAAAGAAATAATACCTGAATATCGTCTACAATGGCTAGTTGTGTGTTCAGGGAGTGTAAAAACGATATATTCGTAAATATGTAATGGAATTAAAGACAAAATTGTGCATGTGTGCGCTCAGTGCTGTAGCCGGTTCTCTTTTACAATGATTTTGTAGGGACGTAACCGATCTATAGTATAAAATTATTATTGTTTGCGGCCACATAAATCGTCTGTCTCCGATAGCTCCTCCGCTACCGACAGCAAAGTTGAGTTACCGAGATAATCTCATTGGAGAGATAAGAGTAAATACTCAATAGATTGCAGTTCAATAATTCGTGTTAATAAAAACAGTGTTATTAATTTACAGTTACAAATAAAAACCTTTTAATACAATGTAAGCAATTGTTGATAAACTGAAAACTTACTTTTCAATCGAAATATCTAGTGAACTCAAAAACACCGTTACATACTGCTTAAAAAAATACAAATATCAAACAAACAAATTAATCTGAAAGAAATAATAAATAGAATGCAACTTTGAAATAAAATATAAAGTAATAAAACGAGAACAGTCCACGTGTATAAAATATAACATCTATGTGAATAAAAAACAATATCTGTGTGTCTACAATAAGTGTGTGTCTACAATAACTGTGTGTCTACAATAACTGTGTGACGATGATAACTGTGTGACGATGATAACTGTGTGACGATGATAACTGTGTGACTATTATAACTGTGTGTCAATGAGAACTGTGTGTCGACGTGATCTGTGTGACGACGTGATCTGTGTGTCTTCGGTATCTGTGTGTTTACGATATATGTGTGTCAGCAGCATCTGTGTGTCTATGATATAATATTCAGAAAACATAACTAGATCTGTGTAACTGTAAAATATAATATGAGCAGCATCTTAAACTAGACCTAATGACCTAAAACTTAAAATCTACTACATAAGAAATGAAACTAATGTGACTTTTAAATAGAACATTTAATAACTAAGTTAGATCTAGGGATGAATAATAATTAAAGTATAGCCAGGCTCTAATAAAACAATGTAACTTAGTCGGTGCATAATTTTGAAGATTCCAGTAGTAGCCACCTACAAAGTTTTTTTATATACAAAAGAACATTTACGGTTCTGTTTATTTTACGTTTTTCAGACGCAGAAGAACCCTGACGCGTTGCCAGATCGCCGTGGGACACGGCTAATGCAGGATGGCCGAGTGTTACGAGGGCCTACGAGTTCCATCTAACAAACTATAAATATACTAAACTATCTATATGTTATTATAAACATTGTCTGTTATTTGCTGATAATAATTCTTCAATGTCATGATTACAGTTTTTCGTTTATAAGATACTGATTTGACTAAACCTAAAGATTCTATCTTTAGCTTTATTATTTAAACTCAGATTAAAGTAAACTATTTACATTTTATAATTAATTTAAATATTATAATGATATTAATTTCATAATGTTAGACTAAGCCGTAAAACTGTATAATTAAAAAGTAGTTGTAAGATACAGAAACCATTTTGAATTGTAAAACTGTTTGAGTCATAGTCGGTAATTATTTTGTCGTCTGGTAGTCAGTCGAGCGCGATCTTTGTTGGTGATAATACACTTTGTTGGAACTATACGAAGATTTTCATTGCTGAATACACATTCCTAACGTCACGCTGCCCGTCTCAGTAATAGTAGGAAGGCCGATCGGGAAACGGATAAGTATTAAATAAAGAATAAACCACGGCTCTACCGTGACCATTTTTTGTACATGCATTTATCTATTTCGATCTGAAACATTTTCTTGTTTCTTTCTTTTTTCTTTTTACGTAGTTCATTTATAGTATTAAACTTTATTCTTTTTGTGACGTAAAGTCAAAGTTCATTTATTTAAATTAAGCTTCGTTTACAAGCACTTTCGAAACTTCAGGTAATTTATTATTAAATAATGGTGATAATAATTTGTCGAAAAATTAAAGTTACCAGGGTTCCAAAGGCGCTTTGGTCCAAGAAGAGCCCACAACAAACTTGGGTATATACAAATTTCTTTAAATTTAAAAAAGTCTTTTCTCTAAAGTTAGAAGGATAAGCAAGTTGCGGGATTATGCTAGTTTTAAACTAACAACTCACGTTTCTAAATAAAACAAAAAGCCTTTTGGAATGACCTTGTATTACAAATATATACCTGCATAATTTTAGCCATTGTATTTCAAGGGCGTCAAGGTAATTAATTGTTCTGCCATTAAAATACTATTTAAATTATAAACGTTTTATTTTAAATAAAAATTATAATTTTAAATGTATTGTTTAAGATTTCAGAAATAATCATTTTATATATTTATCTTAAATTCAAATAAAAAACTTAAATGAACTAAAGTTACGTGACACAATTTTGTTACAAATACCGCAACCCGCGTAAAGTCGTTTTCCATATTCGTTTTCATTGCGTAATTTTGATTTGGAATTCCGTGCGACTACCGCAGACTTTATGTTTTTCTTTATTTGTAACTAGCGGACGCCCGCGACTTCGTCCGCGTGAAACTCGATGTAAACTTTCAACTACCCCTACCCTACCCACTACCCCTTACCCCACCCTACCATACCCTACCTCACAATAAAGCTCAAATTGACTACGTCTTAGTTAGAAAACAATGGTATGGGAAAAAGAAAAGGGCTTATTTTTATGGTTTTTCCAGCAATTATTCGAATTTTTCTCGCCGTAAAAACCATCCTAGAACTTCAACAAACATTTTAAAAAAAGAATTGACCAAATTGGTCCAGGCGTTGCTGAGTTATGCGCTTACCAACGCATAATGCAATTCATTTTTATATTATAGATGTTTATTAACGCCTTTGCGATAACGTACATGTGCGTCATTTAATGTATTTTTTATTGATTCCATGCATTCGATTTTCCGAACACGGAAAACGGATTTGGAAATAAACGAATGTATGCAGCCAGCCTTTTAATAGTTAGATATTTTTTATACAATATATGTGTACTTTGGTAATCATTCCTAGAACTTAAAACTATGTTAATCAGCTTGAAACTGCCAACTTCAAGTAGGATTTTTTTATGGTCATAAAGCCAGTATTCAAATTCATAACATTGGACATTAAGATAATGAAAGTCACGAACAAAAATTTAGCTGTAAGGTCACGTCGTTACAAAGCCCATTAGGGACACCAAAGAGTCTAAGAACCTCTTTTACGATCCTCTCGTAAAGTAAATATCCGCTGATCCCGAAAGATGTTCGCATCGGAACCGAGTGCTTATTAAATCGGTTTATAGAGGTTATATAGGTTTGGATTATATTATCTTTACTTCAACTTGAAAAAAAGTTAATAAAAAAATACAACCGACTTCAAAATCAGAAAAATGAATGTAAAGTTCTCATTAATACAGATTAATCAAGCCCAAACACAAGGTAGCTACTGTAAACCGTTGAGAAGTTCCCTTAAGTGTCCTCGTCTCCATCACCAGACCCCTAATGACAGTCACAGCCCATCTAGATGTGAAGTTCTCATCAATACAAATTAATTAAGCCCAAACACAAGGTAGCTACTGTAAACCGTTGAGGAGTTCCCTCATCTGTGCTTCGGCTCCATCACCAGATCGACACTAGACCTTCATTGAATTATAATGTTTTAAAATACTTAATGAAAACATTAACAAACTTCCCTATAATATTCGAAAGTTCCCCTCGAATTCTCCTAGATCCCATCATCAGATCCTGATATGATTTCTATGGGACCAATTGAAAAGCAAACCCTCTTAAACAAAAAAAATAATGTTCTTACTTGGTGGTGTAGATTTCAGATTTCATTTTTACTTTACTTATTTAGTTTGATATTGCATGTTATAAGGTAACTGGTTCACTATGATACTGATTTTTAAATAAAACTCGAGGAGCACTTTTCATGATGTGTTTTTATTTTGCCATCTTGAGGAGAGAGTGACCAAGAGATTGCGAGAACGAGACGGACAATGCGTCGTCAGAATTAGACAAAACATACTATTATAATTCAGTTCTGAAATACTGAACAATTGATATCATTTACTACGACTCTAAAGATGATTATGGAAGTTAGTTCAGAACTCAACGAATGATTGAATGAATGATTTGTGTAGTTCAGAACTGAAATTGCTATCTAACACAAGACGGAAATGCAAACGCTTCAACAGAAGAAGTTAATAACACAATAATAAACACATTGAGATTCATCAAAGTTCGATGGAAAACTATTTCAATTTGAGAGATGGAAATCGATTGCGCCCGGAGAACTATTGAAAACTAATATGAAACTTACCTGTATCTGTGTATTCTTACAATGAAGGACTCCCCGCGGTTTCACCCGCATAGTTCTCGTTCCAATGAGAATACTGGAATAAAATATAACCTATGTCATTCACAAATAACGTGGCTTTCTAGTAGTAAAAGTTTTTGACGGCCTCCGTGGCGCAGTGGTATGCGCGGTAGATATACAAGACGGAGGTCCTGGGTTCGATCCCCGGCTGGGCACATTGAGATTTTCTTAATTTGTCCAGGTCTGGCTGGTGGGAGGCTTCGGCCGTGGCTAGTTACCACCCTACCGGCAAAGACGTACCGCCAAGCGATTTAGCGTTCCGGTACGATGCCGTGTAGAAACCGAAAGGGGTGTGGATTTTCATCCTCCTCCTAACAAGTTAGCCCGCTTCCATCTTAGACTGCATCATCACTTACCATCAGGTGAGATTGTAGTCAAGGGCTAACTTGTAAAAGAATAAAAAAAAAAAAAAATAATTTTCATGATCAGTTCAGTAGATCCAGAGATTACCCCCTACAACAAACTCTACCTCTATATAATATTAGTATAGGACTCGTATAGAAGAAAACGTGGTAAAATATTACGCTAAGGAAGTTTAGACAGGTATTAAGTAAGATTAAGGGGGTAATGTAATAATGTAACAATTATTAATTTACCCTAGCTATTTTTGCGACGTATAGCGGTCAATTTTTTAATCCATACTGATCATCATTATCAGCCGATGGACCTCCGATGCTGGACATAGGCCTCTTGCATGGACCTCCATACTAATACAATGGAAATACATACTAATACATATTATAAATGCCAAAGACTTTCTGTCTGTCTGAAAAGTTGCCCTATATTGGCTTAACCGCTGAACAAATTTTGATGAACTTTGTTCTAAAGTTAAATAGGATCTTGGAGCAAAACAGAGTCCTTTTTATTTCATTAAGACTCCAGTTCATGACATACTTCAGATTTAGGTATTAATTTATATAACATAATTAAAAAAAAAAAACAAAAAACGCTAAAAGAATATTATGATAATACTTTGAATACTAATAAGACATAATAAAACATAATATTTTAATTGCATTGTATGTAGTAGTATTTTTTCATGTACTTACCTACTTAGGTATTAATTTTATATCTATACTAATATTATGTTATTATAAGAGACGCGATAGCCCAGTGGATATGACCTCTGCCTCCAATTCAGGAGGGTGTGGGTTCGAATCCGGTCCGGGGCATGCACCTCCAACTTTTCAGTTGTGTGCATTTTAAGAAATTAAATAACACGTGTCTCAAGCGGTGAAGGAAAACATCGTGAGGAAACCTGCACGCCAGAGAATTTCTTAATTCTCTGCGTGTGTGAAGTCTGCCAATACGCATTGGGCCAGCGTGGTAGACTATTGGCCTAATCCCTCTCATTCTGAGAGGAGACTCGAGCTCAGCAGTGAGCCGAATATGGGTTGATAACATCAAATACAGTGTCTGTACTCTGTATATCGATACCCGAATGTCGATAAACGTAATTTGCGTAGGGTGACTTGGAGCAAATTGGTTTTCCTTGTTAATTGATTCGGACCCAGTGATGGAATCCTGAACTGTCGCCTGTCACGAAATGGTTATTACATTAATCGGTGCCACAAATTGGCGGTAAATGGTCCAATAAGTACAAAAATACCAAATTTATATTAAATTTATTTATTTCATTTATTTATTAGTTCTTTTTTTTTAATTTTAGCAATGAAATTAAAATACAGAAAAACACCAGAAGGGGTGATAGCGCAAAGGAGTGAAGCCATTTAAACTACACATTTTATGAGTACAGTACACTACCAAGCGATTACTCACTCTGTGTTTGTCGTGTTGTTTGACGTGCTATACAGCTGATAAATTTAATTAAATTAAGCCGTCTTGTGCTATTCCTTCGTGTAAAAATGCCGTTGGTAAAAAAAAAAGAAACTGGATGGGATCACAAAGTAAAGTGTAAGTAGCAAAAATAAATATTCTTATGATATAATAATGAATAATTTTTACGTAAATTTAGTTGTTATAGAAACCGATGCCTCCATTTTGTAAGTGTTACCAATGTAATGGTTTTGATTTTCCCTACTTTTAATTTCTATTCAAGGATTTATTTAGTCTTAGTCTTAGTCTTAGTAACATAATAAAGATACCGACTTCAAAGATGTGTTTCAGTTATTTTGATTTTAACATGAAATTACGAACGATTTTCATGAAAATTAAATGGATCCAATCTGGAAGTATACCTACAAACTTTCAGACAAAAAATAATTTTCAAAATTGGTTAATAAATGACAAAGTTATGAGGTAACAAACATTTAAAAGAACATCGAATTGAGAACCTCCTCCTTTTTTTGAAGTCAGTTAAAAAAAAATTTCTTGTGTCGCTTCAAAAGGTTTGAGCCTTATTCACTCGCACGATTGTGAACGATATCCAAACTCACACTTCTTGTGAATTCACGTAGCGAACGCTGTATAGCGGTTATTAGATTCAACATCGAGATCTGCTGATCTTCTAATTTCAATACGATAACAGCCAAGACAGCAAATCTCCGGGCACTATCTTCAATCTTGCTGAAGTCAGTCTAATTTCAAACTAATCCAGAGCTTGAATTAATTCATTTGAAATTAGAACAGTTAAGTTAAGGTTCCTTGACACTATTTATTGAATAATGAGAACTAAGTCGTAACTTTAATTTTATGTTTTCGACTTTACTTAGGTACCACCATTAAATCATGACAGAACTTTTTCAAAAGTGCTTTGTAAACTAAGCCTTATTGAAATAAATTAATTCAATTAAATTGAATATAATTAATTAAAAAAATTACCACACCACCATTACAATTATACCCCATATTTGGCTCACTGCTGAGCTCGAGTCTCCTTTTATTCTGAAAAGGGTGTAGCCCAATAGTCCACGTTGGCCCAATGCAGATTGGCAGACCTCACACACGCAGAGATTGAAGAAAATTCTCTAGTATGCAGGTTTCCTCACGATGTTTTTCTTCACCGTTGGAGACACGTGATATTTTAATTTCTTAAAATGTACCTACACAACTGAAAAGATGGAGTTGGTCCTATGGTCGTAATATTAGTTGGGAATATTATTATGCTCTTTTTGTTATATTTGTAACCTCATTTGACGATATACAATAATGTAGTAGCGTACTTATTAAATTTTAAACACCTATCAAAAATTGTAAGCGCGTTTTTACGATGACCTCATAAAATAAATATTGTTTGTCCCGAAAGATGTTTGCGGCAAAATAGCAATTTCATCAGCCTTACGTATAAAACACGTAAGGTATATAATTTACAAGTAAGTACTTTTTAGGGTTAATTACGTTCTCGTTTTAAGACCCGGAAACTTCTTAAATCTTTATATTTATCTTCTCAAACTCATATTTTTATTTTCTCCTCATAGTCCTCTAACACAGCTTGGCCGATTTTTTCGTTTTTTTTTATATACTGAAATAGGTATATAAAAAAAACGAAATTTATCACTTCCATTTTTTAAATCACGGTTTTAGTATGAAAGAAATGTTCCGAGCAACGTTTGCCGAGTCAGTCAGTAATACCTAACTATTTTCTGAAGCTTCTAGTTTCATCACGAAATATCAAATAAGTACCGCTTGACATCCAAAGTTGAAATGAATACCAGATGATGGAAGGTGTAAGGGCGGACGAATTCGGGAGAGTCCGTTAGTTTTAGACATTTCCATTTACATCGTTTATGAAGGTATCACGGAAACCCCGTTTTTTTCCTTTACAGTGTAAATGACTCCTATCTACGTATGTAAAAGTTCGATAGCCACTGAAGGGTGGTTCTTTTTGAACACAAAGGCATTGTTGAAGGTTATAGCCGCCATAGGTGCAGGCCCATTGCTCCGTGACAATGGAGATTTTTATGGTTCGAAAATGATAAGGGAAAATCACCCGTTCTGTGGTTTTGCTATACGGAAGAGCAATATGCTTTACCAATATGCATTACCTATCAATAAAGTTGATTCACTTAGACGAAATATTCGACTTTTTTTTTTGAGAGCCGTTATATCCCAGTGGATATGATCTCTGAGCTCTATGACCTCTATGAGGGTGTAAGTTCGAATCTGGTCCGGGGCATGTACCTCCAACTTTTCAGTTGTGTGCATTTTAAGAAATTAAATATCACGTGTCTCAAACGGTGAAGGAAAAACATCCAAACATTCCAGCACACTAAAGAATTTTCTTAATTCTCTGCGTGTGTGAAGTCTGCCAATTTGGGCTAGCGTGGTGGACTATTGGAATAACCCCTCTCATTCTGAGAGAAGACTCAAGCTCAGCTCATGGTGATTCGACTATTTGAGTTTTCTAATCGTAACTAACATTGAGTTAGAGCGGTAAAATGAACAAAAATACAAGTCATTAAATTAAAAATACAAGTTATGTGAGATAAAAATCACCAGTTTTGTGACTTGAAGGGTAGGGAACAAATTTTTTTTTTGAGTTGTGGAACTTACGAACATGTCGACTTCACAAGGTTCGACGCAACGAGAATCTTCTGTATGATTTATTGTATCTTCTGTTTATTGTATTCTTGTATAGTTCTGTGTTTTAAGCGAATGTTTGTATGTTTATAAGTCTCTTAGAATAAAAAAAAATAATAATAAAAAATATATCAAATTAAAAATGCTAAATACTTTTGCTGAGAATTAAATGGGAATCGGTAAAACCTCAATAAGTATTTCATTTGTCATCTGTGTAATAAATATACCTACTTATTTTACAGAAATCGTGAATGACTATTGAATATCCACAACGCAATTTCGTCCCATTATTGACTCTCCTCTAAATAAAGCGTAGGAATTTTAATCTCGAGTTTTTGAGAGCGCCTCTTCTATTTACTGTGTACCTAAAAGAATCTGGCTGTAGATTTTTTTATATACATAATATATTACATTTATAAAAAAATAAATACTATGAAAGTTTTTATTAAAAAAAAACAGTATAGGCTCTAGTTATTATTTTTGCAATGTTTAAAAGTATTATGCAACTGTAATTTCTGTTTCTCTGAAGGTTATTTTTACTTGTATGAAAAATATTTCGAGTTTTACTATTAATTTGTTTATGTTCATATATCTATCCATTAAGTAAGTTTAATATGCGCCAAGCTAATTGATCATTGATTTACCAGACGGAGGTACTGGGTACGATCCCCGGCTGGGCCGATTGAGGTTTTCTTTATTGGATCAGGTCTGGCTGGTGGGAGGCTTGGCTGTGGCTGGTTACCAACATACCGGCAAAGACGTACCGCCAAGAGCTTTAGCGTTCCGGTCCGATGTCGTGTAGAAACAGAAATGGTTGTGGAAGGATCTTCTTTCGAATTTGATTGCAAATTTTTACTTTAGTTCGACATAACATTATAAATAATTTTATAAAAAAAATCGTTTAAAAATAGGACATCAATTTAAACGGAAGTATAGATTAAAAAATCGTATCGAAAAACACATAATCGCTGTTCCTCCGTCGTAAATTTTTACCTTCAGCCTCGTAAATTGTGACGGCGCAAGTAATTTAGTGTGCAAAAAATCTTTAGCAACAGAACAACAGAGTTATTTATCTAACAGGGGGAAGTTCTCGGTGCCGATAAATCGAAAGCCTCGTAAACGTCTTCGCGGAAGGCTTAATGTGTTTTCAATAGCCTGAGTCGATGGATTAGGGAGATAAGTCGAGTTACGACAGTATAAACGGGACCCTCATTTGACTAAGCAGCTGTATCCTTTTCATGGGGGTAATTACTGCTATCCGCTTGCTATCAGTCATCATCAAGCTGACTGATGCAATACCATCTCGCATAACACCATATGAGTCGTGATAGCTGATTGGATATGACCTCTGCCTTCAATTCCGGAAGGTTTAGGTTCGAATTTAGGAATGCACCTCCAACTTATCATTTATGTGCATTTTAATAAATTAATGTCTCAAATGGTGAAGGGAAAACTTCGTGAAGAAACCTGCATACCTGAGAATTTTCTTAATTCTCTGCGTGTGTGAAATCTGCCAATCCGCATTGGGCCAGCGTGGTGGACTATTTGGGCGAACCCCTCTCATTCTGAGAATTCTCAGAAGTGAGCCGAATATGGGTTTGATAATGAGGATGATGATGATGATGGTAACTAACTAACTTACTTAATTGGTGTAACTTAGCCTAAGGGTCTTTGAGCCCATATTTGTTATATTTAATTGTATTTCGTGCCCGAGGTATATGGTAATGGAATCGACGTCTCTAATTGCGAGGTAGAATTAGTAAAATTTGTAAAATACATGTATAAATACCATACCCTATTTTACATAATCTATGGTAATAGGCAATCCTTGATTAAGATTACGCACTCAGGATCATACTCATTATGTATGCATAATCAACTGCCAGTATACGAGACGTGGATACAAGCTGCGAATAATCAAGTTATGTATGTATTCTAACACATGGAGTTTTGTTAGTGATCTGTAATTGAAAAGGTCATTTTGTTATAATATAATCATCATCGTGATAACCCAGTGGGTATGACCTCTGCATCTGATTCCGGAGGGTGTGGGTTCGAATCCGGTTCGGAGCATGTTTCAGTTGTGTGCATTATAAAAAAATAAATATCACGTGTCTCAAACCAGAAAACCAGAAAATTTTACCAGAAAATTTTCTTAATTCTCTGCATGTGTGAAGTCTGCCAATGCTCATTAAGCCAGCGTGGAGGACTATTAGCCTAGCCCCTCTCATTCTGAGAGGAGACTCGAGCTCAGCAGTGAGTCGAATATGGGTTGATAATGAAGAGATAACGGCCTACTACAGAGCCCCTGTTCTCATAAGAGAGGAGATATGGAGCTCGGGCTCATCACACTGCTTCAATGCGGATTGGCGGAGGACTATATACTCGTCGATCATTATCAAATGGTAAAGATAACCGGGACTAGAGATTTAAAATGCTCAAGCACGGGGTGTATAACTAAATCTGGGCTGAAAACATCATAGCCCGACCCAGGTCTCGAACCCAAGACCTAGTTATCCGAAGCAACATAGTCTAACCACTGAACTAACGAGGCAGTCTATAATACCTGAGAATTTCCTAGAAACTTGGTCTTGTAATTACGCATCTTGAGGTCCTAGTTTCGAGTCTTGTGTCGAGTTTTACAAATACACAAGAAGGTACAATGTCTCACTGTAACTCATAAAACGAAAATAAAGTTAAAATATCTTTAAAAAAATCGTTACAAGTTCTGCGAAAAAAATAAGACATCGAGCTCTATCGAACAAAATATTCAGATTTGAATAAAAATTTATTTTCAAGTAGGTTACAAATACAATTTATTTGTAAAACCTGATTTTATTCTACAAAAAAAAACCAAGAATATAATTACCTACCTATAATAATTTTATCCCAGCAACCATTTGTTGGGTGGTTTAATTTACGTATTTCGTCGAGTAATAAATTTTCTCGTGTGACATTTTTATAATAGGTGGCGAATGAGTACAAAAATGTTTCATGTGAAAATGTTGGACGTATCATTAAGTTTAGTATTTTAACGCTACCTACATACATCATTTTTAGTTATCTTTACAGACTACTGCTAGAAATACAATATAAACTAAAACGGTTTTTGTACAAAGTAATTTAGATTTTAGTGATGAAAAATTAAGTGTAGTAGCATTTTTTTACTACTTATTATAATAATAGGTACTTATTATAAAATCATGCGACTAAAGGTCGCTGCATACGGAGCGGGAATACGACGTGAAAGGCTTATATATCCAAACGGTCGGTTTAAAACACGTTACGTATGTATTTTATGAATTTCAGTGAATATTTCTGTGATTAAAACCACCGATAAGATTGAAAATAAAGTCATTTTCCGACCACCTTCAAGTTGTGTAATTTTTATCCGACTTCAAAATTGAGGTATTTCACCCGTTTGTATGTGTAGTATATAGGACTGCATGTCAACAGCCTGCAGACTGTTGACATGAAAGAATTCAGTATTGTTACCGGATGTAATCAATATTCTGACAGCCGGATACAGTCTGTGACACGTGACGAACACGATGTCAATATACCAACGATTGCTGTGACTAGTCTATAAATACAAGCCTCTCGTGCTCTATTTATTTAGAATGTGCATCTAATATATTATAGCAAATATAAAACCAAACAAACTGCAATGGAAATAGAGCAATTAGCAGTTAAGGGCTTCGAAAGACATTAAGAGTAATTGATTGCTCCGACTTTCATGGAAATGTTGACCAGAGATTGCTCTTAAGATAACGATGGGCCCGGAAGATATTTAAAAGACATTATTGTGTTGTCGTTACGTCATTTTAATGATGATAGCATAGTTAAATGAAGAATTACTTATAAAGTCCCAATGAAGAACAAAATGACTACCATAACGTATTAGGGTCGTAACTTGTTATAGCGAAGGGCTGCCATGTTATCGGGCATCAACCGTGTATTACATGCGTCGCGTTGTATGTGGAACATCGAAATTCTAAGGGCTCCCGCATACAGACCCCCAGCGACAACCACAAAACACCGCTACCGGCATATTTCCTGTAGTTTTTATACATTTTATATACTCACGCTTGACGCCGGTGGCTGCCACACGCTACAATAGTCGCTGCTCGCTTCTTGTGGCCCGCACTGGCCATTAAACACCGATATAAAACGCCGCAACACGCCACTGGCGCGATTCCGCACCCCTCTCTGTTAAAATTGGATGTATCCAATAACTACGGATTCGTCTTCTACGACGACGTTTTCTTATCAAAAGCAACGCAATTAAACCTTCTTCGTTCAAGTCTATTACGATAATGCATACATGGGTTAAAAAAGTAGCAGCTACCGACTGCAAGTGTCGACCACCGGCCATATGTTGCTGTCGCGCGCTTCAGCTACTTTTGTGGTCGGTTTTTGCTTCTTGTGGCGGCGTTTGTGGCTATCGCGTGTAGCTAGTGTGCGGTGACACTTAAGAAGCAATTACTGTCAAACGACTAGCAGAATATGCCTACAAAACACGAGTCGTTTGCCAGTTTAATGAAGCAATGCACAAGCAGCGACTATATGATTACTACACAGACTATAAAAATAATTATATAAAGCATGTATTATGGGTACTAAAATAGCTGATTTTATAAATTATGAACGTATATACTACTGTAGCTACCTGCCTACATACGCGCAAATATGCCAAGCATGCGACCACGCACTGCGCCCATGCACGCAGTGTCTAGGTGTATTTACGTAAGTATATAACGTAAATACACCTAGACACTGGAAAACATACATAAGTACTTAACGAATATTTTCCGGTTATGGGAATCGAACCCACGGCTTTACAGGAAGCAGGGCCACTACTCACTGCGCTAGATGGCTGTCAAATCAGTAGTCAAGTGTGAGAACAGCCTTACTCTCAATTTCAGGACGTCAGTGTGCGAGAGGCTTTATCTCTTTAATGTACCTACCTGTGTGATTGTAGTTAAAAATTCCCTTTATTGTGAGCAATGACGAGATTACCTCTCCATTATCTAATTGAAGTACACGTCGTGGAATATATAATCTCCTGTATATTCTACTTATAAATACGTATATAACGTATCACACGAATATTTTCCGGTTGTGGGAATCGAACCCAAGACCTTCGATAAAGAAAGCAGAGCCACTACTCACTGCGCCAGACGGCTGTCAAATCAGTAGTCTCGTGGGAGAACGGCCTTACTCTAAATTTCAGGACGTCATTGTGCGAGAGGCTTTATATACTGTACCTGTGTGATTGTAGTTAAAAATTCCCTTTGCTATGAGCAATGACGAGATTACCGTCCCGTTATCTAATTGAAGTACACGTTCTGGAATATATATAATCTCTCTAATCTTCAAAGGGTTGTGAGGGTCGGTAATTGACCATATTAAATATTAATATACACTTTACTAAGCTAGGGTTAAGTGATTTTGTAATCTTCTTCAACCGAGTATATTCAAACATTAAAGTTTGATCCACGTGGTGTACCTATTTCACGTGTTTAGCTAATTATTATCAATGTCAACAAGTGCATTTTTGGCTAACCCTTTTCAGATGTCATGAAAAAATATGAACATATAAAAATACAAGGTCTGTCCAGTAAAATTGTGAAAGTCAAAAATTAATGAAAAGCAAAAATGCGGTGTGAGCTCTTAAACTAAAAACGAATTGAAATTTCAGTATCAACCAATATTCAGCTCACTGCTGAGCTCGAGTCTCCTCTCAGAATGAGAGGGGTTAGGCCTTAGTCCACCACGCTGGCCCAATGCGATTGGCGGACTTCACACACGCAGAGAATTAAGAAAAAATCTCTGGTACGCATTTGATATTTAATTTCTTAAAATGCACACAACTGAAAAGTTAGAGGTGCATGCCCCGGGCCGGATTCGAACCCACACCCTCCGGAATTCGAGGCAGAGGTTATATCCATTACTAGCTATCACATTACTAGCTCTTAAGATTTACAGACTTAAAAATATAAGGGAATTTTCTAAACACAGCCACAACTCCTAAAACTATATTTCTAAAATTTATAGATATCCCAGAGGGGTTAAATTTATTTGATTAAATCGTTGAAAATGTTTTGCTGGTTGTTGATTTATACTAAAGCCCTAAATTTGAATATTGGTAGCTTAGGACATTCTGTGGTGATGTAAATAAGGCACCCTCGTCAAGATAAGGCGGACACGTAAGGGACTGCTTCCTTTCCCTAATATTCGTTTATGTCCACTGAACTTATAAATATTGAGCTACCCTACCTAAGCACAAATACAACATACTAGGAATACTAAACTTTACATATCTACTGTAAAATTTTCAAGCATTATAAATTTTGCAATTACTGGGAGTTAAATTGCAATTTATCAAAATCTTGATGTTAAGATCAGTGTTGGTTTTTTAATGGTTAGAGAAATCAATAGATAAATAAAATTTAAGTATATGTGTGTGATTTCAAAATAGCCGTATTTTCCAAGTGCTTGTAGTAATTTACACGATACTAAAACATAAACACACTTTTTTAAAATCGTGATTTTATTATTTTTGGATCAAAGAAAATATAATCAATAAAAATATATCAGAACAACATTAATTTTTTTTTATTTATTTATTTTAATTAATTTCTTTTAATTAATTTATTTTAATTAATTTTTAGGCTTAATTTCAATAAATATATATTTATTGAAATTAACCATAGTGCAACATAAACCTCAGATGAGAAACACCATTCAACTACACAAATTTGAATCGCATTAGATCGTTGATCGACAGACAAGTACTTATGTAATTAGTCTCATTTATGGCCTATCGACTTTAGGGGGGCACACACACTTGTATATCTGGACTTGGAGAGCCTGAGACAGCACTTTCCTCATTTAGTAAAATGACAGTCATATATGTGTCGTCACAATCGCTGTTTAAAGTAAGAGCGGGGGCACACGATGCGTTGCGTCGTCTGACATAGCAATATCTGTGGCATGTCACGCGATGCGCTCCGGCGCCGCATCGGACTTGCAACGACCGAGACGAGGCGGGTAGGGGTGAATGCATTGCAACGTCGGAGCGGCACCGCTCATTTGTTTATGCGTTACAAGGATTTACAGAGTGACCAAAGCTGCTAAGACGCCCCTGCGACATAACAACGTTGCGGCGCCGCACCGCTCGTGTGCCCGCTGATACGGTGAAATCTTTGCGATGCGGCGCCGCAACGCATTGTGTGCCTTCAGTCTTACATTTATTTATTTATTTTATAATCAAGCAATACCACCATATATAATAATAATTATATTGTATAATGTATAATTATACTAGTTACATTATATTATATAATGCAAGTTAATGGATACCCAGTTTGTGCGTAGCCTTTTGTCGAGTGAGTGAGAGTTTCGAGAGTTTTCTTTGTCATTCATGTAGTCATTTACATTTTTCCCATAAGACGTTTTCCCCCTCTACTATCTATAGATACAACTAAAACACCAAGGTACTTATAAAATGTTACATTTTTATAAGTGAAAATATTGTCATGAAAAGGGCTACACCGAGACCTTATCGGTTTCTTTATCATTCGTATGAATAGGAAAAAAGCGTTCAATACTCAAAGCAGTGGCTACACCTATTCTTCGATCGCGGCAATAGCCTTCAACGACATCCTTTGTGTTGCTTTGAAAGAAAATATTTCTTGCTGGCAACCCTTGCCGGTATTGATGATTAAAGAAAAAATAAGAATATTCTTTGTACAATATGGATTCATTTGTGTATGTAAAAGAATACCTCGATGGTCATAATTTTTTATTGTAAGCGATAATCATATTGATTAGTGAGTAAGGTTAATAACAATAAACAAGAAACTAAATCTGTACATTATCTATAATAAAGAAAAGCAGATGTGTAGGGACGTAAAAAAAATTAGTCACCCTAACAATTTTTTAAAGTTTCCCTTATATTGTCTAAGATCCCATCATCAGATACTGACATGCTGATAATGGGACCACCTCAGGAGTGTAATCTTTCAAACAAAAATAGAATTATCTAAATTAGTCAGGCGTCTTCGAGTAATCGCTACACCTCCTTTAAAAAAAAGTTCTCAGTTCTCGAATCCAAAAGAAGTGGGTTAGTAATATAATAGAGAAAAACAATACATAAATAAAATTATAAATAAAGTTTGTATTTTATTTAAAATACATAGATACATTTTAATGTATGTAAAATATGTGATCTTCTAGCTGACGCCGCGCGGTTTTTCCTGCGTGGTTCCCGTTCCCGTAAAATACGGGTATAAAATATAGCCTATAGCCTTCCTCGATAAATGGCTACCTAACACTGGAATATTTTTTTAATCAGACCAATAGTTCCTGAGATTAGCGCGTTCAACCAAACAAACAAACTCTTTAGCTTTATAATATTAGTATAGATTTGTTAATAAAAGAATAAAGTAAATCAAAATTCATTTCTCCATATTTCACAACAGCAGGTGCATTTTTAATGAAACTGTCATGTTACTAAATAAAAGGTAGGTAATGCCTTTAGAATAACGTAGAATTTAAATTAGGTAAGCGATACCAAAGCTTCTGTTTGACCAGCGTTCTGCGGGAAGGTCATTAAAATTTGTGATTATAATTATCTGCTAAAGATTGATTTCCTCGCTGCTGCAGTAGTTAGTTTCTTTACAACTTCGGGTCTAGGTGGCGCTAAAAATGGCTTTTTCTAAGATATTCACATTGTCGAACTGTGCCTACTTGGTACACCCTTGCTTCGAAGAACATGTCAAGCTTCGATCATTATAGTTACAAAGGCAATAATTATTATTACAGTAAGCCTGCATTGGGGCACCGACTCCAAAGTTCCGCATTGGAGCGGTTAGGTGTCTAAGCTAGAAATAAAAGTTAGATATCCTCTTGGAGAGAAGAGGCATGAGTAGATGAGCTTGACTAGACAAACGTCTAATTAAAAATGAATCAAGTATGATAATGACCTGCGGCCTTATTATGTATCTCAGTGTACCATTCAAACAATGAGTCACTACATCGATTTTTGTCGCATATTCGTTTTTGTGATCATCTTTGCCATTTTATATCAAGTGGCAATGATGTTTTTTTAACAATTATCTAACATGAATATTTCAACAAAATTACCGAAATACCAGATTTTTGTTAAAATAACGATTTTTGTTAATACTCGCTACTTTCACTACTATACTAATAATAACTTTACTAAAATGACAATAGTTATGTAGTTTCGTTGAAAAACAATGTAAGATATTTCCAAAAACGATAAAAAACGATGTATTGACTGATTATATGAATGGTACACCGAGATACATAATAACCCTGCTGCTACGGTTTTACCAACCGTACTTTCGTCTATAACAATAAAATCTCAGAGTAGCCAAGTTAATCTTCTCATATTAATAACTGTATAAATTAGAAGAATAAATTAAGCTTAATCCCCTTAATAGACGCAATACCTGTACAACAAAAAATAAAAGTCAAGACACAAAAGAAGAACAGTCGAATTAGCTGCAATATTAGCAAATAAAATCGTACGAACATTCGCTTAGCCTCGAGCGACGTCGCAGAAAGGCAATAACGGAGCGGTAATCCTGCAGGATTTTAGGATCCAGCGCGGAAAGTATCATTGTGTACCTTGTACCAACGTGGAGCTAAATTAACAAGTTGAAAGCGATATATTCGTGCTGGGGATTTCACATTTTGTCGTGCTAGAGTTTTTGATCGAGTTGTGAACGTAAAATAGATGTGTGATGGATTAGCTCAATGATAGCGTAAAGTAAAGGTTGATTATTGGTAGATTGGAAATTGACATTTTGGAATTTAGGTAAAATAAGAGCAGGAGCACACGATGCGTTGCGGCGCCGCATCGCAATTTCATCGTATCAGCGGGTTCACAAGTGGTGCGGCGCCGCAACGTTGTTATGACGCAGCGGCGCTGTACCTACCAGCGTTGGACAGTCTGTTAATAAAGTAATGTTATGATGCAGAGACAACTGAGCGGTGCCGCTCCGACGTCGCTACGCATTTACCCCTTCCCGCTTAGTGGTTGCAAGTCCGGTGCGGCGCCGGAGGGTATCGTGTGACATGATCACCAAAGATATTTATATGTAAGACGACGAAGCGGCACCGCTCCGGCGCCGCACCGCCGCCGCAACGCATCGTGTGCTCGTATCTGACGTCATTGTACAGACGTGAACATTAATACTGTTAATCTAAAAAGGTTTACTATTTTGATAATCTCCCTTTTTGATACATTGGCCACTGTTTTTTTAATAGTTCCGCGAGGACTAGGATTTTCTTAGGTTGTAATTTATATCAAAATTCACCATGTTCAGTGGCTTAGCTGTGAAAAGTATATCATACTCATATTTTTATAACTGTTGGTATGTGACAATCTAAATGAGACTTCTATCTATTCCTAACTATATAGAATATCTTAGCATACCATAAATTCACCTTGCGGGTGCCGGGATAGTGTGGCAGAGAGGAATACTTCGAGAAGAGACAAACAGGTATAGGCTTAAGGATATCCTTTAAAATCAATTAATCCTTCTCTGCTCGTGTTTTTCTGTCTCGCTGCAGGGTCTTGTCATACTTGGTAAGATCCTACTATAGCTATTTACTAAAACCACTTTATTTTAATTAATTAATTAATTCAAAACTCTCTGCCCTTTGTATAGCTATATAGAAAGAAATATACCTACACTTAGCGAAATGGGAGTGTGTTATGACCAGTGCATTATAAAGTTGAGAAACTATTTTCATAAAGACGAGCGTCGTAGACTGTAACTTTTAGTTCATAAAAATACAATAGCGGTGTCATAGTAAGCTTTAAAAGTTAGTGTCGCAGACATAAGTCCCAACTTGTTTACGCGAAACTCGTAAAACTGAATTTTTATGTCGACGGATCCGATCGGGCGAACTTTTTTAATTTCTCTTTTTTATGTTTTCAATAAAACCCACAGTTTTTCTGGGTCGTGCGCGGACTGTAAAAATGATTAGGTACATTTTGTTCGCGCTCTGTTATTTGAACGAGTCCAATACATAAACTATGCCTTGTTTCAATTGAATACAAGTAGACGTAACTTTTTAGGTGAACATTATTATTGTGAATGTTTGTTTGTTGCTCTTTCACACCATACCTTGTACTATAAAAAAACTACTCTCCGACCATCATTAGTTCATAAAAATTTAAATTAGAAAATGAAAGAAAAAATTCTGGACTAGCAGATTGTAATGTTAAGGCATTAAATCTAATAGGTAAGTATATAAAATCACATAAAAATTTATGTAAAAAAGTGATCGCACTAAAGTAGAATTTTTTTTTGTTTATTTAGTAGGTAAGTGTGTGAAAAAATCGTAAAGTATTTATCACTCTTTTATACCTTCCAATTTTTAATCGCGATTTTAGTATTCGTGTATGAAAAAAATTTATATGGCAGAACAGAGCTTACAGATTCGGCTAAATTAGTTATATTAATATATTTCGACATATAGTATATTTCATACTAGTGGACGCCCGCGACTTCGTCCGCTTTTAACCTCTTTAATCCGGCCCTATCGCAAAATACATTCTTAACGGTTAGGTACCTATTAACTATAAACTATCTCCCTCCTGAATTTCTTCTTTTTAGAGCAGTTTTAGAGGTATCATGATGAATGACCTTTTGCATTTATTATATAAGATTAAGATACAAAATTTAGTGAAAGCCTCTCTTATTTAACGTGTCTAAGAATTAATAAATCCTTAATCTCATGAACCTGTCATGAGTGTTTAATATTTCAAGGTACCTTGAGATAAACGGCAGTGAGTCAAGCCATTACGCAGGGCATAAGTGCCGGGAACGTTCACATACGGCCTATAAGAGGTTTCCTCGCGCACTTCGCATAACTGAGCCTCCATTCGACCCTCAATGTGTTCCAGGCATTACGTTTATTTGATTCCACTGAAATATTGCGTAAGATAAACGCCGTGGGATGCTGTTAACACTCGTGTATGTGTAGGTACTTCCGGAATAATGTGGAAGGAACATTTTTTTTAATTAAGGTGTAGTTCTGTGTGATAGAGCTCTTCCAGGATGTACTAGTAGTAGGACATTCTTATTTCAGACATAATGCAACATTACTGTTTGGGTATAATGGTTTTTGATGTAGTTACAGGCACATGCAGCTTTAGAATAAGGTTGATGGACTGTTAGTCTCGGCCTCTCGGTGTTTATAAAAAAAAAAAAAACACTTTATTCACTGAACTTTATTATTTAAATATCTTCAACCGACCGACTTAAAGGATCACCTTCACGACTCACGAAGACTTGCAAAGGGTCTATAGGCGGCGAATGTTGTCAGGGCTTAGTCTTATTACTAGTCCAGACCGGCGGGCAGAAACCAGGTCCGTAGCTGGACAGCAATTCGGCTAATTACCAGAACGACTGGCTGTCGAACTGACCGAACAACTCAACTGTCAGAACGAGAGGCAGAGCAACGGGTTATATAGCAAATATATTGCTGACTGAACATTTATATCTATGTCAGTATGAATATGGAATTTAGGGATGTAACAGGACGCAGACCAGTGGAACCTGTTCCTATAGTATGTCAGCCTGCAAAGAGTTGCATATATGGTTATGAGAACCGTGATAGCCCAGTGGATATGACCTCTGCCTCCGATTCCGGAGGGTGTGGGTTCGAAAACGGGTCATGCACCTCCAACTTATCAGTTGTGTGCATTTTAAGAAATTAAATATCACGTATCGCAAACGGTGAAGGAAAAACATCGTGAGGAAACCTGCCTACCAGAGAATTTTCTTAATTAAATAATTCTACGTGTGTGATTTCTGCCAATCCGCATTGAGCTATCGTGGTGGACTATTGGCCTAAACCCTCTAATTCTGAGAGGAGACTCGAGCTCAGCCTCTTGACTCGAGCCCAATAAGGGTTGATAATGATAAATTTGGAAGCTTTTTCTATTTTAGCGTGTTATTCTATTAAAAACAACTTCATAACCTATATAAAAACAAATGGAAACAAGCTCAAATCTCCTATAAACCAAAAGGCCATAACGAACTTCGAGTGCCCGTACCATTATCTTTAATTTCAATTTGCAGTTTAGCCTCCATACTCCGAAGCTCCCTATTTAATATTCGACCCATTACCATTCGGTAGCGCATTTTACATAAACGAAGGCTCCCTCAGTAATAGTTATCGGTTATAAAATAAATAATATCAGATAACTAATGCTCATAGGAATAGCTGTAGGAGTTTTACCAACATCAGAAAAGCTCCTTAGGATTATACTTATGTGAGTTTGAGTACCAAAAAAAAAACTGGAAAAAAAGAATTGAAAAATTAAACTTCAAACTTGCAACAAGATTGAAGATGTCAGAGAATTTTTAGTTACTACTACTACTTCGACAAAAACAGCAAGAAACACGTCCTAAAAGTTTCAACCTGTCCCCATTAACCGGCGTAAATAAATGTAAACCCCTGACGAGCATTGTCATAACAGAAAAGGACTATTACTACTATAAACTACGCTATAATAACTCTAATAATTTATTAGATTTTATTACCCTTAATGTAGCCACTGTTCAACTCTTAATAAATGTTAGCAGTAGAGTAAAATTTAAAGAAAACTTTATAAGGTTTTGCTTTGAAATTGTAACAAAGCCTGTCTGAGCTAACGGAGTCTGAATAGATTGCCTTAGCGACCTAAGTATTCTCTTTGGCTATCTTTCGAATTATACTCCCAGAATAGATCGTGTTTTCATAAAAAAATGCTCTTAGAATTTGAGGTAAAAGTACCCATTTGAAAGATTCAAGATACGGCTAAGACGTTTTAAAAGGTAATATTTCACTGATAATGTATTCATAAAAATATGAAAACCTTTTCATTCATTTTTCAATTCGATTTGTAAAACCTGCTTTGATATTTGATATATATTTGCGACACAGAATAGACAACCCTAAAGTTAACGCTTTTAGCAAAGGAAATGTCGAATTAATATGATCATAAGTACTTATAGTAATAATTATTAGAATGTAGAATGTTTAAAGGAAACCTAAAATGCTTGATACATCATCATCCAATATTTCATGTAACTCAATATTTAAAATCAACTCAAAAAATGTAATATATTATGGTAGATTTAAAAAACATTACACCACCTTTAGGTTCAGCTGTGTGTGAGTAGAAACCTCCCTTTGTTTGATTGATAGTCTACAATCTTATGTATGTAATACAAAGAGAAGAGTTTGTATGTATGTAACCTTGATGGTTCGTTCGTTATTAACCCATATTCAGCTCACTGCTGAGCTGGAGTCTCCTCTCAAAGTGAGAGGGGTTAGGCCAATAGTCCACCATGCTGGCCTAATGCGAATTGGCAGCCTTCACATACGCAGAGAATTAAGAAAATTCTCTGGTATGCAGGTTTCTTCACGATGATTTTTTCAATCAAATTTCAATTTTTTATTTTTTATTTTTTCGTTTAAGACACGTGATGTTTAATTTCTTAAAATGCACACAACTGAAAAGTTGGAGGTGCATGCCCCGGACCGAATTCGAATCCACACCCTCCGGAATCGGAGGCAGAGGTCATATCCACTGGGCTATCACGGTTTCTTATGGTAGTATTTTCAAATTATGAGGAGTCCCATGAAATTAAAAAAAAAAAATCTCCCAAGAATAAAGACCACCCTGTACATAGGCGAAACATAGTGCCTTGAAAAAAAGCATTTCTACCGTCATATCGTGTTCGGAAATAACAAACGAACGTTTAAATGATCATTTCGTGACTTCACAAGTATTTTTGTTTCGCTGTGTCATTGTTTCATTAGAGATCGGCCTGTATTGTTTGGCAAATTACTTTTTATTATTGATTTCACATTTTTACGAACAGAATGAACATTTATGAAAAGAACTAAAACTGTTTGCTGACTTTCTTTCACGAGTAATTACGAAAAACGCGCGATACTAACGCGATACTGACGCGATATTAATACAGACGCACCTACTTACATGTAGCTATTTTGTAACGTTTTTAGAACTCAACAGAGCAAGTTCCGAATTCCTCTCTATTGTATTAATCTACCAGCCCAGGTTGAAGCAGTGTGGTCTAACCAAACTTCACATCGCTTCTTCTATAATGCTAGCCACTCACCATCCTATAAGCTGTTGTGTCACAATCCTACCTTTTGATCAGTTTGAAGGCGGTGCCAAGCCAGTGATGTTTTAATTCAAGCCATTTAAATTACACAATTTCTGTGGTTCTTTCAGAAACGGCTTTAACTAAAACATAACACTGGATTGGCACCGCCTTCAAACTGATCAGAAGGTAGCACATAGGTAAGATGTTATTTTTTGCTTTTTAGTTTAGGTTAATTTAGAGTTGGAAGTCGGTTGAATTTTTTTATTAAATTTTTTTTTAATTACTTAATGTAGCTAGAGAGAGAAACGTGCGTAGCTTGAATACAAAGTCAAATTATATCAATCTAAACCCACCAACCCGTATTAGTAACAGTAGGGTCTAAGTTTGAAATACCCTCTTCCCCTGTATTTGAATTCAGAACCGTATCATGAGAAACTACATAGGCTAATCTGTAGACCAACAGGAAAGTTAAAGAAGAAAATAACAGTGAAAATTACCAAAACCCCCTTTCTCCCTTTTATTTATCTTTGTTTCCAGTTTCGTCCAAAATATGACCAAGCACTTCAAAGAGTTGAAACGTATATCATCAATCAACGTCAACCCGATCGGTGTCTATACCTACGTCAGAAACATTTTAACTTTTTGACACATTCATTCAAAAGGGAAATTCCCTACATAATATTAATATTTATACGGCTACGTTGCCATGTCCGGTCAACGTAAATAGCCTGGCCATATTACCCCTAATATGGACATACTATTTACGTAGACTAGACATGGCAGCGAAATCCTATGCTGGAGAAATCCTAGGGGGCGTTTACACAGTAGAATTTCTCCAGCATCTAGGTATTAAGTATAACCAATATTCCCTTTCGATTCCCTTTCAATATTTCAATTCGAAATGAAACAGCTTTTACAACTAGTAGAGATTAATGTAGTTATTAAGACTGTGTGATAGATGGTACCTTTGATTATTGAATTCAACCCTTAATTGTTTTATAATTGATGCTTCTTATAAACATAAATTGTAGTCGCTTAAAGTGATTAACTGGTTCCGTAAAGAGGTTCTATATACGACCCGTGTTTGTATGCCTGTGATTTTTCCAAAACGACTGACCAATAGAGTAAGAGTTTTTAAATTTATTTTTTTCAAGGGAAGGTACTAAAGAAATGAAGGTACTTAGAACTCAGATATTATATTAACGTTTCTTTTGTAAAGCCAGATTGAACAGTATCAATTCAAAATTTATTATTTTTAAATATTATTGACGTAATTTCTTTTGAGTTACAATAAAAATCTAATTACCTAAGTGCTTCCTTGAAAAGGCAAAAACAAAATGAATATGCAGCGACTTTTACATTTGCCTTCATCGGAAATGGTAATTACGAACCCCATAAGCACTCCCAATTAACCTACCTTTTTAATAATTAGTCCTCTTCATTATCTTAAAAGCACTTTCTGACCATAGTGACACGGATTTTTAACAATGAAATAGGTTACATAGTAATTAAATGTTATATTAAATAGTTACTCGCGAACTTAAGAAAATAATTGTGTATGCAATTGACATATTTTGTAACATGCTTAATAGAAGTTTTGAGTAAATAGATTTATCCAGAAATGGAAAATTATTTTTTCGACCTGCATAAACTTTTGCTATTTATTTATATACATTTTAAGATTGAGGAATATATTTTTAAGGAAAATAATCACGTTTTTTTGACGTGACAACGTCTTATAATTCGATGGCTGCACATTCGAAAAAAGATGGCGTCATGCGTCGTTCCCTTGCTCTAGGGTTGCCAACTTTTTTTTTCAAGAAATATAGGTCTATGAAGATTATTAAACAGATATTTTGTTTGTTAGATTATTTAAAAATGCAACCATTCCATCAGTATTTTCTTACGACGTTGTCACGTTCAACTATCGTCAGTAAACTGACTTTACAGACAACCGATTTTCTTTTATGACTATAATTCCGAGGTGGCACCTGAAACTAAAGTGCTAATCGACCCCTCACAGGTGGAAAGATGATATCCAGCGGGTAACAGAAAGTCTCTGAATGCATTTGGCTCAAAACCGTAGCGTTTAAAAGTCTAAGTAAGATGAGCAAATTTACGGCTTATGATGGAAGTCTTAGCTACAAGAGGCCTATGTATAGCAGTGAACGATCATCGGCTGACAATGATGGTGATTAAATAAGTATAATCCAGTCCTTTCCAATTAATCATTAAAACTGTTGTAGGAGTAACACAAAAGTATATCTATATATGGGACTTTTTGTCGTGTCTGGGTTGCATTCCTGCTACAGTTCGTCAGTTTTTCGCGGAAATAGCAAAATAATTACATAATTAATTTCTTATGTTAACATATTAAATGCACCAGTGAATATGACTTCATTAGAGTATTTTAAGAAATTAAATATCACGTCTCAAACGGTGAAGGAAAAACATCATGAGGGAACCTGCATATCTAAGAATCTTCTTAATTCTCTACGGGTGTGAAGTCTGCCAACCTTCTCATTCTGTGAGGAAACTCGAGCTAAGCAGTGAGCCGAATATGGGTTGATAATTATGACATATTAAATTAAAATACCAATTTTTATACTTAAGAATAGAGTAAATTTCATTTATATTTCACAATTCGAATTGCTTTACAAAGTAAATAACGGCAGAAGAGATCTTGAAAATTCAGGATTAAAATTCCTATCCTTTATTTAGAGGAAAGTCAATATAATGAAACGAAAGCTGCGTAGGTATTGGAGATTCATTCACGATCTTCCAGCAAATATATTCGAGTACAATGGAATGGCTTCTCGACTTTTCCTCACTGATTTTCAATTCAACATTTCGTGGTGGAATATTTAAATATAGATATCTTAATCTTACGCCATTTTGAAAGTACTTATAATTTTGTACGTACAAATTTTTATTACAGAAAAATATTGGATAGAAGCAGGCGTTACTTTGCGGAAGTTCATCATGAATATATAATAATTTATTTATTTTGCTATCATCCGCGAAAAGCCGACGAACTCATGCGACAACGTCACTCAGGTCCGACAAAATACTCTCTACGTACGTGCGATTGCATGTTGTAGAGTCATCATACATCTCCTGAGGATGCTCCGGTTTCGGGGTGAAACGTACGTAGAGAGTATTTTGTCGGACCTGGGTGACGTTGTCGCATGGGTTCGTCGGCTTTTCGCGGATAATAGCAAAATAAAACATACATACAGCCGAGCGTAGATCCTCCTCCTTTTTGGAAGTCGGTTAAAAATCTTAAAAATGGATTTTTCTATTTTTGCGGTTTTACTTTGATCGAAATCTACGAATTTCAAATATCGCAATCAACGATTCCCGTCCCCAAATCTATAGGTGAATTGATCAATGGTGTTTTAGTAACATGATAATATTGTTACTATTGCGCTGTTCCTTTGGAGGAAGATCAGCTGCATTTCCATCATTATATATCATTTGACAGCCTCCGTGGTGCAGCGATATGCGCAGTGGATTTACAAGAGCCCTGGGTTCAACCCTCGGCTGACCTGTTTGTATTTCTTAATTGGTCATTGGTTAGGTCTGGCTAGTGGGAGGCTTTCTCTATTTGCCACCTTACCGGCAAATACCACCCTGCGATTTAGCGTTTCGGTGCAATGTCGTGTAGACACCGAAGGGGTGTGGATTTTCATCCTACTTCTAACATCCTACTTTTTAAGCCACTTCCATCTTAAATTGCATCATCACTTACCATTAGATGAGGTTCTAGTCAAGGGCTAACTTGTAAATAGTGAAAAAAATCATCATCATCATCTACTTATATGCATGTTATTTTCTTTCAAAACTTAAGAGGTCTATTAAAACACTTTCAGTCGTGTCTAACCTACAGAGTGGTCATATCCGGTCAATTATTTTTATTATTATTTAATATATCAATACTACTAAAAAAATACTACTAAAAAATATTTATTTTGATAAACCAGGCCACTTCATCCAAGATTTCAAACTTTTATTCATCATGTCAGCCGATGGACGTCCACTGCAGGACATAGGCCTTTTGTCTCACATCAATCATTCAAACATCACGATACTGAGCCATCTGCATCCAGCGAATACCTTCGACTCTCTTGATGTCGTCAGTCCACCTGGTGAGGGGTCGACCAACACTGCGCTTTCTAGTGCAGGGTCGCCATTCCATCACCTTGGGACCCCAACGGCCTTACGCTCTTCCAACTAAGTGCCCCGCCCATTGCCACTTTAGCTTCGCGACACGTTGCATGTCTATGACTTTAGTTCTTCGGATCTCCTCATATCTGATTCGATCACGCAGAGATACTCCTAGCATAGATCGTTCCATCGCCCGCTGTGTGATTCTGACTTATTCTTATTCTTATGAGGCCCAACTTTTATTACCTACTAATTTATATATGACGTTTGTTCTATACCGAGGATTGGATTAACAATTCCTCCAAATGCTGGCAACACAATGACGATGTTTAGTAGCGATAATCACTCAACATCAACCCATTTCACTATTTAACCTTCTCTTGAGAAAGGTAGTTTATAGTCAGGTCAAGCTATAAACCATGACATAAAAGATCTTTAGGAGTTTTGTTCTTAAATAAAATATTCAGTTGATTTTGTTGTTTATGCTCCTGCATAAAATGGTTGAATAAATTATTCTGTCACATAAGCGTACTCGTAGCAAAGGGTTGATTATCCCCTTCTGCGACAAAGTGCTGAGATCCCCCTTTTCTTGAATAATCAAGTCGAAGTCTTATTTAATTAATGTGTTGATGAAAAGCGAAAGAAGATTTCATTAAAAATAAGTAATAGGTACAACTTTGATTTAAGAAACGGAATTCTTTATTAAAAATTTTGGTGATTGAATAAAAAGCTTTTAAACAGAAGTTTGACGTTTATATTTTGTCTAAAACAGAAATACATAACCGAAACAACTTACCAACCAGAGAATAAGAAAAAAAGTGTGTCAGCTCCGTCGCACGAATGGAGTTTACTCTTTTCAATAGCAACGCCTGAAAAGTGAAAGGTGCGCAACCGAGATGCAGCGCTGCGTGCGCGCCCGCCAACAGCGTGCACGTGCGTGCGGACGCGCTAGGCATGTGCACGCTATGGCGGCTACGTACGGTGAAAGGTGCGCAGAATAGGTTGCGCACAAAAAACGTACCGAGGGGTATAAATGAAAAATCGATTGTTAAGGAGTAAACTCCAATAAGTTATGAAATGACGTGCGTTACGTTTTTTGTGCGCAACCTATTCTGCGCACCTTTCACCGTGCGCTGTGCCGCCAACAACTTGCACATCGCACCCATGTGCACGCTGTAGGCGGGTGCGCACGCCGCGGCCTGCTGCACCTCGGTTGCGCACCTTTCACTTATAAGGCGCGAGTATTGAGACGTGCTTCGAGCTAACTTTTTGTTTTTTTTAACATACACACTTTTTTTTGTTGGTAAACAGTGCACATCGAGTAGGGCTTTAGTAATACTTATGTTAAAGAAGACTAAATGTATAGAATTGTAAAATAACTAATAGACTTTATAATATACTTCACATTATATATTTTACTCTTACAATGATATAATCATTAAACAAACAAGCCCAATAACATATAGTATATAGGTATAGTCGCCTATACAGCATACCCTATGTACGTCTCAATACACTCACAGCTAAATTAGAAAGTTGCGCACTAAAGGTGCGCACCAAAAACGTGACACTTTTTCGTTAGTTCAGTTGGTTTTACCCCTCGGATTTTTCTCATACCAGGCGCCTTATATATAAAAAATCGATTCTTAAGGAGTAAACTCCAATAAGCTATATTGGCTTAGTTTAGATTCAAAATTGAATAATAAGACGGCTAACGGCCAGTTTCTTCATCGCAAGTAACAGTCAAAGTAACGTCATAAATCAATAGTGACGGTCTTATTCACTGAAAAATAAAGTCTTCTTTACTACTTACTACTTTAACTTTTACTTTACTGCTTTACATGAAGAAACTGGCTGTAAGACACTACAAGTGACGAAAGTCAAATTCAAAATAAATTTATTTTAATTAGGCTTAGTTTAGAAAGTAATTAGAACGTTGTTATGTCATGATTTAATGGTGATGATTAAAGTCGAAAACTTAACAGTTAATTTAGTTTTGTTCCAAACAAATTTTTGTTTTGACCTACAAAAGCCCATAACAAACTTAGCCAGGGTTTATTTTACAATGTTATCTAGTCAACGAGTGTTCAATATAAAAACAAAACTACTTACATAAAAACAAAGGCAAGTATAACTCACTCTGTTTGTACGGCAAAAAGTTCCGTGCCGTCCCTTCGTAGCTCCCTTTGCAAAATTAATTCGCCGTTACGTAGACCACTCCTGGCAGAGTGGACGCGGAGTGGTCAAATTGGGGAGCGACTGTTTGAGGGTTTGCTGAGTTGAATCACTATGGACTGCGTACTTTCATATTCGAATACAAACAGTGCTTTGTGTTTTTTATACAAAAAGGAATGAAGTTTTTCACGATGGTTCCCAGTGAAGCTGATTGAACAAACTTCCACATTCCAATGACTTTTTCAATTTGATACTTATATTATAAATGCTGTATGTCTATTGGTTTTGCAAGACTAAACCGCTGAACCGATTTAGACGAAATTTGGTATAGTGATAAATGATACCTTGGAACTAAACAAAAAGTACTTTTTGTCACGAAAATAAAAGTAGAAGGAATTAAAAGATAGGTTACAAAATTGTGGGGAAAGTCCTTCATTTTTCAAGTGATATTAATAAAAATCATGTTTCTAGCCTTTAAAAAGAAAATCCTTCAGATTAACCCAACAATCTTGGCTGCAGCTATAGGTATGGTGGTAGTACTTTCTCCGAATGATTTCTGTGACGAATGAGGAATTTTCTCTACTCATCATTATTTCGTTCTTTATCAACCCATATTCGGCTCACTGCTGACCTCGAGTCTCCTTTAATAATAAGAGTGGTTAGGCCTTAGTCCACCACGCTAGCCTAATGCGGATTGGCAAACTTCACACACGCAGAGAATTAAGAAAGTTCTCTGGTATGCAGGTTTCCTCACCTTTTTCCTCATGTTTTCCTTCACCGTTCGAGACACGTGATATTTCTTAAAATGCACACAACTGAAAAGTTGGAGGTGCATGCCCCGGACCGGATTCGAACCCACACCCTCCGGATGTTACCATCATACCGTTAACCGCGTAGAAACAATTATGGGTCTAAGAATATATCATTCATATTGACGCCCATGTCATCATTTTGATTAATAGAACTGGACGCCCATTATTTATTGTATTTCCTACAAGACGATTAATCTGGAAGGGCAGAAATAAATAATTCAAGGTCTGCTGAATCACGTAGGTACCAGTTCAACCGAAATTTCCTTTCCTATGTAAATAAGGCCTTCGTCAAGATAAGGCAGACGTGGAGGTCGTATTTTTCATAATATTTTTGTTTGTCCACCGATTCCTTAGGAAAGATTACTTTATACGCATTAATATAAATAAGCGGCTTTCTTTTGTTATTTTGGTCCATAATGTTACTTTAGGCACAATGCCCCAGCACAAAGGATTTTCAAGGACGTTAACAAATGATCCAGGACTACCCCTTGATTATTGTTTTAGACAGTGTTATCTTTCGCCTAGTTACTCTAAAGAATATTTTACGATAGGAATATGTAAGATCTTCTCTTGTTCTTAACTTACATATACAAGTCCTTATTTTACAATTATTTGACGCGTTCTTGTATAATAATGTCAATGATCGAGTTAGGTAGGTCCAATTTCGAGAAAGAGGTGAACCGCCGAATCCAACTCGGCTGGGCTGCATTCGGGAAACTTCGTGACATCTTTTCGTCCGAAATTATTCAGTGCTTGAAGACAAAACTCTTCGTACAGTGCGTGTTGCCAGTGATGACCTATGGTTCCGAGACTTGGTTGCTAACTATGGGCCTTATAAGAAGGCTTAGAGTCACACAGCGGGCGTTGGAACGAGCTATGTTAGGAGTATCTCTGCGTGATCGAATCAGAAATGAGGAGATCCGCAGAAGAACCAAAGTTACATAGCTCAACTAGTTGCGAAGCTGAAGTAGCAATAGGTGGGGCACATAGTTCGAAGAGCCGATTGACGTTAGGGTCTATCGGCTAGGGCACAGTGTTGGTAGACCGCCCACCAGGTGGACTGACGACATCAAGCGAGTCGCAGGGATTCACTGAATGCAGGCGGCTCAGTATCGTGATGTTTGGAAGTCCCTACAAAAAGCCTATGTCCTGCTACAGTGGACGTCCATCGGCTGATAATTATGATGATGATGATTATAAATTCTTGGAAGCATCGACTCTGTCTATCAGAAAATAAAAAAATACTATCACTAATATTGTAAAATTTGAAAACATCAAATGTTTCAAAAGTATTAACTCAGGCATTACGAGTAATTGAAGAAGAAGGGGAAGGAATATGGGTCGTTAAAAGGTCTTACTAATATTCTATTGAAAAACTTAGCGGATCTATGATGGCTAGCAACGACACGCAGTTGGTACACAATAACACAATTGTAAGTGGGTACTTAGATAGTAAATAGTTGTTATCCGAAGGTTTCGTTACAACAACATTCAGTGTGCAACAACATTGGTGAGATTTTAACATAATATTAGTGCACAATTCCTATAATCGATAAAGAAGTTCAGTGTGTATTAAAATATGAACTATCTGGTATACTTTTTTTCTGTATTTTTCAGGAGTCCTTAGGATCTATGTGGGTGAAGTAATAAGAAATTATATGAGAATCATGGTAATTTGGTCCACGCGTCAAAAACGCAGAAGATATTAAGAAAACTTCCTCCTGCAGGTATACAATAAAAGGTGAGAACGGCTTCCACAATGAAACCAATAACAGTTTAAGCGAGGCGGTAAATTCCCCTCCGAGACCGCTCCGGAACAATATGTAAACTTCGATACCGCATCTTTACTGCAGCTCCATAAAATAAATAACAGTCTTTATCTTTCTTGGCCCCAAGAGCGCTGTTAGGAAAGCTTTTATGAGAATTTCTTGACTCGATATTATATCCTTTATTGAAAACTCCCTAAAACATCTATAAAAGTTCAATGTAATTTTTCTCCAATATAAAAAACATGCGATTATGCGGAAACACAGCAGATGCTTATTTACTGCAGCCGTGGTTTTATCCGGGACGGTTTGTAAAGGCAAGGCTGGAGACCCCTGTGTGTATGGGTTCTGAGCGTGTTTGTCTTAAGGCGCTTTACATCCTCTAAACTTGTGTATATGTAAACGAGTGTATATTTACTAGAACTAGTTTATATTTTGACGGCCTCCGTGGCGTAGTGGTAAGATTTTCTCAATTAGTCCAGGTCTGGCTGGTGGGAGGCTTCGGCCGTGGCTAGTTACCACCCTACCGGCAAAGACGGACCGCCAAGCGATTTAGCGTTCCGGTACGGTGCCGTGTAGAAACCGTGATGCAGTCTAAGATGGAAGCGGGCTAACTTGTTAGGAGGAGGATGCAAATCAACACTCCTTTCGGTTTCTACACGACATCGTACCGGAACGCTAAATCGCTTTTCGGTACGTCTTTGTCGGTAGGGTGGTAACTAGCCACGGCCAAAGCCTCCCAAGCCACCACCAAAGCCTCCCAAGCCACCAGCCCGACCTGGACCAATGAAGAAAACCTCAATCGGCCCAGCCGGGGATCGAACCCAGGACCTCCGTCATGTTAATCCACCGCGCATACCACTGCGCCACGGAGGCCGTCAACGCCGCGTCTGAGCCATTTGAGCGCGTATTAGTATAGATATAGGGTCTAGAATATACCCTACTTACCGTTGGACCGGGAACTACCCTATTCCCAAAGCCACCATAATCAAAACTCCATACTTGCTTAATTAAAAAATAAATTTTATAAAAAGACCATATCTAAGCATAAAAAGTCTGACCATGTTCTTTAACCAAAAACACTTAATTTAATAACGAAATTAAATGCATTTCATGTTAAAAACTTATATTGCAATACCTTCGTACCGATTAACTAGAGAGTCCATAGCTAATCGATATGGATGTCGAAGCAAATTAAACCGAAGTCGTCGTTCGCTTTGCATAGCTCTTGAAATTCAAATTGTTCAGTTCGCATCGAGCCCCTGTCTGGCTAGACACAATGATTTTCTAAAATCCTTTAATATTTATAAATCTGTTATCTGTAAAGCTGTTGAGAATATTTGACGAGAGGGCAACGTTTTAAAAATGAATATCTATCCAATTTGCCAATTGGATAGGTGACGGGTACTAAGCCCTCATTCGCACGAGAGTTTTTTTAACGGACGTTAAAAAAGCGTTCAAATACAACAAATGCATTCCCAAGTATATGTTCACACGACAGCGTTTTTACTCGTAAAAACGTTATTTGGGCAGTGTTGTATTTTCAATTTTGGGCATTGGAAATATACCTTCATTTAACTTTATACTTTAGACGCTTTTTTAAAATCCGTTAAAAAATCTCTCGTGCGAATGAGGGCTAAAGGTCGGAATTTTAAATTTTCTCCTACAGGGATAGGAATTTGAAGACGTAAAACTAATTTTAAGAGTAACTATGTTGAATAACAAGACTTCTACAATTTTCTCATAAATTAATAGTAAGTATGGTGTTGTCCATAATATTACTTTTTAAAATCTTTTATTTTATTTTTTTTAATGTTTCTTGAAGAAAAATACATTTTTTTATCACTTTTCTAGGGCAAAATGTTCGCCAGTGTACCAAAGTAACATTTGCAGCTGTATTTTTTTTTGTATTATTTTTTTCTGTTACCAACATGTTTAACAAATAACAAAAAGAACAAACAACCCAATTTTTTTCTTCAAAAAATATCGTAAAACTGAGGCTGTCAACTATCTTAGCTTGTTGCTCAATTAAAGATGAATTACAAATATATAACACGTGGTAGCAATCTTTTTTTGATAAAGTAATGATTTCATTATCAAAGTAGAATTATAAAGATTTTTTTACATATAAGAAAATTGCCGGGTGATTGGTTCAGGCCTTTGCCGGCGATGGGCAGTCCACGATACGTTATGCGAGATCGTAGATTTTTGCGATCCGACGACGCGCCGTAGTGTTGTGGTTTCACCCTAACATTTAATATAGCGGCATCGCGATAATGCACGAGTTAACATCATCCCACGCGATTTGTCTTTCGTAACAATTTTCCTCGGTTAATATGTCAGCAGAGTCAAATTACGAGAGTCGTGAAATGCCGAGTACATAATACGGGGAGACAGATGGGAGGCACAGCTATGCGAAGTATGCTTGGAATCGCTTTACGGGACGTATATGAACGTTTATAAGTAAAAGCACTTGCGTTTTGGCCTGACCTAAAACAGTTACTTTATGAGAAACCTTGCAGTTTTAGTTCCGAGTTAACTAAAACGAAATATTGTCAATATTACCACCTCGCAGTAATGTGATGTACTTGTATTATGTACTAGCTGATGCGGCTCGGTTTTACCCGCGTGGTTCCGGTTCCCGTAAGAAAACGGGGATAATATAACACTGAAAGAATTTTTCAAAACGGACCTGTAGTTCCTGAGATAAGCGCGTTCAATCAAACAAACAAACTCTTCAGCTTTATAATATTAGTATATTATGTATTGGACAAGTTTGACGCCTATTTAAATATTATTTGCGCTTATGAAAATGAGTGCTTTCGAACCGAAATACTCGTGCTTGAAATAGACTTATTTTTAATTTTCTTCCTATAATATTTAAGGCTTGCGCGTAAGCCATATTCTTTATGATAAGAAGAGCTGTTTCCTCACTAGTCGACTTCAAAAATGAAAAAGGTTCTTTAATTTGTCTCGTATGTATATTTTATGTTTGCACTAATTATTAGCCTAGCGGAAGGCCTAGCGGAAGGCCGTGACTTCATTCAGTTTTTCACAAATGTCGAGGAAAACATGATTTTTCCGAGATGAAAAGTAGAATATTTGTTAATCCAGAGTAAAATCTATTTCTATTCTAAATTTCAGCCAAATTGCTTCATTAGCCGCAGCGTAATGGAGGAACAAACAATCACACTTACACACAAACTTTCGCCTTTATAATATTAGTGGGATTTTGATTGCCTTCAATCTGATCAGTAGATAACATAGGTATTTTTGTAATGTACCTACATAAACATAATCTCAACTTAATGCAAATTTTCAGCATGACTTTTTATTCTGGTTATGTTTTCTTCTTTTGATGTACCCAGTATGAGAAAATATATTATAACTTTTACGAGTATATTAAACAAAACAATAAATTTTACACGTATGTTTTCATTCTTTATTTTTCCAAATTTCCATTTCTGTGTATAGTAAGGCCATAAAATGTCTCAACTCAATAAATTTGTAGACGAGAAGTTCGTTAAAGTAACACACGACGACGCTATAAATTTTATGCAGTTTCAGTTAGCAGGGAAAAGAACTTTGTACTTGCTATAAATCTGTTGAACGACCATATGTATCACATTAGTGTTCATTTACACGAGCGGCAGCTGCTGCTGTCGACTGCAGTCGACTGCCGTTGGCTGTCGCCGAGACGTTGCTGACGCTGACTGCAGTCGCCGACGCCGTCGCCTGCCGCCGAGACGTCGCTGACTGCAGTCGACTGCACTCGGCGGTAGCAGCTGCCGCTCGTGTAAATGAACTCTTAGTTCTATGACATATTTTTAAAACAAGTACATTATTACATGTTTTAAAAATATGTTTTATCTAATGTTGTATCATAATATTCCAATTATGAAATAAAAAAAATATATTATAATGACTTATTACATAAAGCTTTCGTGTCTTTATTATAAAACGCACTTTGTTCGTTTTATAAAATGCAACATTATGCAACCGTTTTAAAACCTACTTTTCCGGTCAAAGGCCTGCACGTCAAACTTTTTAGTTATGTGCATTTTAAGAAATTAAATATCACGTGTCTGAAACGGCGAAGGAAAACATCGTGAGGAAACCTGTATACCTGAGATTTTTTTTAATATTCTAGGTGTGCGAAGTCTGCTAATTTAGCCAGCGTTGTGGACTAAGGCCTAAACCCTCTCATACGGTGTGGGTTCGAATCCGGTCTGGGGCATGCACCTCCAACTTTTTATACGTGTGCAATTTAAGAAATTAAATATCACGTGTCTCAAACGGTGAAGGACAACATCGTGAGAAAACCTGCATATCAGAGAATTTTCTTAATTCTCTGCGTGTGTTAAGTCTGCCAATCCGCATTGGGCTAGCGCGGTGGACTATGGGCCTAACCCCTCTCATTCTGAGAGGAGACTCGAGTTCAGCAGTGAGCCGATTAAGTTTTGATAACGACGAAGTGAATTAAAAAAAATACTAGCACTATTTTTACGTAAATTTAACATACAATAGCATTTCCACGAGTAATTATTATAACGAAACAAAATGATAACTCCATGAGTAATTCATGAGCGCGAATGCCGAAAATTGTTCCAACAATAAATGTTAATCACTTCGATGAAACTGCGTGTTTTAAAAGCACCATAACAACCGCATTCGTTGCGCTGAAAATGTTAAAGGTTATGTGAAAAACCGTAAAGGGCAGAATTGAAATGAACCGAGAGCCTGTGATGGCCAGATATATTACATTTTAGGAAGACTGTTTGTCAGCCTAAGCTCCTATTATCAACGATACTATTCAGACATGTTACGTGCCTACAAAATCACTGTAATAAGTAATACGAACTTAGCTACTCCACTGCACATATTTGTGTTTGCACGAACATGAAATGTTTGCAACATACTAGTTGCAAAATTTAGCGTTCCGGTACGATGCCGTGTAGAAACCGAAAGTGGTGTGGATTTTCATCCTCCTCCAAACAACTTAGCCCGCTTCCATCTTAGACTGCATCATCACTTTCCATCAGGTGAGATTGTAGTCAAGGGCTAACTTGTAAAGGATAAAAAAAAAGAAAAAAATAACGGAAAAAGTAACTATGTTTATACGGCAAGGTTCATACTATAATATTGCTGCATATCTGATGCTTTTATTGAGATGTCTAGAAATGACGCTGCTAATATTTTTATAGCTGTAGAAATTATACCTGCCACTGGGGGCCTTGTAGGGTTAAAACCATGCAAAGGCACCAAAGATCGAATTTACAAGACAGGGGTCCTGGGTTTGATCCCCGGATAGGTCTGGCCGCGGTAGTAGTAGTTACCACCATACCGACACAGACGTACCGCCAAGCGATTTAGCGTCCGGTACGATGTTACGTTTAAACTGAAACGGGTGTGGATTTTCATCCTCCTAAGAAGATTGCCCGCTTACATCTAAAATTGCATCATCACTTACCATCTGAGATTACCAGGTGAGATTGTAGTCAAGGGCTTACTTGTAAAGATTAAATAAAACAGTCCTCACTCTGTAATTGGCAACCGTACTTATCTATGGTAGCAGTATAGGCTGAATAATTGTCAGCCTGCCTATCCTATAATGTGGTATGTGTGGCCATTGCAGGCAAGGCAGAAGCTCAAATGAAAATGAGTGACACAGCGGAACGTTAATTGTGTGAAGTCATGAGGCATTAGTATGAACTGGAGTTTCGCAATTAGAAATGTTCAGTTCTCATAACGATTTCTATATTACTGGCAAGTCATTGCTGTCTTTTTAATTCATAGATTTAGGATTCGGTACAAGTACCTATAATTCTATGTTTTAATTACTGATGGACTGTGGTCACGTTAAAACTATATTCTGGTTATTGCATCTCACTGGACACTAACTATAAACCAATCTACTAAAATATGGTCATTTTGAGAATTAGTTTTAGGTTTAGTAATAATTTTAGGTAAATTAAAAATAAGTTATTTTTCATTTATTTTCATTACCTACATTAAATTACATTTCATTTCACTTTAGAGTTTGAATTTAAAAAAATTTTGAATGCCATTTCATATTTTCTTTATGATTTATGAACAGATTTTTAAAACTGTAACTCTAAAAGTGATGGACTTTCCGTACAAACTTTCAAGGTTCATCATCATGAACCTTCTCCGTATTATGGTCTTAAACCGTGCCAAGGTTCATTTGAATTCATTCATAGTTTCAGCGTGATGCTCGAATAACAGAAAAACACGGACAGATAGACAAAAAATCGAAAAAAAATATTTTTAGTTTCAGTATCGATTATATAATGTCCCCCAACAAAAATTTCAAAATATCTTCATTGTACAGAATGTACAAATATTTTGTATACAGAAAGCAGGGTCACAAACCACTGTGCCACTTGGTTGTGGAAAATAAAGGTATAGATTGTTTTAGCCGATAGATTTTTGTTTAAATCTGGCAAAACTTGACCTGCAGTTGAACTCACGGTCCACTGAATTGTTCAGAACAAATGTTTGCTCGTTCCATCGATGTTTGAATAGGTCTGAATGGAACTACTCGGTCTCCGTGCTTAAGCACAAATATATCAGCTTTTCGGAATGGGAAAGAGCTCAATTTATATACCTAATACCAGATATTTTTCGTTACTTTGTCCGTGTCAATTTCAGTCTCCCTTTGTGTAGTTTTGTGCAACACCTATAAAATATTTGAAGAAAAATGTTTAAGAATTCAATTATTTTTTCTACTAAAAAATGTTACACACATTCATGTTGTGAAATTTAGAGCTTTTTTTCATCATCATCATCATTATTAACCCATATTCGGTTCACTGCTAAGCTCTCTTACAATGAGAGGGGTTAGACCAAATAGTCCACGCTGGCCCAATGCGGATTGGCAGACTTCACACACGCAGAGAATTAAGAAAATTCTCAGATATGTAGGTTTCCTCACGATGTTTTTCCTTCACTTCTTAAAATGCACATAACTGAAAAGAAAAGAGCTTTTCTTATCGCAAACAAATAAATTCAATAAAAACGAAATCGCAGTCTCCGCTGATAAGTTCATAAAAACAATTTCAATTACTTTAATTTCATTGTAACTGTCGTAGTAGATTAAAGTTTGATAATAAAAATAATTAATGTTATATTTTACAGTAATATTTGACAGGAACAAGCAGAAATAAGTATGGCTGAAAGATTGTTACAAATAACCCCACTACTAAATTTTCCTGTAATTTCACCGACAACCATTGCCAACGGAATGCAGTGCTGGAAATCAGCTATGATGTTTAACAGAAATACGTATGACAGAACTTGATTGCCAACAGAATGTAAATACGCTAGAAAACAGCAATGCTGTTTAGCAGAAATAAGTATGACAGAACTTCGCCGAAAGTCTGTTACGAATAACACCACTACTAAAACCATGCTATAACTTTATTTGAAAATTGAATGCACTTTCTATTTACACAACTTAATTCCCCCAAAAAGTAACTGTAAATGCTTTGTGCAAAACACTCGTAGCTTTTAGCAAGAGGGCAGAGAGAAATCCAAATAGCTGCTGGTTAAAACTTTTTCAATAGAAAACATTCGCCTCCTGTAAATAATCTGCAAAAGCTTTGTCCAGATTTAGCGAAACGACAACCTTACCCCTTGCAATTTAGTAATCGCGTTAGGTAATGGTTGCATATAAATTGCTCTTTTGTTTGCCATTGTGCCATCAGCGCCATTGTTTGTTGGCCCCCTTGCCTCATTACGTCACTTTGTTGTTGTAAACACCTCTATGTACAGCTAAAAACCGATTTCCAATTGTTAGAGCCCGTTTTGACTTCGGATGTTACTGCGTCGGTACAGATTTATCGTATAGTTTTTCGGTATAGTATAGTTGACGTAATAAGCATTGATACATAATATACATTGATACATGATAGATAGACATGACATTTCCTGTAAGAATTAAACACTTTAATGAGCCTACCTATAAATTAAAGCCTATGCACACTTATCAGAACGCATTTGAACATCAAATGACGTCTGTACTATTTTCGGCGTATGATTACTAGATTACGTGTAATATAATCTTTTTTTTATTCTTTACAAGATAGCCCTTTACTACAATCTTACCTGATGGTAAGTGATGATGCAGTCTAAGATGGAAGCGGGCTAACTTGTTAGGAGGTGGATGAAAATCCACACCCCTTTCGATTGTTTACTTTTGAGAATTATTTCTTGCGTTATCCTATTAGTATTTTTTGCGTAGAGGGCTTGTGATTTATGCCTAAGAGTTGAACAATGAAATTGTTTGCTATAATTACATATAAGAGTGCACGGGCTGAAAACTGTTCAAGCATATTATATTCCTACTTGTCCTTATAAACCAATTTTCTGGAAGTCGTCATTCGTAGCACAGGGTACTATAGACCATCGAGGCAGGTAAAACAAAAAAAAATCACATAATATATGTTTATTATATAATATATGGTTATTAAACACGCTGGATATTTATCTATTTTTAACTGAACTGGCTATCTTATAGCTGTCACCATTACCTTAATTCAAAGAACAAATTCTTAATTAACGCTCCCAAGATGTACTAAAATAACATTCAACAAGATAACAAGTGTTAAAATCATCCCACGCCATTTGTCTCTCGTAAAGTTTCTCAGTTAATATTTCAGTGGAATCAAATTACGCAAGTCATAAGACTCCGGGAACATATTGAGGGACGGGTGCCTCAGTTATGCGAATTGCGAGAACATCTTATGGGCGTTATGTGATTTTCAGATGTTTTTCCTCACGTAATGGTCTACCTATTGCCGATAAGTTTGTAAGGCTAAATAAAGTTTAATAATGAAGTATTCAATGTTTCAGGATAAGATATTTTAGCCTCTAAAATATTTTTTTAAGAGTTTAGGTACAAATGATTAATTTAAATAGTTTTGTAATATTCAATATTGAGTTCAATATATACTAGTTGTTGCTTTATTTTTATCATCTTTATTTAATTTTAATAAGTACCTACTAGCGGACGCCCGCAACTTCGTCTGCGTGAAAATTGATGTAAACTTTCAACCCCTATTTTATCTCCTTTTATTTATATTTTCGCATGTTTTTCTTAAATATCCAAGTAACTCAAAATAAATAAATATAAATTAAATATCATTCTGGGCACTTTACCAATGATCGTCGATTCGGACAAATTCTACGACGCCTGAGCCTTTAGATATAATTTAAATTTAGTATATTTTCTTTTTAATTTTTATAATATGTAGTTATAGATATTTAGGTACGTAGTTTTAATATTATTGTAAAACTTTATAAAATTGGATAAATAAAACATACCTTAGTAACTCAAAACATTAACGATTTATATTAAAAAAACTTCAACCCATGTTTAACCCTTTAGGGGTAGAATTTTTAAAACCTTGAATGTTTTTTAGTTTTTTAGAATTTTTAGTATTTTCTAGGTAGTACCTACTCATGTTTTTACAAATGTAACTTAAAAATGATCGACTTTTCATACAAGCTTCAAACCCTTCTTTCACCCACTTTTGATATTATTTTCGTGACAAAAGTACCCCAAAATCTTTATATTATGGTCTTACTAGCGGACGCCCGCGACTTCATCCGCGTGGAATTTAGTTTTTCACAAATCCCTCGGGAACCATGGATTTTCCGGGATAAAAGGTAGTCTATGTGTTAATCAAGGAATTTCAGCTAATTCCGTTCAGTAGTTGAGGCGTGAAAGAGTAACAAACATTCATATCATCAAAATCATTAGTTTTCGCAAATCTCGGGAAACCATGGATTTTTTCGGGATAAAAAGTAGCCTATGTCTTAATCCAGAGTAAGATTTATTTCCATTCCAAATTTTAGCTAAATCACTTTAGTAGTAGCGGCGTTATAGAGTAACAAACATCCAAACATCCATACAAACTTTCGCGTTTATAATATTAATAGGCATGCAATGCAAAGTTTATTTTTGCATTCCATTCTGTAGTTTCAGCGTGATGACCGGTCAACAAAAAAAACACGGACAGACAGACAGGCAGAGAGACGCGCGGTCGCGCGTCACAAGCAAATATTCAATCCTTTGGAAGAATGAGACCACAGAACAGCTACAATGTAAAGATATACACGAACCATTTAGGTACTCTTTTACTCTCTTATTAGACTGTAAATAAATAAAGACAGTGTTATATGCACATATTATATTTTATCAATTTTGTACAAAAATTTGTATTATGACAAGAATATTTTAACTTTTTTTCTTTAGTATACATTTTATAATAATGCTTACAATGAATAACACAACTTAGCATATAAAAATATTGGCACAGCGTCGTTATATATTCTTATTTAATCCTCAGCTAACCAAATATCAGACGTGCAGTCGCCTCCAGGGTATCTAAAAAAATATTTGAAAATTAATAATATATAACATCTCCGTAATATGTTTCTGTATATAATAACACCCTAATATGGTACATTACGCTACGTTGCGTCGACATCAGGGAGACAGAATTAAGACCGGGAGCGGCAACAGAAAAAGCTGAAACTGGTAAGTGGCAGAGGTATGCCACTTTGACCGAGAATTACATATTTGTTCCTTTTACCGTGGAGACCCATGCGCCATGAAGTAGCGCCAAAAAAATTCTACGAACTATTTCACCGCGGCTAGTTGCGTTGACTGGTTTTTATTTACAAGTTAGCCCTTGACTACAATCTCATCTGATGGTAAGTGATGATGCAGTCTAAGATGGAAGCAGGCTAACTTGTCAGGAGGAGGATAAAAATCCACACCCCTTTTCGGTTTCAAATCGACATCGTACCGGAACGCTAAATCGCTTGGCGGTACGTCTTTGTCGTCTTTGTCAGACAGAAGAGCTGACTCTTTTTTCGCATAAAGGCTCAGCTTTATGCGAAAAATTTCGGCTTTTTTCGCTAGCTGTCCAAACCGGGAATCAGCCAGTATTCTTGCCACCATGATTTATACAGTTATTAGGATAAGTTAGCTTAAGTTTCCTACTGTACCTATTCTGTCACAATTAAAAAAACTTAAGACAAAATTGAAAAAAAAAACCGTATTATTTCTAACACCAGTATATTTTAAACAGACGTAATATTATGAACTGCACAAACCACTTTGCATCTGAATGGTTTCTAGGTGAAAAGTGGGCGGATAATTTTCTTTCGGATCTCGGTGACGTTGTCGCTTGGGATCGTCGTATTTTCGCGGAAAAAACATCAATCAGTTGATGTTTTTTCCGCAAAAATCTTACACAGTAACACCAGCTATTATTTAATAGCTGGACCTTCCAAACAGGAGGAGGTTCCACGTTCGGCTCTATGTATGTTTTTTTTTAATTTTTTATTTTTACGATGTTCGTAATCTTACGGTGATTTATACAAAAATGTTTTTGATTTTCTTCAGGGTTCATTTTGTCTGTTATCTTTCTTACTGACTTTCTTCGATGACAATAAAATCAATCATGAACAAAATCAGTAATCTGACACTGTGAGTCTTAGATAAGATTACTGAAAGATAGATATGATCCGCTCTTCAATACATTACAAATTTTATGTATGTACTATAATAGTAAAGTTGAATAGTTTGTTTCAAAGCACTAGTGTTTATGGACCAAGCTATTTAGCGTTCCGGTACGATGCCGCGTAGACATTTTCAGATAAGTAGTAATAAACTTGTACCCCTTTCAAGTTATGTCTGGCAAGTTCGCTTATAAAACTCCCATAATATGCGGGCGTCAGGGGGAAAGTGTAAAGGGGGAAACTGTTTGGGTGTGAAATCGTATGTGCGGGGCAGCAGGAACATGCATCAGTCGTGGGTTTTTCATTCACACACCCCCCCGGCCCGCGCGGTACATCGGGAGTGCTATGAATGAAGTTGCTAAGCTATGAGGCCCATAGTTAGCGACCAATTATACAAATACAGTTACGTAATTATGCACATACATACTATTGGAAAAAAAATATTATATATAAAAACATTATCGTATTATACAATGCTAATTTCACCTCATCTCATGCGGCAGTACCGCGCCGTCCGGTTCTTTACCGAAGTCTACCAGGAAGTCGGGATCCAATTTCATGCCCCCGTTCACCGTGTCAACGTCCAACTTCACTATCCAGCCTCCCTGAATAATAATAAAATGCAAATCAATATTAAATCTCCAGCCGAGCAAGGATACGATCGCCCAACTGCATGTATAATCGTCTTACATTATTGGAATCAACGTGAAGAATATTTTTGTTTAAGAAAAACCTATTTTATCATACTACTAATATTATAAAGGTGAAAGTATGTGTGTTAGTGTGTATGTAATTTCCTCCTTTGTCTGTTTTCTAAAGCGATTTGGCTGAATTTTTAATAGAAATAGATTTTACTCTGGTTTAGCAATAGGCTACTTTTCATCCCGGAAAAAACCATGGTTCTTGCGAAAAACTGAATTTCACTCGGATAAAGTCGCGGGCGTCCGCTAGTTTATTTATAATTTAATAAAGTGTATTTGCGCGATTTTCTTTTTCCATTTATTTCTGTCTACGGTAAGTATGTAGGAGTAGGTAACAGTATGTATTTATTTTTTATCCACCATTTGAATACTGTGTGTGGCTGTGGTTGGATGGACGCTGGAATGGCGACCCCGCACTAGTAAGCGCTGTGTTGACCACTCACTAGGTGGACTGGCGACATCAAGCGAGTCGCATGGATTCGCTGGATGCAGGTGGCTCAGTATTGTGATGTTTGGAAGTCCCTGCAAAAGGCCTATGTCCTGCAGTGGATGTCCATCGGCTGATATGATGATAATGACTGATGAAACCGTCAGTTCAGTAAACTCTGATGATTTACTACGGACGTAATGCGAAAGATAAAAAGATAAAATAAGACGAAGGTTTACCTTTTGCCCCATTTGAGGGTAAAATTGTTTGTCCCATGGCGAGTAAAGAGACGAGGACACGTATAGACGCTTCCCATCTAAGGATAGCTGCAGCATCTGGGGACCTCCGAATAACTGTTTCCCTTTTACTTTTACTGGTTCCGGTTGGTCCTTTATGAAAAAAGGTTACATATTATTTATTTATTTCAATGTTATTTATGTTTGAAATACCCAACGATGTTAAAATACCAATCTCTCATAACATATAATTTAAAAGACCTAAAAAATTTAATTATGGATCTAAAATGTTAATTTTAATAACGTGTGATTATAGTAACACTTTTCGTTACCACCACAATATCACAGGTAAATAAATAAATCAGTAAATATACAAACAGTAAACAAAAGTACAAATTACTCGTTTGAAGTTAAAGTACATACCACTTTTTTTTAATTCTTTACAAGCCCTTGACTACAATATCACCTGATGCAATCTAAGATGGAAGCGGGCTAACTTTTTAGGAGGAGGAAGAAAATCCACACCCCTTTCGGTTTCAACACGGCATCGTACCGAAACGCTAAATCGCTTGGCGGTACGTCTTTGCCGGTAGGGTGGTAACTAGCCACGGCTGGAGCCTACCAGCCAGACCTGGACCAATTAAGAAAACCTCAATCAGCCCAGCCGGGATCGAACCCAGGACCTCTGTCTTGTAAATCTACCGCGCATACCACTGCGCCACGGAGGCTGTCAAACCAACTTATGTTATTTTCTTTTTATTAAATTATAAGTTAATTAAAATTCATAATGCACTAATATAGATTTACCAAAGCTTGTCCGATGTTAAACCAATAAATAAAATACCAAACATAGATATTTATACTTGCATTAAATTCTTTATCTTCGATCAATTTAAGACCGTAGTTAGCGATCTCTCCGCCCAAGTGGACTCGGCCTGTCAGTTTTGGTTTCCTTGGATTAGATACATCATACTGCCTCACATCGCCGTGTAGCCAGCACGAGAAATATAAATACTTATCGTCCAATGATAATAGAATATCAGACATTAGACCTGGGGAAATAAATCGATATTTTTATCTATAATCTATACTAATATTATAAAACTGATGAGGATATTTGAACGCTCTAATCTCAGGAACTACTGGTCCGATTTGAAAAACTCTTTCAGTGTTAGATAGCCTATTTATCGAGGAAGGCTATCTAACACTGAAAGAGCTATTTTATGTCCCGTATTCTTACGGAAACGGGAACCATGCGGGTGAAACCGCGCGGAGTCAGCGACTAATATTATAACGAGGAAAAATTTGATTGTTTGTTTGTTTTGAAATAGGCTATAGAACTAGTGAACCGATTTGAAAAATTCATTCACTGTTGGGAAGCTACACTATCCCCGAGTGCTGTAGGCTATTTTATCTCAGTATTCCTACGGAAACGGAAACCACGGGTGAAACCGCGCGGCGTCTGGTAGTATAACCATGTACTGAGAAAAATAAGCTACTTATATGAGCCTTGGAAACTACGCCTGGCAAATTATTGGGGTAGCATACGTAAAATAGATGCCGTATACTTAGTACTGTCCCATTTAGAAGCAACACCTTGTTTCATATAGAGCTAGTATACGTACAACATGGTGCGAATTACAAGCGTAATAGTGTCAGGGTTCATTTTAAGTATGGCGTTCCAAGATTTTTTTTCAGTGTAGAATTATGAATAGAAGCAAAAGTTACTTTGCAGAAGTCCATTATGAAAAATCCATTACGCGACAACACTATCCAGGTATGACTAAAACCCACCCATGACCCATGAGTGTCACGTTCGTTTCGACACTTCAAATCTTTAAGTTTATTTCTTAATATAGTACACATTATAAAGTTTTGGAACGTGTTATTCAACAGTTTTTCTGTTTTAACAGTTTCCTCCAAATTACACACTTTTATTACAAAAACTTGTATGTAAAAGAATATTTACCATTGAGTTTAGTTTCCACGCCATTTTTCAAAGCAGTTTTGGCTGGTATATCAATCACTTTCTCTGTTGTCCATTTTCCGTCATCAGTCTTGAAAAATCTTTAAAAAATTAAATCAATGTAGAAACATAATCTTTATTAATATTATTCTTCTCATTATACCTTCCCAAGTCTAAACATAATAAACTACTATAAAATATAGAGAAAGAAGAAAAATCTGTATTGTACATATAAAACAGATAAAAATATATTATTATTATTATATTATAAGTGAGTATGCAAACCCCTCAAGACAGAAACTAAGAAAACTAAGTATGCAAAGTGTTTATCCTATAAAAATATTATATAGGTATATTATATGGTCCTTATATCTATATTTATATATATCCACACAAATATAAATATATAATCATATAATAACGATATGTAACTTTTTCAGCAACGAAAATTTAAAATATTGTTTCACGCAAACAATATATTCCCTTTGTTAAATAAATCCGCTCAAATCTCTTACCTGTAGACGTTGGCCTCGACGGCGCACCCAACAAATCCTTCTGCGGATTTAGGATCATGAAGGAATCTGATTTCGAGTGGGGCACATCCCTCTCTCCCTAAATCTATAACTTGTTGTAGCTCTCGGGTAGACCATTTGTATACATTTAGGGATGTACCATATTTTTCAGGGTTAGCGACGTCGGCAGGATGAAAACCTCTATAGGGAAATTTATTTGATTAGTACTGTAATATTATGGATATACGAAACTATAGACAAAGAGTGGAAACTTCTGGTGTATTTCGAAAGCTACGAGTTTGTAGGTATGGCCTTCAAATATTGACTTTGTCTGCAATAATATCTGCACAATCGAATGTATATGTATGAAATATCATAGATTTGAAAAGGGGCCTGGTAAGATAATATTCCTCTAATTTATCTGTTAGTATAAAAAATAAGTTTTATTTTGTTATTGTATGGAAAATATGCTACCAAGTTATATATAGTTTATATAACAATAAAATTAAGCTTAGGTAAGGATTCAAGGAATAATATGAGTCAAGTGATTTTGTTAAATAATGTCTGTATACAATAAAACATAATTTAAGTATTATATAAAGCTCTGTTTCTTCAAAATTCCCAATAAATAAGTAAAATTTGCCTTATTTCACAACTGTACAAACACGAGTATAAACAATAAATAAAATGTCAACTAAAAATACACGAAGTCTATTCAAAGAAAATTATATTACTCACGTTTTGAAATACTTCGGAGTGCCCCATTCGGAGGCAATCATTACATCGTGATAAGGTTGATACCAAAAATCGTAACCGAATTTGGCGAGCTTATCCCCCTTCGTCCACGTCCCTAAAACGTAGTTTATTTACAGTTGGAGCTATAAAATCAATCAATTTATCTCCCCTACATCAAAGCACTTGAGATGCCTCAACCGTTTACCTGTCACTTTCAATGTTTTCGCGTCGATGAGCACAAAGTCCCCTTTTCCGTTTTCATTCTTATCACCCATCGTGGAAATCATAATTTCACCGCTCGCCAGACAGTGGGCCGTATGCGGAAAACTGCAGTTAACTGACTTCATTTCGGAACCGTCGATTACCTAGTAACGAGGTTATTTCAGTATGAACATTTGGTGAGGGTAAAGACATTTGCTCGGATTAAATTAGTGTTTTTTTTTAATTCTTTACAAGTTAGCTCTTGATTGATGGTAAGATGATGCAGTCTAAGATGGAAGCAGGCTAACTTGTGAGCAGGAGGATAAAAATCCACACTTCTTTCGGTTTCTACACGGCGTCGTACCGGAGCGCTAAATCGCTTGGCGGTACGTCTTTGGCGGTATTCCCACCAGCCAATTATTGTGTCATTATGCTCATCATTAACAACCCATGTTCAGCTATTGAGCACGAGTCTCCTCTTAAAATGAGAGGGGGTTAGGCTGTGGTGGACACGCTGGCCCAATACGAATTGGCAGCCTTCACTCATCTAGAGAATCAAGAAAATTCTCAGGTATTCAGGTTTCCTCACGATGTTTTTCCTTCACCGTTTGAGACACGTGATATATAATTTCATAAAATGCACTTAACTGAAAACTTGGAGGTGCATGCCATGGTGCTACACTCTCCGCATTGAAGGCAGAGGTCATATTCACTGGGTTATTAAGTCTCTAAAATTAGTGTATTTTATCTTTTTCAATTATGAAAAAATCTTCAAATAAATTGGTAAAATTACCATCCAATTAGAAAGAAATTATCAACTTTTTAATAAGCTTGTTAACGATTAACTGTTGTCCTTGACTGTAACGAAGTAAAACTAAACAGATTGAAGAAAATTATGTTTTTTTATACAGCCAGCCCTTTTCTAACATAACTGGGACATATTGGAAATGTTTTAAGTCGTTAAAAATTCTATGTATATTCGTTTATAATATTTTCTCTATCTTATGTTTTTGTTACGTATAACAAAGGCCAAGAGAATATTTCTGTTTATTAATAATTACTATTAATAATAATCACATTAATGTATAGTCGAGGTCAATAAATAGTAAGTTCGGAACTCTTATAGAAGAAGGTTTATATAATTTTAATAAATAAAAAAACAATGCAGATGTAATATACCAATTTAAGTATGTATGTACCTAGATAGTCACAATATTTATGCAAGAATCAAAAAACGATTTTCCGTGAATGCAGGAAAATACATGCAAAAAGTGTTTAAATAGTTAGTCAAGAGTTAAAAATTGCTCAGCGTGAGTCGGAATGTTCAAAGTTAGAGGACAGATTCGGGATGAGCTCAACGGAGATAGTTAGCGAGTAATTTCACTTCAGAACTATGTGGTGTTCCGAGGAATAATAATTATGCTTGAGTTGGGCAATGATGAAGTTTTCGGTGAAATGCATGTAATAGTGTTTGAAATAGTAATATTGAACTAGTTCTAAATTATCCACGCTTGATTGCATTCACACATTGTATTGGCAATGTAGTTTGTACTTAAATAAATGTAGGTAACATATTAATTTACTTAATTTGTTAAAAACATTTGCTAAGTCTTAGAGCCTCAATTGCTTAAGTAAGGCTTAAGTAGTAAGTAAGTAGAGTAAGTCTATAGGTTATATATTATTCCCGTATTCTTACGGGAACGGGAACCACGCGGGTAAAGCCGCAAGGTGTCAGCTGATGCTTAATATACCAACCTACATGCACTGGTCGATATTTATATAATTTAAATAAATAAAATATGAATGGTATATAAATGAAATATGAAATAGTATGTTTTTTACCCGACTGCAAGAAGGGTTATGTTTTTTTAATCTGATTTGTTAAATACAAATTAACACATAAACGTGCCGTGATAGCCCAATGGATATGACCTCTGCCTCCGATTCCGGAGGGTGTGGGTTCGGATCCGGTCCGGGGCACCTCCAACTTTTCAGTTGTGTGCATTTTAAGAAATTAAATATCACGTGTCTCAAACGGTGAAGAAAAACATCGTGAGGAAACCTGCACACCAGAGAATTTCTTAATTCTCTGCGTGTGTGAAGTCTGCCAATCCGCATTGGGCCAGCGTGGTGTACTATTGGCCTAACCCCTCTAATTCTGAGAGGAGACTCGAGCTCAGCAGTGAGCCGTATATGGGTTGATAACGACGACGACGACATCAACGTAATGGATTATCTTTTGTGAATTCTTGTTTTCGTTAAAAATGTCTTACCTTATGCAGCTCTGGTTTGCGAGGGTTGGTGCCAACATCAACAACGAAGACGTTACAAGAATGGAGGGACGGTAGAATGAGGAAGTTCCTCTTGAGATCCGGGTTATCATAGCAACTGGAGCACACGTTCCAGCCACTGTGATGGAGCTCGTCGCCCTCACTGCCCGTGTATGTGCGATGGATAACCTAGTGAAAAGATTCATTACTAACTTAATGTTGATTTATATCCTACTAATATTATAAACGCGAAAGTTTGTATAGATGTTTGTTACCGCATAATTAGATAATTCTATTTACAATTTTACATTGAAACCAGAGTCCATATCAACGATAGACTGCGGTTTAAACTCCTAGGCGAATTTTGAAAACTAAATTCAAACTGGGGATACCAAGCTTTTATCTGTCCTGTAATGTACTCAGAACAAACAGAATATTGTAACTGCAATAATCTGTGAGCTTTTAGAATATTGCTTGCAAATTGCACTGCATTTTGACCTCATTCCATAACCAATGATATTTTATCTTAGTGGAGTATTGGGTATAATTGAAATTATAATGGACACTCATGACATTTTAAGATCTGAATCGAAAATAGACGTTTAAGATCGGAATTAAATAAAAAATGACTGTCAGCCATCATCAGTCATCCCTTACATAATGTGGATAAGGTGGCCAACTTTCTGAAAATTGAATGCGGGACTTTTTGTGGATAAATAGGGTTGGAGGGGGGGGGGGGGGGGTTGTTTGAAAAGTGTGTGACATGCGGCAAAATGCGAGACACGCGGGACGCATCCAACGTTTTACAGGATTGCTTTACTAATTATTTCAAAGCGGGATTACATCTAGCATTACGGGACGATCCCGCAGAATACGGGACGGTTGGCTGCCTTACCCTTACAATCATCTTGTATATTTCCTCCTTCAGTCGTTTTCCTCATATTTGACGACGAGACGTCGACAGTCAAGACGAGAAAAGTCACGTATCTAGGGCACGTGCTACGACACGAGAGATACGAGCTTCTACAGCACATCTTGATGGGAAAGGTTGCTGGTAGAAGAGGCGTTGGTCGCAGGAAGAAGTCTCGGCTGAGAAACATCAGAGAGTGGACCGGGATCGCGAGCGCCTTATTATTTCGCCTCGCGAAGGATAGAGACGAGTTCAAGAAACTGACTGCCATCCTTCGCTAGTCGGAGAGGCACCTTAAGAAGAAGGCCTCCGTGGCGCAGTGGTATGCGCGGTGGATTTACAGAACGGAGGTCCTGGGTTCGATCCCCGGCTGGGCCGATTGAGGTTTTCTTAATTGGTCCAGGTCTGGCTGGTGGGAGGCTTCGGCCGTGGCTAGTTATCACCCTACCGACAAAGACGTACCGCCAAGCGATTTAGCGTTCCGGTACGATGTCGTGTAGAAACTGAAAGGAGTGTGGATTATTCATCCTCCTCCTAACAAGTTAGCCCGCTTCCATCTTAGACTGCATCATCACTTACCATCAGGTGAGATTGTAGTCAAGGGCTAACTTGTAAAGAATAAAAAAAAAAAAAGAAGATCAGTTTCTCGAGATTATCTCCGTCTTTGTCCGTGTCCGAAGTACTCAAGGATTCGATTTAGGCAGATGTTAGAGAGCCACATTAATATATATAATTTATTCTACGCTACAGTATCCCCTTTAACACAAGACAGATCATCTGTTGATTTATCAAAATATTCCTTTAAAAAGGGTAGTAAAAAAAAGTTTGTTAATATTTCATTTACCTGGCTGTACGTAGGCGAATTAGGGTCAACGTCGACAGTAGCGAGATAGTCCTGCTTCGTCTGGTCTGGTTGCACACAAACAACGTAAAGTAATTCCTCCCTGGGGCCGTTACGGAATGCGTCAAGCGGGGATGCGTACCCCGGCCCGCCTTTACCTGAACACAATGAATTATTAACGTTAGGAAAACGTATGCTCGGAAAATTTGTTTAGAACGTACCTTGGATTAATTTATGGTACACTTAGTCTGCTTGGGTATCCGATATCCTATTAAACTTATTATTATAATAGTGTATTTATTTGTAATATTTATGTACATTGAACATTAAAATTTTAAGCTTCGCTATGACTTGTGTGCACTTCTTCCTTACCCCTACCCTACCCCTACCCAACTCTACCCTACCCTACCCCTACCCAACCATACCCTACCCTACCCTACTCCTCTTTTGAGTATCATTACGAATTATTTGTATGAAAAGTTGTTTTATTTCGTTGAGAAAAATTGTTAAACAGAGAAGTGTTATTTTTATACTATGTTGTTTTTTTATACTTTTTAATTTTTTCTTTATTACACAAATCTCACAACAATAACGAATGCATAAAACCAAGAATCATCCGACTTGGTGCAGTCTTTTGAAAGTTATGCGGTCACATACATTTCGAAGATCCATTTTTGTTTATATAGAAATGTGAAGACAATTTCAAGTGCAAATGTTTGTCTCTTAATAAACCGAAAATATAGCTTCTCTGAATTACATTAAAGATATTAAATAGTGGTTCATTCGGTAACTTAAACTGAATAGAGTATACTAGAAAGCTCCACCTAAAACTACTTTTATTAATTGAGTGAGACTCCGTAAACTTAGATTTATGATAGATATTTAGAATCTACAGAATAGTACCAACTTTTCTCAAAATCGATTCAAGAATTTTGCGGTAACAGTCAAACACCGCAATGGATACAATTTGTTTGTATATTTAACTTTTTATAAACTTACTCGAATGAAAGGAATCATAAAAATAAGTTATAAAACAATAGATAGCTGAAAATTGTTAGTAAAGTTATCATCGTTGAAAAACAATTATATTTAATAACGAACCATAAAAACGAAGCGAACAAAAGTCATTTGCAACCATATTTAGTACCCTATAGAGCGTACAAAAAAATGTTTCATTCAAAATTTTCCTCTTCCTTTAGATTTGCTTCTCAATTCACTGGGAAAATGAGTTTCTTTGCGGAAATGGGAAACTGTCATATTCACTTAACACTTCAACAGGTTTTAAAATATCATTATTGTAAGCAATGGTTTATGGTATTTTCCCGGATGGAAAACTCGCCACGAGCACGAAAATTCTTTTATTCTTCCTAATGTCAGCCACTGACGATCAAGCAAACTTGATTTAAAAAACATGATTAGAATGCAAAAATCGATTCTGTTTGTAGTCCGTGTATTGTCGGTTATACGCCGCATTGTAGGAATAATTTGGATTAATTTTGGGCTTAAATAATTTGGATTAAGTGACAGTTTAGATGGAGGCAGTAGGTACTAATACTTTTTGTGTTTTTTCTGCCTAATAATATTATTTGCTAACCCATGTGGGTTGAAGACAGGTATGAAAGAAATCAATTTAATGCACACACAGATATAAGAGGTAACTAGATTTATAACTTGCCAATTCTTTGTATTGAACCCAGCGTATCCAGGGGCGTGGCCTAAATGGCTGTTTAATATTTAGTGAAAAATTAAATATGTCACCCTTACTTTAGAGTTGAATATTATTTATTCCTTTTGTCACAGAGCAAAACAAGACTGCTAGTACATGCGCGGACACACTTGCGATGTTCCGCACACGCGGGCCACGCCCCCTTGCTACTTCTATTGCTAAAAGCATTAGCTTTTAGCGTTGTCTGTTCTGTGAATGCACACGAGGTAAAAAAACAATTCGTAGTTATTGTATAAAACGAATCTTAAACATAATTATTTCCTTAAGACAATTAGTAAATACTAATTTAGAACATACCCGTATTATGAATTGTTGTACTTTTCGCAATTGAAAACACTACAAAAACTAGAATAACCTAAATTTTTTGTTACTATTAAACAATAATAATATCACAAAGTGAATTTAATTAATTGTATCGTCAAGAAGAAGATGAGCGATCAACTAAACCATAAACCCCATTCGCACGAGCGCTTTTTTAATGGACGCTATAAATGTGTTCAAATAAAACAAATTCATTCTCTAGTATTATGTTCACACGTTAGCGTTTTAAAAACCCGACGCTTTTTTCGAGCAGTGTTGCATTTTCAATTTTGGGCGTTGGAAATAGACCTTCATTTAACTTCATACTATATTTGAACATTTTTTTTAATTCTCATGTTAAAAAATGTCTATTTGACATTAAAAAATGCAGATCGACTGCATAAAGCTGCTAAAAACAAACAACTTTGTACCAACCAGCTCCGTAATAGCGTTGGATTTGTTGAAGCGACAGTGAGGCATTCCTGCCCCATGCAATTTAGTAATCACATCAGGTAAAGCTTGCATATAAATTACTGCTTCATTCCGTATAATACTATTAAGTGTTAGACGCTAGGGGCATTGTTTATTTAACTCACAGGCTTGCTTCATTACGAAAGCTTAATAGTACAAATGGACATTGCAATTTGCTACAGTTTTGTACAATTTTGTTGGTACATTACTTCTTCTGTAATTTAACAAAATTATTTTACGTAAATAACTCTTTTTTATGTAAGATCTAAATCGTTGTTCTGACTAATTTATTGAAGCGCAAAAAACTGTACTTAGTCTAGAAAGCTGAAATTTAGAATTTGTTTACATTTTCATTAGGTATGTCACTGTTCGCTGAGAAAGGTTTTCTTACTTTTGATTAGGGATCAATAAAAAAGGAAAATTCTTATAATAGTCTTTTTTTATTTTTTTTAGATATATAAGGTATATATATATATAACTATGAACATTTAATGTACGACTACTATGCATAAAAATATTGACTCGTTTTGTTTATTTTTATCGTTATTATTACTAGTGAAGTTTCAAAACTAAAATGAGTTTTAAGATGCCGCGAGCCCAAAAGTTAATACCTAATAGTTTTGTTTAGAATTTAAACTATAATAACTATATATATTAATTGATTATGCAACACGGTTAAAACTCACGTGATATTAGGTCGGAGTATGCCCGACTAGTTTCAAACCCATTAGGAGCCCTTAGTCATGAGCTGGTTCTTGCATCGCGGCACGATCCAAACTCAATAGCTTAACGGTAAGAGCGGTTGGATTCATCACAGAGGGGTGGTGGTTCAATCCTCACCCCGTTGGTCTATTGTCGTACCCACTCCTAGCACAGTCTTTCCCGACTAGTTGGAGAAGAATAGGAATATTGGTCATATTATAAAAAATATGGCAAATATTCTTTTTTTTAAAAAAAAGGGCAGCTCATGACTAAGGCTATGGGATCGAAACTAATCGGTCGGTGTTGCATAATCAATTAATACCTAATAGTTATTATTTTTCACAAAAAAGACAGTATATTATAAATTTTGTTGTGGAGCTAGTTCAGTTAGCTTTCTTAAATAAACATTTTCTTAAGCGGCCATCTTATATCATGTCTCTCAGTTCCTTTCCTTGCAAATAGAAATTATACAGGGCGTCGCATCGCTTTGAGTGCCTCTGATGTCTTAGCCTCAGGCAACAGAAATTTATAAACCTTTTCGAGTGAGTCTCTAAGCTCTTAGATTTCGACGACATCCCAAAAGGATTATTTACAAAAATGTGTCATTGTCAAACACACCGCGTTCACGTATGAATACTACTTATAATTATTAATATTATAAACGCGAAAGTTTGTATGGACGTTTGTTAGTCTTTAACGCCGCTACTGCTGAAGCGATTTGGCTAAAATTTTGAATGGAAATCGATTTTACTCTGAATTAACATATAGACTACTTTTATCCCGAAAAAAATAATGGATACCGAGGGATTTTTGAAAAACTAAATTCCACGCGGACGAAGTCGCGGGCGTCTGCTTGTATAATATGTAAGGTTGTAGGTATACCTACCACATTTATTTATAAAATCTCTGAAAGAATCTGATTGGCATCAGATGCTGTGATTTTTTTTAATAACTGCTTCTACTACCATTCAGCATCCGTTTCCCTGTTATTCGTTTAATTTTTTTTCGTTTGAGTTTTTTTTTTATTTTAGTATTTATTTAAATTCATATTTGTGTTGTCTAAGTAGAAATACTTAAGTCTTCTTGCAATTTATAATTATTAATTAATAATCAAAGTTAAAAAGTCGTAGTCATTATTTAATTTATCACTAGCTTTAATTTATTACCTACCGTACTACCACTCTACAGCTACCCTACCATACAGGGGATGAGTAGTACTCCTACTCTAACCCTACCCTACCCCTGACCTACACCTACCCTAGCCCTACCAAACCCCTACCCTACCCTACCCTACCACTACTCTACCCCTACCCTACCCCTACTCTACCCCTACCCTACCTCTACGAATACATCATACGCACAAAGTATAGTCTAATGAAAAAGAAAAAAATATTTTTCCTCGCTTTTTACACATGTTATTAGAAATATAAACTTTCTTTTTGACATTTTGTTAGTCCATTCCATTCAGATTTATATTCCACTGTGACGGTAGGTATTTTATTCCGTAATCAATGTTTTTTCCGATACAAAAGGTCAAACTGATAAAAGAGCCAACATTTTGTTGTGTATTGTTTCTAAGGCCAGATAAGCTTACATTTTATACCTATTCATTTACTTATAAACTATAGAGACCTGATAGCTTAGTGAATATGACCTCTGGCTTCGATTCGGAGGGCGTAGATTCGAATCCGGCCCGCGGCATGCACCTCCAACTTTTCAGTTGTGTGCATTTTAAGAATTTAAATATCACTTGTCTCAAACGGTGAAGGAAAACATTTTCTTAATTCTCTAGGTGTGTGAAGTCTGCCAATTGGGCCAGCGTGATGTACTAAGGCCTAACCCCTTTCATTCTGAGAGGTCACCCATGCTCAACAGTTAGCCGAATATGGGTTGCTAATGATAATGATTTACTTATTATTAGCTTTAGTTAGAATTTAAATTAACTAATGTAATCATTTAGTAATCATCAGTAATACCAGTAAATACGAACATAAAAGCAATTAATTACTAATTTTATTACAAGAATAATATAGTAATCAATAAAAATTGGGCGACTGATTTGGCCGGTGTTTGAATTAGTGTCGAATAATATAAACTTAATTTCTTCCTATATGGGTAGGGGTAGGGTAGGGGTAGAATAGGGGTAAGGTAGGGGTAGGGTAGGGGTAGAATAGGGGTAAGGTAGGGGTAGGGTAGGGGTAGAGTAGGGGTAAGGTAGGGGTAGGGTAGGGGTAGGGTAGGAGTAGGGTAGGGGTAGGGTAGGAGTAGGGTAAGGTAGGGGTAGGGTAGGGGTAGGGTAGGAGTAGGGTAGGGGTAGGGTAGGAGTAGGGTAGGGTAGAGGTAGGGTAGGGGTAGGGTATGGTAGGGATGGGGTAGGGTAGGATAGAGGTAGGGTAGGGATAGGGTGGGGTAGGGTAGGGGTAGGGTAGGGTAGGGTAGGGGTAGGGTAGGGTAGGGTAGGGTAAGGGGTAGGGGTAGGATAGGGGAAGGGTAAGGGTAGTTGAAAGTTTACATCGAATTTCACGCGGGGTCTGTTACTGTGACATAAAAATTGGCTGATATTTATTAAAACTAAACTGCATCTTCTTTGAAGATAACAATGTTCTCTTCTTTATTACATTACTAGCTGCCGCCGCACGGTTTCACCCGCGTGATTCCCGATCCCGTAGGAATACGGGGTTAATATATTGCCTATAGCCTTTCTCGATAAATGGGCTATCTAACACTGAAATGTTTTTTTCAAATCGGACCAGTAGTTCTTGAGATTAGCGCATTCAAGCAAACAAAAAAACTTTTATAAAGTAAGTTTAAAACAGCAATAACAATATAAATAGTGGATGATGATCGTTTGCATTCATCTTTAATTGTACGGATGTTTATTTATGAGATTAGCAAACCATTCCAGTACGTATATCTACAGTCAATGCATAGATGTGCTATTTATAACTATAATCTGAATAAATAGTCATCGTGTCTCACATAATAAAATTATCTATACTAATATTATAAAGCTGAAGAGTTGGTTTGTTTGTATGATTGAACGCGCTAATTTCAGGAACTCCTTGTCCATTTTGAAAATTTCTTTCAGTGTTATATAGCCCATTTATCGAGGAAGGCCATAAGCTATATATTATCCCCGTATTCCTACGGGGACGGGAACCATGCGAGTGAAACCTCGCGGCGTCAGCTAATGGTTAATACAAACGATTATCCTATATTCGATGATTATGTCGTCGTTGATAAAATATAGATTTTTGCACGTTGTAGAGTCAACATCTCCTGAGGATGCTCCGGTTTCGGGGTGAAACGTAGTACGTAGAGAGTATTTTGTCGGACCTGGGTGACGTTGTCGCATGGGTTCGCCGAATATTCGCGGATGATAGCAAAATAAATAAATCATTATATAGTCATGATGAACTTCCGCAAAGTAACGCCTGCTTCTATCCAACATTTTAATTCATTACGTGCATAACGACAGACAGCCACCGTCCAATAATAATAATACTTAACTTAGTTACGAGTAGGTTTTATCACACCTATGCAAATTAAAACTTATTGATAGTATATTATAGATAGACTTATTGTACGGTAAACTCAGCTTTAAACAAACAGTTAAAATTGATTGTGTTATTAAATAAACATTAATATTCACGTATAAATTTAAAAAGATACTCACAACAAGCCATTTTGTATTTTTAACTCCGTAATCACAAAGTAAACACTACAACCGGTTACAATACGACCGGTCTCTATGACAGTTAATGCGTATGAGCGAGGTATCATGAGATTAAGTTTATTATAGCTAGCGTGCTCCGTCTCGTTTTAACATAGAGTAACCAAAGGAAATGCAATCTGTAGAGAAAAATACTCTACAGCTTGTACATAGTATGTCTATCCTTTTTGTAAGCTACGTAAGATTTTTATTGTTTTTCACTTTCAACGTAGGTACATATCAAGTCTACCTAAGAAGCCTGGAATTTAAGGTGCAAGAGTTACTTTACCGTTGTTTTAAACCCTGTAGAAACCTGTTTTTTTTTTGCGTGCAACTAGGTATATTTTTATTTTTGTCATAGTTTTTGTAGATGTTGATTAATATTTAATTCGTCGTTAACAACCCATATTCGGCTCACTGCTGAACTCGAGTCTCCTCTCAGAATGAGAGGGGTTCGGCAATAGTCCACCACGCTGACCCAATGCGGATTGGCAGACTTCACAGACGCAGAGAATTAAGAAAATTCTCTGGTATGCAGGTTTCCTCACGATGTTTTCCTTCACTATTTGAGACACGTGATATTTAATTTCTTAAAATGCACACAACTGAAACGTTGGCGGTGCATGCCCCGGACCGCATTCGAACCCACACCCTCGGGAATCGGAGGCAGAGGTCATATCCACTGAGCTACCACGTCTCAATATTTAATTATTTTATAATTAATACATACATATCGTAATACAATCTCATTATATTATAATATATCTATTAATTAACAGCCATAAGGTATAAAATTACTGTGAAACGTAACAAACTGACAAGCTAAACATCTGTGTTGACACGAACGGACGATTATCACTATCAAATTATTTGCATTTATATGCAAATATTTTTATCACGATATGCAGTCTCAAGGTTAGATACGTTTCCGATTGATATTCTGTACTTCAACAAAATAAATAAGTATTATTGAGAACATAAAACGACTCGAGATTTTAATATCTTCATGTTTAGTTGTTTCTATAATTAGTTATTTTTTTATACGACTAGTTGGCCTGTAATAATCAGTTATCCTCATCAGCAACTCTATGTACTTATCCCATGCCACCATTTCTTTTCCATTCGACTTCTACCAAACCTCATCTCAGGGTGATGGCTGAATACTTCACCTGTCAATCAAACTCATTTGTCACGTGCTTATATAACATTCCTCGAGTCTACTCTCAGCCTATTTTAGGGGTCCACTAGGGCCAGGCAGGCTCTCCTTAGGAGAGGGGATATAAAACAGACCCACCATGCGGCTCCAATGTGGGTTGGTGGATTAGAATGATAATGTAAACAACTAACGAGGAATTATAGGAGGCTCTTGGAGGCACGGGGTTATTACCTTGACAGTACCTTCATAGTGATCAATTGTGAGAAAACTTTCCCAGATCCTGGACTTACACTGTTAAGGGTTAATATAATATTTTTGACAAATAAACTATATCTAACAAAATGACTTCGCTGGTAAATTAAACTTCAAGTTAGGTTTCTCTACATCATCATCATCATCATCATCATCATCATCATCATCATCATCATCATCATCATCATCATTATCATCATCATTAATAGACGATTGACGTCCAAGACACGTCCAAACACCACAATCTTGAGCCATCATCATCCAGCGGCACTTTACAATACTCCCTCCTAAGGTATCTCCCTGTTTAGGTTTTCTACGAAATTCAAATTCACATGAGCGATTTAGAATGAAAAAAAAAATACTTGTACAAACGTGCTGGTACAAAGTAATTCTACGTCTGTCACAAATTGTAATGATGTCAAAAGAAATGTGTATAAAGTGCTTTGAGCTTTATATTTTCTTTGAAGTTTATGAACGTCTGTATATAAACCTCAAACAGAACATAAAGAGAAACGTGACTCAAAGGCTGCTTTCCAATAAACGGATGTTGTCTTAATAAGGTACAAATGACAAATAAATAATTTGTGAACATAAGTCTGAAAGCCCTTGAAACCCAGACCTTCGTCATTTTATAAAAGCTGAAAGTTCGTCAGCTCATGCTTCTACCATAAGTAGGTAGGGTAGCCAATTATGGAGTCTGGACCGTGGTAGCTTTGGGAGATAGCAGGTTTTAAGGATCCAGACTAGGGATGTTGCGAACATTCGCATCCGCATCCGCAAATGCGGAACATCCGCATAGATTTGGACATCTGCATCCGCATTCACATCAATCAGTGCGGATGTGAATATCATGCAAGTAGCGAACAAGAAAGAAATTGGGCGGGCCCGATGATTGGCGCGTGCCGGTCTCACAATTATTCAGTAGCGCGGGTTTAATTTACGAACCTCTGCGTAATCGCCTTGAATTAGAAAAGGTGGCAATACTACTGTTTATTAAGTATAATGTTCCTATTTTAAATTTCACTTACTAATATAAGAACCAGTAGGTATTTAATATAAAAATAACTTATTTTTGATTTGATTACAATAAAATGTTAATAATTAAGTTACCATTCAACTCTTCATTGACAGACTTTATTTACATAATATCTTAAACATCCCCATCCGCGGATGCCAGCCTTCAAAACTCCGCATCCGCCTTCGCATCCGGGGATGTGAAAAATCAGCATCCACAACCCTAAACCAGACCCTCAACCGTCTAAGTATAAAATGTAATTTTTTCATGTTTTCCTCGGCATAATATAAGAAATTGTATTCATTCACTTAGCTTCGCTGCAACCCTTCAAAAAACACTATTAAATTTGTAACTTAAAGGGTCTCTAGCGAAGGGTTGCCACTAAACCAAGTATCTGGTGAATGGGGATATCATTTCTTATATTATGCCGATAACAATATAAAAAAATATACTCTAAACTTGGGTGGTTGAGGGTCTGGATCCTTGAAAGCATCTATCTCCCAAAGTCACCACGGTTCAAGCACCATAGTTGGTTACGATACTTATCTATAGTAGGAGCATGAGCTGACAAATTTTCAGGTTTTATAAAATGACGAAGGTCTGGCTGTCGCTGGCTCTTCGCCTTATGCCCGCATACATCCGTATTTTATAACGATTTGAGATAGAACAATTTTATATAATACTTGTATAATTTCGGCTTTGACAAAATATTTGAGCAATTTTGTTATTTATAAAATTCCAATGCGCCATGATTCAAAAAACGTTCAATAATACACTTCGATCAATGGAATACCAATTATCAAAGTACTAAAGTAAAGTAGAGAGCCGTGACAGCCAAGTGGATATGATCTCGGCCTACGATTTCGGAGGGTGTGGGTTCGAATCTGGACCGGGGCATGCACCTCCAACTTTACTGTTGTGTGTATTTTAAGAAATTAAATATCATGTGTCTTACACGGTGAAGGAAAACATCGCGAGGAAACCTGCATTCTAGAGAGTTTTTTTAATTCTTTTGAATTTTTAAAATTGGTTAGTAAATGAGGAAGACAAAAACATTATACAACACAGTTAATCTTTATCTACTTTAGGAACAAATAAATAATAGAATATAAACTTTTAACTAAAAAGATCTACTAATATACAACAAAACTATGCTACAATTTTGAAATTAGAAGCACTAAAGTAAACTAGAAAAATGAAAATTTTATACTTATTTTAGTCTTCACTTTGTCTTCAATATTATTTGGAGTTTAATATTCAAGTTCATGTTTGCAATTATAATTTTAAGTCCTTTTAATATTCATAAGTCGCACTATAATAAATTACTTTAACACATAAGCACACATGTCTCATACAGAGTTCGTGTTAATTATCTCACTCAATATATGAATATATATGCATATCAATAGTCTATACTTTGTATATAGTCCCCATAATGTTTCAAGGCCCAAAACTTTAGCGCCACAAAAACACTTTACGTCTACCCAATTTATGTGTGTGTGTATGACTGTTTGTATCTTTTAAAATCCGCCGCAAACTGGAATGCTGGTGAAACTCGTGCCTTATTGAAATGTGCCTGCTTATATTTTTAAACAATATATGCCACAATGCCTTATCTTTATTCTTCCACAATAAATCTGCGGTCTTCTCCTTAATCCTACGCATATTTTCCTCAAGTCTCCTGGCTTTTATTTCCATTTGTATGAGCGAGCGGGTCGTATTTGTCAAAAGTCTGTACAGGTATTCTTTCCTCCTCGTTTTCCTCGGCTCGGTCGCATTTATCATAGGCTCATATTCAGTGTTGTTAGAGTCCTGTTTGATTTTAGCTCGGAGGAGAAAGCCGGCTACAGCTACCGCTATAATGAAAGTCAGTATCATCAGTGGTTTGGCATGTTTGTGGAGTGGATTCGTCGTAAAATGCATGACAGTCGCTTGCTACATTATCTTATGTTACAAGGATGCGCGTGTGTGTTGACGAGCAACAAGTCACGTGGGCTCGCGACGGCTCGCACGGCGCCCTCTCGCGGCGTAAGCGCGAACGGCACTGAGTCTGAAAACACGCCGTGCGACGCTCCCTACGATTTTCCCCAATGACTTTTCCTCATCGATGTGGGAAGTATTGTGGAGGAGGCAAACGTTTTAGATCCGATTTTAGTTCGTCACTGATTTTAACTTTTTTCGTGGTTGTTCATTATGAATATTATTTAGATGGGTACATACCACGATAAAACGACGAGATTTTTACGTCACTGATGTTATTTTCGTGTTGATGGTCTTCAAAATTTAACCATGTCTACTTTAATATGATAGAGTATGATAGAGGCTTAGAACATAGAACGCTAAATCTAACGCTTTAGCAAAATATTTTTCTGTTGTTGTTTGTTGACAAAACTTAAGTCTTCTTATCACAGGCTCTCTATAATTGATAAGTAGAAGTAAGACTTAGTAGAATGTGTTTCTTGCATTCCCTGCGAACCGTAGCTTTGTTGGATTGGCTGTCAGCTCATCAATACTATGGTCGGAGCGCTGTAGCATGGTGCTGGTGACAAATGCCGTATGACATTCATAATACGTACTATTATCGTGAATCGCGGCAAACTTTCAAGAGTAAAATGAAATGTCACCCGCACCTTGCTACTGTGCACGAGCTATAACAACAGGGCGTGCGTTGAAGGCTTAGCAAGCGAAAGATTTTAAGATTGAACCACAAGCGAAGCGAGGGATAATTTTGACAATTTACACAGAACAAATGGAAATAAATTACTTTATTAATTACAAATTATTTATGATACATATTTGAAAATGGAAATTACCAACCTCACAAGGACCAACTGCATTATAAACTTTTATATTATAACATTAAATAGTAGATTGTTATACAAGGGGCTAAAAAGACCCATTATATACGAGGTATTTTTAGGGCCTGAGACGTAAGTCGAGGGCCGCCTAAATAGAAACCGAGTATATAATGGGTTTAGCCCCACGTGTTACACTCTGCTTTTCACTACGATTGCGAGAAAATAAAATAGTTTAGTTCAATATTCAATGATTTATTTAATTGAAAATTAAATGTACAAAGTCTACAATTTTGGATATCATGGGAGATGCTTTTACCCGGTAACATAATTTCCGACTACTGTGTCGGAAATATAAGTATATGAGGTAAACGTGGAAGATAATAGTTTTTAAAAACACTGAATCCATTTGTTGTTGTTTTCTTTACTTAATAAATTTTTCGTAGGTAAGTATTTAAGTAAATACGTCTGGACTTTGATGGTAACAGATTGAAAATTTCATCCATCTCCAAATTAGGATCACCATTCTCAGTAGATGAAGACACCAATAACAATTAATGTTGAAATATATGAAAGTTACGGTCACAAATTTACAATTATTCTCTGAAATAAATCAAGTATGTATTATTTGTTTTTTAAATTCTCGCTTTTTAATTTTATTTTTTTCACATGAGAAAAAGGCAAAGGTATTACACCGTAAAGGATGTCCCATGTCTTCAATAAAAATTAAATAAAAAAATGAACGCATTCCAAAGACAAGAACGCTGCATTTATTTCCAATTTAAAGTTTTTTATTTATTTTTCAAAACAATCAGAGCCTTACCTATAATAATTCAATTTTCGAATTCAAGAAAAAAAAGTCATTTGGCATTTGACATGTCAACTTTCATGGCCTGGTCAAAAGGCTTTACAGTTATTAGTTTTAAATAGTTTATTGAGATTAATTAAATATGTAAACGTCTGACAGAGCACAGTTCAATAGAAGAAGAGACCGATCATAGAGTACACACAACATAGACAACGAACCACTGAATGTTAAGCGGCCCACTATCAACACGTTATTTGAGAATAAGATGAATTACTTTTCATCGCTCCGTGTACCGAGGTGCGTAAGTGGCATAGGGCGGGCGTGAACCCGTCTCACCTCTCGTCATGTAGTCTATCACTATCTACCCGTCCGTCGATATTATTTGTTTTACAATACCTTTGTATTCACCTTACGGACGTTTGATTATAAATGTGCACTTACTCAAATTGAATGAAACGTATCCTTTTTATGTAAGTAATAAACTAGCGTTCTATTTAACACTTCTTTTCGTATGTTAACGTCAGTTTCATTGTTTGGTTTACGATATATATACGTATATAGCTGTACTTGCGGACGCCCACGACTTCGTCCGCGTGGAATTTAGTTTTTCACAAATCCCTCGGAAACCATGGATTTTCCGGGATAAATAGTAGTCTATGTGTTAATCCAGGCTATAATATATCTTAACACCAAATTTCAGCTAATTCGGCTCAGTAGTTGAGGCGTGAAAGAGTAACAAACATTCATATCATCAAAATCATCTTTTTTCGCAAATCTCGGGAAACCATAGATTTTTTCGCGATAAAAAGTATACTATGTGTTAATCCAGAGTAAAATCTATCTCCTTTCCAAATTTCAGCTAAATCACTTCAGTAGTAGCGGCGTTATAGAGTAACAAAAATCCAAACATCCATACAAACTTCCGCGTTTATAATATTAGTAGGATAGGAAGTAGAATATACTTAGTCTAAAACTTTATCATGATCTGATGATGTTTAAAATAGGTTTATGATTTACCAGATATGAGTTAGGTAAAATAAGTTTCTAAGGACTAATTATAGATGTTAATGAAAACAATGATAGCCCAGTGAATATAACCTCTGCCTCTGATTCCGGAGGGCGTAGTAATCCAGTCTGGGGCATGCATCTCCAACTTTTCAGTTGTGTGCATTTTAAGAAATTATATATCACGTGTCTCAAACGGTAAAAGAAAAACATCTTGAGGAAACCTTCATACCTACCTGAGAATTTTCTTAATTCTCTACGTGTGTGAAGCCTACCAATCCACATTGAGCCAGCGTGGTGGACTATTGCCTAACCCCCTCTCATTCTGAGAGGAGTCTCATGCTCAACAGTGTGCCGAATATGGGTTGATAATGATAATGACATACTCTCCGAGGCACCAGCACAGACTTCCTTAAATAGCAGCATTTCCCTATAGTTCAAGGCAGCAACTGATTTTGTTTGACGTATGAAAAGGTTTTGAAAAATGTCAGTAAGTCAAAGCTCCCAGTACTCAGATCCATAGACAACTAAGATGCCTTTCATTTGAAACCCCTTAACCCTAAAGGACATTACTTACCATTTTTACATAATAATGCATAATTCATAAAACTAACGGACGCCCGCGATCTCGTCCGCCCTTAGACCTCCTTAATCCGGCCCTCTCGCAAAATCTCCCCTTGGCGAACGTCTATTAACTAGGAATAAACTCCTACCTTTCAATTTTGTACTTCAAGCGATTTTCGATATTTTGTCATAAGTGTCCTTTCGCTTTTACCTTTATTAGATTACTAGCGACTTTTTTCCGCCTGCAGACGTTTTTTTTCAAATCCCGCAGAAACCATGGGATTTTTTCAACGTAACCTATGTAATCCAGGGTATATTTTATCTCTATTCCAAATTTCAGCCATATCGGTTCAGCAGCTCGGCGTAAAGGAGAATCAAACACACAAACACACAAACACGCACACACAAAATTTCCTTTTAACATATTAGTGTGCCATAAATGAATAACAATTTAACTATTGCTAGGAGAGGAGCAGACCTAACTCAATAACATGCTGTATTTGGTTTTTTTTTTTATAATTTTGATTAGTCTCAATATATTAGCCTAATTTCAAAATTCTCTTAGCATCATATCAGTTTTCTAATTAAAATTAATTAATTTTAATTAAAAGGACGCTTTAAATGGAATTCTGCCATCAAAAAAAAGCTTTGGGCCCTTTTTGGCTTAATTGAACATTTTCCGCCTAAAGCATTTTGTTCATTATAAAATTAGTCGAGTCATTCGCCTGATGGCCCCCATACCAATGTTTCACTTTGTATAAAACGTACCTCAAATAAACATGGTCTAATATTTTACGTGGTGGACCTGCCAATTCATGACTTTAAGCAATGTGTTAAAAAACATTTACTTAGTCGAGGTTACTACACCATTGATGAGTTCCTCAATGATAAATATGCTTGGAGGCCTTTGGATCAGCTTCCACCGTCACACAGGAAGTAAAACTATAAGAAATTGTAATGTTGTCATCAAATGTAAATTATTTTTTTTAAAAGAGCAACTGTTGAGTTTCTTGCCGGTTTCTTCTCAGCAAAACCTGCCTTCCTAACCGGTGGTAGAAACTTTACAAATAGTCAACTGACGTATCAAAAGTGCTTGTAAACTGAACCTATTTGAATTAGATGAATTTTGAATATTTTATTTTTCTATATCTACAAATTTAATAAAGATTTAAAGTTTGTGAGTTTGTAATGTTCTCTGGTTGTATAGAATCGATGTTAAAAATTATTTTATCAATAGAAAGCCATGTTATTAAAATTATGTTTTCCCGGAATTCCCACGGGAATAGGATCTACGCGGTATTTATACCTAATAATGAATATTAGACATCTTTTTTTTTAAACGTAAATACTCACGATTTTTCTTTCCTCGCGGGAACGCTTTATTTTTTCAGAGTAAAAAGAAGCTTATGTAAATAATATATAAATTATATAAAAATATATAAAAATTGACAAGCAAAATCTTAATTCTTCAATCAAAACGTTGTAAATGTATAGTTTAAAAGTTAAAAAGTTTAGTTTTGTCATGTTCGAAATTAAATGAAGTTAAAATTAATGTCTAGCAAAATCTTAAAGTTTAAAAATTTATAAGTTTAAACAATATCACATAACTAGCTGACGCCGCACGGTTTCACCCGCTTGGTTTCCGTTCCCGTAGGAATACGGTGACAAACAAACAAACAAACAAACAATCAAATAAATAAACAACCAAACTCTTCAGCTCTACAGTTATATAATATTAGTATATATTTTAATAAAATTATAGGTACTGCCTCAAACACAGCTGGCGACGCAAGATAAGGGACCCTCTTTTGAGTTCTTTGTCTTGAATTGATTTTTAGAGGGTTAAAAAGGCCCATAAAATATTTAACAGCGTCGTCCAAAAGACGTTACAAGTTGACTCAAGTGCCGATAAACGTATCGATTTCACTGCTCAGGTTTCTGAAAGAGTTTTATATTAAATCCGTTGGTAGGAGTCTCTGCATACGTTTCTTTTTGTGTAGATTTTATACCTAAAACTCGCAAAGATATGTTTGTTTCCTTTATTGTACGTTGATTATATCATTACATAGTGTATAATTTAGTCCAATTTCCTATTACTTTAAGTCCTCATTCTCACGAGACTTTTTTTTACGGACGTTAAAAAAGCGTTCAAATATAGTGTGAAGTAAAACGAAGATCTATTTCCAACGCCCAAAATTGAAAATGCAACACTGCTCGAAAAAAAGCGTCGTGTTTTAAAAACGCTGTCGTGTGAACTATACTTGGGAATGCATTTGTTGTATTTGAACGCTTTTTTAGAGTCCGATAAAAGAATTATCGTGTGAGTGAGGGTTTACACTGGACTATCATTAATCTCTATATTCTAATTAAAACGGTTTTGTCCGTTTAAGTCTTGTCACACCAGAAAATGAATAAATATACTTAAATATAGTAGTACATAATATATAGTGTTACCATCCAAAAGTGGTTTAATAAACACCACCAGATTACATTAAGTATAACCATTTATTAATTATTACCATTTATGCAACAATTCGAAAGAAAATTATACGACTGGTTGAGTAAAACCTACTAAACATAATGTCAAAGAACTATTAAAATAAAAATTGTAAAAATGTTAATTGTAAAAATAATTAATTTTGTGTATTATATTGCAATTGTAACTTTATTTTATTTTTCATTTAATTTGGTAATTATGACTGTTGGCGTTATTTTTTCTTTTTTGTTTGTAATTTAATTTAATTTATTAATTGTGATTGTATTTATCTTTTTGTTAATTCCATTTCATTTATTTTGGTAATTAAATGTTGTAAAGAACAATAATTCTTGCAAATAAACGATTATTATATTATATATTATTAATCAAAACAATTAAATAATAAACAAAGTAAGAGAACACAACCCACCATCATTACCACAGATTAAATCATAACATTCTATTCTACTCTATTGTCTTTGGTCCGGCTTTGAGGTCCCTAGCTCAGATATATCTAACAACACTTTGTACTGTGATGGATACAAATGAACTTTTGTTTAGGAAAATTCACAGGGATTTCCTAATGTTTCACGTCACATAAAGACGGGATCACGTATTCACCAAAAAGCAGGACTTGCATCCATTAGGGTACCTCCAGAGGATTGTAAATTTTCATTCAGAGTACAGTTGTTTGTGAGATTAACCCATTAAAGAGGGGAGGTTGAATTTATATTGTTCCGGTTTACGGCGTCACGTGATAAATTGTTTGAAATTACTTTGACTGGATCATTTACACGATAATAAGAATTTGAAATGAGTTTTAAATCTATTTATTCATACTATCTGTAAAATTACTAACGTATTTTTTTAATACTAGATACAAATTTCTTTTCTCCTCATTAATGTGTCGGAAATATTGTATGTTATCAACCCATATTCGGCTCACTGCTGAGCTCGAGTCTCCTCTCAGAATGAGAGGGGTTAGGCCAAAATTCCACCACGCTGGACCAATGCGCACTTCATATGCAGGTTTCCTCACGATGTTTTCCTTCACCGTTTTAGACACGTGATATTTAATTTCTTAAAATGCACACAACTGAAAAGTGGGAGGTGCTTTTCTCGGACCGGACCCACGCCGTCCGGAACCGGAGGCAGAGATCATATCCACTTGACTATCACGGACTCTAGATTTATAGAACCCCCCAAATGACGAACAGCTTTTTTGATCTGGAATTAATATATCGCCTGAAGGATGAGAGATTTCGCATTTATACGAGTACATGGACAATACTTTCAGTGAAATGTTATAACACCTTGATCTTTTGTTTTGTTCATACTCAATACTCATGCTTATTTACATCTTTCTAGTAGTAATAGTCTCTGCACTAAACTGCGGACAGACGGACGGACGGACAGACGGACATAGCGAAACTATAAGGGACTACGGATCACTAAAAATGATAGTAATAGTTATAACTTAACTGTTTTAGTTTTCAGAAACATAATTCTTAGTTTGTATTTCGAAACATGATAAACAAGGTAGGTTAGGTAAGTAGGTCGGATGTATTTTATTATAACGATAGATATGGGAAATAATTCCACAAAGACCCTAGATCACAAGGTATCGCAACTTTGTATCGAATAGGACATCACATCGCATGCGTTTTACGTTCCTTTTCAATCCGTGGAGGATAGAATTTTCGTAAATGTTGCACTAAGTTGCGCATCTACCTTTCTTTTTTTTTTATTCTTTACATGTTAGCCCATGCTAGGTTAATAGTCCTCCACGCTGGCCCAATGTGAATTGGCACACTTCACACATACAGAGAATTGAGAAAATTCTCAGTTTTCTCACGATGTTTATCCTTCACCGTTTGAGACACGTGACATTTAATTACTTAATGCACATAACTGAAAAGATGGACGTGCACGTCCCGGACCAGATTCAAACCCACGCCCTCCGAATCGGAGACATAGGTCTCCACTGGGCTATCACGGTTCAGATTATCTACCTATGATAAGTAAAAAACAGCCAGTATATTGTATCAACTTACAAAAATTTTGTCAAAAGTAAAGAAAACAGAATATTTCGATAAAAAGTTCTCGCGTTTAGTAAATGACCTAAGTCAACCGGAAATAACTATTTGTAATAATGCCTAGTGTTATGTTACCACAAACATAACTGGAATGCCGTCCCCGGGCGACCAATGAATGTATATAAAAGCTGAATAACGTGCCGGGAGAAAACATTTTCACCGGATATAGAGAAACAATTTATTTTTGTACTTTTTTTTGAGGTTAAATGGTAAATATAGCTCTTAGTTTAACTGTATTTATTTTGTACAGTTACTTGTTGAGGTAATATTGTTTTATTAATTGCATGATAGGGATACTTTCTTGGATTACTCAAGCCTAAATTAAAAAGCTTAAATTAGAAATGTATCAGATCATTTAAGTGAAGTAAACCTTAGAATATAATTACCAATTACTAGCGAACGCCCACAAATTCATCCGCGAAGAATTTGTGTGATGTTCATCCCCTTTTCAACCCTTTATTTTTACCCGACTGCAAGAAGGGTTATAACAATAGTCAGTGTAACAATTACCGCCAAATAACTTAAATATACTTCTGAATAAAAGAAAGGACACTACAAAGACACTTAACAGATGACCCATAAACATACTCAAAAATGCATACATAAACGTACACTTTCACAGATAAACCTTTTTAAACATTTATTTCTCCAATAAAAAAATATATTATCAGCGTGTAATATAGGCTATATTTTACGCGTATATTCTTACAGAAACGGGAACTATGCGGTTGAAAACGCGTCCGCTAGTATAGTTTTATTTGAAAGCCTCAAACTTTACAAACTCTTTTAGTCTTCTAGGTGTGAAATGACGACCCTGCAAGCTGCACCGTAGACCTAAGACATCAAGCAAGTTACTGGGAGGCTTCGGCCATGGCTAGTTACCAGCCTACCGACAAAGACGTACCACCAAGCGATTTACGACGTAGAAACCGAAAAGGGTGTGGACTTTGATCCTCCTCCTAACAAGTTGACCCGCTTCCATCTTAGATTTCATCATCACTTTCCTGAAGGTGAGATTGTAGTCAAGGTCTAAAGTTACTTACTGGAAGAAACGTCTTGATGCAGGCGATTCGAGAGTGTGTTCTAAAGTCCTTACGAGTTAGTCTACCAATGAACGTGCATCGGCTTATAATGATGATGATATTGAAAACTCCCCTAAACTTTGACCACTGCGTCCACAAGCTACGTCCTAAACCGTATTACAGACAGGCTAATCTTATGGGGCCATAAATTCATATTTACATTATTTACTGAGGGGAAAAAGTTTAACCCGCGACGGTGATATATTGCGTCGGAGGTAATATTAGGGTCGAAAAAATGTGTGGCTTTATCACATGTGGCTTATTTATTTTCTCAGGTAAACGGTGTACCTAAAACTCACTGTAGTTTATAATAATTTCATTAGGTAAATTTCTGGAGTAAAGTCGGGTTAGCCACACCATTTATAAATTCGGTACGGTTAAACTGATCTGTATTAATATTAGCATAGATATAGAGTTTATTTAGTACTAGCGGACACCCGCGACTTCGTCCGCGTGGAATTTAATTTTTCACAAATCCCTCGGGAACCATGATTTTTTCCTTGATAAACAGTAGCCTATGTGTTAATCCATGCTATAAAATATCTCAATACCAAATTTCAGCTAATTCGGTTCAGTAGTCGAGACGTGAAAGAGTAACAAACATTCATATCATCAAAATCATCAGTTTTCGCAAATCTCGGGAAACCATGGATTTTTTCGGGATAAAAAATAGCCTATGTGTTAATCAAAGTAAAATCTATTTTCACTCCAAATTTCGCTTCAGTAGTAGCGGCGTCAAAGAGTAACAAACATCCATACAAAACCTTCATCATCTTATATAATTCATTATATAAGATGACTGTGTGCTTGTGTTGAGTGAATGTGTGTGATGTGTTTATAGAAGAAGAATATAAGTGCATCTATGTGTGTGTCGTTTTGACGAATTGAGTATGGAAATATAATTAAAGATTTTAGATTTGTTTGTCCATGTGCAGAAAGAAATGAAAAGTATCATTGAAGCACTAGCTGACGCCGCGCGGTTTCCGCGTGGTTCCCGTTCCCGTATGAATATGGGGATAATATATAACCTTCCTCGATAAATGGGCTATCTAACACTGAAATAATTTTTCAAATTGGACCAGTCCCTGAGCTTAGCGCGTCCAATCAAACAAACAAACAAAGAAACTCTTGCGCTTTATAATATTAGTATAGATATAGATTGACAGAAGGTGCACAATGTACAAGGTGAAGGAGTTGAGTTATAATTTAAGTTTTGGAGCTATTATCGTTTCAAACTTCATTGAGAGAACCCGTATAGAGTGAAAACTTAGTGCTGTAACGAATGTACGGGTACTGTGTGAATGTGAATAAAGTCTTTTGTTTAACTATTCATTGTTTTGTTTTGAACTATGCTATAAAGACAAGGATACTATAGTAATTTGAAATGTGTTACTGTGTTGCTTTTTAACAGCTGACGTAAAAAGAAGAAAGTGTTAGAAGTTTGACGTGTCTGTCTGTGGCACCAGAGCTCCCGAACGGATGAAGCAATTTCAATTTAGTGTTTTTTGAAATGTAAGGTTACTTACGGGTGCCAATCTTAGACATGTTTGATAAAAATCGGTTGAGCCGTTTAAAAGTTTCGGGGGGGGGGGGGGGGGAAGGTGAAAGTGGGGAAGAACAACCGAATGTCTGCAATATACTCGAGTAGGGACTCAAATGAAAGCGCATATTGATGATTTCATCGAGTATAATTAATAATTTCATGACATTCGGGAGTTTTTCAAAATTTTCAATTTTTTGTTCATAACTATAAAAATAATTTTATTTCTATGACCTTCTTCATAGTGATCGTGTAGTTTAAATTTTAATTTATTTTGTAGTTTCGGTGTGATAAGCGGTTGATTATTGGTTAATACATTTTGCCGCAGTATCGTTTATACAATGTCCTCATTATTTTCAAAATACCTTCAATGTATCGAATTAAACTTGTTATATATAGATAGATGTTATTTGTACAGTCAGTTATTAACTAAAGAAGTATTCTATACTAGCGGACACTCGCGACTTTGACCACAGTAAATTATATTTCTATTCCAAATTTTTGCCAAATCGCTTCAGTAAAAGAAGGAACAAACATACACATTTACACACAAACCTTCACTTTTTTAATATTAGTGTGATTACTATACATAATATAATAACTATGCAATCAAACTGCAATATCTCCTTTTCATATCACCATAATCACTCAATAGATTGTAATGAAATTCCAGACCCCGTCAGGTATCGCAGATTGTGTCCAATATGCCCTGGAGGGATGCATGAAACACGCCTATACCAACATAACCACCACGTTTTGAACCATCAAAAAATTACTTACGAGTCTTATGACCTTGGTATTAAGGTTTAAATCAGGATGCAGCCAGATCTGTTTACGCTGGTGTAGTGTGATAGGTATATTTCATGCAATTTCTTGCGCCTGCAGGCAATGAAATGACATGCGGGACGCATCGTGTTATGTCGATGCCAATGATGTTCACCCCGGGGTGATATTCAGGGATGAATATAAAAGCCGAATAGGAGAAAATGTTTTCGCCAATTTTCGGCATCATAGACAAATAATATTACTTCTATCCCAACGTAGTTTTGCACTCTATCGTGCAATTTATTTACGAGTATATCCAAAAAGCATCTTTGGGAGATGCTTTTTAGAATATTTAGAATACAAAATATTTATTTTGACTGACTGACCACGTTTGAAATCTCTAACGAATTTAAGACTTTATTTATCCTCATTGTAGCGATAATGTAAAAATGTGTAATTACAATTATGTAAAAATTTAAAAAAAAACGGTATAAATGGTATAAATTTGCGGTATAAATGCCAAAGGTCTGCCATCACGAAATCTCAAAATCTTTTCACATACAAAGATGAAATTTAGTAGGGAGGTAGCTTATAATTAGTAGATGTCCGCTAAGCACGGATTCAGTGATAAGGCCGGATTAAGGAGGTCAAAGAGCGGACGAAGTCGCAGGCGTCTGCTAGTATACCTATAAAGGCCGAAATTTGTCACTATGTCCACATATCCGCATATCGCATCGGATTTTATCTACTTACCGTATAATTAAAAATCCATATGATTCGATGCATCCGATATACCCTTTAGATACAGACCTTCCATATACCAGACTTAAGCTAATCTAAAACTTCTTTTAAAAAGCAATGTATCATTAAATACTTTAAAGTAATAAAACACTTATAAAGCATAATATAAAATATATAGTCATAAGTATAAAATATCCAATTTATTATTAAAAAAATAAATATTTCGGCTATAGATCTCCCAATGCCTGGCAAACTTTAATACACTGCAGCTTTTCGTTCCAGAAACGTAAAAACATTATGATATCGTTTCCCTGCAGTGGAAATTGAATCTCTTTGCAAACGTATTTGTCGCTACTACGTCTCGGAAACGTTAAATTGGATATTTTCAATACATTTTCTAGGAAAAACAGAAGTCTTTTACTGGCACTGCCTCGCTGGAACGGTATTTACGTAAAGATACAAAATGCACCTAAAACGCCTACGTATAGCAATTAGCAGAATACGTCGACGGACGTCGTTTTATACGGGCACGGAGCTACGGGCTTTTACCGCCAAATTGATCTGCGTAGAGCTTTTTTTTTTTGGAAGAATTCCATCGGGATTTTCAGCAAAATTGCACGTCACCATAGATATCCAGTGACTATGGTATCTTTACAAAGCGATAGATCAATGAGGGCCACATAATTGAAGGCCAAGTTATACAGGGTGCTCGGGAGTATATCCCATAACTTCAAGGTGTTGACAAGTCCACTTATAAGAGTCGAACTATTTAACAAATTTGTTTTTAACTCAAAAAAAAAACTATTTTATGTTTTGTTTTCAAATAATTTTGACTATCCATGTAACACACGCCTTTATTTATTGCATTTTAAAATACGTAATCGTAGTTATAAGATGTTTTTTGACGGCCTCCGTAGCGCAGTGGTATGCGCGGTTTACAAGACGGAGGTCCTGGGTTTGATCCCCGGCTGGGTCCATTGAGGTTTTCTTGATCGAAAATGTCCTAAGTCGGCTGCGGCTTTGTCAGTGGCTAGTTACCACCCTACCGACAAAAACGTACCGCCAATCGTTTTAGCATTCCGGTACGATGTCGTGTACAAACCGAATGGGGTGTGGATTTTCATCCTCCTTCTAACAACTCAGCCCGCTTCCATCTTAGATTGCATCATCACTTTCCATTAGGTGAGATTGTAGTCAAGGGTAACTTGTAAAGAATAAAAAAAAAAAGTAACGCGATCTTTTGTTGCTTCGTAGGGTTACAATGCTGGTCGGGAAAAGCGAGAAAGCCACGAGTATAACCTCGAACTATTTTGTAGAATTAATAAAAATATATTGCAATCCATGCCTTGAAGGGTAAACAAAGCTTGCAACGTAAAATACTATTAGGAAAAGAACCCCTATTCATTAAATTACAGTTCCACAAAGCCGAACTGTACACATAACCGTAGAAAGGAAAGTTAAGAAAGATGTTAACACTTTTGAATCCAGCAAAGGGAGAACCGAATTTAGTAGCTTGGATAGGGTAACCATACCGTAAGATACGTTTAAGACTGCACTGATGAATAAAAAAAACATACGCCTCATATTGAGAACCTCCTCCTTTTTATCTCGGTCGGTTAATAATATAATATGCTGTTATAGGTGCTTAAACATAACCCAGCGCCTCAATTAAGGCATACATTTTACTTTAAAGCACCTAATATTTGAATATTTTCGGATGATTTTTTAAGCTTAATGTTATCTTAATACCATTTCGAATATGTTAATAAATATTAAAGTTTTGTTGTTTAGTAATTGTTGTTCACTAATAACACGTCTTGGAAAAAAATCGAATTTTGATTTTGATTTGACAATTTTAATTTCCAAAAAAAGGGTGATTAATTATGCCATTGCTTTGCTATTTAGAAAATATGATAGTGTATTTTTATGTTTATTTGCTTAGTATGTTTTGTATTTTCGTTTAATAATTTTAAAAAATGTGTTCCATAAGTCGTTGGATAACGCTGTCATTATGAATAAATGTAGGCTAAGAGTAGAATATTAATAGAAGTGTATAACCTAAAAGGTATTTAGAAAAAGAACATTAACGTCAAATTAGAAACATTGATATAAAAAATATATAAACCTATATTTTTCTGATCCTGATTTTTATAGAAGAATTCATGGTCCCTCTAGTATAAGGCAAAATGGAGCAAACTTCGCACTCAAGCTCGCTGGGTGAACGTAATGACCTAACTTTAGTGTTTTTCTTGTCGCCACTTGTTTTTCAACTAGTCGTATTTACCAATACTTGTATTTTCTTTGGTTTATTTAACCAAGATGTAATAAAGCCGATCAACGTCGGATTTCCTTCCGGTGATATAGACGTATCGTCCCATTGGACTGTGAGAGTAATGGAATAGAGAGTGCGTACATCCTGTATTAGAACACACATCTATACTAATATTATAAAGCGGAAGAGTTTGTTTGTTTGTTTGTTTGTTTGATTGAACGCGCTAATCTCAGGAACTGCTGGTCCGATTTGAAAAATACTTTCAGTGATAGATAGCCCATTTATCGAGGAAGGCTATAGGCTATATTTTATTTTCAAAAAAATTAGGGATCCTTCCTGAAACTCCAATAATGTAACCCAAGGTGTACATGGCGTGTGTTCGCGCCTTCCCAAAAGTCTGCTAATTCCCTCAAGCATTGTCATTGCTATTCAAAAGGCCAAGGGGTTGCAAATACAGCAGCGTCATTCACTCGACCGTGAAATGACCTCACTCTCAACCAACACGCGCACGAGACGGTTGTAGCTTGCCAATTTGTCATCGGACCTAACCTTACTTACAATAAACCTTTTCAACCTTCTCCAAGTTTTTCTTTACCAGCATGCGCTGCAAAAACTATTGATGTTAGAATAAAATAATATACAACAACTTTGTAAAACACATCATTTTCTACAAAAAATGTCGCGACAGCATATATCTATCTATCTATCTGTACTATAATAAAAGAGTAGAAATCGAGTGTCTGTACTTTGACCTAATGTAACTAAAATCAAGTTAGGGCAATTAGAAATGAGCAATGGAATACAAAAAATTTTTTTTTGATTTTCTTGCCTGTCTGTCTGTCTGTCTGTCCTTCAGTCTGTATGTTCTCGCTATTATCTGGTTCTGCTGAACGGATTTTGACGTGGATTTCACAAATAGATTAAGCAAAGTTCAGGACATCATATAGGCTTTGTTTCATTAAAATCAGACAGATAGAAAAAAAGACATCTTGAAAAAACAGGATTGCTCAAATTGATTCGCAGGCGTTATTTGGAGAAACGAGTTTTCCACTAAAACTGTGTAATATCGATGTTGAGGCACATATTCTATACTCAACTGACCAATTTGTTTGTTTATTTGGTTGAACACGCGAAACTAATCTCAGGAACTACTTAAAAGTTCAGGTTCAAACTGAATAATCCTTTTTGTGTTTAAATAGTCACATTGTCTACTTTTTTATCGTATAATGTTATGCAAGATTTATTACTATAAAAAGAGCACGAATTTGGCGCAATAGGTATTAAATACTTATCTATACTATATACTTATAATAAAACTGTAACAGGTTAAATTACAGAACTTTTTGATTAATTTAAAAAAAAGATCATAGGGCATTATACAATCGATACTGAATTCAAAAACATTTTTTTTCGATTATTTGTCTGTCTATCTGTCCCTATTTTTGTTGACCGGGCATCACACTGAAACTACTGAATGAATTCAAATGAAACTTAGCACGGTTTGAGAACATAATACGGAGCAGGTTATAGAATACTTTTTATAGCGAAAATAAAATCAGAAGGGGGTGAAATAGGGGTTGAAAGTTTGTACGAAAAGTCCTCCTCTTTTCCTGGTCAATTTACCCAAGCACAAAAAACGCGCTTTAAACTTTATTATAGACCGGCATTCGGCCGGGAGTTTGTGATAAGGCCTTAAAACCGTGACTACGGCAGGGCATTTTACCCAAGCACAAAAATCGGAACGCGCGGCCTTCGGCCGGGAGTTTATGATACAGCCTTCGACCGTGACTACGGCTGGGTATTTTACACAAACAAAAAAAAGCGCGGCCTTCGGCCGGGGGTTTGTAATATGGCCTCTGATCGTGGCTACGGCTGGGCATTATACCGATGCACAAAACGGAACGCGCGGCCTTCGGCCGGGAGTTTATGATACAGCCTTCGACCGTGACTACGGCTGGGTATTTTACCCAAGCAAAAAAAAAGCGCGGCCTTCAGCCGGGGGTTTGTAATATGGCCTCTGATCGTGGCTACGGCTGGTCATTTTACCGATGCACAAAATACAGAACGTGCGGCCTTCGGCCGCGCACTTTATAGTAGCCCAGCCTTCGGCCGGGAGTTTGTGATAGAGCCTTCGACCGTGACTACGGCTGGAAATTTTACACAAGCACAAAAACGGAACGCGCGGCCTTCGGCCGGGAGTTATGATACAGCCTTCGACCCAGACTACGGCTGGGTATTTTACCCAAGCAAAAAAAAGCGAGGCCATCGGCCGGTGGTTTGTAATATGGCCTTCGACCGTGAGTACGGCTGGGCATTTTACCCAAGCACAAAAAACAGAACGCGCGGCCTTCGGCCGCGCACTGTATTGTAGGCCGGCCTTCGGCCGGGAGTTTGTGATACAGCCTTCGACCGTGACTACGGCTGGGCATTTTACCCAAGCACAAAAAACGGAACGCGCGGCCGAATCCGGGGGTTTGTGTAGGGTCTTCAACCGTGGCTACGGCTGGGCATTTTACGCAGACACAATTAATTGCACGCCAGCCGTCGACCGGGGGTTGGATAGGGCCTCCGACGATGGCTACGACTGGGCATTTTACCCAAGCACAAAAAACGCGCACTTTATTGTACACCGGCCTTCGGCCGGGGGTTGTGATTTTGTAATCTATACTAATATTATAAAGCGGAAGAGTTTGTTTGTTTGTTTGTTTGTTTGATTGAACGCGCTAATCTCAGGAACTGCTGGTCCGATTTGAAAAATACTTTCAGTGATAGATAGCCCATTTATCGAGGAAGGCTATAGGCTATATTTTATTTTCAAAAAAATTAGGGATCCTTCCTGAAACTCCAATAATGTAACCCAAGGTGTACATGGCGTGTGTTCGCGCCTTCCCAAAAGTCTGCTAATTCCCTCAAGCATTGTCATTGCTATTCAAAAGGCCAAGGGGTTGCAAATACAGCAGCGTCATTCACTCGACCGTGAAATGACCTCACTCTCAACCAACACGCGCACGAGACGGTTGTAGCTTGCCAATTTGTCATCGGACCTAACCTTACTTACAATAAACCTTTTCAACCTTCTCCAAGTTTTTCTTTACCAGCATGCGCTGCAAAAACTATTGATGTTAGAATAAAATAATATACAACAACTTTGTAAAACACATCATTTTCTACAAAAAATGTCGCGACAGCATATATCTATCTATCTATCTGTACTATAATAAAAGAGTAGAAATCGAGTGTCTGTACTTTGACCTAATGTAACTAAAATCAAGTTAGGGCAATTAGAAATGAGCAATGGAATACAAAAAAATTTTTTTTGATTTTCTTGCCTGTCTGTCTGTCTGTCTGTCCTTCAGTCTGTATGTTCTCGCTATTATCTGGTTCTGCTGAACGGATTTTGACGTGGATTTCACAAATAGATTAAGCAAAGTTCAGGACATCATATAGGCTTTGTTTCATTAAAATCAGACAGATAGAAAAAAAGACATCTTGAAAAAACAGGATTGCTCAAATTGATTCGCAGGCGTTATTTGGAGAAACGAGTTTTCCACTAAAACTGTGTAATATCGATGTTGAGGCACATATTCTATACTCAACTGACCAATTTGTTTGTTTATTTGGTTGAACACGCGAAACTAATCTCAGGAACTACTTAAAAGTTCAGGTTCAAACTGAATAATCCTTTTTGTGTTTAAATAGTCACATTGTCTACTTTTTTATCGTATAATGTTATGCAAGATTTATTACTATAAAAAGAGCACGAATTTGGCGCAATAGGTATTAAATACTTATCTATACTATATACTTATAATAAAACTGTAACAGGTTAAATTACAGAACTTTTTGATTAATTTAAAAAAAAGATCATAGGGCATTATACAATCGATACTGAATTCAAAAACATTTTTTTTCGATTATTTGTCTGTCTATCTGTCCCTATTTTTGTTGACCGGGCATCACACTGAAACTACTGAATGAATTCAAATGAAACTTAGCACGGTTTGAGAACATAATACGGAGCAGGTTATAGAATACTTTTTATAGCGAAAATAAAATCAGAAGGGGGTGAAATAGGGGTTGAAAGTTTGTACGAAAAGTCCTCCTCTTTTCCTGGTCAATTTACCCAAGCACAAAAAACGCGCTTTAAACTTTATTATAGACCGGCATTCGGCCGGGAGTTTGTGATAAGGCCTTAAAACCGTGACTACGGCAGGGCATTTTACCCAAGCACAAAAATCGGAACGCGCGGCCTTCGGCCGGGAGTTTATGATACAGCCTTCGACCGTGACTACGGCTGGGTATTTTACACAAACAAAAAAAAGCGCGGCCTTCGGCCGGGGGTTTGTAATATGGCCTCTGATCGTGGCTACGGCTGGGCATTATACCGATGCACAAAACGGAACGCGCGGCCTTCGGCCGGGAGTTTATGATACAGCCTTCGACCGTGACTACGGCTGGGTATTTTACCCAAGCAAAAAAAAAGCGCGGCCTTCAGCCGGGGGTTTGTAATATGGCCTCTGATCGTGGCTACGGCTGGTCATTTTACCGATGCACAAAATACAGAACGTGCGGCCTTCGGCCGCGCACTTTATAGTAGCCCAGCCTTCGGCCGGGAGTTTGTGATAGAGCCTTCGACCGTGACTACGGCTGGAAATTTTACACAAGCACAAAAACGGAACGCGCGGCCTTCGGCCGGGAGTTATGATACAGCCTTCGACCCAGACTACGGCTGGGTATTTTACCCAAGCAAAAAAAACAGAGAGGCCATCGGCCGGTGGTTTGTAATATGGCCTTCGACCGTGAGTACGGCTGGGCATTTTACCCAAGCACAAAAAACAGAACGCGCGGCCTTCGGCCGCGCACTGTATTGTAGGCCGGCCTTCGGCCGGGAGTTTGTGATACAGCCTTCGACCGTGACTACGGCTGGGCATTTTACCCAAGCACAAAAAACGGAACGCGCGGCCGAATCCGGGGGTTTGTGATAGGGTCTTCAACCGTGGCTACGGCTGGGCATTTTACGCAGACACAATTAATTGCACGCCAGCCGTCGACCGGGGGTTGGATAGGGCCTCCGACGATGGCTACGACTGGGCATTTTACCCAAGCACAAAAAACGCGCACTTTATTGTACACCGGCCTTCGGCCGGGGGTTGTGATTTTGTAATTTTTATATATAAAACATACGGAAATATAAATAGAAGGGGCGACGGGGTCGAAAATGTACATCGATTTTCACGCGGACGAAGTCGCGGGCGTCTGCTAGTTAAAATATATAGTCCACCACGCTGGCTCAATGCGGATTGGTAGACTTCACACACGCAGAGAATTATGAAATTCTGGAGTGCAGGTTTCCTCACGATGTTTTCCTTCACCGTTTGAGACACGTGATATATAATTTCTTAAAATACACACATCTGAAAAGTTGGAGGTGCATGCCCCGGACCGGATTCGAACCCACACACCCCGGAATATGAGGCAGAGAGGTCATATCACAGGTCTCTATATCTAGATACAGTACAACAATGAATATGTATGGATTTTAAAGGAAACCCGACGGGAGTCTGCTTGCATGAACTTTTTATAATTTATATATTTATTTACCTTAACATTAGGTAAAATCGCAAACAAGGGCTGACTTATAATTAAATAAAAAAAAATAACGTTTTAACTTAGGTTTTAGATTAAATCAATATTAAGTTCTTATAGATGAACAATAACACAGCTAAGAAAAAAGTTAATTGGAATAAATCAAGCAGCGCTCCGAACCGGAAAACAATTAGCTAGTCCCTGTGATAATCACACAGTGAATGAGAACAATGCCCAAAGGACATCCTTGTTACACGACAAATTGCTATTTTAACTAGCATTTTGCTATGCCTAATGAAAGCAGATTAAATGTCAGTATATTTTTTAATAAAACTGGCAATAGGCGGGGCACATAGTTCGAAGAGCCGATGGACGTTGGGGTCCTAAAGTGCTGGAATGGCGATCCCGCAATAGTAAGCGCAGGTAAATAGTAACCCCCCACCAGGTGGACAGACGACATCAAGCAAGTCGCAGGCATTCGCTGGGTGCAGGTGGCTCAGTATCGTGATGTTTGGAAGTCCTTACAAAAGGCCTATGTCCTGCAGTGGACGTCCATCGGCTGATATGATGATGATTCATTCATTTAGAACCCATATTTGGCTCACTTTTAATTACGAGTTTCCACTCAGAATTGAAGAGGGCTTCAAGTCTACCACGCTGGTCCAATGCGGATTGGCATTTTTCATTGGACTTCTTCCTTCATCGTTTGAGACACGTGATATTTAATTTCTAATGAAACGTTGGAGGTGCATGCCCCGGACCGGATTTGAACCTACACCCTCCAAATAAATAGAAGGAAGGAATGGGTTATTTCGGCTCTCAATTAATTTGTAATTATTGAGGGTTTGTTTTATATTTTTTTTTCTTGTTGAGTAAGTGCCGTTGGCTCCCTGCGGGACCACGACGACGACACTGGGGGGAGGGGGGGTTTGGGCGAGCGCAGAAGCATCGCCTGAAGAAACCCGAAGGCTGAAATAAAGACAGAGGACGGAACGGTTCTCTAAGGGCGTCTTCTATGAGACTTGGACCTTAGAGGGGCATTCGGGTGGGAGTAACCTGAGTGAATCAGTCCGGACGCTCCCAAGATCGTGAGTTAGAAAACCCATGTCCGGGTGACGTTTGATATCGGGGACCTCGTCTTCGCCGCCAAAGTCGTTGTGTAGCTTGTGTTTGTGTTGCTTGGGATGCGTTGCCGGTCGTCATGTCGTCGTCTGAATCGTAAAGAACGTTCAAAGTCAAAGTCAAAATTCATTTATTTTATAATTTATGACAACAAGATTATGTCATAATTTAATTTAATCTAATGGTGGTAATAATAGTCAAAAACTTAAAACTAAACTGACGAGGGTTCCAAACGCGCCTTGGTCCGAGAAGAGCCCACAACAAACTTAGCCAAGGTTTTTTTGTTTACCACCATTTTACAAACTTATATAAAACTAAGCACACAGTCGTATATGACTGTTTAACACCAATCTTTTTTATCATTAATATAATCATTAACACTATAATAAGCCTTTCCCATTCCCATTTTCATTAACACTATAATAAGTTCTTAGGACGCCTCTGGTTGAAGTTAGCGTTGAGGTTGGGAGTGTAATTGCAGGTGTCAACCACTAGGTCTATGTCTAGGTCTAGGTCACTAGGTCTCTATGGAGATCATTATTACGACGTTCAGCGTCTTGTCAGCGTGACTCTAAAACCAAAGTTCATCGACTTCAATTCAATAAAGCGAGATATTGTAAACCGATGCAGACGCCGTATAATCCTGCTTATTCATACGTACTGTAGTAACTTGATTCAGTAAACAATCATAAAACCATTGATAGCACGGGCGAATGAAATAAAACGCTATCTACTGAAATCGTACAAATTGAATTTAATGGGAGCCTGGAATGCTAAATTTGCAGTTACTAAAGCGTCGTGGAAACCGATTACATTAGGTAGATTAAATGATAGGAAAAATTAATGGTTATTTACACTTTTCACTTACAGTAAAAAAAAAAAAACTACAGACTTTAGCAATTTTTATTCGGCTCACCTACTATATAATAGGATATGTATTTAAATATAATAAAAAAACATTTAATTTAAATCCCACTATCTGTAAACTCAATTTAATAGTCTATTCTATTTTGATGTAAAATTGTTTTTAAAGTCCATTTCATTTAGGTATATATACGCAATAATTATTTCAATAACCTGTACTAATATAATAATGAGCCGGTCCGACTCTCTGTAAACATTTTTTAATTGAACCGAGTTTATTGAATTTTGGTACAATATTTTGCGAAAATATAAAAAAGGGATGATTGATGAAAGAGAGATTTAATTTTATTATAATATCGCTTAATAGCGATAAGGCCACCTTTTGTAGCTCCTCCAGCTCTTCCAGGCAACCTTAGGCTTAGGAACTTACTCGTACATAAGAACCACTATGTACGACGTGAGATTGAAAGATTGTCGGTGCCAAGCCAGTGTGGTGTTGATTTTAGCCGTTAGATACTGAAAAACCACATTAAAGACAAAAAGAATTTTTAGGATTCAAAAATCGTTACGATAGGTACCTTAAATTAATAGATATACTGGTTTGGCACCGACTTCAAAGTGATCAATATGTAGAAAATATTATAATGTTATTTTACCTTTTTTTAGTTTCGTGGGTACGTTAATGTTTTGGAGTTGGTTGTATTTTTTTTAATAATTATTACATAGAATCTCAATTTCGTATATGTTAACTAGTATACGTCAAAGATAGTGAATAAGCTTGGGTGATATCGCAGTCAAGGCTAACTTGTCATTGAATAATGAACTCAGTTCTAAATTTAAATGCGACAGTAAAATTCTAAATTTAAATTCGTCAGTAAAGTTCTAAATTTAAATTCGACAGTAAAATTCTAAATTTAAATTCGTCAGTAAAGTTCTAATTTTAAATTCGTCAATAAAATTCTAAATTTAAATTCATCAGAAATGTTCTAAATTGTCATAAAATGAAAAGAACTTTAGCTCCACTTAAAAAGGATAAATGTATTAAGAAATTGTTAAGCATGGGATGGGAAACAATCAATGCTAAGAAATTGCGAACACATCTCGTAGACGGTAATAAGATATTTTCAATATATTCCCACCGGAGAAGCAGGAATCTCATATCTGATATCAGAGACGATATTATGTTAGTATTTATACTCATGTATATGTTTAAGTTAGGTGGTAGACTGAATATAAGATTTCTTCTACAACATCATAAACAAAAATAATCCTACTTCCTACTAATATTATAAACGCGAAAGTTTGTATTGATGTTTGTTACGTTTTAACGCCGCTACTAATGAAGCGATTTGGCTGAAATTGAGAATGGAAATAGATTTTACTCTGGATTAACACATTGGCTACTTTTTATCCCGAAAACATCCATGATTTCCCGAAATTTGCGAATACTGATGATTTTGATGATATGAATGTTTGTTAGGTACTCTTTCACGCCTCGACTACCGAACCAAATCAGCTGACATTTGGTATTAAGATATATATAGCCTGGATTAACACATAGGCTTCTTTTTATCCCGGAAAAATCCATGGCTCCCGAGGGATTTGTGAAAAACTAAATTCCACGCGGACGAAGCTGCGGGCGTCCGCTAGTGATACTATAATATTTAGTTGTATCGGTATAAACTATGCTATTTTCATAATGAATCTCAACAGTTTTTGCAGATTATAATTGGTTACGCGGTTAGCTGGACGGACAATGAGATCCGGGTTAGGCCAACAAAAAAATACGTTATTGAGATTTTTCTTTAAAGGAAAATCTTAATAGAAGTTTGAAAGTTGGTTGTGTTGGTATACCTACGCCCATGCCTCGGAGAGCACGTAAAGCCGTCGGTCCTGCCCCTAATATTTCACCGGTCGTGTCGGTCTGCCATCCCATCGGACTATAAGAATGAGGGTATTTTCTGCGTGCATGGCTAATCTCACCATGAGATTGGCCGCCGTGGCCGAAAAAAAAACAAATATCTGGAGCTTTATTATTTTTATTATTGTCAATTTGCATTGTGTTTATAGTGTGGATTCGCTTAATTCGATATCGACTATTACTATAGAAAAATAACCAACAAATAAAAATAAATGAAGGATGCAAAAAAAAATGTTAAACCTTATGTCATTCGTTTAACTTGCGGTAACTTTGTCTCCAGTAACGTAACCTAAACGCCGGTCACACTATAAAAAGACGGCTGTTATTGCTACAGCTTCAGATAAAACCGTCAACGAAGGCTTTATTAAGTTGGGGGGAAGATTTATTTGAGCCCTTTTTGTGGGCGCTATCCGTGGGAACATAAATTCTATTTTGTCTTCGCTAAGCGCTTATCGGGATACTTCCCTGAACGCAAATCAAATTACGGCCTGATAAGATGATTGTTGATATTCGAATATGACTGTAGTTTTTGTGGAATATCATTATTACAGGGCCAGCGTATTGTAGGAGAGGCAATATGGAGCTTAGACCCACCACGATACACCGATGACTGGATGGGTTAGCGGGTTCGATTCTGTAACGATAATTATCAGATGGTAATGATAATCACCGGGACCAACAGCCTTACTGCTTTGCTCAATGAAGCCAATAAAAATTCTGCAATGTGCTTTTTAAAATCCAGAATTTTGTAAATCCGTGAAGAAGAAAAGTTGCAAATTTTTTATTTAAAAATTAAATATACTTTTATACTTCAATATATGGGCCTAATAAGAAGGCACAAAGTCACTCAGCGGGTGATGGAGCGAGCTATGCTTGGGCTTTCTCTAGGGTTTGTCTGAGAAATGAGGAGATCCGCGAACTAAAGTCACTGACATAGCTCAGCGAGTCGCGATGCTGAAGTGGCAGTGGGCAGACCACATAGTTCGAAGAGCCGATGGACGTTGGGGTCCTAAGGTGCTGGAATGGCGACCCCGCATCGGAAAGCGCAGTGTTGGACGACCCCCCACTAGGTGGACCGAAGACATCAAGCGGGTTGCAGGGAGCTGGATGCTGGCGGCTCTAGACCGTTTTGTTTGGAAGTCCATGCAAGAGGCCTATGTCCAGCAGTGGACGTCCATCGGCTGACAATGATGATGATATAAATCCGGAAGGTCTCTGGTTTGTCAGTAAAATTACACTATCGGAAATCGGAAAATAAACAAATTCAAACACAAATAAAACGAACATATTTATAAATTTTTGCTTCATATATTATTCTGTTATTTTTTGCAAATTATCTATATATTATCTAATGGATATTAAAATTGGATAAGTACAAAAATATGCAGTCGTCGTCCTAAAAATACAACATATGTTGTACAATATGTTTATAAGAAAGTATTTTAAGGTAAGGTTTTTTATGTAATTTACTGCATTTTAATATAAAAGTCAAGTATAGGTATACGGATACAAAAATAATTTTGTTATCGCCGAATAAAGACAATTAAATAAGTTAATGGGTTTGTTATTGTTGATAAAAGAAGACATATAATTAAGATTATAATAAAGTATACGAATATTATCAACAAAATATTGCTTAAACAAACCTACATACATGGGGTATTTTCTACCTACGTATTATTTTTAAAATTTACAAAATCTAATATTATAAAGAGGCAAATATTGTGATATTGCCTACAATACCACAAAATTTAGGTAATCCCTGGATCTACTGAACCGATTTAGATTTTTTTTTACTACTATAAAGCCACGTTATCTGTGAGTATCATATACTATTTAATCCCCGTTTTCTCTTTAAAACGGGAACTATGCGAGTAAAACCGCAGGGCGTTGGCAAATTCATTATAAAAGACTATGTATATACTGTAATATAAGAACTTTAGACTGTTGCATAAAGCTGCTAATTGATATCGTTATACTATTTATTTTATTTATATATAGTTTTTATTTCCTTTCTTAAATAAGTAAATAATGTTTTTAATTACGCAAGGTTATGGAAATTTTTCTCTCATAAATTTTATGTAGCATTCAAGTAAATACAAATCAAATAATTGGATTTCATATTTGTATCTACTTAGGATAATCATTATAAAAATATTTAATTAACTTAACGAGAAATTTAAATACATAATACAATATTTAAAAGTAATGCTTGCATTTTACATTCATTTACACAATAAATATTTACACATGTAATTTACAAATAAAGATTTCAGTCAGTCAATTAACTTAAAAAAAAATATATGGTAGTTACTATAATGTAACATAGACATAATAATTCTTCTAAACTTTACTTAATAACACTCTTGTCTCTTCCGATGTTTTCGTTCTTCAATGACTTTTAGCTTCTTTCAATAATTAAATTGAGTCTAACCTCTAGTTACTACATAATTAAGTGATTGAGATCATATTTGGAGGTCCTTATTCACTTCCATTTTCAAGTGTTATCTACATTTTGCGCCAAAACGATTTAAGCAATCACTTTACCAATCTTCAGAACAATACTCTATCAACTGGGCCACAGTACACGGTCGGAGACAGCATTCATCAACTATTTGTCGCTTATGTCGTATAGTTGTATAAAACAAGGAATTCCTTTTGGATCTGTACTTTGAAATGCTCGAAGCAGGCATATCACTGACCGGTATACTCCCAGTGCAAATGTGAAAGACTAAATTTGCAAGCGACCGGCTGCATGAGTTTTTCAACACCGAATTTAATGTTAACGTATCACCACTGATTATTTTGCCGTATACAACTAATATATAAAACATCCATTGAACTTTTTTGTTAACTAAACACATTTTTTTTTATTATTAAATTAACTTAACGATTTGTTAACAACTGCCAAGTGTCGGAGATACTGGCATTTCCGTCTAGTGTATGCCCCACGATGGCTCTGAATAAACAAATTCGATAACCCTTGTCAATTATAACTACCGAACGGCATTAAGTTCAAAACAACATGTCAGGGGCCTCAGGACGTAAGGCTGCTTACAAACAGAGTGACCAATATATAGTATTTTGGCAATTGATAAACAACAATGATAAGTGAAAAATATTTATATATTTTATCTACTAAATTTAATAACAGATGGGATAAACTCTGAATTTATAAGAGTATACATTGTGATATAAATTGTTTTTGCAATGAATAATTTAATGCTCAACATAAAAATATAATATTTAAAATTGTAGTGGGTCATATCTGAATCTACTGAACTGATTTTCAAAATTATGTACCTCTAGAAATCCACGTTATTTTATTCCTGTATTCTCACGGGTGCGGGGACTACGCGGGTGAAAACGCGGGGCGTCAGCTAGTAAGAAATATTTTTTTTTAAAAACTAGCTTATACTGAAAACATTAATTTTAGCATTAAGTAAAATTGCCCAAAAAATTGTGCATTTTTTTATGATACCCATACTCTGGAGTGATATAGACTTACTTTTAAGGGCGAGGCGGGTTTACCTTGTATGAAAGACTATTCTTTAAAAATCGTATATTATATGAAATGAAATGAAAATACTCTTTATTGTACACCGAAAATTATAAAGTGAATATAAAATAAATAAATTTAGTAAGTACAATAGGCGACCTTATCGCTAAGAAGCGATCTCTCCCAGGCAACCTATAAATCGCGGAAATATTAAAAAAAAAATATATATAGGGAAGGGTCATATATATGTATATTGTATAGAGAATATACATAATTATGTATACAATATACATACATACCTACAGTTAAATAAAAGTGTGTTCGAAAACAATTGTCCACTGTGCAGTAAGCCTTACGACGTCTCCACAAATGATTTGTTATTTATAGAATTAAGATAGTAAGTTGTTTTTAGTTTAGTTTGTAGACTAAGGGGACGTTTGCTCCCTGCGTGAACTATGGGCTTATCAATAAAATTATTGACCTCAAATTATGTAAATGATAGCGCAAGGCCAGATCCGTAACACGAGTATAGGTATAATTTTTTATAGCTTTGTTTTTATGAAGTTTTTGGGAACTAAAAATAACATGACTTGCTATCTACTCTCGCATCATAAAACCTCAATTATAAATTAAATATCCTACTTCCTACTAATATTATAAACGCGAAAGTTTGTATGGATGTTTGGATGTTTGTTACTCTTTAACGCCGCTACTACTGAAGCGATTTGGCTAAAATTTGGAATGAATTTTACTCTGGATTAACACATAGGCTACTTTTATTTTTTACTGTCATAGGCATAGGGAACTACGCGGGTAAAACCGCGGTGCGTTTACTAGTAAGTTATATCACCAGTTTTATTCTTGCTTTACTGTTTATTTGATCTTACGAAAACTGCATGATGTGCGTTTGGTTAAAAACTAAACTAGTTTATAATTCTACTAAACTAAATCATAATATATTACTTATGCCTCAAAAGTCTAAGAAAAGGTGGAAATTCAATTTTCCAAAAAATATGAAATGATTAAAAAGAAAAGTTTGATCGCCCAGATAATTAAATTAAATTGTAAACCTGGCTTTACGAGTCTTGTTTACGAGAAATAAGTAATAGTATTATTCCAAGTTCCTCGTGGAAAATTTGTAGATAAATAAACTAACTGTTCTCTGATAGGTACTATAAATAACGTCCATACTTGTATAATGCGAAAGTACTCCTATGTTTGTTTGTTAAACTTTCACTTAACCACCAATTCGATTTTTATTATTCTTTAATTAATTATTCAGTGAAAAGATACATTAAAAACAATTAACATAGACTGTATCATAACACTAGGTGGCTAGTGGGGGGTCGACCAACTGCGCTTTTCGGTGCGGGGTCGCCATTCCAGCACCTTGGGACCCCAACGTCCATCGGCTCTTCGAACTATATGGCCTGCCCATTGCCACTTCAGCTTCGCGACTCGCTGAGCTATGTCAGTGACTTTGGTTCGTCTGCTGATCTCCTCATTCCTGATTCGATCACGCAGAAAAACTCCAAGCATAGCTCGCTCCATGTCGCTGAGTGACTTGGAGCCTTCTAATAAGGCCCATAGTCTTGAACTGCATTATTAACTATTATTATAGACTATATTTTAACTCCAAATTCCTACAGGAAAGGGTTATACGTGGGCAAAACCGGGGCCGCCTGCTAGTGGTACATATAAATCTACTGGGAAAGGCCAAACGGCAGAATGAGATGCATGATTGACACATGTTTACGATTACTACTGAGATGATAGTAGTGTTTTTGGCGCATGACCTTTAGGTAATCTCGCATATTCCAAGATTGTTTTCATTGCTTGTTGTTTGTTATTTTCAGAGCCATTCACTACTCGCGTGTGCTTATCTTTCTACATATTATGTATTTAAATTTAAAAAACGCGTTTTTTTTATTATACAGTAAAAGCTCCTTCCTTTATTCACGTTTTCACTATTCGTGGATTAAAAATTGCGTTCCAATTCCTATATTCGCGACTAAATATTTCGTTATTCGCGGATCTGACTGACGACACTGACGTAAAATCTGCAAATTTAAACTTTAACTTGCAAATACGTATTGCCAAAATTGCAAATGGATGGTTTAAGAATGCCACTGCTTAAAATCACTCTGAATAGAAGCTGCCGCTCGTGTAAATGAACACTAAGATAGTTTTTTAGGAGGCTCATAGTTACGACGTAGTCTCGGATATTTTTAAGCTATTGCATATTTTTTCCGACCGACTCGAGAAATTCCGTAACGAAAATAAAAATGTAACACTCAAGTCTTGCAATAAGTCAACACATTTTGACGTTTTCATATCTACTCAACTTGAAAAGTGGTACTAAGGGGCAAAACCAAATAAACCAGACGTCGATTCCAGCTCAAGGTAAAGAAATTTTTTATTTATTTTATTTATACTTTAAATACTGCATAAATAAAATAAATAAATTATTTTAATTCCATGGTATTCCAATTTTCATTCCAAAAAAATGGTATGCAATAGCTTCACTGCGGCAATGCCACACGTATTTTTTTTTTATAAATCAATGGAAATTAATTATAGCAAGATGATAAAACGCAGTTTAATTATTGACTTAATTAAATAGTATTTTTAACAGGCTCGTAGAAAACAATATTGAAATACAAATAAGCATTAATAACTTGTTTACGAACAATGTTTATGTGTTTAATGGTCATAAACGATGTTTGTTCAGAAATAGGCTAACGACATAATTATATGTAAGAGCTTTAACCTGGTAGGTATTTACTGATGCGCAGGCAGTAAACAAATATCTGGGAAGCACGGTAGTGACCCCGCCAAGTTAAGCAAAAAAGCGACACGGCCGTATCATCTTTTTCTAGAAGCATTTCAAGCCATTTTCGACCATAATATGCTGATTCTGTAGAGATAAATCCATATACGTTTCTCTTTTATAAATGCTATGAGACTAATTATTTTTTAAGTTTATATATGGCTATAATATTGAACCGATTTTGAAAATTATTTCACCATTGGAAAACTACATTATCAACAAGGCTTATTAACCCATATTACCACGGGAAATGGGGGTAATATTTCTTTTCATATTGTTTTTGTCATTTCAACTGTTTATTTTATGATTCAATGCATTTTTTTTTTGTTATTTAAGTGACAGGAACAAATTTTCGTTATTACGTAACGATTTTTACATAATCAACCCCTTTCGGAACGAAAATAACAATTGTAACGAAGTTTTTGAAAACAATGTACTTATGTCTTACATATTTGGAATCCTTACTAAATGAACATGTTTTAAAGCTAGATGTACAACTTTGTCTAGTAAATTTTTTTTTCAATGTGACCGTTAAAAGTAAATAAAGAAACGATAAACTTAAAAAAATAATTAGCTCTGTTTTTTGGAAAATAACTTACTTTGCAGTAGAAAAACTTGAATTTTCATTACTCGCAACAACTATTCAAAATAATTACCAAGTATAAAATCAACGCTTAAGTAATTTTGCAGCACATGGTATGACTCAACTGCACTGAAGGTAGGGATTTTTGAATTTTGTACAAAAATCAATATAACTTAAAAACCGTAAAATTTCGGGTAACATGTATTGCGGTATTTTAGTAAGTCTTAATGTCAGCTATCGCCTTGTAAAGAATGCTGTTATATTTATGGGACAATATCTACCAATCATTACAATCCACGACCACCATAATACAAGATTTTATAGAATATTAGATGAAAAAGGCAAAAACGTGGTCAAATGTATATTAGCTCTCTTTAACTAATTAAAAACTTCATTAAACAAATACAGTCTTGCAATCTAACATCATAAATCGTTTCCATAAATCACGTTGTTTACGTCGAATCGAACGTTTTATCATTTTTATTATTTTCCCTAATAAGTTGTTGTTCAACCAACATCCATGACACAATTAACGATAAATTTATCTATTCGCTCCAGTTTCTAATTAAATTTAGAGTACAAAGAGCTGTGGCGCCTGTGCACTGCACAGCCATGAGTCATCGCGCGTCATAGAACACAGCCTGAGATAGCCACACTAGCCGTACTATAATATATCTATATACCATATCTATACTAATATTATAAAGCTGAAGAGTTTGTTTGTTTGATTGGACGCGCTAAACTCAGGAATTACTGATCCGATTTGAAAAATTCTTTCAGTGTTAGATAGCCCATTTATCGAGGAAGGCTATATGTTATATTTTATCCCGGTGTCCTACGGGAACGGGAACCACGCGGGTGAAACCGCGCGGCGTCTGCTAGTCTATAATAATATTATAGAGCTGAAGAGTTTGTTTGTTTGATTGAACGCGCTAAACTCAGGAATTACTGATCCGATTTGAAAAATTCTTTCAGTGTTGGATAGCCCGTTTATCGAGGAAGGCTATATATTATCCCCGTATTCCTACGGGAACGGAAACCACGCGGGTGAAACCGTGCGGCGTCAGCTAGTACTATATATTATAGTACGGTTGGCAATCCTAGCCTATGCCCCTACCATTGGTAAGTACGGTAGCCAATTATGGAGTTTGAACCGTGGTGGTTTTGGAAGGTAGAAGGTAAGGTTTCAAAGGTTCAGATACGTTGTCCAAGATTTTCTCCGGTCGCCAAACCCTTAGCTTTGATATAACCCTTCTTTGACGGTGTTTTTTAAGGACATACACATAATTTATTTATTATTTACGAATAGAATGCAGGTTTACGTACGGTTGTAACTTAGGTAAATATAATTAGACCCAGATGATTTTTACTGTATTAAAGTGTATGAAAATATAAAAAATATACTTAGCCGTAGCTTCTAATTTTTATTTTAGACGTACCGCCAAGCGATTTAGCGTTCCGGTACGATGTCGTGTAGAAGCCGAAAGGAGTGTGGATTTTCATTCTCCTCCTAACAAGTTAGCCCGCTTCCATCGTAGATTGCATCATCACTTACCATCGGGTGAGATTGTAGTCAAGGGCTAACTTGTAAAGAATAAAAAAAAAAACATACAATTTTTTATGCTTACAAAACAATGCTAAGTAACTTGAGATATGATTTCTCATATTCTCAAAAAATGTGTTAACGGTTGAGGATCTGGTACCTTCCAAAGCCACCACCCAAACTTCATAATTGGCTATCGTACTCACTAACAGTAAGAGCATAGGCTAACCCTCGCAAGTTTAATTTCGAGTTTTCGAATAATTATTATCACCATTAACTTATAGTATTATTATCTGCCGTTTCGAAAGTGCTTGTAAACTAAGCCTAATTGAAACAAATAAATATTGACTATTGACTACAAAATATCAGTCTTCATAAAATGCGGCGCGTCTAGCTACTGCAGGCTCTCAGTCCGTCATAACTTGTGATGTACAGTTGCAATATATTCGCGGTGACATCTCCCGCTTGCAGCGCTAGATAACCGAATATAATAAACGTCCGAACCAGCTGATATGCGGAATTGCACAAGCTTTCAACAATTCAACATGTCCGACGTTAGATACGTTGAATCTGTATTAAAGGAAATTTTAAATACAAATTACGACTTAGTTTCAGGTACAAATATGTTTTTAATATTTCAATTTAAAATTTTAGAGGATGTGAAGCGAGATAGCCCAGTGGATATCACTTCTGCCTTTGATTCAGATGGCGTAGGTTCGAATCCGCTCAGGGGCATGCCACTAACTCTTAATTATGTGCATTTTAAGAAATTAAATAACACGTGCTTCAAACGATGAAGGATCAACATCCAGAGGCGTAACTGAGATTTTTGAGGCAGAACCTGCATAACTGAGATTTTTTCTTCTTCTTATTTATGTTTAAATTTTTTATGAAAAAATGAAGCTTTAGGTACTAATATTATAAAGAGTAAAGTTTGTGGTATTGTAGGAGGTAATCTCTGGATTTACTGAAACGATTTTACAATTCTTTTACTACTGTCATAAGCTCCATTTTATTCCCGTATTCTTACTGGAACGGGAACTACGCGAGTGAAATCGTGGGGCGTCGGCAAGTCAGTATACTAATAAACACAGCCTATCCAGTTAACATAAATAAACTAAGGAGCGCGCGTAAATTGAACTTAGTACTGCCGAAGTCAAATTAAAAAATGCACAATACTGGCCCACACAAAATGTGCATTAAAATATATAATAAATTACCGAAAAGCATTAAGGAAAAAGAAAACAATAATGAGTTTTTAACAACATAAAAAACTTTTTGCTTGAAAAAGTATATTATAAAATAAATTATTTTTTGACCGAAAATCAATAAATCCGCCTCTCTAATTATGTTAACTTAATTTACTTAGACTTTGTAGTTACAATACCTCACAGGGTTCCATTTGTAATAATTGTGACATTTTATCTATGACTTGTGTTAGGTATTATAATGGAAATGTAACTTAAATAAATAAATTAATAAAAACAGTTATCGATACTGTCAACGTAGTATAAACTACAAAATCTATTGTCCACAAAGCTTCATAAGTTCTAATAGATGAGAACATTACCCACCTCCACACTCCAGTGTCGCGTTACAGCTGTGAATTATTGTACGTCATAAGCTCTGATGTACTGATGCAATATATTTCACCCCGACGTCCCCTATAATAGTGTAGTTACGTGTAAACGTTATTCAAAAGTGTACTCGTATTATATCCATGTAGTGTTAATGAAGTGATTTTTTTAAAGAAGATGATCCAAAATTGTATGGAGCCCAGGATCAGTCATTGTACCCTGGCGGAAATAAAAGAAATTTTTTTTTTTAACTATTTTTGATTATACAAATGTACGAATTTACTTAAATTCTTTCGAAATACTATTCATTCTCTCCCAAGACATGCAACACTAATAAGAGTAATAATGGCGGATTGATGACGTTTTCAATGCAGTAGTCTATTTGACGTTTGCTGTCAATTGTCATAGTTGCTTTAAGGGCGCCATCTTGATATAACTCAAAAACTTGGGTTTTAATTTTATTCATTTCTTTTTATTTAGTTAGATTTATTCACTTATTTAGATTTTAATAAAATCCTTGTATTTTTTAAATTTTGCTGATACGGGGTACAAGAGTGGACCTGAAATGGACCATCTCCTTAACTATACGAATTGCTTAGGTATAAAATTTAGCTTGACGATTTTCATGTTTATTAACTTGCAATGGCATACTAGTTATTATTTTATTTATTTATTTGTTGCCTGCATGGGACACTGGGAGAGGCCGCCGTTTATATTCAATTTCAAATTAGCACATAAAATTTAAAAGGTGGTGACTAGCCCCGGCCAAAGCCTCCTACAAAACTAAGGCGTAGAACAAAATGATTTTTTAGAAATATGACTTGAAGAATAACCGTTGCAAGTGGTAGGAAAAACGAGAACTATATATTATTTTGCGATGCAAATAAGGAATAAAATATAATAAAAATGTTTGCTGCTCGATCCATTTGGATTCATTTGGTATTCAACTCTAGATATCATACGATTCATTCTAATATTTTGTGAAAGGCTCGTAATATCTACTCGGTTTCATTAACACAAACAAAACAAATACGCAGTCCCCGACTCCCTCTGGGCAAAAATAAAACGCTGCCAACTCATAATCCTTCGTAATAACGGCCGGATTAAAACTTGGATGCCCGAAGCTGCAAAACATTGAAGCCGAGCGAAGTTTCAATTAATAAGAACACAGAAGTTATATAGGCAATGTTTATTTGTAACACAGAATTTTGGTCATCTATGTATAAGTATATACCTACTCGTAGTTTTTTTTTTTATTTACAAGTTAGCCCTTGACTACAATCTCACCTGCTGGTAAGTGATACTGCAATCTAAGATGGAAGCGGGCTAACTTGTCAGGAGGAGGATGAAAACCCACACTCCTTTCGGTTTCTATAAGGCATCGTACCGGAATGTTAAATCGCTTGGCGGTACATCTAGGCCGGTAGCGTGGTATCTAGCCACGACCAAAGCCTCCCACCAGCCAGACCTAGACCAATTAAGAAAACCTCAATCGGCCCAGCCGGTGATCGAACCCAGGACCTCCGTCTTGTAAATCCACCGCGCATACCATTGCGCCACGGAGGCCGCCACAAAAATTAAAATTATATTGATCAGATGAAAGACCATATAAACAAACTTGTAAATGACTTACATTGGGTAAGTTGGCAGAAAATGATAAAATTATTTTTTCTAATGAAAGAAAAAACATTAATTTCAAAAATTGTACCACATTTGACACCTAACAGTAGTGCCTGATACACAGTCCACTTGGGCACGTCAAAAATCAATATATATTTCATTATGTAAATGGTTATACCATTCGTTTGTAACTTAAAACCCCAGAACGGATTGTATTGAGGTTTTTATTGTAGTCTGGAATGCTTCCGCGAAAGGTTTACGTGGATTAATCTTTCTTTTTTCCCGATCCGTCTTTTCGGTTTGTTGCATTCACGTTGTGGATTTTTTTAGTTACAAGTACTAAAGCCACAGACTAAATAATAGTGGTATTCCTTGGTGAATTATAAAACTAAAGAATCGCTTCATTACAATGTTCAAATAGTCTGTGTGTAATAGGTATAGTAAGTATCTCTTTAAAATTGCATGTTTTTGTAATCAATACTTATATTATAAAAAATCTGTAGAGAGGTCATTTCTGTACATGAAATATATTTCCAAAATAACTATTAGGGGGTGATTAGTGATCGATACAGATGCCAAAAATGCAATCGGTAAAATTTTGGTCTGTCTGTATGTTCGTTATACAAACACAAAGTACTTGGCGAATTTTTATATAGTATACTTTTATCACGCTACGATCAATAGGAGCAGAGCAGTGAAGGGAAATATTGGGTAAATGGGAGAAGTTACTCCATTTGTTGTTTGTTTTTTATGTTTGTTACCTTTTTTGGCACTAAATTGATAGATTGAAGGCGTTGCGATTGATGGAAAGGACATTGGTACGATGGTATTTTTCGCTTTTTAGAGTAATGCATCTTTGAAATCGGTAATTTTTATTTGTTAAAAAGATTTTATACCCAATAAGTTTCTTTTTAAATATTAGTTATAATGTTTAACATCATGTTGGTTCTAATAACAAATTGTATTGGAGAAATATTCATCGTAAATTTAATTTATTTTTAATTTCATTAATAAATCATAATTCATATTTTATAAACGTGAAAGTTTGTTACTCTTAAACGGCGCAAATACTGAACCGATTTGGCTGAAATTTGGAATGGAAATAGATTTTACTCTGGATTAACATATAGGCTACTTGTCATATTGGAAAAATTCATGGTACCCGAGGGATTAGTGAAAAACTAAATTACACACGGACGAAGTCGCGGGCGTCTGCTAGTTTCTAATAAATTGTTCATTGATATGAGTAGAGAGGTATCACCTAAAATTTTACAAGGCAACTGGTAACAGCTCATATAAACATTTAACATTTCCAAAAGTAGGTAAAGCAGTATAACAAAACCTACACGTAAAGTTTCCAACATGGCCGAAACTTTCGACTTGGCGCTTTGTTTTCTTACAAAGCAATTTCACCAAACTTCGAGCCAACTTGAGGACAGCGGTTTTCTGATTTAAAACTTGGCAAGTGACAGAAATTCTGTATTTCATTTAATTATTCACTATTTACTGTCGGAATCCCGACAGGATAATAGTTCTTGGCGTATTTGCAATTTAAACAAACATTCTAAAGAACAAAACATTGTCTTTGTCATCATGATCAATGGATTGATTGGAGAATACGCAGAAAATTATTTGGCTTCTTGAAGACGATAAAAATAAATTATGTATATTTAAGTATTATTCTTGAGAACTTGAGACTAACATTTCGAAGGACCATAATATAAAAGTGAATAAATATTATGACCTAACAAATGAACTAACTAAAAATGGCTATGTAGTTAGTCTGTACGCCGTAGAAGAAAGTAGGTGCGAGAGGATTACGAGCAAAATATCTTTTTAACTTGATTTTTAAAGAACAAATTTTCATACAAAATTCCTCCCCCTATCCCCCCACCCTTTAAAGTAAGCCTATGTCACTTCTCACGTCTAGCTATCAATAAAAAAAATTCAGACAACTGGTAGAAAATTAGTAACAATAATTTTTCTATTGTATAATTTTATAAATTCATATTTAAATTAACAATAAAATTATACTCGTATTTGCATCAATAATTTTATTTGACGTATTTTTTTTATCTGTATATAAGATGTCAACATATTAAAAAAATACGCCTTTATTGGCGTACAAATTTTACAGATTTTCATTTCTTAAATTAAATTATTAAAATGAATATTTGGAGACGTGAAAGCCCAGTGGATATGACCTCTGCCTTTGATTCAGAGGGCGTTGGTTCGAATCCGGTTAGCTGCATGGACCTCTAACTTTTCAGCTATGTGTATTTTAAGAAATTAAATATCACCTGTTTCAAATGGTGAAGGAAAAACATCGTGAAGAAACCTGCATACCTGAGAGTTTTCAAATTTCATTTGGTCAGCGTGAACTAAGGCCGAACCCCTCTCATTCTAAAAGGAGACTCATGTTCAACAGTGAGCCGAATATGGTGAGTTTTCAATATTTCAATTAATATAATAAGTGTTGATGAAGTATTAAAACGTTCCAACTAGAGACCATAAACTGCAAAATAAAACATCTATACTTTTCAGTGAAAATTGATTCAATTTCTCTTCCAATAGAAAATATTTATCTTCTTGCACTCGACAGGCGCCGATATCGGAAGAAAACAGTTCCAGTACTGTACAAAATATATTGTTCAGTTGTAGCACCTGAGTTTTATAACTGACATCGATGCTCCTGGCATACGGATTCATAAATCTTTTTAGCTCTAAGGGTTGCGGAGATCCCCCAACTCCTTAATATAAAAAAGTCCTTGTTCAAGTTACCGCACGCTTTTTTAAACTACTTAATTTGGATGAGCTCCTATAAAAACAACCCATATTCGAATCACTGTTGAGCACGAGTCTTCTCTCAGAATGAGATATATAATTATAGCCCAGTGGATATGAATTATCCACTGGGCTATAATTAATATCAAATCAATAATAACCGGTTTTTCGTATTCCGTAAAGTTCATTTCTTAACGAAAATGTCATTGTCATCAGGGCAATGTCATCTACCTACTCTATGATACCCAAAAACGGTTTACAGTAGACGCCGGAAGACATTTGTTACCTATAATCTCAATATTGATCACTTAGCATTAACTAACTAGTTAATACGAAACACTCTTGCATTACTAAGAATAGCTCGTTGGTAAATTTCGTATATGTCCACTAAAATACGTCAAACTTAGTGAATCGGCCTGCTGCTAGCTTATTCACTATTTTGATCTTTATTATCAACATATTAAATTAAACATCAAATCAATTGACAAAATGTCATTTACCTATTGTGTGATATCCACTAGTAAGCACCGGATGACCTTTTTACATAGAATCTCAATCTCTACTAATATTATAAAGCTGAAGAGTTTCTTTTTGTTTGTTTGATTGTACGCGCTAATCTCAGGAACTACTGGTCTGATTTGAAAAAATCTTTCAGTGTTAGATAGCCCATTTATCGAGGAAGGCTATAGGCTATATATTATCCCTTTATTCCTACGGGAACGGGAACCACGCGGGTGTCACCGCGCGGCGTCAGCTAGTTTCGTGTAAGTCAAATAAGTCAACATACGAGTAAAAGGCTTAAATTAAATAAGAACTAACACAAATAAAAGGAAATATATGAAAACAACATGTAGACTTAAATTAAACATAAATAAATACTTAATCTAACAAAATAGCTTCTATTATTATTAAGTTAGACCCACTTAGCCGTTAGCAACTATCGTTTATATGCCATTTTATTTATATAGGCTCAGTTTATATTTGAATGTTATTGTGTACGTTGGCTGACACGCGATCCTTGTGTAAATTATCACGTTTACTCAAAACTGCTATCAAGACCCTTGTACAATGGACCCAGCAACAAACATTAAAAAAAAACACATAACAAAATGATAACCTCCTTCGTTTTTGAAGTCGGTTGAAAATAAATAGAATTAGGTAATTAGATTTCTTTATCATAATAATAATCAGAAAAAGTTGGTATCTGATTTTTATCAGATGAACACATTATGATTTTGGTAGATTAAATACGGCGTTATCATTTTTTTTTAAAGAATCACAAAATCGTAAAACAAATATACATAAATGAGGACAAACAAACTAAAATAGTTACAAAACTAAATTATTTAACTGATCATCATGAAATCTTGCATACACTGAAAACAGTGAATAATTGATTTGTTTTGCTACTTGTAGCGTAAACCCCATTGATTTATACTATTAGATATGTTACGTGCCTACATAATCAATGCAAAAAGTGGTCCGATTTTAGCTACTCCATTGAGCGCTCAAATGCACAATTTTGTGTTTACATTATATATTTTTATACTTCCTGAACACACAACTCAAAATTGTAGACAATATTTAGGTATTATTTGCGTTCGTTGTTTACAATGCGACTAAATGAAAATTAAGATTGTCATTGATGATGAATGAGGTTTTCTTAATTGGTACAAGTCTGGCTGGTGGAAGAGTTCGGCCGTGGCTAGTTACCACCCTACCAGCAAAGACGTACCTACTGCCAAGCGATTTAGCGTCAGATGCGATATCGTGTAGAAACCAAAAGGAGTGTGGATTTTCATCCTTCTCCTTACAAGTTAGCCCGTTTTCATCATCACTTACCATCAGGTGAGATTGTAGTCAAGGGCTAACTTGTAAAGAATAAAAAAAAAATTAACCACTTTTGTTCGCTTCAGTTTTGATGCTAGTGACATATCTAATAGTAGTAAATCATTGGTAAACCCTACATTCCAATGCCACTCAGGCCCAACAAAGAAACCTTCTATGTGCGTTACACTCCGAAACCGCAGGATCCTCAGGAGACGTTGAGGCTACAATGTTCAATTGCGAAGGTTTTTAGACGGTCATTACTTGATTCGTCGGTTTTTTGCTGAGGATAACAAAATAAAATATTTGTTAACAGTCATAACTTCCGCAAAATAAGTCCTACTTTTACTCTTTACAGTACCTACCTACATTTTTTTACCTTCTACCATGGAGATGGTAATTGAAAAAATCATCATCCGTAAACAGAGCTACATTTTGCGTCAATATCTTATAATATCTATAACTAGCTGACGCTGCGTGGTTTCACTCGCGTGGTTCCCGTTCCCATAGGAATATATCGGTCGGTTAATAAATAGGAATATGGGGATAATATAGCCTATCCCTTCCTCGATAAATGGGATAATATACCTTCCTCGATAAATGGGTTATCTAACACTGAAAGAATTTTTCAAATCGGCCTAGTAGTTCCTGAGATTAGCGCGTTCAATCAACAAACAAACAAACAAACTCTTCAGCTTTATATATTAGTAGATATAGATATCCAGCGTAGTAGACTATTGGCCTTACCCTTTCCATTTTGAGAGGAGACTTGTGCTCAGCAGTGAGCCGAATATGAGTTGGAAATGATGATGATTAGTAATATTATAATCTTTTTAACATTAAAATGGAACAGACTTTAAAGACGTATTTCATTTAATTTGTAACACAAAGTTACTAAGCTGATTTTCATGAAAATGAAATGGGATAAATCTGGATGTATACTTACCTACTTAAAAAAAAGAATTTCCAAATTGGTTAATTGTTGACGAAGTTATGAGGTAACAAACTTTAAAAATAAATACGAAGTCGGTTTATAAATAGGTAAAGCTTCTGGTTTTAAGTGGAATAAAAAAATAACTGAAACGTAAACGCGTGTTATTGCTAGTGTTTTATATGAATGTTAGTTGGTGTAATTGCGTAGCGTTTTTAAACAATTGTAAATAGGGCTTTATTAGTGTTTTCGAGCAAGCGACTGTTTAACTATCAAATCTGGTAGTCGGGTCTCGGGCACGAACTGTGAATGTAAATATTTACTCGCACTCTATTAGGGCCTTTTGTTATTATATTTAAGTACCCACAAGTTTTGTTATTATTCAGTTTTTAATTTGAACCCTGGATTTGTATTATTTATTCAGGGGTTAAATGTAATATTGTGTACGGATTGCAGTCACGGCTAAAAGTAAGTAAAAATACATGATTTGATACACTTTGATTTTTTATTTTAGTGATTTGATAGATTGATGAAATATTTAGCAAAACATAGGCTTTTCAATTAGTTAGTTAGCGAACTAACTATGGGCCTTATTAGAAGGCGGGCGGTCACTCAGCGGGCGATGGAGCGAGCTATACTTGGAGCGTGATCGAATCAGAAATGAGGAGATCCGCAGACGAACCAAAGTCACTGACATAGCTGGACTGTGAGTCGCGAAGCTAAAGTGGTAATGGGCAGGCCACATAGTTTGAAGAGCCTATGGACGTTGGGGTCCCAAGGTGCTGAAATGTACACCGGAAAGCTCAATGTTGGTCGACCCCCCACTAGGTGAACCGAAGACATCAAGCAAGTTGCAGGGAGCCGCTAGATGCTGGCGGCTCCCTGCAACTTGCTTGATGTCTTCCGTTTTGTTTAGAAGTCCATGCAAGAGGCCTATGTCCAGCAGTGGACGTCTATCGGCTGATAATGATGATGTTAGTTGTAGATGCAAGTTGCAGGGAGCCGCTAGATGCTGGCGGCTCCCTGCAACTTGCTTGATGTCTTCCGTTTTGTTTAGAAGTCCATGCAAGAGGCCTATGTCCAGCAGTGGACGTCTATCGGCTGATAATGATGATGTTGCTGAGGTTTTTCAATATATTCAATGATTGACATTATTATTTAAGATAAAATACATTTCGTGCGTTGGGTTTTTAAAGTAGAATCGCGCAAGACCTCCATGAAAGAAATTTAGGTAGGTAGGTACATGTATAAATGGTACAGTTAATTGATACTAATAAATATTATAAAAATGTAGAAATAATCCCCGAAAGAAAACGAGGGTAAAATATAGCCTATAGTACTCGGGGATAGTGTAGCTTCAAAACAGTCACAAAATTTTTCAAATCGGTTTAGTAGTTTCAGAGCCTATTCAATACAAACGAACAATCAAATCTTTTCTCTTTATAATATTAGTAAAGATCTTTCTTTGAAAACAGAAACCTTTTTTGGTAAATGGGTCAGGAAATGCTGTTGAGTACGTAACGAAGAAAGAGATACAACGTGATATATGCCACTTAAGCACACATTAGCAGTGTGTCCTCTTGAGTATGATAAATGTCTCTTCGCCAATGGTATGACATAATTTCTCTTGCAAGGCAGTCCACTTAAGTGGGAAATATAGACGCATTATAACATAAATCTTGTAGATTTAGGTAAAAATTAATATTACGTTTTTACTTGCTTAAGTATAAGAAGATTGTGCTTTTCCTGTTTCAGTTTACCTAAAGAACTAAAAATAGTTCTGTAACAGAGTTGTAAAAAACAGATTAGTTAAAAACTGCAATCGATATTAGCTATACTTTTTTGACGGTAGTCTTAAAAGCCCTTTAATTAAAGGACAAAGACCTTTATGAACATTGGTCATTGGTTTTGAAATTCAAATTTCTTTATTTGCAAATTGTAAATAGGTACCTATTACAGATCTTGATACAAATGATAGAATAGATAGATGAAGCATACAATTCGCTACCAAATAGCATGCAAAGGGCATGCCCCAATTTTGTATTGAGACTGGGCCTTTATTCCGAGTGTCAACTAAGCAGAGCAAATTATTTTTATCTTAAAAGATAATAAAATATAGGGCTTGAAACCCCAAAATAAAAAAAATCGCTCGCACTCGCATTTTTTATAAATCAATTAAATTTAATGTACCTATTTTTTATTAGCTGACAATATTAATTAAGAATTTTTAGCATAGCCACATGCTTGTAACTCACACCGTGACAGATTGTCAGTGATCTTCGCGTAGTAGCGTTCTTTAATGGCATTTTTAAAGCAATTTAAGGATTTTTCTGTTTAATGCTTCTCTGTTTACAATTTAATGTTTCTTTTTAACTTGTATCTTATTGACATTTGACAATATTAATGATATTGACAGCTTACACCGGATATGAATATAATTCCAGGTGCATTTATTGGCTGTTTTGAACACTTTTACTGTATTATCAATGTTTAATTTGTAGACAAGGGAGCGAATCAAAAAAAAAAATTATCTAATTAATGCCGGTTCCAAAAATTCTAAAAATTATTTTCTCAACAGCAATTTATATTTCCTATAAAAAATACTATCGACCTGCTTATAAATTATGAATAATAAAGGACCATTTAGGGACATGTCCTTTAAAATCTCATCACTTAATTACATTGTTTATTAAAAATCTTAAATAAACTAATAGTTAAACTTACATAGATGATATTATTGACGTTAAAAATAAATAAATAACTAATAATGATAAATATTGTAATAATTATTACGTCCGTTTAAAATGTACGATTGATTATTTAGTTTTTCATGAAGTTGAGTGTTTGGCACTTGGGAAGATAGTTTCTCATGATATGATGTTGAAAATTTATAAAAAAATACGTTTTACAGTATATATTCATCAAGCTGTCACGAGCATTTATTCTAATAATAAGTATATTCAATAGTCACGTGATTAGAAATAGTTTTAAAATTGGACGTAGTTGGCAGTATAACGATGCAATTCACGACGTACAACTTTTCTGACAGAAAATTATCCGTCGTTCGGAATTCACGGTACATCGATATATATTTCTTGCTTGAACGCGCATTTTTCATTGCTGACTCAGCTGTTACTATAAAACCACTTCCTTGGATTTTACGATTGATTGATTGTTTAAAAGCAATTTAATTTATATCTATATAAATACGTACTTAAAATTATTTGTTTGTTACGCTTTTATGCCTGAGATATTTACCTATCTGGGTGGCATCATCATCAATATTATCAGCCGATGGACGTCCACTACAGGACATAGGCCTTTTGTAGGGACTTCCAAACATCACGATACTGAGCCACCTGCATCCCTGCGACTCGCTTGATGTCGTCAGTCCACCTGGGGAGGGGGGTTTCCCGACCAACACTGCGTTTACTAGGGGTCGCCATTCCAGCACTTTACCTGGGTGTAAAGAAGCATAACTTATTAGGCTTTGTTTTCTTGTTAACATGTTTTTTGTTGTAAGAGGGCTTGGCTAGTGCAAACCCGAGTACCCGTTTTCGGACGTATTTTTAACCCTCGGTAAAAAGTATAAATGTTGGTCCTTTAGTTTCAAACACTAGGGTTTGTTTTTAGAATATTTTCTCTTGGAATGGAAGAATGGAAATATCTTAAATGGTTTTTGTGATGTATATTTTTATTTTAAGTAAATAACAATTATTTTTTTCTAAAACTACCTTCATGCAATTCCAAATCGAATGATACCTCAACCATATTTTTAGGAGACAGGGAGAAAGTTTTGAAATTTTTACATAAATATCTTGCTATACAGCAAAAAAACAGAAACAGAAATACCACCACACTTAAAGGAGTCATTAAATGTGTTTTTTTTGATAGTTTGTATTTAGTATCCAGTATTGTAGTTAGTATTGGAAGTTTTGTCCAAAGCCTAAAGTGGTAACTTTATCATTCTTAAATTCCTGTGTATTCTACCGACAAACCTGTAGTATAATTATAAGCTTGAGCTATTTTAGGAATTATTTAAATTGACCTGAGCTAGGAATAGAAAACCACGAATACCAGTATACAGCAACTTTAAATGAATTGCGGTGACAAGCCGTAGAATCAATCAGGTTTAACAGGAAAAGTAGGCTTTACGAACCTATCAACCCTGCATTTTTCTGTAGGTTGCTGCCTTGCTGCAATAAAACCGTTGCTTTCGAAACTACGACTGACTGATACCATGTGTATGTCGGAGGATTAGATAGTAGCGCCATCTTATAGAGATGTAGAAACGTCAAGGAGTACGTGTCGTTTATCTGTTGCTGCAGTTGTTTGTCTGTAGACATCTGTCAGTTGACGATCTCTGAGAGAGCTCGCGGTAGATTTCAAGTGTATTCAGCTGGATCTAGTCATTTTAGCAGTGAGTTAAGGAATTGGGTGAGTCAGTTATCCGTATAGTGAGGCCATTATAATAATAACATTGCGCTGTTAGTTACTTGGCTGGAAGGCAACACGAGCGAGGAAGGAGAGCATTAACCGGTTGTAAAAGTCTTCATCGTCTTTAATCCTGCTACTAGTGGTTGCCAGGCCGTAATTTCGCTCGTTCTTGTCTGCCTGCCCTATGATAGATAACCCTGGTTTACATGTGATAGTATCAGCCTGCGCTGTACTTGATCAATATTGTAGTTAGAGGGTAGAACTGACCGCTTACCGCTTACCTTATTCGTAAGGTAAGCGGTCGTTCCGGTAATTATCGATAGTGTTACTTTGTGTATCTGCCATCCTTGACACGTAAAGCTTAGAACCTGCTTTGAGGCTACGGCTTCTCCGTTGTCAGAAGTGGAATTTAGTCTGCTCCGCCGACATGTATTTATAAATATGCTATTTTAATCAAGGTTTTTATTTTTTTTTCTAACTATTTCATTGAATATTTTTTAACAAATTGCAATGTAAGACAGTGATTTAAACAAAATAAGTACAAGGTTCTTTGGGTCAACAATGTCAAAAGGGAAAAAGTTTTAAAGCTGACAACACTGTGGATGAACTTGGAAACAATATAAATATTTATTTCAAGGAATTCAAAAGTGACGGACAAATAAGCCTGTTCTTTAACTTTGTAATTTGATTATATTATCAAAGTTCAGTGAATTCTAGGAAACAACACCGAAGATATTTACAACATCACGATGTTTTGATGGAACGAGAAATATTTAAAATTGTAATTATACGTGCCTACTTAATATTTAAATGATGACATTGTTTTAAGGAAGGAAGGAGGAAGTTATACGTTCGGCTGTATGTGTGTCTTTTTTATGTATCATCATCATCATCATCATCGTCATCATCATCATCGTCATCATCATCATCGTCATCATCATCATCATTATCATTATCATCATTACCATCATCATCATCATCATCATCATCATCATCATCATCATTATCATCATCATCATGATCAACCTTTCCCATCATGATGAGCAATAGGAGTTCGTATATCGTGTCGTAGCACGTACTTTTTTTTTTACTCTTAGCCCTTGGCTACAATCTTACCTGATGGTAAGTGATGACGCAATCTAAGATGGAAGCGGGCTAACTTGTTAGGAGGAGGATGAAAATCCATACCTATTTCAGTTTCTTACCGACATCGTACCGGAATGCTAAATCGCTTAGCGGTACGTCTTTGCCAGTAGGGTGGTAATTACTAGCCACGGTCGAAGCCTCCCACCAACCAGACCTGGACCAACTAAGAAAACCTCAATCGACCAAGCCAGGGATCGAACCCAGTCTAGTTAATCCACTGCGCACACACTGAGCCACGGAGGCCATCAAAATTATATGTATTTTTTCTCCTCTTGGCAATCTAAATGTTCGCACCTCTTATTGTCGCTCCGAAGAACATAAAAAAACTTACTATAATATGATACTAATTCCTGAAATCTGAGTCATAAATCGGAGCCAAAATCAGTCACGAGCTGCTGCTTATTACGACTGCGCCTCTATCGCCATCATTTAAAAAAAATGTATAATTCATGTGATTAAAAGTGAGTCAAATATTCAGATATCAATTGAAGTGACCATTGTAATCTACCGATTGGTATGTGATAAGAATATCTTATGACGTAAATTCACTGCGGGTTTTTAATCGATCTTATAATACTTTTGAGTTTTAAACACGTCAAAATCAACGATCTACTTTCGTGCTAAGAAATATTTTAACGTTTCACTGTACAACATGTAAAGCACAGTCTACATGTAATACTTATTAGTATTTTACCCTATTAATGAGGGAATTCATTATCATCATTATCAACCCATATGCAGCTCACTGCTGAAATCGAGTCTCCTCTCAGAATGAAAGGGGTTAGGCTAATAGTCCACCACGCTGACCCAATGCGGATTGACAGACTTCACACACGCAGAGAATTAAGAAAATTCCTCACCTTCACCGTTTGAGACACGTGATATTTAATTTCTTAAAATACACACAACTGAAAACAAAAGTCTATCTATCTATCTATCTATCTATCTATCTATCTATCTATCTAGGGCTATTAGAATAATATTTTCAGAACTCGAAAATTTGTGAGTAAGTGTGTTTGTTACTCCTTTCTGCCGAAACAACAGAACCGATTTTGCTAAAATTTGAAAAAAATACATGTTTCTTACAGGATTTGTGTGACTTTCAAGTATTATGATGTAAATAAATTGTAAAAAAAGGCGTTTTTCAGCGAAATACAAGAGTATCAAAAAATCATAACTTCGTCATTTATTAATCAATTTAAATATTTATTATTTAAAATGTTTTTTTTTCGCCAAAATCTCTTTTCTATTTTTCAATAGCACCAATTCTCGGTAATTTCATTCAAAGTACTGACATTGTGTGCTACCCCCTTTATTTTAATCCAGACTACAATATATCTTAATACCAAATTTCAGCTAATTCGGTTCAGCAGTTGAGGCGTAACAAACATTCATATCATCTAAATCATCAGTTTTCGCAAATCTCGAGAAACCATGGATTTTTTCGGGATAAAAAGTAGCCTATGTGTTAATCCAGAGTAAAATATATGTCCATTCCAAATTTCAGCTAAATCGCTTTAGTAGTAGCGGCGTTATAGAGTAACAAACATCCAAACGTCCATACAATCTTTCGCGTTTATAATATTAGTAGGATACTTGTTAAAAAGGGAAAATATTTTATTAAATTCTGTACAAAATACTAAACATATAAACGCGAGTTAGTACAATCTAGCGCATCGGTCAGCGCGGCCCTTAGTTTTGACCTTGTCGCAAATATAGACCGCCCGGTGCCGTCGCCAACAACTAACTACTCTGTACTACTTTAGACAAACACAATCGCTAACACGTTTCGAGATACAACTGTCTGTTATCACTGAAAATGGCTGAACGATTATATCGTAATCGACTAACACAAGCCCCTGTCGATCTAAATGTGTTGTGCAAAACTGTGTTATATTTGGTGTAAGTGTGCTGTGTTTTAAAAATGTCATCGACGTCCTCTGCCGCGGGAAAGAAATGTTAGTACACTTTATTATTTTATACTAAATAAAATACTGTGTTATACTGTAAATATGTAGTACTGTTTGGTTACAATAGGGTTACGTTGGTTTAATTGGCCATTTAATCTAGTTATTATTATGTGTTTATTTATACTAACTAAATACTGTGTTATAATCGTATGTACTATTTGGTTACTATATTGATAGGTTTATGTTGTTTTAATTGGCCATTTAATGTTGTTATTATACTGTGTTACGTATTCAGTTGTCAACGGAAATAGATATACTGAAATACCGTTATATCGTGAATATTATGTGTATGTATTAGACTTTAAACTATTTGTTTTTTAATAGATGAATGAAAGTTTTCTCATAATGAACCGTGAAAAAAGAATGGGGCTGAGGACTAGGTTTAAATATATTTACTTTACGACACATTCGGGCAAATAAGGTCAATATTAACTAATTAATACATAAAAAACAAATATTGTCGGGATGTTTGTAAAATTAATAGGTTTATAAAATTTTAAAATCTGTAAAATTATTTTAATGTAATTAGATGAAAACTCATAAATTTTTAGCTTCATTAATTCAATGTGACATATTTCATTACATAAAGTATAAACATAAACGCACAACTAGCAAACATATTTGTAATTTTGTTTTAACTCAAAATCTAACGATTTCACGCATCGACGACGTCATTAATTCGTGATATTCAGTATAAAGCGATTTTGAGCGATCCGTGGCCGCGCCGTATATATTATGTAGCTCCGAAAGTAATAATCGCAGAAACTCTGTTACTTCTACAAAATTGCTTTACTATTAGCACACTCTTGATTTTTATACAATTTGAAAAACATTCATCGTCCCTATTCTTTATAGATAATGACAAAAAAAAATCACTGTGAAATATTGAGCTATAAAACTGAGCTTCAGTTTCTTCCAAGAAATGATCAAAAAATTCTTAGTCCGAAATATTTTTGGTGTCACACGCCCTTGCCTCGAAGAGCAAGTCAAGTTATCCGATCATTATCACTGTCATTTGATAGTGATCTTTATAAAACCAAAACCCACTAACCTGTTTTGTAGCTGCATTTTGGATAAAAGTTCAAAATCCCTTCTCCTATACGGAGAAACCTTTGGCCCAGAAGTGAGTCGGTAAAATGGTCTGATAATGATAACGTATTATTACACTCTTACAGCTAGCCAATTCACTAACTTCGACGTGTGTTAGTAACGTGTGTAATTAACATCAATTCAATAACAACTACAACAATAGGCTGGTGGGGGCTTCGGCTGTCGCTAGTTAGCGGCAAAGACGTACCGCTAAGCCATTTAGCGTTCCGGTGCAATTTCGTGTAGAAACTGAAAGGAGTGTGGATTTTCATCCTTCTCCTTACAAGTTAGCCCGTTTCATTTTAGATTGCATCATCTCTTACCGTCAGGTGAGGTTGTATTCATGGGCTTGCAAGTTTGTAAAGAATAAAAAAAATATACTGTATTTTTCGTACTCCGTAAAGCTTATTGTTAATAAAAATTAAACGGTCAACTCAGAATGTCATCTACCTACTTTAAAGTGAACACCAGCTAAAATTGTTTACCTATAAACTCAATTTTGTTCAGTAAACATTAATTAAAGTCTCAAGTCACTTGACTGCACATTCACTATAATATGAAGTCAAGTGACTTAAGATTTATTACAATGATTAGTTGATATAATAATTCATATATTACGTCCACTAACATACGTCAAAGTTAGTGAGTTGGCTTGCAGTATACGTCATACTGCCTACGTCAGACTGTACGGCTGATAAGACGAAGATGGCTTGCGAGATTTATATTTGGTTAAATATAAGGTCCACTAGTCATACTCGTGATGGTTTTGCGTATGCTTATACGTTAGAATGTTGGTTATTAGATTTTTTTTATTTATTTATTAAGGAAAATCAACCGCTAATACATTAAATTCATGCTTACATTTAATTAAATAGATAAATTATGCTTAGCTATTAAAAGATTTTCACAACTTTCACAATTTTTAGGTATTATGTACACTTCTTAGTTATAGATATACATTAATTCATAGGTACAACAAACTCTAAGATATCAAGTATATACTATATATAGAGAAAACAATTATAATCTGATTTACAAAAGTAATAAGTAATTTAATTAATAGGTAAATAATTCAATTTATAGGTACAATATATTACAAGTTTGGCACGAGAAGTCCAAATACTATTTTAAGTAAAATTATAATTAAAATTAAGAATAATTAAATTTAAAAATGTCAGTTATATAATATGATTAAAAAACAAAAATGATAAAAATGGCAAATGGTACAATTAAGGTTTCAAATAAAACAAAAAAAATACAATTGGTACGAATGAAAGAAATTAAGAATTAAATAATAAATATGTTAAAAAAAATACGATCAATAGTTAAAAATTAAAAATATATCAATTTATACAACCGGAAGAGATTATTGAAATTAAAAAAAAAAGTTAAAGAGTAAAAATATCGGAGATTAAAAGTGTCAATTATTTTACGTCTAAAGTCAGAATATCTATTGATAAACCCATTTTCATGTTTATCATATTTTTCTTCTTTTTTAATTTTATTATTATTGGATCGCCTATTCATTATAAATAAAATTGAAGCGTATGTTAATGAGTTTTGGGGTAACAGGCATACTTTTTTTTTAATTTTTGTCTCTTTGTTCTAATTTCTGTAACGGCCGATTTTAATAAGAGTTTCAATAGACACATTTGAGCAATTTTCGGTTAAAAGTAAGTAAGTTTTAAGGTTAAAAGTAACTTTTTTTTGTAAAGTAAGTGCTCTTCAAGGCACGGGGTGTAATACTGATGACTTCAAAACTCTGGGCGATTTCGAGCGAGCAAAAGCATGAAGCCTATAAATATACAAACGTTAGGTTGACTATTTTTTCCCGTCACAACTCTTGGGTAAATAGGTAAGTCGATACTAGTATCTAGCAGAGTCTAGTTAGTGGTTAATGAATTATGCTTATTAAGTTAAAATGACATTACGAACACGATGGTTTGTCCACGAAAAATCAACCCTAGATTCCGGACATCATCATAATCATATCCTGTACTGATTTTTGAAGCATTATTTGTTGACATATTTAATTTTGATATAAAATACTTTTCATGCAATAAACAGATGGGAAGGTCAATTCTAATTCGGCTCTTAGACTATTACTGATAATTTAAACACATAGATCAATTCAATTATGTTATCATTGTAACTATGACACATAGCGATGATTAATCCATGAATTCATACATTTTTGTTTCGGCTTTGAAGCAACGTGTATCTAATTTACATCACAGCGCCTAGCGTTGCAAAATATTCAATTCCAAAATGCAATATGTTCGCTACAGGAAAAATTTCATTCATCACGTGCAATCAACATGACGCATTGGATCCGTAGACTTCATGTATCTAGCTTATATTCCCACAACTGACTTGTGTAGAACTGAAATATTACATACAATATTATCACGACGATCTGTATATACTATTTCTTTTCAATATAAGGTATTTATTAGTATATTTTGATATGTATTTTATTCATTATTGTAGGTATTTGTGTAATATTGTTTATGTATTAGGATGTAAATTATTTGTATGTTTGTGTATTACTAATACTATGGTTATTTTTGTTTTACGCCACCTGCTGATGTCCTTAAGTTTTCCTAAACCGAAGGTTGCCTGGAAGAAATCGCTACTTAGCGATAAGGCCGCCTTTTGTATGCTGATCTCTTCCTAATTTGTTTTTTATTTCACTTGTTTTTGTCTTTGTGGTGTGCAAATAAAGTATATTTATCTTTATCTTTATCAAATAAACATTCATTTATTTAAAGTAGGCTTAATTTACAAGCACTTTTGAAACGTCCAGGACTATTTGTAAAGACCGGTTAGGAAGAAAGGTTCTGATTAAAGACGGTAAAATCTCAAAAGTTGCTTTTTCTTGCACAGAATACCTACATAATGTAAATAAAAAAGTTATGTAGGTAAAAGTTATCTTTTTATGTGCTGTTTGAAATAGTGGTACCAGTAGCAGAGTTTAGGGACGTCTTTGGCAATAGGAAAATAGATCGTGACTTAATCTGTTGTGGGCTGTTTCTAGACAAAACCTACAGCTTTAAGTTTGCATTTATGCTTATAGTCTGGGAGCTTGTTCTAAAAATATTTGTGAAGCAATCTTTCAATTTTTCACCTTCACTTTCTCGTGTTAGGGTAACATGACAAGTTTTCCGCTTGTGGGAAATACCTACTCAAACATTTCGACCAGCTCCTGGACTATAATTAGTACAGCTAAGTTGTGAAATGCCTTACCGACGTCAGCATTTCCTGACACGTATGATTTGTGCACCTTCAAGACAAGCGTTAATGTACCTACTTGTACATCTAGGCAAGTGCGTTTCAATCAGCATAATATACCTTATCATTGATTTAGTTACAATATACAAGATTGAAGTCAAACGCAAGCTTATTTAGTATACAGATAAATTCGTTTAGCGGTTTAGAAGATATGACGTAATAAAAAATATAACACTCACACACGCAAACAAGATACGCGCGAAAAACATAACACATTGGCAGTCGAATAGAAAATCCTGCGATGTCTACAAAGAGTTGTTCTAAACGATAGTTCTTCACTTACCCTCATACCTGATACCCGGGGCTATGACTGGTAAATTATTATTAAAAAACCGATGGACGTCCACTGCTGGGGCCTTTTGTATGGACTTCCAAACACAACGGTTTTTTTATTATTTACAAGTTAGCCCCTGACTACAATCTCACCTGATGGTAAATGATGTTTTAGCAGACTCAGAAGTGATTACAAATATAAGAAAATTAATGTCGAACAAAGGTTATGATTGACAATATTTGTCAGGACAACTTAATTAACAAATCAAACTGTAACCAAAACAAGACCCTATAATGGTAGAGAATGACCTTGAGTGAAGTCACGCACTTGTGAACGATGTGTGTAGGGTTAAAGGATCCTTTGACTGTTAACAACCAACTGTTTTCCACTCAAGTCACTCTCCCCGCCGGAGATGTGGATGGCTCGAACGCCACAAGCACACTGAAGTCATCCTTACCACGAGTCGTTGCAACTCGGCGATAACAGATGATGCAATCTATGATAGAAGCGGGCTAACTTGTTAGGAGGTGGAAGAAAATCCACACTCCCTTCGGTTTTATCGGCACGACATCGTATCGGAACGTTAAATCGCTTGGCGGTACGTCTTTGCCGGTAGCGTAGTAACTAACCACGGCCGAAGCCTCCCACCTGCCAAGCTTCGGTTTCGAGACGGCCTGGAACCCGCTCTAATTTTGATTATACTCCCAACTACTCTTACTCATTAAAAAAACAACGTTTTAAATAGTGTCACAATAAAACTAAAACGTACGTTTTATATTACAGAATCTATGTACAACATTTATGACCCGCTGTCCAGATTTAGGTACATTCTTTATTTTAAAAATACGTAAAAAGTTCATTCAATGTTTCATTTTCTCATCCGTTCCAGTACGTCGTTTTCTGACACGCACGTCCTACTTGAGTTAACATTTCTATTCGTATTTAATTTAAATAATTTCAAAGCAAAATGCATCTTTTTGAAAGTGTGCTCGTAGCTTTTACCACGCACATTCAGATATTGTTGCCGTCAAGTGCATGAATGTTTTAATTAAGTAGTCATAAATTATACATTATTTAATTCAAAATATTATGTTTGTAGTTGTATTTCCTTAACAAAATGACTGTGCAAAAGTAGACTCGTGAATAAGTTTCATAAAAGATCACAATTAAAAGTTTTAAAACCTCAAAATCAAAATCAAAATCAAAAATCATTTATTTCAAGTAGGCTCAGTTTACAAGCACTTTTGACACGTCAGTTGACTATTTGTAAAGATTCTACCACCGGTTCGGAAGGCAGGTTCTGCTGAGAAGATACCGGCAAGAAACTCAACAGTTGCTCTTTTGAAAAAGTCATACAGTATTATAATTTACAATTAATAACAATTACTGTTTACATTTCTTATAGTTTTACTTTCTGTGTGAAGGTGGAAGCTGATCCAACGGCCTCCAAGCATCTTTATCATTAAGGAACTCATCAATGTTGTAGTACCCTCGACTAAGTAAATGTTTTTTAACACATTGCTTAAAGCTATGCATTGGCAGGTCCATCACAGTCTTGGGGATCTTATTATAGAAGAGTACACCCAAACCTACAAAAGATTTTTTTACTCTTTGGAGATGATATGCAGAAATAACTAACTTATGCCCGTGTCTAGTAAGACGTGGGTTTAAATCTCCTTTTCGTTTGTACAAATTAATATTTTGTCTTACATATACTATACTGTTATATATATATTGACAGGCTACTGTTAGTATACCTATTTCTTTAAACTTTTGACGAATTGACTCGCGTGATTTTGATTGATATATTGCTCGAATTGCTCTTTTTTGAAGTACAAATATAGATTGTATATCGGCAGCCTTGCCCCACAATAAAATACCTCAATTGATTAATGGAGTTGTAAATTTGATTAAATATAATGTTAAAAATTTAGTAATTTAACCCTAAGTCCGCGTAAAAAGCACTATAACTACGCGGTTTAAAGTAAACTCTGTAATGTTACGATGTGAAAATGAATGTCTAACAAAAATATTTGAAACTAAACTTTTATCCACCCTTTCTCCTATAGGAAAGGGGCCTTGGAGCTTTAACCTACCCTGTTGCTCCGATACGGGTTTGCGGACATAAAGGGATAACCACAGAACTAAAACTAGCGCGTTATATATCCATGGTAATTTGTAACAATTCGTTTGATTCTGTAACAATCGTGATCAAAATATGTTAAGGATAATAACCGGGACAACGGCTTAAAAGGTCAAATTCTTATTACATATCCAGATCAGGACTCGAACCTACAAACTTTTATCCCAGAAATTTCGCACACATACCATATACAGATTTCCCAGGTTTCATAAAAATTTAATGACAGTACGAGTACTTATGGAAAAACATATAAACATTCATTTGTATTTCTTTACATACTTTGAAATAGAGAGGTTTAAACATCTTCTATCTTAAAAATATATATTTTATAAATTTATATTCGAAGTGAAAATTTTCTATAATTTAATTTAATATTGAAATACGAGTTAACATTGAAATTGTGCTGCGAAACAATTTTGTATGAAAATTTCACGAATTCACGGAATGAATGATAAATTTCCTCTGTAGTACAATTTTATTTAATGCGCCAATATAAATGTACATGTACATTCATGTAAATTCCCTAATTGGATGAAATGCTTATCATTTGAATGCATAATATGATTATACATAAATGCTCACCTTGAAGGTAATTACAAAGAATATTTAACCGACATGTAAAATAACGTTTTATATGTAAAGAAAACTACTTATATTCTGTTATTGTATTTGCCCGCATTTATTGTCTGTCCTTCAGAGACAACAATGACATTTGAGTCATTTGACATTTGACAGAAACTTAAAACAATAAGAGGGACGGTTTTATTTCGAGGTTAAAATTTTGTTAATTTTGTAATAAATTGCTCACCTAACCATAACAGTGGAATAATAAGCTTTGAATGTTGTTTTGTAAGATATAATACGTTGTGAAAATAAACAAGAATGTGTTGTTTCTGAAACCAAAAATTTTATTGTTCAAAACACACAGGTTATGTAGTTTGGTACTTAAAACAAAATTAACCAGACATACATCAAACAACTCACCTGAAACCAAAAAAACAACATTCAAAGCTTATTATTCCACTGTTATGGTTAGGTGAGCAATTTAGTTTAGTTTTCTTTTTTTAAAATGTCGGAAATATTTATACTTTTTTTGGCTTTGTGTTTAGGTTATAAAAAATGCAATTTTGGCATGAAGGTGAAAAAAGAATCTTTTATTTTTATTCCGCGCTGAATAGAAGGAAATTTATCGCTTAAAATTTCTCAGACTAGTTCGCAGTACTAGAATACTAAAATTATATGACGACTAGCCGACGCCCCGCGGTTTCAAACGCATAGTTCCCGTTCTCCTGAGAATACGGTGATAAAATATAGCCTATGACACTCACAAATAAAGTGTTCTAGTGGTGAAATTTTCAAAATCAGTTCTGATCCAGAGATTATTACACCATAGACATCACCTACTTATAATACACGAGGCTATCTGTATAGCCTTGTGTATATGACCTCTGCCTTCGATTCGGAGGGCGTAGGTTCGAATCCGGCCTGAAGCATGCACCTCCAACTTTTCAGTTATGTGCATTTTAAGAAATTAAATATCACGTGTATCAAACGATGAAGGAAAAACATCGTGAGGAAACCTGTAATCCTGAAAATTTTCTTAATTCTCTAGGTGTGTGAAGTAAGCCAATACGCATTAAGCCAGCGTGGTGGACTATTAGCCTAACCCCTCTCATTTTGAGAGGAGATTCGTGCTCGATAGTGAGCCGAACATGGGTTGTCAATGATAATGAATAATCAATACAGTTGTTAATTTAATTTGTTTCAGTGGTTCTAAGCACACTTCTCGAGACTGATCACTACGAAAGCCTAATCAAGGAGCTAACATGCACTAAATGCAACAGATATATGAAACCTCCCATATATCTGTGCGTGGATGGACATAGTATATGCGGCCCGTGCTACGAAAAGAGCTACCAATGTCATATATGCCAAGTAAGTGAATTTACAGTGTATTTAATGGACGTTGCAGGGGCTGAGTGTCGAATGCTCAAACGCATAGATTTTAAATTCGACACTCAGCGGGTGAACGATCCCCCGGGTGAGCCCCCACAACGTCTAGGAATGTCTCTGTTAATCAAGCGGGTTACGGGAACACGTTGGATACACTCAGCTCTAGACCATGATGTTTGAAAACCCCTACAGCCGGCCTATTCACTATTTTGGTCTTTAATCAACCTATTAAAATAAACATCGAATCAATTGAGAAATGCATTGAGCTCATATAACAAAAGGACGCACAATCATGTAGAAAACCTTAAGGATTGAGTTTAAGGTTGAATTTGCAAATGCGGTTTTTTGAATTGAGTGCCAAGAACTACGCCAAGACTACACCATACTTACTGTTTAACCCGCGTGGTTCCCGTTCCCGTAGGAAAACGGGGATGATATATGGTCTATAGTCTTCCTCGATAAATGGGCTATCTAACACTAAAAGAATTTTTCAAATCGGACTAGCAGTTCCTAAGATTAGCGCGTTCAATCAAACAAACAAACAAACTCTTTAGCTTTATATATTAGTATATCCTATTTCATATATCCTATATCCTAATTCAGTATCCTATTTCAAAGATATATTTTGTATGTTACAGAAAGAGTTCGCACAGATCCGACCAATAGTGCTGGAATCGCTCGCCAAGAAAGTGTTATTCCCTTGTACCAATAGCGGCTGTCCGAAACACGCGACCATTTCGCAGCTGGAGCAACACACGCCGAGCTGCCAATTCAGAATAATCAACTGTTTTATGGCCAGAGTTTATGGTAATTGTTGTACAAATAACCCAGAACTATTAATGTTTGAGTGACGTACAGCTTTGCATGATATACGTATACTTACCGAGTACCGAGTACGAGTATAGCGAATTAATTTTGCTATTTTCGGCAGGCCAATAGTGAATTCCAATTATAAAGTTTTGGACGATATCAACGTTTTATTACGAGTACTTCCTTATGCAGACTAATTCACTGTCTTTGACGTATGCTACCGACAAAGACGTACCGCCAAGTGATTTAGCGTTCCGGTACATGTCGTGTAGAAACCGTAAGGAGTGTGGATTTCATCCTACTCCTAACAAGTTAACTCGCTTCCATCTTAGATTGACTCATCGCTTACCATCAGGCGAGATTTTTGTCAAGGGCTAACTTGTAGAGAATAAAAAAAAATGCTAGCTGACATATACGACATTGAGATTATATGTAACAAATGTCATCCGATGTTTACTGGTGTATATCACAGAGTAATAGTAGTAGTAGTAGATTATCTTAACAGGTTGATAATAAAGACCAAAATAGTAAATAGGCATAATGATGAAGACTAATGGAACGGTGTTATAAAGAGCTGTTCGGGACTCTCAATTTAATTGCCTAAAACGCACCTAACATCGTAAAGTTTTGAGTTGAAGTCGCAACCCATTCTACCGTAACCGGAAGACAATCGGTCGACCTCAAATAGAGAAATCGACCCAAGTTTGCAGACAGAGACCGCGACTACGCAAATAGTAGAAAACTGCAATCTCGTAATATTTGACCCACAACCGCGGCGGCATGATTTAAACTCGTTCCATGACATTCCGTGAGATCTAAGCTTTATAATATTTGGCACGAAATATTTTTGGAAGAAGCTAGTTGTACGTAAACCGTACGAGTTGTATTTATTTATTCATACGGATATACTCGTAATGTTTGTCAATTATTTTTTTTACTTTTTACAACAAAAATTCAAATTTAAAATTTTGTAGCTTTTATGACTTATGTATTTCTATGAAATACTGGCTTCGTTGGTACCACATAATACACCACTAGTGTAGTGGCAACACGTCGCCTTGTTTTCTGTTTCAGGCAATAAATTTTGCTCTAAAGCTACGACTTCTTAGCCCTAAACAGAGCTAACTGGCTACGCTCAAGAGTGAAAATTATTGCCTGAAACCTAAAATACCTAAAGCCTAGCTATTTATTTACAGGTGAGTGTTCGTGGAAGGGTCGAGCTGGTGACTGGATGGAGCATTGCTTCACGGACCACAAACAGAAAGTGACTGAGCTGCCCTTCATCACTGTCAAAGATAAATGGGACGCTAAACGGACAGAACCTGTACTCAACTATTTCCTACTGAAATGCTTCGATAAAATATTTAATGTTTACCAGATTTATGATAAGAGAGGAGGTAAGAATCTGGAAATTTTACTATGGCGTCAGTATTTTTATTATAGTAAAATCTATAGCTGACGGTGACAGCCAAACCTTCGACATTTTTGTTGACAAAAGTTGAAAGCTTGTCAGCTAATACTCCTACCTTATATTTTCGATTTTCTTTCTTTATCTTTTTTCTTTGATTTGTCCATTGCAATGTTTTACTATTTTTATTATGCCCTCTGTAATATTTTTGTAACTCTATGGTAAATTTATCCTGATTGACAACTTAACGGTTTCACTTCCGATAGATTAGAATATACCGAAAAATAACACTTTAAGTTGTTATAAGTATTTTCAGTTCACAATATAACGGCAGATTATAATATTACGAGTGAGATTATAAAATAACGTATTGTACAATCTAACGGTGTGACATATATACGGCTCTATTTGTATTTTTTATACCTGACAAGAGTTTGTCATTTTTATTTAGTCATAAAATACAATTCGAGCTCCACTAGTAAAATATTCCATTTTTGTCATATCCCACCACTGTATAAATTGTAGGTATACTGAACTCTTATCTCAACTTATTTCAGGAAGAATGATGTGGACTGTCCTAGTGAACGACGACCAAGCCGATAAGTTTTATTTCGAAGTTGACATTTTCCTACCGGACTTACCGTCCAAAAAGATTGTTTATAGGTAAGATTATTAAGTAGATAAATAAAATTAACAGCGAATTTCAAAGAAAATGTAGACACCGAATTTATGGCTTGAATCTACTTTTTGTAAATGATACCTTATCTTATCGTTTGCAAAGTTTGTTGGAATTTGAGATTAATTTCGTTGAAAACTTACTAAGAGCTTGCTTACAAAAAAATATACGTTTTTTTTTCTTTATATTTTTTTTTATTTTTAAAAGTGTGGGTACGACAATAGACCAACGAAGCGGGGATTAAACCACCACTCCTCGATGATGACTTCGACCGCTCTTACCGTTGAGCTATTGAGGCTATAATTCGTAATATTCTACATAGAATTTCTTTGAGACTCCTTTGGTCAGTAACGCATCGGCCTTAACCCCGGGCTCTAGAACTACTTATGTACCCAAAAGGACCCACAAACTTTTGCATAATCCTTGTAGCCTTGGAATTGGGAAAATTGACACTTAAATTTTCTCTTTACCAGTACCAAACTTTGAATAAAGTGAAATTATACGAGTAACTATAATGTTAAGATAAAAAATGACTTGTAAATAATTTGCTAGTCATTTTTTATCTTAACATTCATTGCTCAGCAAGCAATACCTTAGTTTATACGTAAGCTATTGCTTGCTGAGCAATGAATGTTGAGATAAAAAATGACTTGCAAAGTCTTAACCCCCATTCGCACGAGGGTTTTTTAACGGACATTTAAGTACAACAAATGCATTCCCAAGTATATGTTCACACGACAGGGTTTTTAAAATACGACGCTTTTTTCCATTTTCAATTTTGGGCGTTGGTAATTAAACTTAATTAAACTTCATACTATATTTGAACGCCTTTTTAACGTCCGTTAAGAAAACTATCATGCGAATGAGGGCTTATTATCCTTACTAATTTATGCAGGATAATTCTCGCACCGCTCGACGTGAGAGAGACCAGCTATTTCATGTCAATGTCCTGCATGTTGACCAATTTAATTTCACATCAGCTGTATATGCAAAGAGTAAAGTTTTTGTTTTTGTCCCTGAATTTACCTCCAAAGGCGTAACGTTTTGCTGTAAAAAATGTCGACAACCATGTTCCGATGTTAAGTGCTGTAATTTTGTTCCAGGCGTCCGTGCAAGTGTGAAAAGGATGCCGATTTTCTAGAGCACACTCAAAATGTGTACATTCCTGTTGAAAATATATTCTCTATGCTCGATGAGAGCGAATCAGTTAATTTTACTGTTAGAATCGGTGAGTGTTTGCAAAGTAATTATCAAATTATACGAGTAATTTAATTATTGCGGCTTTAATGATAATATTATTATTTCAATTTAGTATTAATTATGCTTAAGTGATTTCAATATAACAGTTCTAATGAACTATCTATTTAATTTATCAGAGTAGTTAATTGATCGCTTGAAGCGAGCTTAAATTAATTTTCATTTTGTCCGCCCGGCTCTACTTTCTCTCTGTCCTTCAACTTTTGATTTGGGGAACATAATTGCTTCAATTTAGAAACAATATTTAAATTCGTGTTAGGATTAAGCAAACTAGATTCATAATTATATCACATTTTTATTTTCATGCTGGCAACTTTGTTTTTAAATGATCTCTCAGTTGTCATTCTGTGATTGGTTGACGCCGGTTGATGTAAAATGGCGGGAACCAATCAGATTTATTTTATCCAAGCTTGAAAGCTACAACTTGACAGAAGACATTATTGTTTTCATGTTGGCGGTCGATTATTCTCTGTTGAGCGAATCACGAGTTAAGTCGAGTAGAATTGAAACAGTTTTATAACCAACATCTTTGAAAAGAGCTACTGTAGAGTTTCTTATCGATTCTTCTCTGCAATGTCTGCAATTCCGAATCGAGAGTAGTTTCACCACCAATAGAAATATCATAAAGTAATTGAAATAAAGAAGGTATTCAAACAATCAAGAAGTTATTATTACCTGAATCCTGAGTACGCCTACATTTCAGAAGTGGAGGATAACCTACGTAAGTAATTGTGATAATTAATTATAAATTCTTTAATTACTTTGACAGATTTTTAAGTGTAACGAATAAACAAAGAAATGGTTTTGTGACAAATGGATAAAGTATATCACAAACTTCAACTTTCACGTACAGTTTTAGATTGTAATATTTTAGTCTAAATAGCTAAATAGTTATTGATAGAGGTTGCGAGTAGTTTTGTTCAACCTGTAAAATAAAATCTTGGTTGGTGCGTTAGCTATTTAATTGATGAAGGTACGCACATAGACGTAATAAAAATTCGAGCTACCGTCAAATGAACAAGAAAGTGATGCATCCCAATTTCCCATGTAAGTACATGCCATCACGCTCAAATTGCATATGCGGTATATGAAGACAGACCAAGGCCATTAATTTCATACATCTGGCAATATACTACACACTCGCACGTAGATACTCGGCGCTATTATGCTGCTTCAGTATCGGATGTTTGACAGCGAGAAATCGTTTGCCTATTTTATTAGTTTATGGGAAGATCAAGGATATTTATACTATAGACCGGTTACGTCCCTACAAAATCACCGCATAAAGTGATCCGAATAATAATAGTAATAGGCGCATACATGTACAATTTAGTTCAATGATTTATTTATGTGTATATATTGTTTATACTTCCTGAACACACAACTCGAAATTGTAGACGATATTTAGGTATTATTTGTATAAATAACGTTCGTTGTTGACCAAAACTTTTATTAGCTTACTATAAATTTCCTCTTTTGAGCGCCTCATTTTTCATGCGCTAGTAACACAAAACACATCTAACAGTGTTTAATATCATTGGGGTAGACTGAAATGTTGTTTTCAATAGGATAGTTGACTCATATAAAAATAATAATTATTAAAAATAATATTATACAAATAATTGATATAATTTTGTATAGTATTTGAAAAGATTCCAAATATACCAATTACCTATTATAAAAGAAAGCATTATCATCTTTATCAAATTGTAAGTCGAAAAAAACGCATACCTATACATATATTAACATTGTTCATTTTCTTTTGTTCGAGTTCGAATGAGTTACAAGAGGGAAACAGACAAGAGATACCATAGTTGCAACAGATGTCGAAATAAAGAGGACAACCGTCGAGCAGTCGTGGTGGTCTGAGTCAAAGCCGGTTTGAGGGACTAGAGTCCAGCTGAGACGCCGCCACGTGGAGTTTTACTTCAGTTGAGCGACGCTGGAGTGCTAACCAGGGTAGTCTCTGGGCCATGGACCATAATGAGGTGGTAAGCTGGTCACAGGGAGACTCGAGGTTGGGCTCGTGATTAGTGGAGTGCCGATCAGGGTTGTCTCTGGGCTATGGACCATAATGAGATGGTAGCTAGTCACAGGGAGACTCGAGGTTGGGCTCGTTATGTGGAGTGCTGACCAGGGTTGTCTCTGGGCCATGTCGATCATAGTGAGATGGTGGCTGGTCTCGGAGAGACTCGAGGTCAGGTTTCTGGATTGACGGCGCCGGGGAGTAGAAGTGGCGCTGGTGCGACGGCGCCGGGGCGTTGAAGTGACGCTCGTGTGACGGCGCCGGGGCGTAGAAGTGGCGCTGGTGTGACGGCGCCAAGGCGTTGAAGTGGCGCTGGTGTGACGGCGCCAAGGCGTTGAAGTGGCGCTGGTGTGACGGCGCCAAGGCGTTGAAGTGGCGCTGGTGTGACGGCGCCAAGGCGTTGAAGTGGCGCTGGTGTGACGGCGCCAAGGCGTTGAAGTGGCGCTGGTGTGACGGCGCCAAGGCGTTGAAGTGGCGCTGGTGTGACGGCGCCAAGGCGTTGCAGTGGCGCTGGTGTGACGGCGCCAGGGCGTTGCCGTGGCGCTGGTGTGACGGCGCCAGGGCGTTGCCGTGGCGCTGGTGTGACGGCGCCAGGGCGTTGCAGTGGCGCTGGTGTGACGGCGCCAGGGCGTTGCAGTGGCGCTGGTGTGACGGCGCCAGGGCGTTGCCGTGGCGCTGGTGTGACGGCGCCAGGGCGTTGCAGTGGCGCTGGTGGAACGGCGCCAGGGCGTTGCAGTGGCGCTGGTGGGACGGCGCCGGGACGTTGAAGAGCGGCGCGAAAGAGTCCGCCGCGGGCATTGTACATCAAATATCAGGTCATCGTTCTTTATTATCTCTATAGTAGTCCTATAAGTATCTTAAAGTCTAACTAGTACCTTCAGTCTTGAATCTCGACAATTATTGCTGTTCAGCCCAATAGAATAGTAAAAATTCAAATAGTAAACCTTTTCCAAATTTTGACTACTTATTGCATTAAACAGTGAATATCTATCTAAACACCTAGTCTGGTAAATTTATAAGGTAAACGTTGCGGTGTATGGTTGAGATTATAGGATCGCCATAACTAAGTTCTGCTTCTAGGATTGGCCAAGATTATTTATTCAGCAAAAGCGGTAATAAAATAAGAAAAAAAAAACAGTGTTGAAGCATAAAAATAAAATTTAATGAGTAGATCATAGAAAATTTAACATTTGAAAAATTGGTTTTGTTAATTTGTAACAATTCGGGCTATCACTTTCATCATTCATTGGAAAACTGAACCTTAAGGGAGAACTAAAAATCTACTAACATTAACATCGAGCTAATAATAATATTAATTTATTTGTCATGAAAAAAAAAAGTATCAAAATACTTGGACCTTGCTCATGAGATTACCGTCATGTGAATTTGAGTCAACTATTATTGTTCCGATAGTTGTTTCACTCAATGGTCTTATAGCGAAGAGCTTCGACGAATACCTTAAGAAGCTTTCGCTTAACTGTTGGATCAAGAGTCAGATACAAAAGGCAATGATTGTTGAAATGGCGCGTATTGTAAGGCGGTTCACTCAATTATGAATTTTTAATAGTGTTTTATATTATATTTTGTTAACAATGTTAAAAAAAAAAAAAAAATTAAAAAAAAAGGTCATATAAATAAATGAGAGAGAAAAATTTATTTGCCTTGAAAAAGGGTTAGAAACAGCGACGAGTGATTTTATATAGATAAAAACATCTATTGAGTTCTTGTTCGTTCTTGGCGCAAATGGTTCATTTTTTGAGTTTTACAAAAATATATATTTGAAGTATAGTCCTTAGTAACTTCATGCAAACCAGAGGAATTATTAAAAAAAAATGAACGTAAAAGCACTTTCGTTTTACATTAACTTTATTATATTTATTTTACTAGTTTTGTAGTTATTTTACAATGTTTAGCATTTCATAGCCGAGTATGTATATTTGTTATTATTAATAACAATACGGCGTATTCTGAATAATATGTTGTATTTAATGCGATTATGTTTTTGTTTTCTACTTGAGTAATCTTTATTTTAATTTATTTATTTCACTTACAAGAAGAGCATTTTAACTTTTTAATAAAACAAAAGGTACGTGTTAGCCATAAGATTTCCAGATATTCAAAGATGGTCTTTTTCCAAAACCTATCCATTGAATTCGAATCAATATCTACTACATTACTGAGGTTATTTACTTTTACTGACAACAATCGTCATGTCGTTGTCGGTCGTGCAACTTTCTGGGAACAGGGGAATTAATTCATAATTCATAGCGCCAAGAACAGTTTACACGTTGGAGGATACAAAGGACTGATCGGTTTTCGTGGATAATTAAATCCAAAATATAAGCATAAATAATTAAGATTTGGAACCCTCGTAACTTTAATTATAAGTTTTGGACTATAATTACCACCATTAAATAAATTAAAGTATGACATAACTTGACGTTTTAAAAGTGCTTCTAAAATGAGCTCAATTGCAATAAATGAATTTTGAATTGTGATTTTTTTTAGTAATTGAACACAGAGCTTTGTGTCTTACAAAAAAGTATATTTAATAGTAACCTTGCTGAAAAGGGATTCCAATACCTAAAGGATAACTATTTAATAAAAGATAATAAATTGTATCGTTACTTAGAGTCGTATAAAGATAATCTCCGAGTGCCGAATGTGGCAGATAATTATGTCGCATCATGACTACTTTGGTCACTTTGGGGCGGAGAAGACACTTGAAAAAAAAAAAAAATTATTGGTTTAGGAAAATGTCAAAGTTCGTTAAAAATATGTAAAGTGCATTGAATGTGCATATGCCTATACCCGTTTAATACCCGTTTAAACTCGAGAGAAGGTCTGCTCCATCCTTTCGCTAAAGTACGAGTAGATGTGATGTTTCATACCATACATGTTGACCAACTCAGACCTTTTTCTGCTACCTTTTTTTGAACACATTTGCTAGTGATTGTAGATGGATTCACCAAATCATGTCTTATTAAGCCTGTTAGATGTTAGTAAGATGATATATTTTTCATGATTAGAGTGCCTGACCGTAATATAGCTGACCGCGGTAGCTGTTTCGTTTCTTACACCTTTACTCGATTTTGATCGCAGTAAATCCTAGGTCAAGTAGAAAGGTACAATCGGAATATTCTTGACAAAGGCAGAAAACCAGCCTGAGTTTACTCTGAAGGTGAACTTGTTAAGATAACAAAAAAAAAGATTTTTAATAATGATGAACAGAACAAAGCTCATGCCCTCATATATAGGGCTCTATCGTGTCTCTAAAGTCCTAGGGTACGATATCCTATTCCTAGGATAGGTATCAAGTAGCGCAGGTGTCAGGCGTAATCGGCCTGCAAAACACACGTCCCACAACAGTTGCCGCCGACCGTATGTTGGCATGGATAAGTACATATTGCTGCTTTATAAGATGAACGGTTAGAGCAAGAGCTCTGATGATAAGGATTATATAAAGATGATAATTAATACTTGACTAAAAAAAAATTGTTTATTAATGTTCGTATGATTTTAATTTACAATTTTATATAAGAATAAGAATTGTTTATTCGAAAAAAAAACTCAGTACTCAAATTGCAATGACGTCCTGGCCCTTAAACTAGGTAAGCCCGTGTCTTAGTGGCCAGTGACTTCCCCAGGTGCATATGCATAGGTACAATTACAATAATGGTGTAGTTAACATAAAATATCCAAATAGAATTTTTACAATAATCAGGTATTTTGTGTTTTTTATATTTATTTATCGATGCATTTAAACTGCAGGTTGATTTTTCGTTGTTACAGATGAGACACGAGAATCGATCGGATCGTGTCTTGTCACTCTCGATGGAGCTGGAATCAGGCACGAGAATCGATCGGATCGTGGCCTGATACACAGCAGAAACACTAGAACCAGGCACGAGAATCGATCGGATCGTGTCCTGGTATGTGAATATTAGAGTATGTTGCCCCACTGGCAGCCACAAGTAAATCGATCGTCTTGCAGGCATATATGTGGGGTAAGCTGATAATAGTGGGTTATTCGATTAATCGATCGTTCGAATCCCAAAGAAATAGTTAGAAGTCATATAAGTGAAAGAAAGCATTAATCGATCGTTGTTTTTCTTATCAAGCAGAACTATATAATTACTTACGAAGTAATGTGACCAATAATAGCAGTATGTAATATAAATATTAATAGTCTTAAAAGATAATCAGTTTACGAATGTAACCGATTATAATGATGTTTGTGATTGTTGCATTAATTATGTTGATTGCAATGTGTAAAATCAATTGAGAATATAGTTTGCAGTTTACGAATATACCTAACCGTTTTTATTGATATTTGCAACTGTTGCATTAACTATGTTGATTGCGATGTATAAAATCAATTGAGAATATAATCTACATTTTGATATTTATGATACAAGAGTTATTCAGTTCATAAAGTAAGTTTATTAGAATGGTATTAACATTGAAATTTGTATACAATCAGAGTTTTATAAGTAGAATAATATTATGAAAAGAGTAAGAGTAAGAGTTTATGTAAAGAGTGACAACTGACTAACTTTCGATTGTTAGGATGCCTCCTGGCGACATGTGCGGGGCGCACACGTTGTCAGGACGGTCGATTGTTAGGATTAAGCAAACTAGATTCATAATTATATCACATTTTTATTTTCATGCTGGCAACTTTGTTTTTAAATGATCTCTCAGTTGTCATTCTGTGATTGGTTGACGCCGGTTGATGTAAAATGGCGGGAACCAATCAGATTTATTTTATCCAAGCTTGAAAGCTACAACTTGACAGAAGACATTATTGTTTTCATGTTGGCGGTCGATTATTCTCTGTTGAGCGAATCACGAGTTAAGTCGAGTAGAATTGAAACAGTTTTATAACCAACATCTTTGAAAAGAGCTACTGTAGAGTTTCTTATCGATTCTTCTCTGCAATGTCTGCAATTCCGAATCGAGAGTAGTTTCACCACCAATAGAAATATCATAAAGTAATTGAAATAAAGAAGGTATTCAAACAATCAAGAAGTTATTATTACCTGAATCCTGAGTACGCCTACATTCGTAAGATGAATATCAAAATTTAATATTATATAAATCTTTATAAATTATAAATACCAAATTAAACAAAGTAGTTATTTTATAGTTTGTTTTATTGAATAACTAATAGTAGCGATAGAAGAGTAAAGGGAAAATATTTAATGTTTTTATCTCTGAAACTAGCAAAAAAACTTATAAGTAGATTGAGACTGAATTCTCTTGGATGTAGAATAAATAATTGTCCAAAACACAAAATTCGAAAATTTTTAAATAGAATAGTAGCTAAACTTGCATGTTTTTGTTGGAATATGTCCCACTAGTGTCTAAGAAATTGTAATCTAGCCCGGGATTTGTGGAACAAATTTACAAGTGAACCAGCTGTTTTTTTTACTGTTACTTAATTAATAGTTATACAAAGTAAAAAAGTCGAGTACGAACGATTTGTAAATCAAAAAATGTTCGTATTTATTTCTTATTTACATATTACCAACAATTCGTCTAAAACTTTTAAATTCTTTCAGGTGAAGTAGAAAATTTACCTCTTCTAGAGACGCCTAGAACGAGCGAGAGTCTAATACTGCTCAACAATGAAGATCACAAAGAGATTTAGTTAAAATGTGTTATGTACAAGTATGCATATAATGCAATAAATTTAATAAAGGATAAATAAAGGAACTTAAGACGCTTCCAGAAAAATGGCGAAATTTTGAAATAGATGACATTTTTTCTATATAGGGGAATGAGTGTTTCTTTAGTTTTTGAAAATTAGAATAACGGTGTTGTGTTGTGTGTACTGTACTTATAAGATTTATTTATGTAATATCGATAAGATATAAAACATTATTCAAGCACTTTAGATTTTTATCTAGAGTCATTTTGTGCAATTTCCTTTTAATAAAGACTTTATACTTGTAAACGGGGATATTATTTATAACTATGCGAGAGTGATATCTGCATTACATATATATACGATTTACTATATATATATTATTATGATATAAAATATTACGAATCTATTTTATTGCGATTTTCCATCTAACTATTATACCTTTGTCAAACTAGACTTTCATCTATAATAATAATTATTACGCTCATTTAATTTGTACACCACAAAAAAAGGAAAAAAAATGAGACAGAAGTATCAAAGAAGCAAAATACTAAAGGCGGCCTTATCGCTTCGTAGCGATTTCTTTCAGGCAACCTTAATGTTTTGGCATAAAAAAATAATGAGATATACAGCAAAAACGAATTTAAACAACCGAATCATATTGTAAATCACGCCGCAAAATTATGGGAAGATGAAATTTATTACACTTGTTTCCGCCAGCAAATTTTCATCGCGTAATAATTTTATCCACAATACAAGTTTATTAATTTATTGTTTTCCGTCATTCACGGTGTTTCACATTTAATTTACCATAAATAATAGATATTATAAAGTTTCACACGTGATAATATTCATATTGTAACATTCATACTAGACACGGGCATAAATTAGTTATTTCTGCATATCGTCTCCAAAGAGTAAAAAAATCTTTTGTAGGTTCGGGTGTACTCTTCTATAACAAGATCCCCAAGACTGTGATGGACCTGCCAATGCATAGCTTTAAGCAATGTGTTAAAAAACATTTACTTAGTCGAGGTTACTACACTATTGATGAGTTCCTTAACGATAAAGGTGCTTGGAGGCCATTGGATCAGCTTCCACCTTCACACAGGAAGTAAAACTATAAGAAATTGTAATTTTTATCAATTGTAATTTATAGTACTGTATGACTTTTTCATTTCAAAAGAGCAACTGTTGAGTTTCTTGCCGGTATCTTCTCAGCAGAACCTGCCTTCCGAACCGGTGGTAGAATCTTTACAAATAGTCAACTGACGTGTCAAAAGTGCTTGTAAATTGAGCCTACTTAAAATAAATGAATTTTGATTTGATTTGATTCAATTTGATACCATGTGTATATGGTAATAGTACCTACAGATTTAAGTGTGGTAAGTTAAAAATTACAGCCGAGACGATATTGCAGCTCGAGACAAAGGCGAGAGCTATATATAGTAAGGAAGGAGAGGCTGTAAATATCAAAACGCACGTATGTCATACGACGTTTTATGACACATTTGCGAGGAAACACACTTTGAACACACTTTCTGATAATGAATTTGCACCTTTGCCTGTTTTCCATAATGACATTTTGATACACTTGTCATTTTTGTACAGATAACGAAGTTAGCACACCAGCGTATGTTTTTTTAAACATAAACAGCCAGTATTACTAATAAAGTAAATTGTATTTGTATTGTATGAGTTCCTAGTTTCGATTCCTGGCTTCAGCTATTATATGTGTAGCTGTTCTTTCTTGCGAGAAATTCCATGCCTCGGAGAAGATTAATTATTTCGAATCCGGTCCGGGGCATGCACTTTCAGTTCTCATAACTTCTCAGTTCATTTTAAGAAACTAAATCTCTTGTCTCAAACAGTGAATAAATAATAAATATACTTAAACAATACACATCCCTATCTAGCCCCAAAGTAAGCATACAGAGTAGCTTGTGTTATGGGTGCTAAGATAGTTGATATTATAATATTAATATACAATTATATAGTACATATAAATACTTATATAATGTATAAATACACACAGACACTGGAAAACACTCATGCTCATCACACAAATGTTTTCCAATTGTGGGAATCGAACCCACGGCCGTGAATGCAGAAAGTAGGGTCACTACCCACTGCGCCACGCGGCCGTCTGAAGGTAAAACATCGTGAAGGAAAAACATCGTGAAAAAATCTGCATACCTGAGATTTTTTTTGTATAATTATCTACGTATGTGAAGACTGCCAATCTGCATTAGGCCAGCGTGGTGGCTTAACCCCTCTCATTCTGAGAGGAGACTGGTGCTCAATAGTGAGCCGAATATGGGTTGTTAATGATGATATTCAGAAAAGGGTAAGCCATTAAAAATAGGTTGTTATTAGTTTTGTAAAAAGGTAGATAGTATGTACAAAAGTACAGTTACATTCAAAATGATTAACAATATAAATCTAGGCTTTTGTACAAAAATACAAATTGTAAAAGCAATTTTTGAGCAAAGCTATATAAAGTATTAACGGATTCGTCGCGCCATCAATTCACACTCTAACGTCGAGACTCAGCCAGTTAATTAACTTGATGTTCCAAATCTGTCTCGTCACAAGCAAGCGTCGAAAACAATTTTATTGTTTGCCAAAGGCGGTGTTATTTCAGAAACTTTCCCAATTTGTCACTCCATGGATTTTATTACTTTATAAGTATACTCGGCTACAAAAGTGTTTTATTTTTGTAAACAGGGCGGTACATTATTTATTGATAATGTACTTGCCTCGTTGGCTCTGTAGTTAGCATATGCAGCTTCAGATCTTTAGTTTCTGGGTTCGAGTACTTGGTAGGGCTATAGGCAACAGTAGCTCAGAGTTGAGACCCTGGTAATGTGCACCTACGTATTTTGGATAGCACATTTAACCTTAATCGTTAATTATGTAAAGCGGGACGGCCGTTTATTAAATGGTTAAAAATTATGAGCCCGGCCACCTACATTGGAGAAGCGTGGTGAGTCTAGAGCGTAGAGTCAGCGTAGCGTCAGCGCAGCGTCAGCGCAGCGTCGGCGCAGCGTCGGCGCAGCATCAGCGCAGCGTCAGCGTAGAGTCAGCGTAGAGGGGCTTAGCTCAGTAGTGTAATTAAACTAGGCTGCGATAATGATGATAGCTAAGGCATAGTCTGTGACTACTTCCTTTGCATACAGAATAGTACTGACCTAAAAATTTTAGGTCAGTATTTTTCTGTATGAAAAGTAAGTACCTGTCTGTATCCCCGACAACGTGTATGAAATTTTTCAGGATGATTAGATAAGGCATATGTTAACCACTGAAAAGACAAGGCAGTTAGTTATAGTAGTAACTTAAACAAATAGTCCCTATATATTTTTAAGCTAAACGCATGTTAAATCATGTTATGTTTTGCAATATAACAAAATGTTGCTATGATTTTGCAATATAACAAGATGTTGCCGCGCGCCACCGTCAACATGCAAAGTTGAACAAACTAGGAAAAAAAATATTTGTAATGATAATTACTGCTTGTTGACACCCTTCGCAGTTTCATTCCGTATTCATACTGAACTCGAAGCTAGTAATCATAGTAAATAGGTTAAAAAAATAGTCCCTTATTCTGAAGTTAAACCTTAAATACTCTCAAATTAAATGTTAAATCCATACTACGAGTGTATTGTAAGGTTCTGCAATATAACAAGATGTTGCCGCGAGCAACCGAAAACACGTAGACGCAATGTTGAAAAAACTAGGAAGCAAAGCATTTGTTATGAGAAATTTTGCTTGTACACACACACCACATTTTCATTTTGTATCCAAACTGACATAGGTATTCGAGGCAGTTATCTAGTTAGTAATAATAGTAAAAAGGTTAAACAAATAGTCCCTTACCATAAAGTTAAACCCTAAATACTCTCAAGTTAAATGTTACATCATGCTACTAGTATATTGTAGCCAAGATTCTGCAATATAACAAGATGTTGCCGCGAGCAACCGCCAACATGTACACGCAATGTTAACCAAACTAGGAAGCAAAGCATTTGTTATGAGAAATTTTGCTTGCTTACACCCACTACAGTTTCATTTTGTATCCAAACTGACATAGGTACTCGAGGCAGTTAGCTAGTTAGTAATAGTAGTAAAAAGGTTAAACAAATAGTCCCTTACCATAAAGTTAAACCCTAAATACTCACAAGTTAAATGTTACATCATGCTACTAGTATATTGTAGCCAAGATTCTGCAATATAACAAGATGTTGCCGCGAGCAACCGCCAACATGTACACGCAATGTTGAACAAACTTGGGAGCAATTTGTCTGTAACGCGAAATTGTGCTTGTTGACACCCACCGCAGTTTCATTTCATATTCAAACTGACATACTCGTATATGTATACATAATTTATAGATATGGTTTTAAACATATTTTCTGAATATTAATAATCTTTCAGATTGAAAAGCTATTTGGATGTGAAAAGGTAAACAAAAGTTTGTGTTCAAATATAATTATCATACTATCAACATCAGCTTATTTTTATAGCCCGGTAGAGGGTTAGGCCTCCCCCTCCTTATAGGAGAGGGGATATGGAGTTTAGAGTCGCCACGCTGCACCAATGTGGGTTAATGGCGCAGTGGTATGCGCGGTGGATTTAAATGACGGAAGTCCTGGGTTCGATCCCCGGCTGGGCCGATTGAGGATTTGTTATTTGGTCCAGGTCTAGCTGGTGTGAGGCTTTGACCGTGGCTAGTTACCACCCTACGGACAACGACGTACCGCCAAGCGATTTAGCGTTCCGGTACGATGTCTTGTAGAAACCGAAGGGAGTGTGGATTTTCATCCTCCTAACAAGTTAGCCCGCTTCCATCTTAGATTGCAGTTACCATCAGGTGAGATTGTTGTCAAGGGCTAACTTGTACAGAATAAATAAAAGGGTGATAATGTTAGGTTCATTAACATTATTATATATTACTACTAGCGGACGCCCGCGACTTCGTCCGCGTGAAACTCGATGTAAACTTTGAACTACCTCTACCCTACTCCGTTTTTCTTTGCTATAAACCTCACGGAGCCCGAAACCCTTCCAACGAATGCAAAACCGTGAAAATTGGTTCGTGCGTTCTGGAATTATAGCGTCAGGAAGGAAAACCCGACTTAATTTTATATAGTAGATAATTATATTATCATATTAATTGATTATGAAACACGGCTAAAACTCACGTGATATTAGGTCGGAGTATGCCCGACTAGCTTCGGGCCCAATTATTATGAATAACACTCTCGATAGTTTAAATTCTAAAACTATGTTATCATTAAATTATTATAAAAACAAATATTTAAAGACCATTTAGATTGTTAGCTAAACAATAGTAAGCTCGGTCGAGTGGCTAATTTCTGAATGTATAATGTTCGTCTCCGTAATGGAAACTAAGCTGGATTTACGCTTGTTACCGGTACTGGGGAAATAGCAATGTTTTCTAGAAAATCTATACCATTCATGACTCAAGTATATGTTTAGAATACCTAGTAAATATCTAGAAAGGCAATACAACGTACGAGGAGGATGCCGTTAATATTCCATACCTCTTTGCCACATTTTTATCTTACTCGCAATAATCTAAACGTTTCTTTTTTCATAATTATTTATTTGTGTATTGTATTTTGTCTCATAAAGATATTGTTAAAAATTAAAAAAAAATATATTAAAATAAATCAATAAATGAGAGAAAAAAGGGTTCCAAAGATAACTAAACTTATGTATGAAATTTTCAAGTTTGTACCACTTGATGGTATCATCATCATCATCATCATTATCAGCCGAGGGACGCTGGGCATGCGGGTTGGTCATTTTGGAGGAATTCTGTAAAAAAATGGGTGATGTAAAAAAAGTACTCGTAGTTAGTAATAGCGTTTTTTATAGGTTTTTTTTTTATTTATTATTATTAACCCATTTAGATGTGAAATTATTTTTTTGACAAATAAATTTTTCGTAAATATAATTTATATCAAAAATTCTTATTTTCTTAAGATTAGCGTTTTTCATAAGTTATCGATTATTGTTGCTCAAATTAAAGAAACATACTTAAACGAATAATTTCATAGTTTTGCTTTGGAAAATAAAAGTCACCTTTGCAATAAAACGGCCTTGTGCGTTTTCTATTTCCAAGCAATTTCTAAGCCAACTATTATACCGATCGACCTTCATAACAAACATCATTGAAAACAATTTACCCCCAGTTAACCCTTAAACTTGTTGTTTTGTGGTCGACAACGACATGACTATGCTCTTACATTTGTAATAAAAATAAACGATCTGTAAACTTCCCGATATAATAAAAATATATGGATATCGCTTTCGATTCCGTACATGAGTCATTAAACTTTAAACGAATCCTATAGAATATAAGGACATGCGGGACAAAGCCTCGTATTCTTTTATCTACTCTGATATTGTTATCCCTTCAATTATGAATATAAAAATCATTATCTAATAATTCGTTTCACAATATTTGTGTACGCGCTCGTCATCATATCTGCCGATGGACGTCCACTGCAGAACATAGGCCTTTTGTAGAGACTTCCAAATATCACAATACTAATCACCTGCATACAGCCGAATCCCTGGTTTTGAGAGAGTAACTATGGGCCTCATAAAAAGGCTAAGAGTCACACATGCTATGCTACGAGTAGGAGTATCTCTTATTGAATCAGAAATGAGGAGATCCGCAGAAGAACCAAAGTCACCGACATAGCTCAACGTATTGCGAAACTAAAGTGGTAATAGACGGGGCTCATAGTTCGAAAAGCCGATGGACGTTGGGGTCCCAATGTGCTGGAATGACGCCCCTGCACTAAAAATCAAAGTGTTGGTCACCATGTGGACTGACGACATCAAGCGAGTCGCAGATTTCTTTGTATATTTGGTAAGTATTTAAGAACGCAGTTATAATAGTCAACGAGAAACGTAGTAAAGTATTAAAATTATTAAGGTAAATTAGGTACCCCTTGGTACTCCGATAGCTTCTATCAGGAACCATGGATTTTTCCGGGATAAAAAGTAGCCTATGTGTTCCAGAGTAAAATCTATTTCCATTCCAAATTTCATTCAAATTGCTTCAGTAAAAGAAGAAAAGACATACTTACACACTTGCACACGTTCAAACTTACACACTTACACACAAACTTTCGCCTTTATAATATTAGTGTAAAGTGGCTAGTTAGCCCTTGACTATAATCTCACCGGATGGTAAGTTATGATGAAATAAGATGGAAGCGGGCTAATTTGTTTGGAGTAAGATGAAAATCCACACCCCGTTCGGTTTCTACACGACATCGCACCGCTAAATCGCTTGGCGGTAAGTCTTTGCCGGTAGGGTGGTAACTAGCCACGGCCGAAGCCGACCTAGACCGATTAAGAAAACTTCAATCCTCAGGACCGCTGTCTTGTAAATCCACCGCGTATATCACTGCGCTGCGGAGGCCGTCAGAAAACTAATAAACTTATATAAAGCCTTTCGGTTAATTGGTAAGAAATATTATTATAGTTCAAAGTTTTTATTAAACGTAAGCTTATAGAAAAGTCGTATTATAGTGACAATGATTACGTAAACGACAAAATTGCTTGGAAATGAAATGTATTACATGACAGGCTACTTATATACCTATTGTTAAATGGTGATAAACTAAAAAAGGATAAACCTGGCTGAGTTTGGGCTCTTCTCGGACCAAGGCGCGTTTGGAACCCTCGTAACTTTAAGTTTAAGTTTTCGAATAATTATTATCACCATTATCTTAAGTTTAACATTATTACCTGACGTTTCGAAGGAGTTTGTAAACTAAGTCTATTTGAAATAAATGAATTTTGACTTTATACAAATATATAAAAAAATTGGATGAATTATCTCAAAACTTACACATTATATTGAGCAGACTAATTGAAAATAAATATTTGCGAAACTAAGTTTGTAATTTTCCACCGAAGCGTTTAATTATTATCAAACAATAAATGTTTGGGCTTAGTTGACACAAGATAGACAATTTAGTACCTCCAGTTAATTAATTGACCCTCTTCCGTCAGCTGCCATCTTTGAAGAGCAGGATGCGATCCCGTTGCTTCGCTATTATTGTTTGACAGAAGTTTTAGCAATATTAATAGTAATTATTTAATATAATTATTACGTTATATGTAAGAAATTGCTTTTTATAAGAACACAGATAGCTCACTTTTTTACAATTAAATGTATATTTTCACAAAGAAGCTGAATATGTCTTTATGAGATGAACTTAGAGATTGTTGTTGAAAAAACATTATCTCTCCAAAAATATTTTAATGTATAGTAACGCTAATGCAAATGCATATTGCTCGCACTGTATTTTTTTTTATCTTGACAAGTTAGCCCTTGACTACAATCTCACCTGATGGTAAATGATGATGCAGTCTAAGATGGAAGCGGGCTAACTTTTTAGGAGGAGGATGAAAATCCACACTCCTTTCGGTTTCTACACGACATCGTACCGGAACGCTAAATCGCTTGGCGGTACGTCGTTGTCGGTAGGGTGGTAACTAGCCACGGCCGAAGCCTCCCACCAGCTAGACCTGGGCCGATTAAGAAAATCTCTATCAGCCCAGCCGGGGATCGAACCCAGGACATCCGTCATTAAATCCACCGCGCCACGGAGGCCGTCAAAAATATCATATCATATATATAAATAATATCAGTGTATAAATAATATCAGATTATATTTCTCTATGATCCGAAGAGGCAAGCCTTTAAAACTGTACGCACATACTAACACTTTTTGAAACTTTAATATCGTATAGTGTTCTGCATGTGTCCTTACCTAATACACTTAGATTTGTGACACAGAATGTCAGTTGAGTGAGCTTTATGAAAACCATATTGAAACCGGTTAAGACTGAAAAAACTTCCATAATACTTTAACAATTCTACAATAGGTAGCGCCTGTTCTCTAAATAACTATCTGTTTACAATTTGTTTATGGTGGTATAGATACAGAAATAGTTTGTTAAAACCGCATTTCTAAACGACAAATTGTCACATTTACATTGCATAGAAAGCATTGAAATATCCATCGAATGTGTCTCGTCCATTATTCAGGAGGCTTGCAAGTGAAGGCTTGGCTCGGCTTGGCTGCCGTCCAAGTAGAGGATACTGGCGTCATATGTCGACATGTTGGCGGTATAGTAGGTAGTTTAAGCCAACCTCGGATATATGAAACAAACTCTTTGGCTTCGTAGAAATCCCGCATGTTGGTACATTTTAATCAATGCTATATGTCGGGTCAGTTGCACCATTTTTAACTTGCAAACAGCTGATCGGATATGGATGAAAAATGGCATAGGAGATAGTTTATAGTCTAGCAATCTAGCATACCACATAGGTAAGTTTTTAACCCCCGACGCAAAAAGAGGGGTTTAATAAGTTTAACGTGTCTGTCTGTCAGTCAAAATTCAAAATTCATTTATTTCAATTAGGCTTAGTTTACAAGTAGGCAATTTTTGAAAATTCAGTGTTATGTCATAATTTAATTTAATCTAAGGGTGGTAATAATATGTGAAAACTTAAAATTCAAGTTATGAGGGTTCCAAACGCGCCTTGGTCTGAGAAGAGCCCACAACAAACTCAGCCAACGTTTATTTTTTTTGTTTACCACTATTTTACAAACTTATTTAAAACTAAGCACAGTTTAACACCAAGCTTTTTTTCATTTACATAATCATTAACACTATAATAAGACTTTCCTAAAAGCTTGCGTTTAATAAAGTCTGTCTAAGACACCATAGCTCCCGAATGGACGAAGCGATTTCAATTTAGTTTTTATTTTGTATTTGTAATGTTTTACCCGCTGGTTCACTATAATTAAACCTGTACTCGGTGTCCGTCTTTTATACGCTTATACAAACAGTATTTGAATATGCGGCGGCCATATTTGAATTCTATTATCTCTTTGGTACGGACTGCATTCATAGACTCTTTGTTTACATATTAGTCTAGCCTTCTACAGTCTGAACACTTGTGTACTACAGTATTAAAGGTGACTTATGTGTGAATGTTCTTAGACATGTTTGATGAAAATCGATTGAGCTGTTTGTGAAATGTGGAAGTGGGAAAGAATAACTGAATGTCTGCAAATATATTCGTGTAGGGTCTCAAATGAAAGCGCACTGAAAGAGAATTTAGATGAATTTATCGAGAGTGTTGTCAATAATTGCATGACATTCGGGGATTTTTCAAAATTTACAATTTTAATTGAATTCATCCAGTAGTTTCAGAGTGATACACTTTTTAAAAATGCTACATTACTAGCAGACGCAGACGGTTCTATGGCAATATGCAGATTTTTTTTTTTCTATTCTTTACAAGTTAGCCCTTGACTACAATCTCACCTGATGGTAAGTGATGATGCAGTCAAAGATGGAAGCGGGCTAACTTGTTAGGAGGAGGATGAAAATCCACACCCCTTTCGGTTTCTACACGGAATCGTACCGGAACGCTAAATCGCTTGGCGGTACGTCTTTGCCGGTAGGGTGGTAACTAGCCACGGCCGAAGCCTCCCACCAGCCAGACCTGGACAAATTAAGAAAATCTCAATCTGCCCAGCCGGGGATCGAACCCAGGACCTCCGTCTTGTAAATCCACCGCGCACACCTATGCGCCACGGAGGCCGTCAAATTGCCTTTGTTGGCTTGTTACACCATCTTTTAATTTCAATATATTATTTCCAAAGCTCTTAATTATAATTATGTAGTCGATGTGCGTAGTCCGAGCTCGCTCAATATACGAAGCTCATAATTTATCACAAAAAGAAATATTGTTTTCATTGTATTTTAATTTATTCAGTTCTTTTATTTAAATCTTTTTCACTTGCAAATTTTAAAATGAGGACTGAATATTTTTATTAATTGAGTTAAACCAACTACATAGATAGCGAAATTTTCAACTGACTTCCAAAAGTATATTCAGTTCGGTTAATTATTTGCTACAAAGAGAAAAAGTTCAATCTATGGGTAAAAAACATTATGCCTCTTGGTCATTGCATATTAAATTCTTGAAAAGTATTTTTTTTTAATCCTCGCAACACAATGTTTCAATTAAAGCATATTCAAGAGAAATTCTGTAATCAAATAAAAGTAAAGTCCCTGCGGAATTATTATCCGACTTTCTAAGGACTGTTATGAGACGAGAGAGGGCCAATTAATTAACTTGAGGTTCTAAAATTTCCACTTCACTTCTGAGGGTCGAAAACAGTTCCATTGCTTTATGTAACGTTAAGCGAATAAGAAATAATGGGTATTATGAGTTGAATAAACTTAACGACGTCCATTGTTCGTATTTATTCCCATCTAGAGACTAAAATATTGACGCAGGGTTGTTATAGCCCATGTTTTGTGAATCAACGAAACTAAATTAATTATTTTTTTTGTAACAATTAAAGACTCCGTTATCTGAATGGAGAGTTTTACGGAGCGTTATTAAGCAAAGATGTTTTAATGGCTCGAGAGTGTCTCAATGTTGTCCTATTTCTCTTAAATATGATAGTCAGTAGTAGTTAGTTAGCTTAGTTCTATATAGAGAAGTTTGTAAAATGGTGGTAAAGAAATAAAAATACACTGGCTGAGTTTGTGGTGGGCTCTTCTCGGACCGAGGCGCTTTGGAATCCTCGTAACTTTAATTTTAAGTTTTCGACTTCAATTATCACTATTAATTCATGACATAAGTTAACTTTTCAAAAGTGCTTGTAAATTTGGCGTAATTGAAATAAATATAAAAAAAATTAATTAGATACTTTGCCGCGTGTAATTAATAGTGGCAAAGAAAATCGTGTTGATGTATCACCTGATTTGTGATTTCAGTTTTTACAAAATGCTAGAGCTAAAATATTCAAGTTAAGTGGTTGGCAAGCACATGGCTTCAACATGTGCATTCCACACGAGATTTGCACTATCGTTATACATTACTAGCGGACGCCCGCGACTTCGTCCGCGTGAAACTCGATGTAAACTTTCAACTACCCCTTTCCTACCCCTACTCTACCCCTACTCCTACTCTACCCCTACCCTACCCCTACCCTACCCCTACCGTACCCCTACCCTACCCTACCTCTACCCCATCCCTACCCTAACCCTACCCTACCCCTACCCTACCCCTACCCTACCCCTACCCACGGACGATTCGAATAACAATTAGGGGTATAAAAATAGATGTTGGCCTATTCTCATAGATACCGGATAAGCACAAAAAGATAGAGATATAGCATCGAATTTGAAGCACACTGTTGAATTATAAAAACACCGTTATAGAATAGCAGAGGAGAATATTTGAGCTTGACTTTATTCCTACAGCGCTAAGTGTAAGCAAGTCGAACTTAAAACTTCCTCGCATTTTGAAGTCGGTTAAAAACGCAAACATTCCATTGGTAGGGCATTCCGCCCTTCACTCTAACTTGTTGGTCCAATGGTTAGCCTATGTGGCTTCGGATCATAGGGTCCTGGCTTCGAGTCCTGGGTCAAGCTGTGAAATGAAAATTTTCAGTAAAAATCCCACCCTGGAGTTGGGTTAACACCTCCTCGGAGGGTTAAGCTTGCCCGCTAACTTGCTTTGGATAAATGTGGTCAATATAGCAAAATGCAATATACTACGTCCTGGCCCTGTAGATAAAAAATATAATGACGATGATGCTATATACCTACAAGATTTTGTGCCACTAAATATAGAAATTCCATTCTAAAAGTTCCATTTCTATTCGGAGCAAAGCCTTGTAACAATGAAACATAGCTGCACTGCCGACACCGGTTGCCTATGACACTGCTCGCTTCACGATTTGATTACCCGACAGAGGCAGATGGTGTGCTATTTCAGCTTGATATCTCCTAGCTGGCCAAGATTTAATTAGAGGACGAATGCTCACCTTTATTCCACACAGTTCTTGACACATTCTAACTACGTAGTTTAAGTGTTTTGGAAAATTCAATTTAATATTTAGTTAGTTAGAAAACGCTATAGGGCCTCCGTGGCGGAGTGGTATGTGCGGATTACAAGACGTAGGTCCTAGGCTCGATCCCCGGCTGGGCTGATTGAGGTTGTCTTCATTGGTCCAGGTCTTTTATTTATGCATCTATGAAGAGCACGCTATTAAGACTCATCAACGTAGAACATCTATTTTTTACTACAGATTGTTTTACCTGTAGATTTTCTTTGAAAATTATCCTATCCTATCCTATTGAGCACCTTACGACTTTGTTTTGTACTTTAGATAGAATATCTGTTAGTTTATTAGAAATGTCTAATTCTTGGGCACACTTTACAGTCTTATTTGTTTGTTTAAATAATTTTAATATATCTGATGTATTTATTTAGATTCGGCGCTGTACAGGGTAAATTATTTTCTGGACTTGTATGGTTTTTCGATAGTAGAAAAGTTGAAGGAACAGACGATCCATCTGATTTTAAGTCGGAAACAGCCAATTATAATTTAACACTTAATTACACGGACAAAAGATATATTAAGACGAATTATTACCTCGCTTGTAATTTCACCCTTCAGAAGTGAATACAGGACTACTGATTTCTCACAAAGAGCTAATGGAAGGCTTCGACTGTGGCAAGTTACCACACTACCGGCAAAGACGTGCCGTCAAGCGATTTAGCGTTCCGGGACGATGTCGTGTAGAAACCGAAATTGTCATCCTTCTCCTAATAAGTTAGCCTTCTTCCATCTTAGATTGGATTATCACTCACAATCAGGTGAGATTGTAATCAAGGGCTAACTTGTCAATGATAAAAAATAATAAATAATCAATGTCGGTAACCTTGAATTTCCTAATTAATTGTTAAAAAACCCGTTATAGCCCAGTTGATATGACCTCTGCCTCCGATTCTGAAGGGGGTGGGTTCGAATCGGCCCGGGACATGCACCTCCAACTTTTCAATTGTGTGCATTTTAAGAAATTAAATATCACGTGTCTGAAACGGTGAAGGAAAAACATGGTGAGGAAACCTGCATACCAAAGAATTGTGTTTTCTTAACGACGTTTATATGGGCCAGCGTGGTGAAATATTGGCCTAACCCCTTATCATTCGGGGAGGAGTCTCGTGCTCAACAGTGAGTCAAATATGGGTTGTGAAGAGCGCGCAACGCGTCGGTACGATATGGATAAAATTCGAAGCGCGAACGAGACGCCGAATTATGACTTTCACGTGAGTGAAAAGCACGGAGCGATTGACGCGCGACGCAAATTTTATGACGTGAGCGCCAAAACCATTTTTACCTAATTGCAAGTAAATTAAACAACATAACGAAAAACAAAATGGCTATGTTCAAGATATATACCTAATTTTCTATACAAAACAAAAATTTAAGAAAATAAGTTTGCTTTTCCTGAGATTGAAAGCAAAATTTGAGCAAAACATGTATTTTTTCAAAAAAATAAACTATCGAGAAAAGTTACTAAATACACAATTTGTAAATTGTGTATTTTGTATAGTCATAACGAAGCTAACACTTTGAAATATCATTTACCCAAATATCAGGCTCCTAACATTTCCAGAATCTGAGATCCAGAACCATTTGTAACCACCAAATTACATATTGCACACTCTTAATGACGATGATGATACGTCTAGTCTTTTGCTTTAAGGAGTCTACACAATCTCTTGTGAAAATGTTGATGTGCCAGGTAAAATAATTTACCTTACCTTCTTTAACGTTTAACAGTGGATTTCACAGACATTGTAGGGGCACCCCCAGGGTATCAATCAGCCGTCGAGTGTCGTATTTAACCTCTAGTAGTGTTTGAAAATTTGACACTCAGCGGGTGAATGATTCCCTGGGGGTGCCCATAGCCGTATATAGCCCATCCTAGAATGGTCCAGTGCCCACCCTGAATTCTGGGCTACCAATTTAAAATTCTATGGTGGACGCCAAAATACAAAATATACAAAGAAAAATCAATATAATAATATGCAGTAAAGACGATCTGTATATATTATTTCTCTTCAATATAATGTATTTATATATAGTATATTTTGATATGTATTTAATTTATTATTGTAGGTATTTGTGTAATATTGTTTATGTATTAGGATGTAAATTATTTGTATGTATGTGTATTACTAATACTATGGTTATTTTTGTTTTACGCCACCTGCTAATGTCCTTAAGTTTTCCTAAACCGAAGGTTGCCTGGAAGAAATCGCTACTTAGCGATAAGGCCGCCTTTTGTATGCTGATCTCTTCCTAATTTGTTTTTTATTTCACTTGTTTTTGTCTTTGTGGTGTGCAAATAAAGTATATTTATCTTATTTATCTTATAATAATCAGTAGACCCGTCTCAGAGGCCAGCGTCCATACACATTGTAAACGATATTTCTATATTGAGTGTCCGGTCTTGACTCTCCTCAGCGGCATGTCAGAGGCCGAGCCTACCCTAGTAAAAAATCCTAGATACTAATCCTATCCTAATCCTAGATGCCCCTACAACGTCTATGAATTCCTGTAAGTCTAATTTTAGAATTTACAGAACTTTAACGATATTATTTATTGAAGTACATCTGCGTTCTATCGATCATTTATCACACGTCGAGTCTTACCCCTGAGACAGCCGCATACATCGTTAGCAGCTACATCAATTTGTTAAAGTGATCATTAGTTTGATCCGAGACATAGTCTGTTTGGCTATCTGGTTCTCAAAGTACTCGTAGATTGTATCTACGAGCAACTATCCCGTTTACCTAACACCTAACTGAACTAACTAGAAACAGAACGTTTGTAGGTTCACGTTCAAACATTATTAAACAAAATCTGATACATAATCCGGTGAGCCGTGATGGCCTAGTGGATATGACCTCTGCCTCCGATTTCGGGGGTGCGGGTTCGAATCCGGTCTAGGGCATGCTCCTCCAACTTTTCTGTTGTGTGCATTTTAAGAAATTATATGTCACGTGTCTCAAACGGAAGGAAAACATCGTGAGGAAACCTGCACACCACAGAATTAAGAAAATTCTCTGCGTGTGTGAAGTTTGCCAATCCGCATTGGGCCTCATTCTGAGAGGAGACTCGAGCTCAGCAGTGAGCCGAATATGGGTTGATAATGATGATGATGATGATGATGATGATACATAATATTAAGAGCACTAAATGGAAAAATAGTATAAAGATGGAGACTTATTAAAAGGTTCTTGCAGTGAAAACTCTGTATGAAAGTATTTAGATTTTTAAATTTTTTTGCAATTTTAATTTAATTTCTAATACAATTTGAATATAGTTATGTAAGAGATAAAATGGGCAACATTAATAGACATATACTAGCTGACGCCGCGCGGTTTCACCTGCGGCGTAGTTCCCGTTCACATAGAAATACGGGGATTATATATAGCCTATAGCCTTCCTCAATAAACGGGCTATCTAATACTGAAAGAATTTTTCAAATCGGACCAGTACTTCCTGAGACTAGCGCATTCAAACAAACAAACAAACAAACAAACACTTTTATTAGTATAGATTTTTTCATCGATCGAGTGTTTCATTTAGGTAACTACTAAAAGCATCTCTGAAATATAAGAACTTTCTTATAAAGTTAAAAAAAATCTATTCATTTAAGCGCTTATAAAGTTAGTTATAAATGATCAAAGACTAAAGAAAATGCTATCCAATTATTTTCTAGCTATTAATCTATTTTTTATAAAAGAATTCTTATTTACATTATGGAATGCTATTAAAAATTAAATTAGCTTTATCCTAGAAAGGAACGCCAACAAAACAAATAAAAACGCCACGCCATCTTATTTTCACGATTAATCTTTGATAAGAAATTTCCAATTTTATAAACTAGCGGACGCCCGCGACTATATTAGCGATTGCTATTCGATTCCCTTTGCAAATCTCGCAAAAACCGTGGATATTTTCGGTATAAAAGCCTATGTGCTCCATTCTGCAAACCTTGCTGAGTGGGACATTTAATTTCCATATTATGAGGGTGCATTTCAAATATCCAATCCACCATCTTGGATTTGTAATGACGATTTTTAGCTAGTCATATATTGTCATCAGAAATCAGAGCGTGTGCAAAATTTTATCCTAATCGAGGACCGGGAAGTGGGTCAAATTGAGCTTCCAAAATTTTCTTACATACATAGGTACAAGTGATTGGGGAGACCGCCATATTGGATTTCTAAAGACGTTTCTTAGCTAGTCATATATATTATTGTCGTCAGAATTTAGGGCGAGTGCAAAATTTCATCCTAAGCGACAACCTGTAAGTGGGTCAAATTAAGATTCTAAGATTTTCTTACATACACAGTTACAAGTGTATTAAATAATAAATAATAAAGCCTTGGTCCAAGAAGAGCCCTCAACAAACTCAGTCAAGGTTTATTTTTTTACCACCATATAAAAAACTAGCTGACGCCGCGCGGTTTCACCCGCGTGGTTCCCGTTTCCGTAGGAATACAGGGATAATAGCCTATAGCCTTCCTTGATAAATGAGCTATCTAACACTGAAAGAATATTTCAAATCAGACCAGTAGTTCCAGAGATTAGCGCGTTCAATCAAACAAACAAACAAACAAACTCTTCAGCTTTATAATATTAGTATAGATAGACAACAGTAGAACCTACTAATTTTTTTGAAGACGGTTAATAAAGTAGCTTGTTTTTCGAATCCCTATGGTCCTTACGAAGGGATATGCGTTACAGAGAGGTAACATACGGCTTTGTTCTGTTACAAACAAAGTTTAGATTCATCTGAGTTTCCTTTGTATAGAAACTCTACCAGAAAGACCAGTTGTATCTGTTTTAATTGGCTAAAACGTCGGTAGAGTGAAGAGAATGGACTCGTACCTGTGTACATGAATTCACTTAGCTTCTCGGAACGATAACAAACACATTTGTGCTAGTTGCCTCGACTGGTGACAAAAGGGCTGGCTCATTTATTGCGCATAGGATCAGCCTGGCTTTCCAGCGCTGAAGTACAAAATTGCTTTATTATTAGCATACTCTTATTTAAAAACAATTTAAGAGCGCGCAGCACGTCGGTACGATATGGATAAAATTCGAAGCGCAAGCGAGACGCCGAATTATGACTTTCACGTGAGTGAAAAGCACGGAGCGATTGACGCGCGACGCAAATTTTATGACGTGAGCGCAAAAATCATTTTTACCTAATTGCAAGTAAATTAAACAACATAACGAAAAACAAAATGGCCACGTTCAAGATATATACCCAATTTTCTATCCAAAACAAAAATTTAAGAAAATAACTTTGCTTTTCCTGAGATTGAAAGCAAAATGTGAGCAAAACATGTATTTTTCAAAAAAATAAACTATCGAGAAAAGTTTTACGAATTCTGTATTTTGTATAGTCAAAACGAAGCTAAAACTTTGAAATATCATTTGCCCAAATATCAGGCTCCTAACTTTTCCAGAATCTGAGATCCAGAACCATTTTAACCACCAAATTACATATTGCACACTCTTAAAACACTGTCAACATCCGTATTGCAGATACTCACGACTATCTGAATAAATATATAGATAAACCTTTCGACTCAGAACCCATAAGTTAAATGGCTGCTATTTTGAACGCCACGTGCAACCAAAAGCTTCTATAATGTTTACGGGGAACGTATAATCTCGATCAATATTATCTCGCAAAGCTACATAAGAATGGGCTATTCTTTCGTTTATGACTATCGAAAAAGCATTAGAAAGACATGCGCGAACTACAATGGACTCGTTAACGCAATAATGCATAGATTTAATGTTTGCTCACGTGGAAACCATTGAAGGTACGTGTCTCAATAGTTGTCTTTTACGATGGTTGTTGCTAAATATGTATGATCTCAGCTTGAGCTGCTACATTGGTTCCGTGGTTAGATGATTCGTCTAGTGTTGATTAGGTCCAGGATTCAAAACATGTTAACAAAAAATACGCTATTGGGATTTTTCTTACAAGAAAAATAAGTCCTCAAAGCAAGTATAACATGTCGTCGTTGTGGTAATCTTTCCATACTCTTCGTTCGTTAATCTCTTTGCAGCTAAAAAAAGAATATTTTTGTCCTATATCATAGCGTTATTTTAGATTTCTAGATATAATTATATATTTTAGTATTTCAGCTATATTCAGAGTCTGTTCTATAGCTTGTTTACGGCATTCACAATTATCAAGTTACTGCAGTACGATTTTCATTAACTGTTTCCGATGTTAGGTTACTCGAAAAGCTAGCTACCGATTGATATTCGATTCCCTTTGCAATGTCCGAATGACGGAAATCGAGCTGGCAGTGCGCTTGTCACTATTGTTAGTGAAACAATGTCATTTTGTTGAAATAACTGAAATACCACTTTGACTGTAGCTTTGTTCTATTGAATACCATTTGTTATTTATAGCGCATAGGTACTAGTGGCGAAGGGTCCATACAGGCCGATTCCCGCCGGGTTACCTTTTAAAAATACATACTCACATATTAATTATTGTATTGTAATCTATACTTATAATAAAACTGGTCATATTCTATACATTAATTCGCAATTTGAGATTTGACTTATACCATTTGTAACACTACTAGTTGTCTGTCTGACTGTATGTCCGTGTTTTTTTTTGTGAATGGATGAATAAAAATATTACTTGGCAAGGTTTAAGACCATAATACGGAAAAGGTTAAAGGATACTTTTTATTGCAAAAATAAAATGAGAAGAGATTGACGTAGTTAGTCTAGGGTGGCTAGGCTTCGTCAAAATTACATCCTTCGCCACTTCCAATAATTGTTATGACCTCAAGTTAACGGCGCCAACAGATTCGCATTGGACGCATCGCATGAAACTGATTTTAGTATTATTTGTATAGAAAGTCATACAAGTACGTCCGCTGATCTGCATCGTACGGACTTTGTCTACCGTAAAATTAAATAACATCTTTTTAACAAAAAAATTCAATCGACTTCTAAATCACAAATAAACTAAAAAAATAACATCGTATGTGCTACCTTCTGATCACTTTGAAGGTGGTGTGGACGAGTATATCGATAGCCATTCATAATTATAAACCTCAGACTAATTACATAAGGACCTGCCTCGCTAGACGTTACTTCTCTGTCAAAGTATATGATCAACGATCTAATGCGATTATAAAAACTGTCTTCATAGAATCGATGTTTCATTTGTAATCGTGTTCGTTGGTTAAATAGCTTCGTAAAAATACCTTTATAGTTGGATGGTGTAAAAAACGTTTAACAATTTTTAGTTTAGTATAAGATAATCTAATATAACCTCGTTTTCCTCATAAAATTACTGACACACACCCTCCAGAATCGAAGGCAGAGGTCATATCCACTGGGTTATCACGAGGTCAAAATACATTATAAAAACATATTCACAGATACATATTCGCAAACGAATAAAAATGTATCGGCGATACAATCGATCTCTGACATAAGCAATTTAACTTTTGCAAAACCATAAAGTTTAACAGCGACCGACACAAAGCAAAATATTCCTTTGAACAGTCTGCCTGTCTGCTTGCAAACCGGGCATCATTAGGAAATATTACTAAACTTTTTATATAGTTATCCGTCTGGTTCTATGTTTTGTCTTGTTTGCTCTGTCTTCGATTTTTTTGATTTGTATACGTAAATTTTATATCAACTAAGTAATGCTTAGAAAGACTATACAAACATTTCAACATCTTTAAAATTAATAAATTAGGTATGACTTAGTTAACGTTTTATTAACGGTTGTTAATAAGCCAAGTTACTAAATGAAAAAAAACATCTTAAAATCTTCCACATAAATTGAATTAATGTGGTCAATACATGAATTAATTAAACAAATAAAAAACCCGACTGCATAAAGTATAAAAAAACTGAAACGAAATAAAACAAGCTCATTCCAGAATAGAACATCCAACAGTCATATTTCACCTCAAGTCTATAGCGTCTCACAGTCGTCTTGTTATTTTTTTTTTAGTTTCACCTATCTCAGAACACTTGGGTTATTAAGACAAATCTAACGATATATTAACTACGTAAATTCGTTCAGTGGTTTGGAAGATATGAGGTAATAAAGAATATTACATACATACATACAAGATACGCGCGAAAAACATAACCCTTCTTGCAGTCGGGTAAAAATTAAATAGAGTAGGTTTCGGGCGAATAAATAGATCTAGTTAGTTTTCATTTTTACAAAATATACCAAAAACAATACCGAGCAATAAAGCATAGAATAAGCATATATATCGATAGATAGTATTCATCTCTGTATTTCATTTTCATGTTCGCCAAAAATTAATTTGGCAAAATTACTTTGAAATGTCCAATTCTGCCCAACTTTGCTAGCCTACCTGTCTACAATGACGTTAAAATTGTACGATTCAAGAAAATTAATTTTATTTAATCTTGTTGATGTAACTTGTAACTTTCATAAAGACAAGTGAAAATGATTAAAATTTTAATATGAGTATGAAAATTATTGTTTATTAACTATTTCTGTTTAGTTCTATAGCCGTGAAAGCTCTCTCCAACTTTTCAGTTATGTGCATTTTAAGAAGTTAAATGAGGAAACCTGCATACCTGAGAATTTTCGTAATTCTCTACGTGTGTGAAGTCTGCCAATCCGCTTTGGGCCAGAGTGGTTGGTGGACTGTTAGCTTTATCCTTCCCAGTCTGAGAGGAGACTCCAGCTCAGTAGTGAGCCGAATATGGATTGATAATGAAGTATTTCTCTTTGATGCTACTTGGTTACTTTAGAATTTCAAGTTTCATTCTTTAGACCTTTAACTAATTTACTAATAATATTATAAATAGGTAAAGTTTGTAACGTTGTAGTATCTCTGTATTATAGTGTTAATGATTATATTAATGATAAAAAAGCTCGGTGTTAAACTGTATTATACTATATTATACTTGTGTGTGTGTGTGCTTAGTTTTAAATAAGTTTGTAAAATGGTGGTAAACAAAAAAAATAAACCTTGGCTGAGTTTGTTGTGGGCGCTTCTCGGACCAAGGCGCATATGGAACCCTCGAAACTGTAATTTTAAGTTTTCGACTATTATTACCACCATTAAATAAATCATGACATAATCCAGACCTTTCAAAAGTGCTTGTAAACTAAGCCTAATTGAATTTGAATTTTGAATCTGGATCAACTAAACCGGTTTTGAAAATTCTTATACCAATAGAAAGCTTGGTTATTTGCGAGTGTCATAGGATATTTTTTCCCAAGGGAACGAAAACTACGCGGGTGAAATCGCGGGGCGTCTGCTAGTCACTTATAAACATGTTCATTTATTTCCACCTCGACAGGTTACCAATTTGCATGCAATGCAACGTTGCGGAAAAATGCACACCGCTATCTGGAACAATACCGCAGCCGCAGCTACGTGTCAGATCCCCGCAAAAGTTCTTTTCATGCAAATTTTTAAATCGCACCGCACCTACAACTGTAGCCTACGTATTGGGACTAACAAACCGTATTGTTGCAGCGAGGTTTATTTGCATGCCACCCTGAATCAACATAATAATATTATTTCTTCTCGTCAAAAAAACAAGAACTAAATATCATTTTAACCGACTTCAACATTTAGGTATTTTAAAGCACTACAATTCTGGTGTCGATCTGATGATGGAGCCGAAGCACAGATGAGAGAACTCCTCATCGATTTACAGCAGTTACCTTGTGTGTGACCAAGTAACCGGTGGCCAGGGCTTCAGAGTAAGGAACCTCTTCACAATACGCGTCGTCTCAAGAATCACTGCCTTCTGTACCAACCAACATCTAACCAACATCTTATGAAGCTTTCACATAACTGTTGGATCAAGACCAATAGTTATGTGAAAGCTTCATAAGATGTTGGTCAAAGCATTTCGCTATAAGATCATTGACTGAAACAACTATCAGAACAATAATAGTTGACTCCACATTCCACATGGCGGTAATCTCGTGAACAGGTCCAAGTATTTTGATACTTTTTCTTAAAAAAAAATGAAATAGTATTATTATTAAGTACAAAGCACTTTTCAATGCTTAATGTTATCAGGTTGGTGAGATCATTATAGCTATATTAAAAATATTCCACGCACAGAAAATCCAATTTGCATACTTGTATATTTACACATTAGATGGCACGTATTTACACAAAGGCGTTATTTAAATTTACTGTTTGTGATATTCTGTGCCCAGATTTACATACAAAATGTGCTCACAATTTATCAATACGTCACGTTATATCCCTGAGATAGCAGCATGCGTTGGTAACGGCTACATCAATTTGTTAAAGTGATCATTAGTTTGATTCAGGGCGTTACTGCGTGCCAAGGGTTTAACGTATTGCTCGTGTATGAAACACGTGCCGAAAGGACATGTCCCAAAATGGGCCTTTATTATTTATAATTTACTAGCGGACGCCTGCGACTTCGTTTGCGTGGAATTTAGTTTTTAAGAAATCCCTCGGGAACCATGGATTTTTCTGGGATGAATGTGTTAATCCAGAGTAAAATGTATTTTTATTTTAAATTTCAGTTAAATCACTTCAGTAGCCGCAGCGTAAAAGAGGAACAAACATACTTACACACTTACACACAAACTGTTGCCTTTATAATATTTGTGTGAAAGTGTGAAGTGTGATAGTGTGATAATTTATAAGCAGGTCGATAGTATTTTTTACGGATAGAAGATACAAATTGCTGTTGAGAAAATAATTTTCAGAATTTTTAGAACCTTCAAATAAAGTTAAAGTTGTGTTATACGGTCGTCAATTAAAGTTCGTTCGGCTAAGTAACGAATGTACCAATACTACATAAGCAGTTACCTATAGTAAATCAGAAAATAAAGCCAGCTGTAATAGAACACCAAATTACTCTTGGTCAAAGCCAGCTACAAACATCGTCTAAATCTTTCACGAGACGTAGTTGCTAGTTTCAGTGTCAGTTGATTCTGCGGTTGATTCAAAGTGACCTTTTCTCTTTGAAAGCGTTGCCAAATCGTAATACTGTCTAGTCCGAAATACTCTGTCTTGGAGACCCTATCTACTAGGTAAGTAGGTATTCCGTTACTACTGGAATGATAACAATTGATATAAAATTCTGTTTGGTGTTTTCAAGTAGGTAAACTAAGTACCTGATTATGTAACTGCCTGAAGTAAGCCTGATTATTTTGTAATACCTTTTACAGAGTTATTGAATATAAGGAAATTTTATAATGACTTTGAGAATTTGAGACTTTAAATTTTTAGATTAGTATTTTCAAAAATTTAAAAACAGTTCATATTTGAGGAACTCCGTGACATTGTCATTAAGAAAGTTATTTTGGATAAGTTTCTAATTCCGATTTTACACAAAATATGTTGCTCTAAACTTTCCTTAATTCTCTAAGTAATTTCCGGAGAATATCATAATATAATAAAATAATATAATATGCTCCCGATCGAATTGTATTTTTTATTTTCAATCCAATGATGATATTATAGTGCACAGGTGTGTGCGAAAGCACGGGTGCACTTTTTTTACCCTAACTCCCAAAGTCCGATAAGACGGCAGACTGACACGAGGAAACATCAGACATCGTGAGGAAACCTGCATACCAGAGAATTTTTATAATACTCTACGTGTGTGAAGTCTGCCAATCCGCATTGGGCCAGCGTGGTGGACTATTAGCCTAACCCATTCTGAGAGGAGACTCGAGCTCAGCAGTGAGCCGACTATGGGTTGATAATGATGATGATGAAATTATGATTTCAGATCATTCTTTGCACTTTGTTAATTTTCGTCCATATTCAATATCACAAACACTCTGTTTTTACTATTTGGCCATAGTATAGATAGTTAGATAGATGTGCCATACTGCAAAATGTACATAACCATTCATCTTATTTCGGATAGCTCAGCAATTTGTTGCGAGTGCAATGTTGCGGAAAATTTAAATCGATTCGAAACAACCACTCCAATGTGTTCTGACGCGTGAACTATTCGACGGAGATATAAAAATAAATTGGAAAATATACTATGAGTGCTTTATTTGTTAAAAAGTAGTGGTCACTGTTTATTAAGACAATTTTTTTCATTTAAATTTTATTAAAAATTGGCTAGGCAACGAGAACAAAGTTGAAATTTGCCATGGAGGTAGTTCATAAGTAGTAGATGTTCACAAAGAACGGGTTTTGTGAGAGGGCTGGATTAAAGAGGTCTGAAGGCGGACGAAGTCGTGGGCGCCCGCTAGTAATAAATATAGGTAATTAATTATAATATGTCCAAAAACTAAAACATGTCCAACTTCAGCGTTAATACCCATCAGCAAATTGGAGTACTAGCAATCGATCGACCTATTTCGTTCAGAATACAGTTCGCCATTTCTAGAAAGTGATCAGAGAAGATTCTAACGTTTGCAACCACTACAAGACGGTATTACCGTGAGGACAGTAAACCACATTTCCGAATACTAATTTATTTTATAGAACTCTAGAATGGGCGCCACTCTGGGGTTTGCGCGGTTGCAATGTAGAATGTAGGTATTAGTTTAGTTTGGCGATAAAGTGTTCATTCGGTTTTTTTATTCAATGACAATTTAGCTATTGTCTGATTAGTGACGATGCTATCTATATAGATGGAAGCCGGCTTTCTTGAAAGAGGTTCAAGTTTACTCTACCCATACTTCCAACAGTTTTGACGCTACATCGTGTAAGAACGTAATTCATAATATTGTATTCGATTTTCAACTTCACTGGTTGCTGCAGTTAAGTTTAATAGACATCCGTTTTTACGCGGCATCGTACCGGATCGCTAAATCGTTTGACAGTACACGTCTTTAGTTGTAACTAGCTGTGCCGAAGCTTGCCATTATAGCAGACCTGAGCCAATTTGAAAATATAAAATCCTAAACAACCTTGAGTCAAGTCCCAGACTTGTGACCGAAGGGTTAAATACGTTAAAACCAGTTAACACTCCCCTTCTTAAGTCATTCTCCCCGTCTATCTCAAAATAATCCATGAAGGATTATCCAAAAAGAGGTGTGGTGGTGTGATAATGAATATAACCAAACGACCTGCAGTATCAAAGCTCGAGTCAGTGAGTGATTTTCCTAAAAACACAAAGCTAAAATGCAATTATAATATAAATTTGTAATGAAATCAATAATGTGATTCGAGTGGCACAAAATTATATTGAGAAACGAAATACAATACTTTTTTAAGTGTATACGAACAGGCAAAGATTGACACCCGTACAGCCATGTCTTCATACTCGTATTTGCATCACAATTTAAATTACTGTACCTACTGTTCAAATTGTTAATTAATTAATTTTAATTAAATTATTCAATTATTTAACTATACGAACTTGAAATTTTAAAATATAAAATATAAACAACACATTGTTAAAAAGTCAAGAACCCAGAGCTGCACAAAAAACCAAGAACCCAGAGCTCTAAGTGTGCTATAATAGTAAAAAAGTTACATTATAACACACTTTCCAAACATGTGAGTAATCAATGCCATTATAATATATTTTTTAAATTTCATAATTTAAGTATGACACGAGATTAGATAAAACAGTTTTTCAAACTCCAAAACTTGTCACAAATGTCATAACTCAACACGTCACGGAGGAAGTGATATTAAGTTCATAAAACCGTAGATACGTCAGACTACGCGATAGCTTCGTATAATATGAGACCGGAATGCAAGTGACCTCACTCGCTTCACAAAGCTTTGTAGAGTTCACGTACACTCCATAATTATTTCAGACCTACCCACACTACCAGTTCCTCTAAGTTAAATCAAGCGTAGGACTAGTTTTATGCGAGTTTTAAAGCTATGCACTGCATATAATACGTTAAGCTGTTGTTTACAGGGGCGGATTTATTTTATAAAGAAGAGTTGGTATTTTGTTTGACGTTTATATTAGGTTTTTGTTTACAAAGAGGAATATAATTAGGGTTTATACTTTTCTGAGCGTCGTTATTAGACTGTTATTAATTTATGTTACTCGTAGCAACATCGGTTTATTTAATCCTACTAGTCCTACCATTATTATAAACCTGAAAGTTTGTATGGATGTTTAATTTTTAACGCCGCTACTACTGAGGCAATTGACTGAAATTTGAAATAGAAATAGATTTTACTCTGGATTAACACATAGGCTACTTTTTATCCCGAAAAAATCCACGGTTTCCCGAGATTTGGGAAAACTGATGATTTTGATGATATGAATATTTCTTACTCTTTCACGCCTCGACTACTGAACCGAATTAACTGAAATTTGGTATTGAGATAGCATGGATTAGCATATAGGCTACTTTTTATACATGGAAAAAATCATGGTTCCCGAGGGATTTGTGAAAAACTAAATTCCACGCGGACGAAGTCGCGGGCGTCTGTTAGTGGCCTATAATGCTGTATATTAGCCAGTCCCTTATGAGAGACTTCCTTATATGAGAGTTAATTTGTAGCTTGGATCCACAACGCTGCGGTTTAGGGTGATTTTATTAGAATCAGTAACGATCTAGGTATGTCCGATGCAAATGACACCGGAAAAAAACGGATTAAAGTGCACTCCAGGAATGCAACTTCAGTATTTCTTGGAAAAAGAAAAACTCAATATTTCTTTGCCCGACCAAGGATGTCTCAATCCTTGGAGAGAAGTTATTTTAGTCAGTGCGGTCCTACTTCTACCCACCGTAATCGGAGGCAGAGGTCATATTCACCGGGCTATCATGGCTCTCAGGGTATAATATACTATCCCAATTAGATCACACCACCAAGAAAAGCACACACAATTCACGCGAACGCAATCCAAGACAAACATTCGTTAGAGATCCGCAAGCCTCGTCATTGTCAGACGTGATCCGCCTAACGAATATCTGACAAACATTCGGAAGTGTCGATGAGGTACAATGGGGAAAGTTTGTTGCCATCAATCTAAGCGATAAATAAAATGGGATACAAAGTTTCACACGTCGGTAAAAAAAAATCAACGTTTTGGTTTTTTTACATGATAAGGACTATTGGACTATTGGCCTAACCTCTCTCATTTTGACTTGAGGTCAGCAGTGAGCCGAAAACGGGTTGATAATGATGATGATGACATGATTAAGGATGTTAAACATAAGTGAGCCTAATAGATAAGCCTAATAGATCAGCTTTTACCTTGGAATCCAACTTGCCAGTTACGAATATTTTAAGAAATTAAATATCACCGAATTTCCTTGCTGGATGGCGTCGCGACGTAATGATTTATTCTTTACTAGCGGACGCCCGCAAATTCGTCCGTATGGGATTCAATTTTCCACAATTTTTTCCAGGATGAAAAGTGGAAAAAATGCCCATGTGTTAGTCCACAGTAAAATGTATTTACATTCCACATTTCAGCCAAATCGCTTCAGTAGCCGCAGCGTAAAAGAGGAACAAACATACTTACACACTTACACACAAAATTTCGCCTTTATAATAATAGTATTAGTGTGATTCATAGTAACTTCCGCGACATAATAGTTGCTTTTTCTTCAATACTCGTATTAATAATACAATCCAGTATTACTATACTGCTAAACAAACTTTCTTATTGTGACTGCTCCCATAAATTATTTGAATCATAACTGCATAACACTGTTAGCCAACTTTATAATTCAGCTCAACATTATTCAAGCTCGTACGTAAACAGTGTGATTCATAATAACTTCTGCGACATAATACTTGCTTTTTATTATATACTCGCATTAATAATACAATTCAGTACTACTAGACTACTACACAAAGGACAATGGTCTGGTGTTTGTTGATAGAATTCATAAGCGTCTACCAATGTAAACTATTACAGTTTGTAGAAAATAATTTATTTAATTTTTTGAAAAAGTGCACAAGGTCTAATTATGTCCATAAAGTAAAATATAATCACATCAATTACATTTAAATAATTTAGTATGGCAACCACACTATTTATACCAATATTACATCTATCGGACAACTAGGGACGCGCACGGTATCGAAAAGCCAGTATCAAATCGAATAAAGTATCGTCATTGAACTACACGTATTCTATACTAATATTTAAACGAATTAATATAATTAAAATATTAATAAATATTTTGATTTTCTAGCGAGTATGTACCTACCTACCTATTTTACATTTAACTAATAAAATAAACAAAATATAATAGTCAAACATGTTAATAACAATTATTACCAATATTAAGCCATATGGCAATTTTGATAATCAAAGGAAGGGAACAAGTGTTTACAAACGTATTTATCGTTTAAGTATGTTCGACATGATTTTAAATAAAGGTACATGCACTAACAGTTCAACTATGAACTGTCACTTCAATTGTCACATCGCGTCGTATTTTCGTTGTTTGCGTACCTATGCTTCTTGTAAATCTTGTATTTTTCTGATATCAACTGATTTTCCGTACTTACATCCTTTTTAACGAACGCTTCTGTTTATGGACACCGATTCTCCCGCTTAACTACTGACTTAAAATATTAATGTATTTAAATTCCACGTTGGTTTTTAGATTTAATTAGGAAGATTAATTTTTATAAAGTATGTATATTATCAATGTCTAAGAGAAAAATGGGGATCAAACCTACTTTTTATGTTCTTTGATCGAACCTAAATACCCGGCTTCATAATCATGGAATAATAAGACTTTAATTTAAAAAGTAGGTATCTATTCGTTGTTGACAAAACATAACCTCTAAAACTTCAAACATAAATATCTTTAATTCCAGACTTGACACAATACTAAGCCTTAAGAATAAATTGTTAAGAAAATAATTATCTATCATTTTATATTTTTTTCATTAATAGACGCTTGAAAAAAATGTCAGCAAAAATTTGTTTGGGAATAGACCATTGTCCTTTTCATTTTGTGATTACTCGCATAAATTATTTGATTCATAACTGCATAACACTGTTTGCCAACTTTATAATTCAGCTCAACATTATTCAAGCTCGTACGTAAACAGTTGGCCCTACAAAGACTTGTTGCGTTACTGGAGTTCTGCTCGAAGTACTGCAGGTACATTGTGAGGCACACGTGAGTGCCTGCACTATTGTGCTCGGAATAATTCATAAGATGCATCTTTCTTGTCCAGACATGCATTCTAGTTTAAGCGCTTTGTCTCTTTTGTTTCGTCTGAAGCTGTATTTTGTGTTAAACATAGTTGGATAGTTTGAGAAATGTCTGCATTTTATAGTGTTATATTTTGTACTTAAACTTTCCTTAACTTTCATTCTAAAAGCTACCGAACTTTTTAAATGTTGTTGTTGGATATCATTAATCGAGACACGCGGTCGCGTGTCCAGCCAAATTTGAGCCGATTGAACGGATGACTCGACGACATTATTATCTTTTCATGAACCGTTCAGGACCACTATTTATAACTTCACTATTGATAGTTTTCCAACTGTGATAGCCCAGTGGATATGACCTCAGCCTCCGATTCAGGAGGGTGTGGGTTCAAATCCTATCCGGGGAATGCCTTTAACTTTTCAGTTGTGTGCATTTTAAGAAATTAAATATAGTTTATTATAGTTTCAAACGGCGAAGGAAAACATGGTGAGGAAACCAGCATACCAAAGAATTTTCATAATTCTCTGTGTGTGTGAAGTCTGCCAATTCGCATTGGGCTAGCGTGGTGGACTATTAGCCTAACCCCCCTCATCCTGAGAGGAGAATCGAGCTTAGCAGTGAGCCGAAAATGGGTTGATAATGATGATTGATAACTGAATAATTCAAAATCTATTCACTGTTACATAAACATGTTCATTATTAAAACCCGTCATCATTAGCATCATTCGTTGCTTGCAGTTGAAATAAATAGATTTTTGATTTTTCTCATTCTGATTATCAGCCGATGGAAGTCCACGGCTGGGCATTTCTGGCCTTTCAAATACCAAGGTCTCGAGCCATCAAACTACCTGCGTCTTCCTGCAAACCGGTTGATGACGTCAGTCCACCTGTTGGGGGGTCGCACCAACGTACACCAGCTCTTTAAACTAGGGACTCGTAAATGCGTAAACATTGACGCGTGAAGGCAGTAAAAGAACCTCATTTCAAGAAACACACCCAAATGAATCGAACGAAGAATCAATTTTCATTACGCACAGTTCTGAAAATCGAACACACATTTCTACTCTTAGCCAATAGAATAAATTATTATATACTAGCCCGCACCCGCGACTTCGTGCACGTGTAAATCTATGTGAACTTTCAACCCCTATTTCACCACTTTAGAGGTCGAACTTTAAAAATTTTTGAATCACATTATATTTCGTATTGTTTTATGATTTATGAACATATTTTAATAACAGTAACAATAATAATAAAACATTTATTCAGCCAAAAAAAACATAACATAAATAAGAAAAATAAAACATGAGAATTAATACTAACTTAATACTAAGGCTTCGGCTGAATGGGGCGCTGCCTTAACTCTATGCTACAGCTAAGTAACTGTAGCGCTAAGTTTCAGGCATGACCCCAAGGTGAGCTCACGGACTGATCGGGAGGGGGATTTTAAATTAAGGACTTCCCATACCAACTTATCTTTATATCTATATATATCTAAATATCTTCAAAACAAGAGTGAATAGGCACCTTCTAGGCAAGCGTGTCCCATCTTAGACTGTATCTACACTTACCATCAGGTTAGATCATGGTCAAAAAAAAAAATTTACAACCCCTATTTCACTCCCTATATTTTAGGGTCGAAAAGTAGCCTATGTTTTGCTCCATGGTCCCATTTACCATTATACCAAAATTCATCTTGATCGGTTCAGCCGTTTAGCCGTAAAAAGGTAACAGACTTACTTTCGCATTTATAATATTAAGTCTATAAGTTACTTTATGTATAGTACAATAGAAACCGCTCACAATAGTTTGAACTCCAAATTACATGGAATAAATTAACAATAATGCAGTGGCTCTACTTCAACAAAGCCCGCGGTCCGTGCTAGTCAGCGATAATTATAAAGTAGCCACGGCAAGAGAATACATTGCACGACGCACGTAGGCGACGTCGACGTTCTAACTGGGACACTTTAAACTTGCGCTTAATATTTCGGATAAATTGCATTCTCATAAATTGCACTAAACTGCAGCAACCAGCGGAGTTGAAAATCGAATATAAGGAACCACGTTTTAAAGCGATTTAGAAACCCTCAGTGGTGTTTATTTTAAATCTTTATTTTAAGGAGTTTCCATTTTGGACTATGCCGCTCCGTAAGGCCGCCTTTATAGCAATACTAATCTTATAATTTACTAGCTGACGAGGCGCGGTTTCACCCGCGTGGTTTCCTCTCCCATAGGAATACAGGGATAATATATAGCCTATAAGCTTTCCTCGATAAATGGGCTATCTAACACTGAAAGAATTTTTCAAATCGCACCAGTAGTTCCTGAGATTAGCGCGTTCAATAAAACAAACATACAACCTGTTCAACTTTATAATATTAGTATAGATGGGTAGAATTTTTTTTTTTATTCTTTACAATTTAGCCCTTAACTACAATCTCACTGTGACATGATCGTAAGTGATGATGCAATCTAAAATGGAAGCGGGCTTTTTTAACATTTATGGAAAATTATTCATCTTTCATGATTATTTTTTCGTCGAGTTTTCATTATCTTGAAGGAGTATTCTGCTATTCTTGGCGAAGAAAATTCCAACGAATCAAAAACCATGAAAATCGGTCCAGCAGATCTCAAATTATAAGTGTTGTAACAAACCCGACTTTCTTTTATATATATAGATATTTTATTTATAATTTAAAATATACAATACAATTTTCCAAGCCGCTAACAGATACAATGTTCAGTTCATTTTCTTATAACGTCAAGTGTCCCAGTTTCTATTGAGCTACACAAATAGAAGTGAACAAACACTTTGCGTAAAATGGAAACGCTGTAAACTGTGGATACTTAATGGATACGGGTACCTACTTAACAAATAATATTTTATTATTTATTAACAATCGTCGATAAACAAACATTATTTTTTTATTTATTAACGGATTAAAATATCATCATCATTATCATTATCAGCCAATCAACGTCCACTGCTGGACATAGGCCTTTTGCATGGACTTCCAATCACAACGTTCTCGAGCCGCCAGCATCCAGCGGCTTCCTGCAATCTGCTTGATGTCCTCGATATACTCACCATCATTATCAACCCTTATTCGGCTCACTGGTGAGCTCGAGTCTCCTCTCAGAATGAGAGGGGTCAGGTCAATAGTCCATCACACTTCACGCACGCAGAGAATACTCATACATTTCATTAACTAACGGACGCTCACGACTTCGTCCGCTATTTAACATTTATAATACGGTCCTCTCGTAAAATCCGTTCTACTGACTATAAACTAACTCCCTGCCATAATTCAACTTTACACGTCAAGCTATTTTCGAAATTTCACGATGCACACCTTTCGCTTTTATATATTAAGATTTGAAAATTAATATTTTTCGAAACAAATGTAATAAAACCAGAACAAAATGTTTGAAGTAAAACGAAATACAGGTGTTCCGGCTACAGAGTTATCGTTACTGGTTCCGTTTTTGTTTCATAAGTAATTGAATTTTATTCCCTTTGCAAATAGGCCAGTTTAGTATTCAGGGCGGGCTCTCGAAGTTGGATTAAGTCGTCTCCAATGTGACACCGTCGTAGGCGGCACGGTAAACATTTTGTTAACTATTCTCTTGTCGTATCTTGTTTTCGTGATAAGCGTATCAAAGCCTGTTCTGTTTTCAGTCAAAATAACCGTTGTTTCATCTCTAAGATCCTATGATCTCAGGTTCAACTATATCCATTAAAATAAACTAGATATTCTAAATTCAGAATAATAATAAAGGTCAAATGATCATAATATATAAATGCGAAAGGTCATTTATTACGAAATCTTGAAACCTCTTGATTTACAAAGATAAAATATGGCAGAGAGGTTTTTTTTATTTTTTACAAGTTAGCCTTTGATTACAACCTCACTTGATGGTAAGTGATGATGCAATCTAAATGGAAGCGGTCTAACTTGTTAGGAGGGGGATGAAAATCTACAATAGCTTGGCGGTACATCTTTGTCGGTAGAGTGGTAATTACCCACGGCCAAAGCCTCCCACCGAAAGACCTGGACCAATTAAGAAAACCTCAGTCGGCCTAGATGGGGATTGCGCGGTGTATTTACCCGTCTTGTAAATACACCGCGCACACCACTGTGCCACGGAGGTCGTCAAAAAAAAGAGGTAGTCTATAGTTAATAGGTATCCACTAAGAACGGATTTCACGAAAGGTCCGGATTAAAGAGGTCTAAGGGCGGGCTGACGAAGGCATGGGCGTCTGCTAGTATTTTATATAAACTGGAAAATTATAAGCCTATGCCCTTAATACGAGTTAATTAGGTAGGCAACTATGGAATTTGGATTATTATGTTTTTGGTTGACAACAGAGACACCTGCCAATGTATAAAGCATATATTTTTTGCATTTTCTACGGCAAAATATAAGAAAGTAGCTGACGCCGCGCGGTTTTACCCGCGTGGTTCCCGTTCCCGTAGGGATACGGAGATAATATATAGACTATATATTATCCCCGTATATATTTAGCTTTCCCTTAAATCGGACCAGTAGATCCTGAGATTAGCGCGTTCAATCAAACAAACAAACAAACTCTTTCTGCTTTATATTATTAGTATAGATCATGTCTTCAGTCGCCAAACACATATCCCCTCATAGCGACTCTTCGCCATCGACCATCAAAGTTTAAATCTTAACTATCACTTAGGTACTTATCATCATAATACGTAATATTATAATATATGTTTTGAATTTTAAAACTCTCGAGGCCCACTGGCATGTATATCTGGTATTATTTACTGTACCTATCATATTTCAGTCATCATCGTCATCATTTCGGCTCACTGCTGAGCGTGAGTTTACTCTCAGAATTGGAGGGGTTAGGCCAATAGTCCACCACGCTGGCCCAATGCAGATTGGCAGACTTCACGCACGTAGAAAAATCAGAAAACTCAGGTGTGCATGTTCCCTCACGATGTTTTTCCTTCACCATTTGAGACACGTGATATTGAATTTCTTAAAATGCACACAACTGAAAAATCGGAGGTGCATGCCCTCCGAAATCGGAGGCAGAAGTCATATCCACTACGCAGTAATCGATTTGACGTTTGCTGTCAATTGTCATGTCATAGTTGCTCTATGGGCGCCATCTTGATATAATTGCGACTATCATATTTCAGTACCCATAATATTTTTAAATTAGCAAAATTATGTAACAGGAGATGGTAGCGGAAATAAAAAGATATTTTTTTAACTATTTTTGATTATACAAATCTACGAATTTTGTTTAATTCTTTTGAAATAATATTTATTCTCTCCCAAAAACTGCAACACTAATATGGCTAATAATGGCGGATTAATGACTAAGGGTAATAATGGCGGACAGATAACGTTTTCAATGCAGTAATCGATTTGACGTTCGCTGTCAATTGTCATGTCATAGTTGCTCTATGGGCGCCATTTTGATATAACTCACAAACTTTGGTTTTTATTTTATTGATTTCTTTTTATTTAGTTAAATTTATTCACTTTAATAAATTTTAATAAAATCCTTGTTAAATTTTAATGTTACGGGGTACATACAAGAGTGGACCTGAAATGGACCATCTCCTTTAGACGATGCTTTGGAAAACATCCCATAAAAAAAGCTTGTAAAAAGTATTTTGTATACCTGTAGCCATTGTAGCATTACATTTCAACGTCAAAGACCTAATTAGAGATCCTTATCGAAGCAACAGAAGGCACGGCCTAGAAACGTAGAACGTAGATTGTATCAACTGATTTCTACTCAGTTAAAATCAATTGTGAATATTATTGTTCTTGGTCTACTTGTGATTTTATTAGCAAGGTCTAGTATTTACTCGTACAAACGTAGTTTTGCATTTAAATGGTTTTTTTTATATTATTTTGTTTTTAAAGCAATGTAGACAAGACGTCCTCCTGGGGGCAGTGGTATGCGCGGTGGCTTTATAAGACAGAGGTCCTGGGTTCGATCCCCGGCTGGGTCGATTGAGCTTTTCTTTATTGGTAATTTACCATCTGGTGAGATTGTAGTTAAGATGAACTTGTAAAAAATTAAAAAAAAAGATAATAATCAAGTAAGTTATCCATAAAGAAGATGGAGCTTAGGCCCATCACATTGTTTTAATGAGGGTTGGCGGGCTTAGGGGAAAAATTAAAGCCTCTATAACTCCACGGTAAAGGGGCCGGACACATGCCGAGAAGTCGCGGATTCGATTCCGGCCCGCTGGACTATTGTCGTACTCACTCCAGTCTTTTTGGACTGATTGGAAGGGAAAAGGAATATTGGTCAGATTTCTAATATATGACGAATATTCTTTTTCCTAATGTTCAACTCTAACTCTTTAACAATTACTACCAGAGGACCTATTGACAGTTTGATACTGTTACTATCGCGTTAACGTGAACGCAAATTTCTAAGGAATTGAAACAGCGCCATCTAGTGGCACTACTGCACAACTGCTTGAATTCCATATAAATTCGCGTTTACGTCAACGCGACAGTAACAGTACGAAAATATTGAAAACTCTGACAGCACACAGATGTCAATGAGCGGTACTTATAATACTTTGTGAATTACAGGGGTACGAAAAAAGAAAACCTCAGTATTTCGTAGCCCGACTCAAGACCCGAACCCAGGACGTCGTGATTCGAAGCCACTCTAACCACTGAAGCAACAAGGCAGTCAAAATAATTACGAGCACATAATATTACGTTTTGATAGCCCAGTGGATATGACCTCTGCCTCCGATTCCGGAGGGTGTGGGTTCGAATCCGGGGCATGCACCTCCAACTTTTCAATTATATGCATTTTAAGAAATTAAATATCACGTGTCTCAAACGGTGAAGGAAAACATCGTGAGGGAACCTGCTTACCAGATAATTTTCTTAATTCTATGCATATGTGAAGTCTACCAATCCGCATTGGGCCAGCGTGGTGGACTATTGGCCTAACCCCTCTCATTCTAAGAGGAGACTCGAGCTCAGCAGGAGCCGAATATGGGTTGACAATGATGATGAATATTACGTTTCTAGCGCTATTCTTAGTTTGAAGAAAAGCACAACGTGTGCTCATTTTCTGTTTATCTGCAAAATGAACACGTACGATAAGAAACAAGAGAAATCTCGCCTCGGGCGGAGGCTTAATTACTCCTCTCATGTTCATACAAGAAAAGTACATTGTGATAAGGCTGCTAACCAAGAACAACACAAAAAGGGATTTCATATTGTGATTAAAACGAAGTTAACGTAATTAATCTACTTACGAGTTATGTAAATGTAAAGTGTTTGAAAGATGTTTTACATTAAACTCAGGCTCTAATTAGTGAAGACTAACAGACTATATTAATGGTAATTTACAAAAACGGTCCACAAATGACAGAAATATCGTTGGAAAAACATAAAAAAAACTTACATACAGCTTAACGTAAAGCCTCCTTCTTTTTGGAAGTTGATTATAAATATTAATGTGAAAAAATATTATAACCTAACTCCTCCTTTATCGTCCAGTGAAAACCCCATTGAAATCGGCTCAGTTGCTCCAGTAATTATCTCGGACATACAGACCGAGTGATAGATAAACAACAGTTGTGTATTAGTAAAAATATGATACTCAAACAAGAAAAATCACAATCTGAAATCAGAGATAGACAGTTCAATTTCATTTACATGTTCATTCGGACGCCCGCGACTTCATCCGCGTGGAATTCAGTTTTTCCCGCTGGTACCATGGATTTTCCGGGTTGAAAGCTTATGTGTTTATGCAGAGCAAAATCTATTTCCATTCCAAAGGAGATGGTCCATTTCAGGTTCACTCTTATACCCCATATAATTTAAATTTAAAAAATACAAGGAATTTATTAAAATTTATTAAAGTGAATAAATCTAACTAAATAAAAAGAAATAAATATAATAAAACCCCAAATTTTTGAGTTATATCAAGATGGCGCCCATAGAGCAACTATGACATGACAGATGACAGCAAACGTCAAATCGATTAATGCATTGAAAACGTCATCTATCCGCCATTAATACCATTATTAATGTTGCATTTCTTGGGAGTTAATGAATATTATTTCGAAAGAATTAAAGTAAATTCGTAGATTTGTATAATCAAAAATAGTTATAAATAATATCTTCTTTTATTTCCGCCAGGGTACAATGATTGGACCTGGGCTCCATACAATTTTAGACCATCTACTTTCAGCAAAATCGCTTCAGTAATCGTAATCGTAAATCGCAGCGCAAAGGAGGAACAAACATACACACTTACACACACACACACACACACACCCTTTCACACAAACTTTCGTCTCTATAATATTAGTGTTATTAGCCTTATTTTATTACCCGACTGCAAGAAGGGTTATGTTTTTCGCGCGTATCTTGTATGTATGTTTGTATGTATGTATGTATGTATGTAATATTCTTTATTACCTCATATCTTCCAAACCAATGAACGGTTTATCGGTTTTTTATATCGTTAAATTTATCTCAATAACCTAAGTGTTCTTAGATAGGTGAAACTAAAAAAAAAATAACAAGACGACTGTGAGACGCTATAGACTCGAGGTGAAAAAAAAAAAATGCTAATATTGCAATATGGTTATCAAATTCAAGAATTTTTTGTGAGGATTCTTAAATGGTATATCATGTCCATAATTAAAAAAAACTACAATGAGAAAAACGTTATTTATTAGTTGTCTATACAAAATACACGAGGCGGATGACTATAGGTGCGATCAGGTTTGTAAAGTGAAGCTATAAAATAGACTAAATTAAATATATTGATTATAAAAAAGGCTAAGTGCGAGTCGGATTCGCCCACCGAGCGTTCCGTAGATTCATGAATATTTGCTTAACCTCGGTTGGACGTATAATAAATAAATCCGAAATTAACCATCTATCGTAACTAAAAAGTGTGAAATAAATAAATTAATTAAACAAATAAAAAAACCCTACTGCACAAAGTATAAAAAAAACTGAAAATAAAAAAAAACAAGCTCAGTCCAGAAGTGTAGAAAGCAATTAGAAAACAGTCGGGACCTATTAAATAATGTAGAAGAAAATCAATCTATCCAATATCTAAGGTCCCGACTGTTTTGTAATTGCTTTCTACACTTCTGGACTGAGCGACTGCAGTCGGGTTTTTTTATTTGTTTAATTAATTTATTATATTCTAAGTTCATATGCATGTAGTATTTAACCTACTTAGAGTCTGTTCATCATCATCATTATCAACCCATATTCGGCTCACTGCTGAGTTCGAGTCTCCTCTCAGAATGAGAGTACGACAATGAATATGCATGAATTTTTAAAAGTAACCCGGCGGGAATCGCCTTGCATGAACTCTTCGCCACTCATACCTACATACCTCAATACAGCATAATTATACTCAATGAAAATGTTTAGACGGTGAAACTAATAATGTATTCATAGTCTGACGCTAATATAAAGCCGCAACCCAAGTAATGTAAGTCTGGTCTAATTAAAGTGGCAACCTGACAAAGATAAAAGAATGAAAAAGGCCTTTATTTTTACAACATGTCGTGATATCCCACTCTATTATTACACGTATTTTCCATTTTAGTCAATCATTTGCAAAAGGCACTGCCTCTACCTGATGTATTATTACCAGGAAATTGCATTTGTTACTTTTGTAAGAGTGTTTATTTTATATTCCATGTCGGGAAAGTACTGAATAATTTAAGTCACACACAGACAACGAAAACTTCCTCCATTTCATTAGAAATGTATAAAATAAAAATCTTCTTTTATTTTTAATTTTACTTCGATATAATTGTACCTACGAAAGAACTGAAATTTTAACAGCGTATTAATTTAAAGAGATAGTACTGTGTTTAATTTTTTTTCTACCCACAAGTGGATTTTTGTCTTGCCTACATAATTAAACATAAAATAAGTTATTTATAATTTATTTAGTTTCGCTGGGTTTTTGTTGTGTTTTAATTTTCGAGATTCGAGCACTAATATTATACACACACACAACTATAATATAATATACCTCCACCTATAAGATTTATGAAATTTTATGAATGGTTAGCACGCCGCGCGGTTTTACCCGCGTTTTTTCCCTTTCCTTTGGTAATACGGCGATATGGTATAGCCTGTAAGGCACTCAAATAACGGCGCTTTCTATTGAAAAACAATTTTTAAAAAACTTTTTTAATTTTAGCATGACTGTTTTTGTCGAGTTTAACGAATTAAATATCCAATATTGAACTATTAAAGCGGAGAAAAAAAATATTTTAGGGGAGATTCTATTGAAAAACATAAAATTATCTTATCCAGTAATTCCTCAAGCAGTTTTCACAGAATCTAGAAGGCTATTATTTTGCATAATAGCTCTTGTGTCTTTAGTCTTTAGCATAGATCTAAATAAGGTACTGTTCTACATACAATGGGAAGAGTAATTAGGCCGGCACCTCAGGCGTGAATTTCTTCTCCCTTGTTATCATACGCGCTCATTTGCTAAATAAATGGAATGTGAGCACGCTCGAAGCATTTATTATGGAAACAAAAGACGCGATATAATCTTGAAATAAGTATGAATATATATTCTGTATCATAATTTGTATAGTACTTGTTATTGTCAACTAAGTATTATTTTTTGATAGTTATTATTTGGGACGCTTTGTTTTTTCAGATATATTTCTCACATTTTCAGTTATTTTTAATAAAATAATCCTGTACTTTCGTAAATTAGTGTGAACAGTCGTCTAATCAAATTCTTTAAAGTTGTATTTGTAATTATGTATGTTGTACTTTTCTTGAATCACTCTATTTCTTCTTCTAGTACTTCTGCCTCTAGCGAAGGACGATTGGTTCATGCTTCTGCTTATCGCGTCATCTAACTTTCACATTGGTGACTTTATGAGTTCAGCTAATGGGCAACATCTAGATGCCCACATCTTGAACACTTTTATGCGTTTTCTGATCTCCTATTTTATTGACCAGCCTTCACATTAGTCTATGGGTGGATGTGAATTTCAATTCTTAGTAGTTTTCTATTTTAAAATTTAAACTATATATATTTATATCAGGCGTTGCGTGCCGCCTCACGCACCGCTTGCTGTTTGGCTCACGCCGCGTTGCTAGAACCAGCTCATGGTTAAGGACCCCGTATGGATTCTAAACTAGTTGAGTACGTATACTCAGTCGTTATGTTACATAGTATGAAACGTAATGTTTCACTGTAGTATAAACTTACCCAAAAATAAAATAAAGACGAGAATAATGGTCCTTAAATTCTTAAAAGCTGTTTCAAGTCATTAATTTGAGAGTTTTTTAGCGACAACAAAATGCACTTTCGGCACACCGTTGCGCATTTCACCCCTTTATTATGAAAAACTAATTATTCGCATTTCGCATAATGGCCTCGTTTAGTGGGTGCCATTTTTAATTTCGTGTATACTCACCTGATATCTCTTCCTGAATTAAAATGTAACAAGATTTGTCACATCTTTAACTAATATTTTACTCGTAACATAATTTGATTTAGAGCCGTGATAGCCAGTGGATATCTCTGCCTCCGATTCTGGACGGCGTAGGTTCGAATCTGGTCCGGGGCATGCACCTGAAACTTTTCAGTTATGTGCATTTTAAGAAATTAAATAAGAAATGACATGTCTCTAACGGTGAAGGAAAACATCGTGAGGAAACCTGCACACCAGAGAATTTTCTTAATTCTCTGCGTGTGTGAGGTCTGCCAATCCGCATTGGGCCAGCGTGGTGGACTATTGGCCTTAAGCCTCTCATTCTGAGAGGAGACTCGACCTCAGCAGTGAGCCGAATATGGGTTGATAGTGATGATGATGAATATAATTTATTAAATAGCCTTTTTTTACATGGCAAAATTCTCATTGCAATGGATTTTGACGGCCTCCGTGGCTCCTGGATTCGATTTCCGACTGGTCGGATTAAGGTTTTCTCAATTGGTCCAGGTTTGGCTGGTGGGAGGCCTTAGCCGTGACTAGTTACCACCCTACCGGCAAAATTGTACCGCCAAGCGATTTACTGATTAGATTGTAGTCAAGGGCCTTGTTGAAGCTTCAATAGCTCAACGGTTAGAACGGTCGGACTCATCACCGAGGGGTGGAGGTTCGATCCTCACCCCGTTGGTCTATTGTCGTACCCACTCCTAATTCAGTATTTTCCGACTAGTTGGAGGGTAATGGGAATATTGGTCATATTTAAAATATATGACAAATATTCTTTTTTTTTTTAAATTTACATGTAAAGAATAAAAAAAAGCGATTCAAAGACTCACTCCTAACAGTCTTTACGACTAATTTCCAGTGAAGAAATCCAGGTTCGTTTGCATCTACAGACACAGTGCGTCACAGACAAGTAGCGTGGCAGACACCCACAGACACCGTCTATTCACACTGCCCAGCAGGTAGCTAGAGACACGTAAACGTTTTCATGAAAGAAGTACCCCAGATGCGGCACTAATGTCTTAATGGCGCTCATTGTCATTCGGTAATTGCGGTATTATTGTCATTTGTGTAAGGCGCTGTCAATTTTAGTTCAGGTTTTAGCCGCGAGACTTCTTTCATGAAAAGGACTCTGCAGACATGAACCGCACAGACAAAATATTCTTTCCGCGAATATTGGCCAGGCGCGGCCCGTGTCTGTCAACGATAGATATAAATATGCGTTACGATAGATATAAATACGTCAATAAACACTGTATAGAATATTATCTTGTCTGCCACTGCACGTGTCTGGCACGCTAAATGTCTGTAGATATAAACTGACCTAAATATTGGTTAAATTAAAATATGTATAAAAGTGTCAGTCAAAATTCTATTTTAAAAAAGTTCACTCATCAATAACGTCATTATGGCCCTGGTGGATATGGATACCTATCATTCATGACTTTTTAGGAAACTCAAAAATATTTTGCACATTGTACTGGCAGAACGCTAAAAGGTTTGCTTCATATCCGAAAAGCCATGTCGATGTTGAAAAATGGATATTGTCACTAACTGATGGATGTGCCTTTTGGCATCAAGTAATTTTTGCCGTATTAAAATTATCTCTTCAATATACTGAAGCGATTTGGCTGAAATTTGGAATGGAAATAGATTTTACTCTGGATTAATACATAAACAACTTTTCATTCCGGAAAAATCCATGGTTCCCGCGGTATTTGTGAAAAACTGAATTCCAGGCCTTCGCTAGTATTTTAAGAATTAATAAATAAAACAGTCGAACAGTGCATAATGTGTTTTTCTTCTACCTGCGAGCTCCAGATATCAACAGTAATTACTGGCAAATGAGGTTACACTTACACCACAAGTATTTATATACGAGCAGACATAGAGCGAAACGGGTGACACTTTGTAGGACGTGTTCGTTTTTTGACGTGACAACGACTTTAATTCGATGAAGCCGGCTGGACACTTGAAAAAATATGACGTTATGCGTCGTTCCCTCGCTCTAGGGTTGCTAACTTTTTTTTTACAAGAAATAAAGTATATTCTGGTCTATGAAGATTTTAGAAAAACGAACATTTTCTATTAAATAATGCAACCATTCTATCAATATTTTTTTTTGATTGTGTAACTACCGTAGGCTCCTTAGTCGGACCTCAGCGGCATCACGGGGAGTTTGAGCGAACGCAAAAGCATCGCCACTTTGACCCAGTACAACACTAAAATAGTAAGCAAAGTTAAAATTTAGTTTAAAAAGAACGAGGTCAAAAACACCCCTTGCCCCACCCCTCATGAAGGGAAAGTTGCATACACATCAATTCTAATATATAAAGCTGAAGTGTTTGTTTGATTGAACACGCTAATCTCAGGAACTACTGGTCCGATTTGAAAAAATCTTTCAGTGTTAGATAGCCCATTTATCGAGGAAGACTATAGACTATATATTATCCTCGTTTTCCTACAGGAACGGGAACCACGCGGGTAAAAACGCGCAGCGTTAGCTAGTTTACAGATAAATAAGTACCCCAATAAACGGGTTAAAGTAATAACTTTCACGAAATTCACAATATAAATAAACGAACAGATATAGTGCAACGTACAGATAATCCAATATCTCGGACGAGCACTCCGGGATTGTATTTATTTTATTGCCGTCCTCACGTGTCAGACGATGTTATCTTCACAACTTATTACTATATCTAAGCGACATAGGATTATTTGTACCGATATGAGTGTAAGTCAAAATTATCATCGCAAAGATTTGCTTTATCCTTCAAAGACCAAATATATTTAAAATGATAATGTATATCATCATCATCATCATGAGTATCAGCCAATAGACAACCATTTTGACATAGGCCTTTTGTTAGATCTTGATGACTCCCTTCAATCCGTTTTGTGTCATCAATACTAGTAGGGGTTCGAACTACGTTCAGCACCTTGGGAACCCAACATCCATTGGTTTGGCTCTTCGAAATAATATTAGTAGATGATCCATAGAAATGACCTTCACCAATCTGTTTATGGGTTGAAAAGTGGTTTATATCAAAAGTGCGTTAAAAAATATATTGCGAGTAGTTTGCCTAAAAATTTTCTGGCCAAACTAATTAACCATTATTAACTCTCATTAGTTTATACAGAAATTTTTGAGACAATATTATATTTTTAAGGCAAAACTACTAACCTACTAGTAAATATATTTTAATAAATAACTAATGAAGTTCAGTTTTTCTATAACGGCTAGTTGTTTAATTGTGGATAATGAGAAATGAATAAATTCTTGAAATCTTCTTGTAATTAATTCTGAGAAATGAATTCTTTAAATCACTTTGAAATTAATTCTTGAAAGTTCTTGAAAATTGATAAATGAATGAATGAAACTTCGAGTCCAGGATAGTCTACAATAATTATATATAAAAAAGAATAATTTATATTTTTCTATAAGTATATCTTAAAAAAAATATTTGCCCTGGAGAGCAGGTTGCCATCAGTTTCGGTAAAATGTTAGTTGACACTTTTTATTAAAAGGGTCATAAATTGTTCATTATTGTTTTACTAGATTGAAAAAAATTTATCATATTTTTATTGACATTTTATAATTTTATTTTTTTTCATGACGTCACGCAATCCCGTATACAACTGTTTCGTGTTTGACAACATTACTAGTTATTATTTAGTTTGACGTAACCGTAAACCCTGTACTTTCATTTCATTTATTAAGCAGCTATGTAAGAGAGGTTTTGACTTGAATTCCATAAATTATATAGCTACTGAATAATTTGACACAATCCTCAGAGGTAACTAAGAATAGGAAGTTCAGTTTCAAGCCTAAGGCACTTTCCTCCATACATAATTAAGCAAAGCCAACTGTGTAAGGAACAATGGTTATTTCAGTTAAACCCTAAGTGATCTTACTCTTGTATTGTTAATGATTTCTATTGTCCCGTTAGTACGTAATTGAATTTCAATCCTTTTGTAAGTAAGCGGGATCAATATTGAAAACAATTTACCCTCATTTGAATACGGTCATACAAATCAATTGTCAAGTTTACCGATTATGTGATCAACTATGAACTTACTACTTCATCTCTCGTAAGTCTACACGCAATAATATCTATTTATACGTATCTATACTCATAATACGAATTACAGTACATTTTGTACAGAATGTACAAAATGTACTTACGTAGCTACAATAATAAACTGTATCCCCTAATTTTCGTACATTCGATTTGTTGGAATGACACCCCACCATTGAAGCAATTTTAAAGACGTATTCACTATATTTTTCGCAGACAAAATCGCGGGGTCCAGTAGTATCTACATAAATCGTAGTACAGACACCATAGATATCAGGATGACATCCTATTCACTATCACTCCACATCCATCGCTCTCGATAGTGATAGATGGATACTGTCAGAGGCTGACGATTGACGAATGTGGCCTTATATACAACGTCCAAAATTAACTTGAAATGAGAGTAGAGATATATCATTATACTATCTTCTATATCTATATATCTTTATCTATCTTCTATACTTATAATAAAACTAGTCGAATTCTATACAATTATTAGCAATATGAGATTTTACTTATACCATTTGTAACACCAAACGTTACCGTAGCATAGAGTACTATTGGCGCTCACATTCTGAGAGGAGACTCGTGCTCAGTAGTGAGGCGAATAGGTATGGCTTGTTTATGATGAATGACTAGGGCTCTCCGAGGCATGGGGTGTGACATCAACTTCCCAACTCCGGGAAATCCTGTCTCTATAAGGAAGGAGGGCGGTAGTGGGCCATTTAAATAGGCTGTTAATGATGAAAACGTTGCATAATGTAATAATAAATTATGATTTTACTTTTTCATCTTACGTTGAGTTTTAAAGTTCAAAGGGAGGCATCCATCAAAATGTCGTTAACCATTTATCACCATCGAGAGGCTTGAGTGAATATTGCGCGACCCTTTGCAAGTCTGTCACTTTCATGCAAAAGGGTTATCGCTACATTTCACCTTGTTGCAAAATAGGAGATGCTCAAAGTATGATTCGACTGCTTGTTGCAGCCACGGTCGTGGGTTCGAGTCCCACAACTGGAAAATAGTTGTGTGATGAGCATATGGTAGTGGCTTGTTGTGTTTATACAGGATGTCCTGTAAATAGTACGACATACTCTACAGGGTGATAGCTGACACCAAGGTCTATTAAATGACGCAATATATGTTAGCCGAAAATTTATGTTTCTTGAGTTATATTGATTTTTGTACAAAATACAAAAATCCCTTCAGTGCAGTTTAGTCATATGTTGTTTTTGTCATTTCAATTGTTTATCATACGATCCAATGTAAATTATTTTGTTATTCAAGTGCAGGATCAAGTTTTAGTAAGTAACGAAACGAAAGTAGCAATTGTAACGAACTGTTCGGAAATAATGTACTAATCTGCACTGTCTTAACATCTTTGGAATTCTTATTTAATGAGCATGTTTTTAAATTAGGTGTACAACTTTGCCTAGTACATTTTTTTTTTCAGTCTGACCGTTAAAAAATATCGTTTATCCTAAAAATTTTACTCTCAGCGGGTGAATGATCCCCTGGGGGTGCCCCTACGTCTATGAATTCCACTATTAGTGATAGATAGGGTCCCGGTACCGGACAGAATCCTAAAAAATACATTTCATTGAGTAAAATAGACAGTGGTTGCTTTTTTTTTAGGTAATATTATAGTCAAAAAAAAAATATTTTCAAGGTTCATGAAAGTAACGTCGATACGTTATCGTCAATTTTCGGTTGACTGTTCAATAAATCCAGTGGAAATATCAATCTTCATGTCACTTTGCTATAAGATCCGAGAAAAATTACTTCATCGTTTCACATCTACGAAAGTTCTCTCATTAATCATCTATAAAAAAATATTGCACACTTTTTTTAATAAACGCCTGACACTGGACATTTTTTCATATTTTCCATGATTTATTTACAGTTTTCTCGAGATAATTAGATATTTTTTCTATAAAATTTTAGAAGCTGAAAAGGTACATGGTATATTTAGTGTCGTGTAACTTTACGTAGTACGTAGTACGAAGCTCTATGTAAAGTGCCAAGGATTATCCCGGACAAACAGAAACACAGACAAACAGACGAAATTTTTTAAAAAGCTTGTCATGGTTTAGTGCCGTGTAACTTTACGTAGTATGAAGTACACTAAACCACAACAAGCTTTTTAAAAAATTTTGTCTGTCTGTGTTTCTGTTTGTTTGGGATAATCCTTGGAACCGGAGGAGGTTATGGAGCCACATATAGATTTCTACAGCTAAGCAGTATTGCGAGATATTGTTGCCGGTGTTATATCACAAGCACATGAGGCTCAAGACGCCTAGGTTAAAGGAAGGTTGTAGTAGTACGAAGTTCGCACTTGATTACGTTAGAGGGTTGTAAGGGGTCTATGGGCGGATGCAGACGCGAACGTTCACTAGTAAGCAATAAGCATGTCAGTAATAATCTCTTTGGCAAAATTTGTCACATACAGTAGAACCCGCTTAAGACGAACACGCTTAAAACGATTTCTCGCATAATACGTCATTTTACGCCAGTCCCTAAAACTTGAGATATGTTTTCATACATTTCCTAACGCTTAATACGATTCGTCATCCCGTTTAATACATGTCACACGCGTGTAATTCCAAATGCGACAAATTACAACATCAGGACATCATAAAGGTTCTTAAATAGGTTGCAGGACAAGACTAATACATGATATCTTAAAGAACTGAAATACCCTGACAGCAAACGACCCTTGACATGATGCGATTCTAAACTGAAAATTTTGAAGACGCACTGCAAAAGTAAAATTTAATTGAAGATTTCGTAATTGCTAATGCATAAAAATCTTTTTGATACTCTATAATGATCATACCAGATATAAGTGATTACTTTAAGTACCATAATTAGGTTGTCTTTACACCAAATAAACTAATTTTTATAACTATGTATGTGTACATTAATCGTTATATTTTTCACTATCTCCACATCCATACGCTTTCCCGTCTAAGACGCGTTTTAGTTGGGTCCCTGCGAAATCGTATTAAACGGGTTCTACTGTATATGTTACTTATTACCACTAAGCAATAAGCTAAAAAGTTATCTGTAATATTACAAAGAAGAAAGATTTGATTGTTTGTTTGCATAGAATAGACTCTGAAATGGCAGGAACGATTTGAATAATTTATTCACTAATAGAGTTCTTTATTACCTAATGAACATAGGCTATATTTTATCGCTGAATTCATATGAGTACAGGAACTACGTGAGTGAAACCGCGTGGCGTCTGCTAGTAAAAATAAGTCGATTTTATCTCACTTTGAAAGTCAAAGGTTCAATTGCCTTGTATTTAAAAGTTCCACGCTAAATATTTAATTATCGAACAACAAGTTATTTGAAACTTTTATGAAAATTTAATTAAATTTTGTAAAAATGCTATGAACTGTTTATTTCTTTTTGTGACCTCCATGTTTTAATCGTCTTGAACGAAAACAATTTCATCGGAGCGTGTACAAAGGTAATTTAATGTTCAAGGTATTTAAAATATATAGAAAACTAGTGAACGCCGTCCACTCTGTTCGCGTGAAAATCCAGTTTTCACGAATCCTGCAGGATCCATAAAATTTACCGGCATAAAAAGTATCCTATGTTTAGCTTTAACGTTCCATTTAAATTATCAATAAACTAAAACTTATAAAAATGTAGTAATTGGTTTAGCCATGAAAAGGTGACGGAGTTTCAAGTTTTTATAATGATAAATATTTTGTTCTATCGTATTTGTATTATCTGGTAATATCTGGAAGATCACGTGAACAAAGTGACCTAAACACGTAATAGTTAGTTAAACACTAAGATTAAGTTATTGGACATTATCTTAGTATAATAAACGAACGACTATCACTGACAGGTATATTGTAGCCAATAGACCTGATATAGTGCTATTCGATCGGTCAGTGCGTTGTGCAATAATTGTTGATATTACTGTTCCACATGACGATAATCTGGTTAAAGCCGAAAAGGAAAAAGTATCAAAATACTTGGACCTTGCTCACGAGATTACCGCCATGTGGAATGTTGAGTCAACTATTATTGTTCCGATAGTTGTTTCAGTCAATGGTCTTATAGCGAAAAGCTTCGACCAACACCTTAAGAAGCTTTCGCTTAACTGTTGGATCAAGAGTCGGATACAAAAGGCAGTGATTCTTGAGACGGCGCGTATTGTGAGGAGGTTCCTCACTCTGGAGCCCTGACCACCGGTTGCTTGGACACTCAAATGTCCCGCAGCGGGAGGGTGAATTTTTTTATTATAAATTTTTAATGTTTTGTATTTTATACTTATATTGTTAAAAAATTAAAAAAAAAAGAAGTAATAAATAAATGAGAGACATATATATTACAAGTTAAGGTTAAAGTTAAATTACTAATTAGTCGCATAGGTAGGCTAGATCGTAATTTTATGAAATACCAAATTGGTAGGTACTTTACAATAGAGAAAAAAAAATGTATTCACAGCTTTCTCCTTCTATGAAATTTCCTTTCATTTTCCAGAGCACCAAGGACACTATATACTACAAGTTCGCATTTAGCGACAACGTTTTCTTATTACACGTTTTGTGATTACGATTCCACGTGCACAGGTAACACAAAACCGCTTCTATTCCGGTGGAAATGGGGCACAAAAAGTAATTTCTTATAATAAACAACGTAATAAACGCGTAACTGCTGCCAACATTGCTAATTCCAATTTAGTCACCGCTCTCCCTCCTCTATTTCCTACCTGTGGCTAATAATAATTTAGGCGGACTATCAGCCGGTAAAGAGGGCGCGTGTAAGCAGTAGCGTAGCCTGGATTAATGTAGATATGGGCAAAGTAGCATCGGCGAGGCCGTTTTCTTACAGTAAGCTCCGATCCGAAAAGTTGTCGCGTTTTTAACCTATACGGTCTTGACGAATAATTAGTGGAAATGTTGTCCACAGAACCGTTCACACGACGTTAATACTGCAAAAAATAATTCCTATATTATACGTTTAGACGTATAGGTGCATGACAACAAAAAAAGAGCAACTGTTGAGTTTCTTGCCGGTATTTTCTTAGCAGAACCTGCCTTCCGAACCGGTGGTAGAATCTTTACAACAACTGACGTGTCAAAAGTGCTTGTAAAATGAGCCTACTTGGAATAAATGAATTTTGAATTTTGAAAACGTAAACGTGAAAAAATACACGTTTCCAAATTGTGAGAATTTCCTAAATATTGAATTTAATTTGAAGCTGATAATTTGTGCATTTTTCGTAATTGTAAATATAAAAATATAAAGCTGACGTTTTCAAGTTCTTGTAAATTAAGCTTCATTGAATTATAATTATTTTGACTTAAGCTTTGACTTTGCTAGCGGTCCTTAAACATAGAAATTCAAAACAGCAAGGCCTTGTGAGGCCTAGGCCGTGGGTGTGGGCCCACTTTGCCGACGCCTAGCTACGCTACTGCGTGTAAGCGTGAATGCAATGTCTACCCTCAATTCCTGTCTCCCAAATTTCCCCCGAGAATATCAACCTAAACACAACATTTGGCGCAAAACTGGCAAATAAGTTTGCGAGGATTCATTTCGTAATACAAATATTATATTTGTTTGTGGATTTACCTTGTGTTATGCTCAAGGTGTCTTGTTTCGATTCTACTTTTCATACACATATTGTCTTTACAGTAAATGGTTTGGGTTTCATACGTTGCGTTAGGTGTTTAAGTTTGACATGCAAATAATGCAAAAAAAATTGTTGCATAATATTTTTTGTTGAAGTTAGTTATCGATTGTTTGGTGGTATGCATCGGCCGTGGCTAGTTACCAGCACGGCAAAGACGTACCACCAAGCGATTTAGCGTTCCGGTATGTTATCGCCGCGTTGGTACGGACGGCTTCAGTGTGCTCGTGGCGTTCGAGCCGTCCACATCTCTTGTTGTGTAATTCTTCAAAGGTTACTTGGTATAGGCGGGGAGAGTGACTTGAGTGGAAAAGGGAAGTGTTTGTTAACAGTCAAAGGCGCCTTTAACCCTACACACACGTACGTTCACAAATGCGTGACTTCACTCAAGGTCATTCTCTGCCATTCTAGGATCTTATTTTGGTTACAGTTTGATTTGTTAATTAAGTTGTTTTGACATGACGACGACATTAGTTTCCTTATTTTTGTAATCATCTCTGAGTCTGTTAAAATGTACGATGCCGCTTAGAAACCGTTAGTTGAATGGCTTATACCTCTTCCATGTAAGCCTGCTACGATCAAAGACAGCATCGTCACTAAACATGAGATGCGTTTGCAGTCAAGGTCTAAATAATAATAATAATTGAAAGGGTAATAATAGTTTTGTTTTGTTTGAGTTAGGGTCATCATCATCATTTGATTGATTGATTGATTTATTTATTAACCTATATTCGGCTCATTGCTTAGCACGAGTCTACTCTCAGAACGAGAGGGGTTAGGCCAATAGTCCACAACGCTAGCCCAATGCGGAGTGGCAGACTTTACACACGTAGATCCTTCACCGTTAGAGACACGTGATATTTAATTTCTTAAAATGCACATTCAAACCTACGCCCTCCGGAATCGGAGACAGAGGTCACATCTACTGCGCTATCACTGACTCTGACTGACTCAACTATAACAGAGTTAGTGTACAGTAAATAGTAATAGTACTGACAAAAACGATACTAATAAGTCAATTATCGCTGGTAGAAAAAGCGAATATAAAAACTATTGAACCATTGGAACATTAGAACAATATAATAATGAAGTAAGGAAGCTTGGGCCTGTAATGTACCCTTATGAAACAGGCTGTAAATGATAAATGAATTTTAGTATACGTCCCACGTCGCTACAGATTTGACTCGTTTAGCTTATCAATAGGTTAAAATTAACAAAGGGGTAGATAACCTGATAACTATCGATAACATTGTTTAATCTGCTGCCAAGTCGCCCTTCGCCCGCGGTACTAATAGCTTAGATGTCACTCGCACCCTTCACCGGAGATTAATTGTTCACGGGAAATGATTTTGAGAATGTGTTACTGAATGTAGAATATAATACAAATGATCATGTATCTACGAAAATTTAAATAAATGTTTTTTCTTTCTTCTTTCTTTCTTTCTTTCTTTCTACGATCGGACTTAATTTCGTTTTCAAACTGGATTCCGTGGTATTTGTAATCAAATGCCTCTTTTGGGTCTATTCTCTACAAGTTAGCTCTTGATTACAATCTCACCTGATGGTAAGTGATGATGCAATGTAAGATGGAAGCGGGCTAACTTGTTAGGGGAGGATGAAAATTCACATCCCTTTCGGTTTCTACATAACATCGTACCGGAACGCTAAATCACTTGGCGGTACGCCTTTGTCGGTAGGGCGGTAACTAGCCACGGCCAAAGCCTCCCACCAGCCAGACCTGGACCAATTAAGAAAACCTCAATAGGCCCAGCTGGGGATCGAACCCAGGACCTCCGTCGTGTAAATCCACGGCGCACACCACTGCGCCACGGAGGTCGTCAAAACAACAAGAAATTAAATGATTAAAATATAATTAAAGGGTTTTGTTTTTAACTTTGGACATATTATGTAAAATCATGTCCTCACCGTATAGGTACTTAGGTATGCATCAACTTTCGCCAGACACCCTAAAAATTTAATTAAAAACAATATACGAAGTAACATTGCCATGGATTGATCTAATATTTATAACTCCAAACAGGTCTGGGATATGTACCTCCAACTTTTCAGTTATGCATATGCATATAACATTAAATATCAAGTATCCGGTGAAGGAAACACCGAATATGGGTTCTTATTGATGAAATGATAATGGTCTGTACGAGTACCTACTCGTAGGTTCATTGTCCAAAGTCAAGAAACTTTTTCTAAAAATTAGCTTGCTATCACCAAAATTGCATTCAAATCAGCCCAACCAATCGACAACTACAGACAAACTTAAGGTTAACAAACACACGGACACACAGAAACACACGTTACCTAAACTCAAAACAGCCCTTAGAAGAATTAAAACACAGAAACACACGGTACATTAACCTATATGAGATACTAGCGGACGCCTGCGACTTCGTCCGCGTGGAATTCAGATTTTCACAAATTCCGCGGGAACCACGAATTTTTCCAGAATGAAAAGTAGCCTATGTGTTAATCCAGAGTAAAATCTATTTCAATTCCAAATTTCAGCCAAATCGCTTCAGTAGCCGCAGTGTAAAAGAGGAACAAACATACTTACACACAAACTTTCGCCTTTATAATATTAGTGTGAAAAACAAACTCAAAATATACTGGTATAAATAAACGCAAATTCAAACATAATATATTAAAATATCTTTTCCAAATATCACATTCAGTGCTACTGCAACGGAGTGTTTCACCGTAACTGCATTTTTCACGATCCATTGAGTCCTCAGTGAACAACAATAAAGCTGGCGTGCATCTCACGGATGAAACGCAATATTCCGCCAGTTCCAAATGTTTCGTACCGGTTATACCTACGTTGCGGAGGAACTATGTTATCATTTACATATTATTATCATCGTATGTAACTGCTTCTTTGGTACAATGGTTCAGGATTCGAGTCCTAGTTGCATCTAAGTATCTTCTTTATTATATGTTTAGTAAAAATTCTCAGTCTGAAGCAGTTCGCAGAACAACATCGCAGTTACACTATCAAAGAGCAGGACTCTATCCCTATAGGAGAGGAGATATAGAGCTTATCCCATCCATCACGCCTCTCCAATTCGGGTTGGCGGGATTTTTTTATTCTTTACAATTGCCTGCAATCTCACCTGACAGTAAGTGAGAAAGAAAGAAGGAGGACGAAAATCCACACCCCTTTCGGTTTCTACACGACATCGCACCGGAACGCTAAATCGCTTGGCGGCACGTCTTTGTCGGTAGGGTGGTAACTAGACACGGCCGAAGCTTCCCACCAGCAAAGGGTAGAAGGTAATCAATGTTTTTGATATTGTACCGATCATTATCAAATGGTAATGATACTCGTAAGATCGTTGAGACCGGCAGCTCAACGTGCTCTTTGAGGTTGTAACACCAATTTTCAAACACCTGGTTGCAAATTTTTACTAAAAATTTCTTAGAAGAAAGGAAAGCTTGTATTTCACAGCTCTACCCAGAGCTTCATTATTTGAAACCACAAGGTAAACCGCTGGACCTATTAGACAGTTATGGAAAACTACCTACTTTTTGGAATTTCATAATTTAATTTTTTTACTAAGCCACCTTTACCCCGTTTAAACCCGTACGCGATGTAAAACAAACTCGAAATAACCGCGTTACTTGAACAACTTATGATTCTCCTTCTTCCTTCAAATAGTAGTAGTGCATAGTCCAACAAAATCACGTAAGTTTCAATCACTATTCTATATTAAGTTTCAATCGCTATTCTATAATAATCGATATACTATAGTGGTGCCGTAATAGCCCAGTGGATATGACCTCTGCATCCGATTCTGGAGGGCGTGGGTTTGAAACCGGTCCGGGGCATGCACCTCCAACTTTTCAGTTATGTGATGAATGATGATGATACAGATAAATGATGTAGGAAAACATCGTGAGGAAACCTGCATATCTGAGAATTTTCTTGATTCTCTGCGTGTGTGAAGTGGACTATTTGGCCTATCCCTCATTCTAAGAGGAGAGTCGAGCTTAGCAGTAAGCTGAATATGATTTGATAATGATGATGGAAAACACTCTCGATGTTATAAATTCTAGAAACGAGAGCGGTGGTAGTTTTTTCCTCATATTTACAGCCAGATTGTAAAGAAATGTAAACGAAAGCAAATTATTCTGCACGTAAAGATTAAATAAAGCAAAACGCCACCTGGTTACCACGATAAAAAAAAAAAAAAAAAAATACATACAGCCGAACGTAGAACCTCCTCCTTTTTGGAAGTCGGTTAAAAATTATGTTAAATGGCTACGATAACATTACGTAATGTATGAACGTACATAATGTATGAATGAGTATGAACATGTCGCCACATTTTGTTTTGCTACCAGTACAAAAAATAAAACGTGCTCCTGCAATCACAGGCTGAATGTTAAAATATAAAATCCTACTTTGCATACTGTCGGTTTTGCACGTTTCAAAAGAAAGTTTTTCAATACAGGCTATGTTTTAAAGCCAAACTCATACTTTTCAAAGTAATTAAGTCTGTTTGACATCATATCATCATCATCATCATCATCATCATTAACAGCCGATGGACGTCTTCTGCTGGACATAGGCCTCTTGCATGGACTTCCAAACAAAACGGTCTCGAGCCGCTAGCATCCAGCGGCCCCATGCAACCCGCTTGATGTCTTAGGTTGGTGAGTGATGTACTCACCATTAATGTTGATGCCAAATCCGTTACAACCCAGAAGCTTAGAGACGTCTTCCAATGCGGCGGTAAATAGCTTCGGAGAGATTACATCTGCCTGCCGCACTCTTCGCTGCAATTGGATTAATTTGATAGGAACTGTGGACTACGATATATAGACATCATATGCTTATTATTATAATGATCATATAATTTACAAGCGGACCCGGTCAAGCTTCGCTTAGACTTATGTGCACTTCTTCCTTAGGGATAAGGAAGTAAGGGAAGTGTAGGGCAGGGATGCCCTACACTTCTCAACTACTACCCCTACCCTACCCTACCCTACCCTTACCCTACCTCTACCGTACCCTTGAATTCATTTGTTACAAGAAATGTGATAAATGGAGAACCGCTCCACCGATTTTGTGCAAACTTCACATAAACCTATCTACTAAATAGTCCAAACAAAGCCTTTGATTTGAAAAAAACAAAACATTTGGTTTGGATAGGTGAGTCCATTCTTGAGTTATAATATGTTAGTAGGTTTATCACTGAGTAAACGATTTTTACCAATAAATAGAGAACCTTCGTTAACAGGGCAATTATGTAGAGTAACACTGAGGGTCATATAGAGTCGTAAACACTAAAAGCTGGAACGGAGTTCGAACAAACCCTGACCGTTTCGTCGAACTGCACGAGCCAGTGAAAGCCAATATACTAAATGGGATCCGGTGTGCACTGCAAATATGTAAATATACTATGTGACATCTCTCGACGACACGCCATATCACTTTCGTAGAAAAAAATCTGAACGTTGACAAACGATATTTTTTCGGGTTCCATAGTCACTTACAATATCGCCATGTCCGTCTGTCTTGCCTATAATTCCGCGGTTTACTAACCAGACCATCACCAAAGGAACACTATTCAGTGCATGCAAGCAACAGGACTAACAAAACGTTACAAGTTCCTCGATTGCGTGTAGTATTAACATTCATTATTTATGTTTTTGTGGAGAGGGGGTATTAATGTTGGTATAATTAAGAGGGTATTTGATGACTTGAGCTCAGTTGTTTGTTAGGCAGCGTGGACACTGTCACGCTGCCAGTTGCGTTAGTGATTCTGTGTAATAATGTTTTGTGTTGTACTTACTGATCATAAATTGTTTAATGTGGGCATGGAGAACATGTCGGGCAGGAAAGGTGAGTGTTAATGCATTCTAAAGGGATCTCTTAAACCTACTCCCAAGTCCTGGGACCTGCTCGATGTGTTTCCTCTACCACAAAATAATCAATCACTGTTGCTGCGACCCGTCACGTCACTTTTATGTGACGTAATACCTGTCTACGCTGTAACTGAATCACTAAAGAAATATAATCCTGTAAGGACACAAAGCCCTTTTAATTAACTAGAAAATTTGTACCTTAAGAAGTTTTCAAGGGCTTCGTATCAAAATGGAAGTGACTTATTTTGTAGCGGCGTACTTGACAAGGGTGCGACAGTTGTATTTAGGGCAAGATGGTGCGTAATTTGGAGAATGAACACTTGGAGGCCAATACCTACTGTAAGGTGGCAAAGTACCTGACTTAGGAACAGTAAGTATAGCATATATTGATATTTTATTCATGATAGGTATAACATGATGGTACATATTATAGAATTGAGCCTTTATACATTTTACCATAACTGGTGTATGAATTATATTAAATAAAAAAAAAAATTTAAACCGAATAAAAAAAAACTAAATGAATACAATGTCACAATTACAAAATAATAACTTGGAAAATTTCATAATAACTTTAATAATAAATTATAAATTTTACATTTAAATATTGACCAGGGCTTCTCTTTTAGACGATGAGGAAGTTTATTATATATTTTTATTGTCATACAAAAAGAACACTTGGTATATATTGTCAATCTCGTGGGGATCTAACCAATTTATGTTTGCGGCATGTTCTCAGATTTGCGTTGTTGGTGTGAACAGAGAATAGACTAGGGTTCTTTTTTACAAAGAGAAGCATTTGATATATGTACTGACTAGGTAGTGGGAGAATTAACCCTTAATACTATAGTCATTATTTATTTATTACAAGTATTATTTGAGCCGTGATAGCCCAGTAGATATGACCTCTGCCTTCGATTCGGAAGGTGTAGCTTCGGTTAAGTCAACTTTTTAGTTTGCATATAATTGAAAAGTTGAAGGCAGAACAGTTTTATCACGAGTCTCAAACGGTGAAGGAAAAACATCGAGAGTAAACCTCCATACCAGAGAATTAACTCTCTGCGTGTGAGAAGTCTGCCAATCCGCATTTCTTTTTTCTTTTAAAGTGTAGCAATTCTCGCAATCAGTTAAGTATTCTACCGCAAAAAGTTGTGAGATCCATGTAATACCAAGTCGATTACTTTATTCTGTCCGTAATTAAGGAATTTTCTGTTTCAAGTTATTACGTAATTAGCTAACCTAACAACATCTTAATCTCAAAATTTAAAAGATTGTTTAATATTGATATGGTTACTATAAGATGTTGTTAGGTTCGCTAATTACGTAATAAATTTTAAAAGTTAGCATTGACTACAATCTCACCTGATAAGGATTCTAAAGATGTAAAATATTAGAACATTATTTTATACTTTGTCACTATTGCTATTTTCGTTCTTATGTAAAAATCGTTACATACTAAAATTCGTTCCTGTCACTTGAATAACAAAAGATTTTACATTGAATCATAAGATAACATAGTTGACATGACAAAACAACATGGAAAGTGTAAATGGAAGCGGACTTACTTGGTTTCTATACGGCATCGTACTGCGTACCGGAACGCTAAATGAAAAGGCTCTAGTTTAATATAGAAAATACTTGATAAATAAATCATAGATTACAATGAAACCTTTTCTATATTTCATTCTCCACACAGTTGCGTCACGGCAGGCAATTGTACCTAAACCGCTAATATGTATCGCAGTCACGTACGCGACGTATTGCTTCGCAGTTATTATGACCGCTGTTACAAATTAGTTGTCTTCCGTATATTATTGCTTCCGGGAAATAGAAATTCTTACTGTATTTTTTTACTTAATAGTAAAAATAGAACCTTTTAAGGCCTTGGCCTCACTAGAACGGTAGCAAGTTCTATATTAGAAGAGGTATCCAAATTTGGCTAGGTAGGGAGGACAACACGAGCGGAGAAGGGGAGTTAGTTGTCATGGACGTCCTTAACCCTACACCATCGGTCACAAGTCCGGGTATCTGTAACTTTTTTACAAGTTAGCCCTGGACTACAATCTTAAAAAAAATGAAAAAATGATAGCCTTAAAGTTTCCTTAAAAAAAATATTTAACGGTATTCTTCGAAGGGTTGCTGCAAAGCTAAGGAACTGGTATGTGGACACACGATTTCTGTTTATATCCGGTAGAATATAAAAATAAACTACATGTTATAATTAGACAATTAAAATAAGGAAAAGTAAGAATTTTTTCCTGCAATTTCGAAAATTTATTCTGTTGTCTAATTATAATTACGCAATTACATTACATTTCTTCTTAGGTGTATAAAATTTGTATAATTTTTTTTTTTTTTTATTGAGAAAGAATACAATAAGGAACTTAAGCTAACTTATCCTAATAACTATATAAATCATGCCCACGTGGAATGGCGGCAAGAATACTGGCTGCATTTCCGCGCTGGACAGCCAAGCTGATCCTTGCGCAAAAAATGAGCCAGCCCTTCTGTCACCAGTCGAGGCAACAAGCCGCGGTGAAATGATACGGAAAAATTTTTTGGCACTGCGACTCCATGGCCCAAGGGTCTCCACGGTCTCTTTATTTGTATAATTCAATTAAATTAGAAATGAAATCACTTTATTTTATCAGGTTTCTCTTTAGTCAAATGCTTTCGAGTTTAAGTTAGAAGTTACTTTTGTTTAAATATAATTATTGTTGGTAACCAAATATTGCTTCTTTGCGTTTAATACCGAATTCCAAAAAGCTAATTTGAAATCCAATTTTAGTTACTTCGTTAAATCAAAATGTGAATCAATCACATAAAATTGATACACGGGATATCCAAGGCAAGATATTTGCATCTTATAGGCATAAAAGTTTAATATATCTCTATATTACTTACAGTATTTTTTACTACATAATTACTCATAACTTATTATAAAAGTAAAACCAAGAGTTATGCGGGTTTATATTTTTCTGTCCCATTAGGAAGAAAATGGACTGTTATTACATTCTATATTGTACGAAATACTAGAAACAAAAGAACGTAACACCCAAATTCTGAAACTGTGATCAACGATTTAGTCAACGCATGTTTCTTATTATTTTTTTATAAATTGTCCAAGACGGATTTTTTTATTTTATTATAATCGATCTGAATAATCATTCAATTGTAATGTAATGTATTGTAATGTTGAATGATTGATACGAGACGAGTATGACTTAATTCAACTGAAAATGTATTATTGAAAGGCTAGCGATGTGACGTCATTATGCAGGAGATGAAAAGCAAGTGTATATAATTATTATGTACACACGTGAATAATTACCTTAGTGAGTTAATTGTATTTCTCATATAAGCGAATTTTTTGTAATTCTTTTGAGAAAATAAAGATCTTAAACCAGATATAAGACGTTTTTCACTTCATTCGAGACGATTTTTTTGTGATGACAACATTGTTTAAAGTGAAACTCTGCCTGTTTAGGAAGCTATTTTGTTAAATTGTGTTTGAAGCTATTAATGATATCTGTTTAAAGCTATATATGATTGTAATTTGTTATTTTTATTCAATTTCCCTTCTGTTTTCTAAGAGTATATATACTCGTATACCTACATTATACAAGAAATACATATTTTATATAATTTGATCGATGGTTAACTTAAATCTACAAAATTCTTTTGATTTGAGAAACCGGGTGAGCCCAACATTTGCACGTAATTAAAAAGTACGACCGTAATTCAAGGCTCATTCCCAGGTGAAAGGAAGACAAATAAACGTAAGTATACAGTGTCCGAAAATTAATTTTCTTTACAAGAATTATGTCAAATACAGGTGGCACGTTAATTAATTACGTAATGGTCTCATATTTCTTTTTCTTAACTTTTTGAAACTGTTTTAGAATTTAATTTATGGTGAATGTAATCCAAAATATATTAACATTCACGTGATTATTGCCGGAGTATGTTTGACTAGTTTTGAACACACTGATATTTTTGTTAAAAATCACATTTTGAACTTGTGACTTTTAACAGAATATGACAATATTAATATAGAAACCAGTGGTTAGCCTGACAGTTTGGGGCTTAAGAGTCTGGACTGTCTTGTGTCTATAATATTGACCTTTATTTCTTTCACAAGCCATCTGTTCAGGTCATTATCATTAACATCTGATGATGATCGTATAAGAGTCAAATATTATCACCATTAGCTCGCTAGCAATAATAAATGCAGTCTGATAGTGATCAAGAGTTATTTTGCAGTAGGATAAGGCCTGTATTAACAGAAGTTATTCAAGTCAATAGTATTATAAATATAACACCAGCATCATCATCATCATCACTAACACGACCCACATTTGGCTCACTATTGAGCACGAGTCTCCCCTGAGAATGAGAGGGATTAGGTCTTCAACCGCTGGCCAAATGCGGATTGACAGACTTAATACAAGTAGAGAATTAAGAATATTCTAAGGTATGCAGGTTTCGTCACAATGTTTTTCCTTCATTGTTTGAGACACTCGATATTTAATTTCTTAAAATGCACACAACTGAAAAGTTTGAGGTGCCCCAGACCGGATTCGAACCTACGCCCTTCGAAACAAAGGCAGAGATATCCACTGGGCTATCACGTCACTCATGTGTGTATGTAAATATAGTTTAAAAGAAAAACATACATACAGCCAAACGTAGAACCTCCTTCTTTTTGGAAGTCGGTTTAAAATGGTTACGACGTAATACCAGTTGGTAGGTATATAAGGCCTCCAATTTTGCAGCGGTATAAAAATTCGTTTCATATTTTAAAAGCATAATCAGGCGAGCACGTTTCCGTGACACTTTTGTCGAGTCACGGCGGGACATTTTGCTTTTCGTCCATTCAGGGTGTGTTTAAAAAGCAGTTCATTTACGTTATAACATCAGCGGCAATCCATCACTGACAACCACCTAACGGGCGGAGTGTTAGCGCGATTAAAGGTGATACGAGCTAATTTGAAATTTCATGCCGATATCATAACAGCCTATGTTTTTTTTTTTTTATTATTATTCTTTACAAGTTAGCCCTTGACTACAATCTCACCTGATGGTAAGTGTGATGATGCAGTCTAAGATGGAAGCGGGCTAACTTGTTAGGAGGAGGATGAAAATCCACACCCCTTTTCGGTTTCTACACGGCATCGTACCGGAACGCTAAATCGCTTGGCGGTTCGTCTTTGCCGGTAGGGTGGTAACTAGCCACGGCCGAAGCCTCCCACCAGCCAGACCTGGACAAATTAAGAAAATCTCAATCTGCCCAGCCGGGGATCGAACCCAGGACCTCCGTCTTGTAAATCCACCGCGCATACCACTGCGCCACGGAGGCCGTCAAAATGTGTATGTGTTAACATTCGATGTGTTACAGTATTTTATTTACACCTACTGTTTGTGTATATAGAAATTGAAAACCACAGCAGAGTGGTGCAGTAGGTAGTGACCATTCAGCCAAGGTTGTAGGTTCAATTCCCACAATTGCGAAATGTTTGTGCCATATTTAATAAGAAGGTAGTGAGAAGCAGCTGGCCGAGGAAGGCGGACGATCGTGTGTGGTTGGTAGTATGTACCTTAAATACTAACTCGCAAAATTATACTTATTATTAGATATAAGCCGATTCAAGTACACTGCTAGACATTGGCATGATATCTTGGAAGAACTTCTAAACACCTCCATTTATTTTCAACTTTAATTGTACCATTTGACATTTTTATCTTTTAAATCATATTATATAACTCACATTTTTAAATTTAATTAGTTTTAATTTTAATTATAATTTTACATGAAATAATAGTATTTGGACTTCTCATGCCAAACTTGTAATATATTGTACCTATACATTAAATTATTTACCTATTAATTAAATTACTTATTACTTTTGTGAATCAGCTTATAATTGTTTATTCTATGTATACTTAGTATATACTTGATATCTTAGATTAAGTTGTACCTATGAATTAATGGTACATCCATAGCTAAGAAGTGAAATGATACATAATTTGTAAAAATTGTGAAAGTTGTGAAATACTTTTAATAGCTCTAAGCATTAACATAATTTATCAATATAATTAAATGTAAGAATGAATTTAATTTTCCTTAATAAATATATCTTGAGCATCCAGATACTCCCTGTTATAAGCTCGATGTCTTTGAATTTTTCAATCCACCTCTTGGACAACCGACTCTGCGCTTTTCGGATCAACACTGTAATGAGTTTTATGGACAACTCACAATTGATTATAAATTGTTTATAGTTTTTAGAAAAAGAGCCATATGAATATGAAAATTTACATTTATTTTCTTTATTGTCTAATTCGTGATAGCATAGTGATGAATTATTAGAAGTTAAATATTACGTGTCTCAAACGATGAAGGAAAACTTTACCTACCTGAGAATTTTTGTGCGAGCATGGTGGACTATTAGCCTAACACCTTTCACACTAAGAGAAGACTTCTGCTCCACAGTGAACCGATATGGGTCGTTAATAATGAGTGTCTAGTTTTATCTTAGTGTTAGATCAATAAAATACTCCGTATACTAAACTGCTTACCTTTTATAGGCTCTCTAGAAGTTTTGAGCAAGATAAAGGTTGCAAACTTTGCAACAAAGGTTTATTTCTATATAAAGCAACTTTGCTTCTAAACAAGAAGTTTCTTTACTAGCAAAGATAACGAAACTTTACTTTTATGTGAGAGACACGCACTTGACCAATTCTGTCTTGTCAAGTGTTCCAGGGAATCATTTTTTCAATACTTACAGTGAAAGATGTATGTTATATGATGTTTTTTTAATTTGGTAAAACAAGCAGATGTCGATATCTGATGAATGTTATTTGAGTAAGTGCAGGACAACCTTTTCCAATATTGGTTAAAATATTGAATATAATCTGAAAATTCAGATTCAGGCATTAAAAGTACCATTAGTGAAATACCGACTATAGCGCCCTTCTGTAACTATGTTTTTATAACTCGACATAACGAGTTTCGAATTCGTTTTAATCTTTTACTATCTAACACGATACAATAAATAGAGTTATAGACGAATTCGAAATACACTTTCGGGTTAAAAGCCTCGCAACAATAAAATTGAAATTTTTGAAAATCCCCCGAAGTTCATGAAATTATTAATTACACTCTCGATCAAGTCATCAATGTTTTTTTTCAGTGTGCTTTCGTTTGAGACCCCACTCGTGTATATTTGCAGACATTCGGTTATTTTTCCCACTTTCAAACCCCGGAACTTTTAAACGGCTCTACCGATTTTCATCAAACATGACTAACTAAGAACACTCGTAAGTCACCATCAATTTCATACAAAACCAACCAATTGAAATCGCTACACCCGTTCGGGAAATATGGTGCCACAAACAGATTGACAGACAGACAGACACATAAAACATCCCTCTTTTTGCGTCGGGGGTTAAAAAAGTGATATATTTAAAAAAAAAGAAAAGAATAGTTGCCATATCTTTTATAATATGACCAATATTCCCATTCCCCTCCAACTAGTCGGAAAAGACTGTGCCAGGAGTGGGTACGACAATAGACCAACGGGGCGGGGATCGAATCACCACCCCTCGATGAGTCCAATGGCTCTTACCGTTGAGCTATTGAGGCTTTTTAATATTAGTCAAAGTCATAGTCATAGTCACCGGTTTAGTAATAGTAATCACCACCATATTGTACCGGTAAATGAAAGCAGCAGTAATGTATAATTAGAGTCTGATAAGGGTCTGACAGTTGTATTTGTGACAGGACGGCGCGCAATTGGGAGGCACACCTGCGAACGTTCCTACCGTTTATTCTAAATAACAAACAATGGATCCTCTAAACGATTTATTGCACAACTTGTAAGGATTTATAATCAAATTTTCAGGATATATGAGCACCGTGTAAAAAGATTACCCAAAACGAGAATCAAATTTTTGTTTTGGGTAATATTTATATACAACAAAAAACTTTCTTTACGATGCGCCGAAGAAACAAATTCCATCTCCACTTTCTGCTTACGCACATGCAAAATGTGAAACTTACCGCTGCGGTGTTTTTCAACTACGTTAGCGAAGTTAGTAGGTAGTAGGTACAGTAGGTCTCATTAAGAAGATCCTAAGTTCAATTCCCAGTTTTGGGTCGGTTTAGGATTTTATACTCTAAATTGGCTCAAGTCTGGTCTTTGGGTAGATATCGGCCACGGCTAGTTATAAACCTACCGGCAAAGACGTAAGCAATTTAGCGTTCCGGTACGATGCCGCGTAGAAACTGTCAGAGGTATGGGTAGAATTTGAGTAGAATTAACTAATTATTGTACCTCTTTCAAATAAGCTCTCTTCTATCTTATTAATAAATTAAAATAATAAAAAAGAGGAAGATTGTGCAAAACTACGAGCAATGGAAAAAACCCATCGACTACAACTATACAATATGTCCAACTTTGGCACACTTGTCCACTTGTGCTAAAGTTAACCAAATTATCCAACATTGTGTTGTGTATACCGCTCTTAAATCATATTATGGTAAAAATCCTTATAATTTTCCGCTCGAATGTCGTTTTTATTATATAAGATAAAAATATCCCAAACATAATACACTCTTCATGCGAATAACGAAATCAAATTATATTATTACCCGCTCGTAGCTCGGAAAACATTTTCGTACGTTTTTTTATAAAATAATACGTGTACTTATTACCGGATATATGAGTAAAAATAAATATTTCTCTTCTCCAAACACGTAATATTAGGTGTGGGTGTATAAGCATTTTGTGTCTATAATGTTATTTATACTTTATTTTTACTTTCGTGTGTGACGAACCACCAAGCAATTAAGCATTCCAATACCTACGATGCCACGTAATAGATGTTAGATAAGCTCTATCTACATTTAACGCTGACTATGATGATAGGGACAAAAAAATAATTACAAGTTAGCCCTTGACTACAATCTCACTTGATGGTAAGTGATGATGCGATGGAATCGGGCTAACTTGTAAGGAGGAGGTGAAATCTACATCCCTTTCTCGACACACGACGTCGTACCGGAATGCTATATCGCTTGGCGATACGTCTTTGTCGGTAAGGTAGTAACTAGCTACAGCTAAAGCCTCCCACCAGCCAGACCTGGACCAATTAAGAAAACCTCAATCGGTCGAGCCAGGGATCGAATCCAGGACCTCCGTCTCGTAAGTCCACTGCGCATAACACTGCGCCATGGAGGCCATAAAAAAATACCAAGCGAGTTTTATTTCCGTGTATGTCTAAGTTATTATTGATAATATTGATAAGTACTGTTTTTTACTTGAGAGGAGGCATTTATTGTACAGATTGTAGAAATGCTGTTGTAATATTATATACGTGGCTCGAGCGTATAAAATACATTAAAGTAATTAATATGTATGTACTCTTAAAAGGTAATCCGATAGGGATCGTATTGTTAGGAATCGCCCCTGGTATTTATGTATCTGCATAGTTTTTTTTTATTATTCATATTATTGTTATTAATACAAAACTTCTAATAATATTCTATTAAATGCCTTAAGCTCGTTGGAAGATAGTACAAATTACACGCAATATATTCCGTTGTTAAATGGCGATATATCCTGATCCTAACTGACATCGCTCCGACCTCCGCGCCGACTTAACGATGTCTTTTCCTTTTAACGTCCTCGCCAACAACCAATACACACACAATAGTATTGTGTCTTTGAAGTGCAAACAATATTTTAAGTTTTCTTTTTAACTAGACTTTTATGATTTAATTTATTTAGATTTAGATTCATTATTGTCAACCCAAATTCGGCTCACTGCTAAGCTCGAGTCTCTTCTCAGAATGTAAGGGTTAGGCCAATGGTCCACCACGCTGGCCCCTTCATACAAGAGACTTAAGGAAATTCTCTGGTATGCAGGTTTCCTCACGATGTTTTTCCTTCACCGTTTGAGATACGTGATATTTAATTTCTTAAATGTACACAACTGAAATGTTGGAGGTGCATGCCCCGGACCGGATTCGAATCCACACCATCCGGAATCGGAGGCAGAGGTCATATCCACTGGGCTATCACGGCTATAATTTAGATAATACATAAAATAATCGCAAATCTGTCCAAAGGATGAAAATTTTTACTGATTGCAAGTTTGACGTAAAAGCAATATTATATAGGTAGGTATCGTTCAATCAATCTTAAATCATTTGATAGTATGAATTATTGAGTATTTGATATAGTCGGTCACAATAACATTGGATGAGTCATGGTACGAAATGTCGAAACATTATGAAGTCACAGCGGATTTAAGAGCTGGTTAACTCTTGCAAGTTCAATGGCAACTTTAGGACATTCGATTGTACTGAATTTGACAAACATGCCACAATCCAAAAAAGGAAGATTCTTTAATTTTTCCTGCATTTTTCCAATTTCGCTTATGGACTTTCCTTGAAATTCAAGGAATTTAAAACATTATGCTAAATTGGTTCCAATTGTTCTCGAATTTTGCGCTTCGCATGACATTCATTCTTAACGGTTCATTTATATTATTGTGTCTCATTCATAAGTATCATTTTTATTTTTAAACTTTAGTAAAGCGTTAGTCCTCAAAACTGTTAGTATAATTTCTAATTATTTCACTTATTACATTAACTCTGCAAGATTTACACGAAAAAATTTATCGATATCTAATAGATACCTGTACGAGTATTTAAGTGCACCTTGAATTTAGTAGCTCGTACGGAATTATTAGACGAACGTAATTATCTACATGACAGCGCCGAATTCCAACGTTATTAGGTAACACTCCGTTCCTCGCAGTAACTAGATATTAATAATAAACTCTATATAATTTTTATGTTTCAGTCATCAGCTGGCATATTCACTATTTTGGTCTTTGTTATCAACTTATTATAAAAATAAACTTAAATCGGTTTAAAGATATTTATTTCTCCAAAAAAGAACGTACTGTTCACTTAACTTAGAGTTAACATATCGTCATTTTTGCAGACAGCATGCATTATTGTAACAAAATTTTAATTACATTGTTTTTTCAATATTTTGTCCAAGTTTGTGAGGATTTTTTTTGAGAATTTAATCGATTTCTTGAATGCTTTTATGTTATTTAACTCCTTAATGGAAATAAATCAATTGACAAAATGTTATCTACCTACTGTATGTTATCAAATGACTGTAATAAATTGAGGCAAGTAGGCAGATATTGTTTTACATTTTGGCAAAAAATGATGAAATGTGAACACTTTAAAATATTTTTCTTGTGGTGAAAATTCAGGACCTTCCATAATTTTTTACTACCAACTTTGTAACTACAAAGAGTAGAAATAAGTTTTATATTAATTTATATACTTCATTAAGTGTACAAGTTTATTAAATGACGATACACTTCAGCTCTATACATTTTTTTATAAATCAGGTCAGCGTAAAAAAAGAAAAATAATTATTGTACTCAAAGCTTCTTCTACAAAACAAATACAACATTATTTATAAAAGTAATACCATAATACATAATTTAATTCGTCATGTTTTACAAAAATCAGATCTTTAAAATCTTAACTACAGCGGCTACATTGAATTTAGAATCCCCGTCTTTATTGAATTTCGAATAATAAATCAAATAGTCAATACGGTCCGACCTGGTTAGGCACTGATCCTTGAGTATTATCCCTCTGGATATCCTACAATCAGGGCAGTATATTTGTCCAATACAGAGATAAAACATCCAGATATTTATTGGCTGTCGTCGAGAACGTTAAAGGGGGAGACGTCATTAAGCCGATATGGAGGATATGGAGGTCAGGACGAGGTCAGCAAGGATCGGAATATATTGCTATTTTAGATTCAGATATAAGCTATTCCCGTCTTTACGAGTATATATGTATTAATACTCGTTCGGTTGTAGAATAATTTATAATAAATACATGAGTTATGTAAATTAATATATTTTGGTTAAGAGCGGTTTTATACTAGCGTTTTGCGCCTGTTGCGATCATGTAGGCTCAGAAATAAACGCTTGTCTAAAACTGCTCCTAATCTGTTGTTGTTGTTGCGTCTACACTTTTGGTGATTTGGTAGTTTAATAATATACAAAAAAAATATTGCCTATATTTTTATCGTATCTTCTATAGTACCTATATTAAATAATCATTTGCTTTTTAACCCACACATAACACTGTGAAAAAGGTATGATAGCCAAGTGGGTATGACCTTTACCTCTGATTTCGGAGGGTGTGAGTTCGAATCCGGTCCGGGGCATGCACCTCCAATTTTTCAGCTGTCTGCATTTTAATAAATTAAATATCACGAGGCTCAAACGGCGAAGGAAAAACATCGTGAGGAAATCCGCATACCTCAGAATTTTCTTAATTCTCTGCGTGTGTGAAGTCTGCCAATCCGCATTGGGCCAGCGTAAATTGGCCTAACCCCTCTCTCATTCTGAGAGGAGACTCGCGCTCAGCAGTGAGCCAAATATTGGTTGATAATGATAATGATGAATAACACTGTAAGCTTGTGGTAGTAGAAGTATGTACTATGTTCACATGGCAGTATTAAAACGTTAAGTATAGGTTGCATTACTATGACATCGCTCAGAATAATAGCAAAGTTAACGAACCATTCATTTAAGCTCACACAGTATATTACCGCCCGAGCTCAAAGCTTTCTATTTTCTATAGTAAACAACGAAGATATTTTTTACGGCAGAAAATAATCCTTTATCCAGATTAGTCTACACATTTTAAATAACCTACGAATAAGCGGATCATCTTATTGTTTATAGAGAGATATTCTCTTTTAAAAGAGAATAATATCAGTAATTTACCGCATCAGCCGATAGCCGATAGACGTCCACTGCTGGATAGGCCTCTTGCATGGACCTCCAAGCACAACGGTTTCGATCTGCCAGCATCCAGCGACTCCCTGCATCCCGCTTGATATCCTCGGTCCACCTAGTGGGGGGGTCGACCAACACTGCGCTTTCCGGTGCGGGGACGCCATTCCAGCACCTTGGGACCCCAACCTCCATCGGCTCTTCGAACTATGTGGCCTGCCCATTGCTACTTCAGCTTCAGTAGTCAGTAATTTACTCAAGTTATATAGAGAACATATTTGCGGTATTTTACCTCAAATAATGAGTGTGAAACCTATTATTACCCCCCGTAATTGTTTTTTTAGTTTTTCGTGTTCTTTTACAAAAGATTTCAGATTAGGTACATTAACTAATATGTACAAGTTTTTTACCTCTTTTCTTTAATAAATTGAAATTTCAAGACAAAGAAGTTTTCCGATTTACCGTTGATGAGGTATGTTGGAAAATAAATACCAACTCTCAAGAGTAATAAATGAAATGAGGTAAATCTTAGAGTAACATATCTAATGAACCATTCATCTAAGCCTGAGCTTGTACTGTACTAAATGCACTGCTATTCCATTCCATTCCGTTAATGTGGTACGCGATGGATTAGTGCATCCATTTACTGTTAATTCATACGTTAATCACCTGAAATACTACTATGTCTCATTAAATATAATTATATTATAACACAAACATTGACAAATTATTCCAGATTTTTTGGTCTTAAAGAGAAATACAGGGTTCAAAGAAGATTCTTAATTCATAATAAAAGCTATTTAAATGTTCAAAGTTACATTAAAAAATTATACGAGTATTTACTTGACATGTTCTTGGTTTTTAACCGACTTCAAAAAAAGGAGGAGGTTATCAATTCGTCGGAATCTTTTTTTTTATGTATCTTTACTGATTACTCGAAGACGCCTGAACCGATTTGAAAAATCCTTTTTTCGTTTGAAATGGTATGCTTTCCAGTTAGTCCCATAGTAGTCATGTCAGGATCTGATGATGGGATCCTGGAGAATCGAACAGAAGTCGTTATTCTAGTTAATTTAATAACCTTTTTTAATATGTAATTTTTAAATGTAACTTGTTAACTAAAACAATTATAACGTATGGTTTTACATCGATATTAGGTATATATTAAGTTAATTTAAAAACCTAGTTTGTTGTGGTCCCCGGAGAAAAAAGAACAAAATAATATATCTATTTCTTGGAAGGCGCTGCGTACTAGTCTAAAAACCTTTTTCTTGCTTAAGTGTACTATAATAACATTTTCTGGAATCCAAATAAATTCACGTAACACAATAAGTGTTCTTACAAGGACTGACAGCCTGCGATAGCTAGACATACCTTTTTTATTATTCTTTAAAAGTTAGCCCTTGACTATTATCTCACTTGATGGTAAGTGATAATGCAATTTTAGACGGAAGCGGGCTATTTTTTTAGGAGGAGGCTGAAAATCCATACCTCTTTCGATTTCTACACGACACCTACGTACGGTCGCTAAATCTCTTATTATCTTTGCCGGTAGGGTGGTAACCACGGCCGAAGCCTCCAGCAAGACCTGGACCAATTAAGAAAACCTCAATCGGCTCAGCCGAGGATCGAATCCAGGACCTCCACATACCACTGCGCCACGGTAGCCAGTTATGGAGTTTGGACAGTGATGGTTTCAAGGGTTCCCTCAACTATACGTTTTAACTAAAGCGTTTTTCCATATTTTCCTCAGAGTAATATGAAAAGTCATGTCTTTCTTAGATTGCATCATTACTCTGAAGAGATGTTGTCAAGGGTTAACTTGCAAAGTATAAAAAAAATATCTGTGGTGGGAGCATAGTTTGATAAGACTTTAGACTGCAAAATAATATAAATTTCGTTTTCGGAACCCTAAAAATTAAGTTTATCTAGCACTCGCAGGCTCTCAGTCCAACAGGGCAACAGGGAATTAGGGCGGAAATATACTTATAGAAACCTGATTCAAAATCACGTGAAGCGTGTTAAGTCAAATCAAATCGTAGTGTTTTGTCGCGTGACATCATGTCAGGTGTTAGCAAAACAAATTAGCGCTTGACCAAGTGACGATACCGTCTAAGATGGAAGTGAGATAACCTTGAAGGCGTAGGTAATTTACTAAGAATCTTACCTTTAATCGAACTCTACACGGCATCGTGATGTAACGCTTACTCCCTTAGGAGCCAGTAGAGCTTGACGGCCTCCGTGGCACAGTGGTATGCGCGGTGGATTTACTAAACGGAGGTCCTGTGTTCGATCCACGGTTGGGTCGATTGAGATTTACTTAATTGGTCCAGGTCTGGCTGATGGGAGGCTTCGGCCGTGGCTATTTACCCTACCGACAAAGCCTCCTAATAAGTTAGCCCGCTTCCATCTTAGACTGCATCATCACTTACCATCAGGTGAGATTGTAGTCAAGGGCTAACTTGTAAATAATAATAAAAAAGAGCTACATATCCTTAATGTATTATTTCTGGAAATGAACATGGTTCTGAACCGTGATAGCCCAGGACCTCTACCTCCGATTCCGGAGGGCGTAGGTAAGAATCCAGTCTGGGGCATGCACCTCCAACTTTTCAGTTATGTGCATTTTAAGAAATTAAATATCGCGTGTCTCAAACGGTGAAGGAAAAACATCGTGAGGAAACCTGCATACCTGACAATTTTCTTAATTCTCTGCGTGTGTGAAGTCTGCTAATCCGCATTGGACCAGCGCGGTCGACTATTAGGCTAACCCCTCTCTGACAGTACAGAAGCATTAAGAATGCATAATTATTGCAGAAAGTGTAAATGATATTAGTTGAACTGCCAAATAAAAGCAAACATGAGTCCTACTAAAAGTAATTAATTTAATTAAAGTGAAAGAGTTTGGTGCAAATGATAAATAAAATAAATTCATTAATATACTTACTATGATTTGAACAAAACATACATCGCTATCTAACTCCAAAGTACCTAAGCGAGACTTGTGTTATGGGTAGATAATGAAATAGCTGACGAATATACATATACATATAATTTATGTACACCCAAATACTGGAAAACACCCATGTTCACTGCACAAATAGGTTTTATTGGTGGCAATTGGCCTTGGATGCAAGCAGGGTCACATTTGCCTGCGATGCGCATTAAATTTTAGTATTCATTGTCGGAATAATAAGAATTTAAACGTGTTATCAAGTATCAGTATGAATAAAATAAATTTATTCCAACGTTTACTGTACTAATAGTCACTTCGCAAATATCTAGATTCTAGACGATACGAAAGGCATATAGAAGTACTCTTATGACTGCTCATTTATTATAATTTCGTTAAAAAGCGAAAAAAACTTTCACAAATAATATTTTCAATCAAAATAAAGCCCTGAGTTAAGTTCCTTTTCGTATGTACTTCTAAGAGCTATGAACTTTTTTAAGTAAAGAATAAAGGATTTTGCTCTTACTGGAATAACATAAAGCTATCCACACAATGGGTCACTTAAGTGACTTTCTTGTGAACCACATAAGTTCTTCTCATAATTAATTACGCATTTCATACTCCTACCCCGAACCAAGACTTCGTTAACGAAATCACATAGATAACTAGACTAGACTAGACTAACGAGATATTTAATTAACTAAAACCTAACTACAAGTAGGTAAGCGTGTTGCAAATAAGGTTCCATCTCCAAGTTAAAATCTATAGAAACTCTATTATTACATTATATTTTATAATCTTAATAGCTGACGCCGCGCAGTTTTACCCGCGTATATTATATATATATATATATATATATATATATATATATTATAGCCTAAGCCTTTCTCGATAAATGGGCTATCTAACAATGAAAGAATTATTTAAATCGGACCAGTGGTTCCTGACATTAGCGCGTTCAATCAAACAAACTCTTCAGCTTTATATATTAGTATAGATATAGATTTAGTGTTAACATCTATAAAATAATGGAAACAGTTTTAATAATGTTAACAAATAATTCCAAAACACGATTAATTTAATTTAGTTCGTTAGAACAGGATGTATAAAAGAAGAGTAAAATTATCGTGAAAATATCAAAGATTTAAAAATAGTTATTCTTTTTACAAATTTTTATTCTTTACAAGTTAGCCCATGACTACAGTCTCACCTGATGGTAAGTGATGATGCAATCTAAGATGGAAGCGGGCTAACTTGTTCAGAGGAGGATGAAAATCCACACCCTTTTCGGTTTCTACATGACATCGTACCATTTAGCGGTACGTCTTTGCCGGTAGGGTGGTAACTAGCCACGGCCAAAGCCTCCCACCAACCAGACCTGAGCTAATTAAGACAATCTCAATCGACCAGTCGGGGATCGAACCCAGAACTTCCGTCTAGTAAATCCACCGCGCATTCCACTGCATTACGGAGGCTGTCAAAAAAGTTTATAATATACTAGCCGACACCGCGCGGTTTCACCCGCATGGTTCCCGTTTCCGTAGGAATACGGGGATAATATTACAGCCTAAAGCCTTCCTCAGTAAATGGGCTATCTAACAATTAAAGAATTATTTAAATCGGACCAGTAGTTCCTGAGATTAGCGCGTTCAATTAAACAAACATACTCTGCAGCTTTATAATATTAGTATAGATTTTATAGATACACTCCCATTGTAGACTTATAACAAGTATGTATAAATTGTCATACCATCACGCAATTACAGCAAATTATAGTAAATGTATCGGTCATTATGTCCTACATATTTCAGTTGCGAGAATCCCTATATTTTTTTCCTTTAAAATGTATCTTTAAAACGCAATTATTTCACTCCGATATTCCGTGTTAATGGTTTTATAATTACGGTGGAAAATGATATTGAATTGGAATTCCGTACCGGTGTTGACAACGGTATTGATTATGGAATAAAGGCTTGCAACAGCCACACATACCGCATATTATGAATGCTGAAAATTTGTCAGCCCAGACTATGTAAGTACGGTAGCCAATTAAGGAGTTAGGACTGTAGTGACTTTGGGTCCAAAAAGTGATTAATAAGAATCATAATAGATGGAGATGATGTATAGGACCCTGTAGCAATATTCTACGTCTATTCTCTTTCTACAAACGCTAACACTTAACACACACGAAAGTTAAAAAATTATATATCAATGACATTTGCCAACGACAGGTCACGTGATCAAGTTATCGATCGGATCTGTCATTCCTATATTTTTTTTTAGTTTTCAAAGCATTTCCGTTTGTTAAAAGAAAATCGACGGTCCACATGGCTACACAGCAGTAGTGTGCACTACATAGATGCAAAAAAGCCTGCCCTGCCTGCCTACCCTGAGAACTCATTATGTACTAGATGGAATTTGTACATATAATGCTTACCCTACTTAAATGTCTTGTGCACGCCACTGGGCTACAGGCCCTGGACCCTTGAAACTAGGAACCAAACTCTATACTATTGTACTTATCTTTGATAGGATAATGGCTGACAAGATTTCATAAAATATTTCTATATGTATATTTATTAAGTAGATATTTAATTAATATTGAATTAATAGTTATTTAATTATATAAAAGTGAGGTATGTCTGGTTATCGCAAGCTCTTGTTCTGTTTTAACAAACCATAGTTATCATGATTTTTGAAATGAATAATATAAAACGTGATAAAAATAAAATGTTTCCAACAAATTTCCGATGATTTATTCAAGTATTGTCTGAAGTCAACAAACAGTGCTCCATAAACGTCGTCTGTACACTTATACAAAAATATATATACACGAGTCCTTACACTTTAAACGATAACTGGCATATACATTTATAATACACATATATTAAACGTTTAATTCTATTTTATATAGGGCATGTTGGGTATTGCATCGGGATGCCTTCGATGGTGGTTCCCATGGTGCCTAAGATGAATTACAGCTTCCCTCATTTTCTGTTCCCTCAACGCCCGTATATACTCCTCGTCTATGGAATGTTTATTTTTCTCCCGTAGCACCGGCTTCGAGCCCCTCTCACTGTCTTTGAACAAAACACACCAAAGAGACTTGTCTTTGTTATCCCACAACAACGATTTGGTATACTCTTTCAATCGCCTACTGTTCTCCTCCACGCGGCGCATAGCTATCTCGATTTTAATCAAGTCCTTGTAATGATCCGATACGGTCGGCGTAGTTGCGTTATTGCTTTCCTGTCGCACGCTTATATTAATTCTCGACAAGTAATAGTTCTCATATTGGCTGGCCGAGCCTTTAGTTCGGAATAACCACACAACACTGGCTATGAAGGAGCACGACACAACGAAAGTTAGTATTAGTAAAGTTAATCTCGACACTGTGCTCAGTGATGCACAACTCATGTCACTTTTTGTTTACGTTTGCCGTATATTGTAGGATCGCACATAACGCGTAGCGGCTCTACGAATGCCTACGGCGTCCGCCCGCTACGTGCACCCGCTACGTACTGGCTCGCTCCGTATGGAGCGACGTTCGGCGCAGTCACTGTTTGTACTCTTTGTAATTTGCAGTCGCGAGCCGTATCCGAAATGCAGACGGTCTCGAATCCTTTGTGCGAGGTTTCTTAACGCTTCAAAAATCGTTGTACTTATAATGAAAGCGGAGATAATAACAGTATAGAATGAATACGATTATGTTATACTTGTAACTCAAACTCAAACTTAATTTATTTCAATTAGGCTACGTTACTATATTATACATTACATCAAGTTATGTATGTCATGATTTATTAGTAATAACTAAAATCGAAAACTTAAAATTAAAGTTGCGAGGGTCAGAGAGAGTCTTTAGTCAGAGAAGAGCCCACAACAAACTCAGCCAACGTTTATTTTTAGTTCATCACCATTTTACTAAATTATCTAGAGCTAAGTACACAATCATATAGTGCAGTTCAACACCAAGCTTATTTATCATTTATCGAATCATTAACACTAACAAGCTTGCGTTTAATAAAAACTTTGAACTTATTGAAAGACATGCCAGTGGCTTAAAAAAAAACGAACTAGCCAGACAACATAATATTATTTAGGCTAACAAGTTAGCCCGCTTCCATATTAGATTACATCATCACATATCATCAGGTGAGATTGTAGTCAAGCTGACTTGTAAAGAATAAAAAAAAAAGTTAAAGAGTAACAAACATCCAAACAAACTTTCGCGTTTATAATTTTAGTAGGATAGGATAACTGCCTCGTCGGTCCACTGGTTAGCCTATTTGGCATCCAATCACGAGGTCCTGGGTTCAAGTCCTGAGTTGGGCTATGAAACACATTGCTTTCTTTATAGAAATTTTCAGTGTGAATTTTCCGTTTCAAGTCCGGAGTTGTAAAGTTGGTGGTATTACATCCCCATTCATCTTAAAGCACATGTAAATTCATTATCATCATCATCATATCTGCCGATGGACGTCCACACGTATAGGCTTTTTGTAGGGACTTCCAAACATCACGATACTGAGCCACCTGCATCCAGCGAATCCCTGCGACTCGCTTGATGTCGTCAGTCCACCTGAAGGGAGGTCGACCAATACTGCGCTTACTAGTGCGAGGTCGCCATTCCAGCACCTTGGGACCCCAACGTCCATCGGCTCTTACATTTCATCTTTGTAGATGCATGCGCTTAGCTGCAATCAAGCCTGATGGTAAGCGATGATGCAGCCTATGCTGGAACGCGCTTGCTTAGAAGATTCCCATATTATAGATGGTGGGAACTTTTGAAGCTGGAAGAGCATTCCATAACTTTGTAGTACGTAGAAGGAAAGTGTATTTTAAAAAAATAGCTTTTTTTTCTTTTTTTTTATTATTATTCTCAAGTTAGCCCTTGACTACAATCTCACCTGATGGTAAGTGATGATGCAATCTCAGATGAAATCGGGCTAACTTAGGAGTAGGATGACATCCATCCTGTCGGTTTTTACACGACATCGTACCGGAACACTAAATCGCTTGGCGGTACGCCTTTGCCGGTAGGGTGGTAACTAGCCACGGCCGAAGCCTCCCACCAGCCAGACCTAGGGCAAACCTCAATAGCTGGAATAGAATACACGATAATGATCTCGCCGCTATTGTAATTATACGGCTAACGCTTTTTGTCAAAAGAATAAGCCCCATTGAAGGTATAATCAGATATGTCATGGCTTGTCCGACAATATAACAAGAGGTGCGGGACAATTTGCCACCAAATGATTTATTTGTTCCTGGTGATAAGTATTTTTATTTTATAATATTTATGCACAATTTAAAATGAAATTGTCACATCATATTAGATAGATACGTTTGAAAGGTTTTGAACCCAAATGAATAATCAATTCACATTTTGTTAATGGAAACAAAACGTTTATTATTTTTCTAAAAATCCAAATAAAAACCAAATCCCTGAAGTAGATATTGCTATCATATGCTAGTTGCTAAATAATAGACATAATTATTAATCTAATCTAATACTAATAATAAATAAAGCTGAAGAGTTTGTTTGTTTGTTTGATTGAACGCGCTAATCTCAGGAACTACTGGTCCGATTTAAAAAATTCTTTCAGTGTTAGATAGTCCATTTATCGAGGAAGGCTATAGGCTGTATAATATAAGCCCCGTGTTTCCACGAGAACGAGAACCACGTGGGTGAAACCGCGCGGCATCAGCTAGTGTGAAATGAAACTATTGGCATGTTTTTTTTTCATAATTCTTTACAAGTTTGCCCTTGACTACAACCTCACCTGATGGTAAGTGATGATGCAATCTAAGATGGAAGCAAACTAACTTGTTAAGAGGAGGATGCAAATCCACACCCCTTTCGGTTCTTACACGACATCATACAGCCTATTTTAATGGCCCAATAGAGGACTGAGTCTCCTTTCTTAAAGGAGAGGGAATATTCAGTTTTTTTTGTTTTTAAAGAATATTTGCCATATATTTTAAATATGACCAATATTCCCATACCCCTCATTACAGTCGGGAAAGACTGTATTAGATGTCTATACGACAATAGGACTAACAAGGCAGGGATCGAACCACCACCCCTCGGTGATGAGCCTGACTGAACTTACCGTTGAGCTATTGAGGCTCTTAAAAGATAATCTTTATACTATAAAGATCTTTAGTATAATGGTATATTCTGTATACACCATCAACAAAATTACCGAGCAAATATTCCTTTTGAATTAGCTGGAGGCGGCGGATTTTTCACGAATTGTACTTATTCCAGTCGTCAATCTACATAATTTACTCTGTTTTCTTTTTGACAAAGCGGAAAAAGGCCCGTCAGAGATAAAAATAAGCCAATCATAAAATAAATTAGACATAAATAATGGAAGAGCACAAAAATGCTCCTTTTATGTAATTCGGTCATAATATTTTTAAAGGTTTTCTGCCTTTACATGCTTTTACGTGAATATATTTCACCAATTTTATGTAAAGTAATTTACAGGAAAAATTTAAGAATCCAAAAATAAATAATCAACACAAATAAAAAGAATAGCTGAAAAACAATCAATATCTTTATATGATTGCTTATAAAAACAATTACTTTCTGGTCGTAAGTTTTACTAAACGCTCTACGTGTTGTTCTCCCTACCTATCCAAATTTGGTAAGATCCTATTAAAGCAGCTTTGGTTCGTTCTAATATAGAACTAGCTGCACTTCTAGAGAGGCCAAGGTCTTTAAGCAAGTTATAGAGAGATTAAAATACGTATATATGTCCGAGAAACGGGTTGACATCAGTTGATCGTTAAAAATCAAAACACCATTATTGAATGAAAGTCTGTCAGGTCTAACAATTCCAATATTCTTTTCTAAGAATGTTACCAATAAAACCTCCAGTGACAGAAAATGACTTTGACTTGTGACCGTTTTAACTAGGTTTAAAGGCGCATTTTAAAACCAGTTAACACTCTCCTTTTTCTACACAACTCATTCTCCTCGCCAATCCCTAAAACAATCCATGAAGGATCATTATCCAACAGTGGCATAGCTTGTAACAGGGTAACAGGGTAAAGATTTCTCAGAAAAGAAACAAAAATGCAAGTTGCAAATAAAAGAAACGGCCCATGACTAAAATTCGAGGTTTTAATTGTGGCTCCAGATTCAAATTCTACAACAAGAATGTCGTAATTCCCGCATATATTGGCCGCATAGCAAGTATTTATGAAATCGACGTAGGCATGTTTAATACGATAGGCATACCAGGCTTCTCGTCTCTTTACGACAACGATACGATTTTTCAGCTGGTTATTTTCGTTATACTCGTACCTACTTTACGATGATCAGTTTTAATGATACTGATGCCGCTACAATAAACTTTCATCAGCATCATCATCTTCATCATCATCATATCAGCCGATGGACGTCCACTGCAGGACATAGATCTTTTGTAGCGACTTCCAAAAGACTGAAGACAAAAGTTTTCAAACAGTGTGAGTTGCCAGTGATGACTTACGGATCCCAGATCTGATCGCTAACTGGCGATCTCATAAAAAACTCTTCTTTTTTCTCTGCGTGATCGAATCGGACATGAGGAGATCTGCAGAAGAACCAAACTCGCCGACATAGCTCGACTAGTCGCGATGCTGAAGTGACCATAGGAGGGGCACATAGTTCGAAGAGCCAATGAACGTTGGGGTCCCAAGGTGCTGGAATAGAAAGCGCATTGTTGGTCGACCCCCCCACTAGAAAGTGCCGTGTTGGTCGACCCCCCACCAGGTGGACTGACGACATCAAACGAGTCGCAGAGATTCGCTGGATGCAGGTGATAAACTTTATTATCTAGTATCTGTATCTGTACCGAGCTAGATCTGGTTGAAATTCAGAACGGGATATAAAAATAGGCTAGGTTTCAAATTTCGCAATTTTTGCGTATGAAATCCAGCACAGCTAGTCAATAATTACGAGCATAGATGTTCAAATATATTTTCCCTTTTTTCTGTCAAAGGGAAAATTGTAAGTAAAATCAAATGGATTGGGTCCAGCAATTTTAATCTAAATAAATAAACCAAATTAAATTTAACAAAAGAGTAAAGAGGGCCATGTTTAACAGTGGACGTCTATCGGCTGATAATGATGATGAGGTTGAAGTTAACTAAATAGAATAATTAAAATAAAGTCGAGTCGTATAGTATAAATCTTAACGTGAAGCCTTTATAATCCGAATCCATATTTAGCTTGCAAATTCTATTCGGAATGTGTAGAGGCTGTGATAACCAAAACTGTCGGTGCCTCATATAGCTTCTACAAACAAGCTGCAACTGACGTGGCAAATATCTGCTGCCTCCATCATCTTTAAGGCTCATTTTCAATAGTTCTCAATCGTTAGCCAGCATTCGGGGGAATGATTGTACTACATCGATACTACAGCATGTATTTCTCGCAGAAGAAACCAACATTCATTATTAAGTGTCCTCCTAGAATGAGACTGGTTAGGCCTTAGTCCACCACGCTGCTCCAATGCAGATGGTAGCGTTAAGTTCATTACCGTTAATGATAATGACCAACGGCGGTTAAGGTACTCTCTAAAGCACGGGGATATAACTTAAAGTAAAATTCTGAACAACGTTCAAATGCCACGCCAGATTCTCGATAGAAGTGATAACTAAGCCTATGCGTATGCTTGAGGGAAGAGAAAGCCAGACAGAGTGGCGCCGTAACGCGTTACGTTACGAAGCGGTTTTGCGTCCCATACTTATCACTTAAATAAAATATCCCATGCCTGTTCTGAACTAGATTTTGTAACTTAATATATAAAATATTTTAGTAACAAAAATTCCTTAGACGTCAGGTGAAGTAGGCAGTACTGCGTGACCCGTCAAAACTGCGGGGAAAATATGGCCCTACAGCCTCAAGGCTACGAATATAAGCGTAGCGACACATTTGAGGAACTTTATGCGCGGAACGTAAAGGTGAACACGCTCGTAATGTTTTCCCAATTGCCACTGACACACCAGCCGTTACCTTCCTTACCTAGTACCCAACTGGCTTATTCGCTTTTATGATCTTTATTGTCATCCTATGAACGTTAAATCAATTACAAAATATCATTTACCTATTGTGTGATATACACCAGTAAACTACCAATATCTAAGGTTTCATATTTTTGAAAATAATCTATGTCGGATAGCTCAGATAGCGTATAATAATGTTTGTGTATAAATAGAATAAATTTGTATTCTTCTTACACTGCATCGTCACATAACATCAGGTGAGGTGTGTGAAGGTCTATGTTTGGTGTAACAAGCAGTACCTACCTATATCTTAAACTACATGTATTATTTATCTGTCTGTCTGTCTAAAGAGAAAGCGTGTACAACATATATGCCATAATGTACCAAATGTCCAAAAAAAGGGCACTTAAAATGAAGCTGTTTGCTATCCTATTATGTAAGTTGGAGCAGACCCGCGAGTATTGTTCGCACGTTGGCATTGCTTAGCGGGGTATTGGAGTGGGATCCAGGTTTAGATTTGTTTATCTCCTCGCTTGCTGAATTTGGCAGAACTTTTAGCAGATATATTCAAGTAATGCAGGACTAATAAGATCGCTTACAAGAATTATATTAACGCATTAGGTTTAACCCTGTAATGTTTATAAGTGAGAAATAAATAAATAATACAGAGATAATATACATACTCCTATGGTATTGGTCGAAAAACTAAAGAGTTCCGGCGGGATAGTAAAAATCTAAAACTCACGCATCAGCTTAATAAAAATATTTCACGCAGCATAACCCGGTCTAAAAACATGTTTAAATTCATCGCAAGACTCGACCTTGTGATTTCGCAGTTATCCTGCTTTACGATCGTAAATTTTTGCTCACACAGTCATCTCCATAATTTCCATCTAGGGCGGAAAAATGCCATCTTATACAAAATACATGATATGACGTAGGTACCAAAGGCCTATGCTCAACAATTCTACCTTTTTATGTTTTTTCCTTATTTAACGACTACTTAGGCCTTAACTGCAATTTCATATAGTCTAATGCGAGCTACAGATTTGCTCAGATCAGTTTTTACCGTGCAGTTTTAACCATGCAGTTTTAAATGTACAGTCAAACTGTTCAGTTAATTCGTGCGTCCGTCAGTTTTAACTGCACAGTTTTTTCAAATGACTTATTGAAATTTCGATTACATTTAACTGTACAGTTAAATCTGAAGGTCTGTAGCACGAGTAAGATGGTAGCGGGCTTACTCGGATAAGTTTACAATAGTTTACAATAGTCATCATTCATCATTATCAACCCATATTCGGCTCACTGCTAAGCTCGACTCTCCTCTTAGAATGATAGCGGTTAGGGCAATAGTCCACCACGCTGGCCCAATGCGGATTGGCAGACTTCACACACGCAGAGAATTAAGAAAATGGCTTATAATTAACTGTTTCTATAAAATAGATGAGTTTTTACAATTTAAAACCTGACTATATTTATCCAAGACCTCAACAGCACGACAACCTACAAATATTGAAACTATCAATTTATAAATAACTAAAAATTTATTCATATTTTATTTTTAAATTTGGACATTATTTTATTTTAAAACTTGGACATTGCTCATTTATCACATTATTTTGACAATTGTAATTGAGTGGATATGTTTATTTAATTTTATTAGCGTTAATTAATCTACTATTATGACATTACTATACCTGACATTTATATTATTTAAAATCTTGAACATTCTAATTTAATTCTATAAATGTTCCACTCAAGTTTCTACTTCATTTTTATCTTATTTTAATTTTGTCTAATGAAATGTATTATATTTTATCTCTTATTATTGCATGTAACATTATTATTTTTAGCAATGCCCTGACAGGGCCCCATGTATCATGCATGCTAAGCTTATGTATTAGTTTGTAAGTGCATGGATGCTAAGTAAATAAATATCTAAAAAAAAAAAAAATTCTCTGGTGTGCAGGTTTTGTCACGATGTTTTTCCTTCACCGTTTGAAACACGTGATATTTAATTTGTTAAAATGCACAAAACTGAAAAGTATTATTTTATATATACTTCTTTCCTTAAATATCTCTTTAAGTTAACTTTTAAAGCAATTTGTAAATGACTTTGAATGTATATTCACACCTAACACTTTGTGTTTACTGTCAAGGATGAAAATAATGGTCCAGTCATCTAACTCAAAGAGACTTCCGCGCGAGATATTTTAAAGGCAAGAAAAAAGGTAGTGCAAGCATGACTCACTATCATTATTTTTTAAATGTTTTAAGTTTTATTCACAATCGTAAACGTAAAAATACGTTATATATTTTTTTATGTTGCAAAAAAAATTAAATTTTATCAATAGGTTCAAACAGCGATGAGTTTTTTGCTCATAAAAAAATGACAAATGAACTAAAACTGAAGCGCGAGCAAAACCCGACAATGAAAATTGAATTTATTGCTCATGAATATGCAAAACCGGATATTGTTCCCATCCCATCCGCTTGTTCGATTAAGGCCTTATTGTTTCCAGGACCCGATTATTATATAGAAAATGACAGATTTTGGTTTGATTGGGCTTATTGTTACTAAAATACGCGAATTGAAAGACACAATATCAAAGTCCAAGTCAAAGTCAAAGTTATTTATTTCAATTAGGCTTAAGTTACAAGCGTCAAGTTTAATATCTATACTAATATTATAAAGCTGAAGAGTTTGTTTGTTTGTTTGCTTCAACGCGCTAATCTCAGAAACTACTGGTTTGAAAAACTTCTTTCAGTATTAGATATCCACTTATCGAGCAAAGCTAGGCTATATAATATCCCCGTATTCCTACTAGGGCGGGAACCACGTGCGTGGGTAACACCGCGCGGCGTCAGCTAGTTATAAGATAATAGTAATTAGTTGAAAACTTAAAATTAACGTTACGAGGGTTCCAAACACGCCTTGGTCTTGAGAAGAGCATATCATAAATAACTCTTACACCAAATACGCTGAGCTTACTTTGATTTTTATGTAAATGTACTCATTAGATGATGTTTTTACAACATTAATACATTTGTTACTTTATATTACCTAATTAGCGGACGCCCGCGACTTTGTCCATGTGAAATTCAGTTATTCACAAATCTCGTGAGAGCTATGATTTTTTTGGGATAAAAATTATATGCTGCTCTAGATACTCCTCTATCTTTCTCTGAAAGTCCTGTTAAAATCGGATCAGCCGTTCTTAAGATCAGCCTGGACAAACAAAAAGTCTGCCCGGAACTAATAAAATAAACTTGTTAAAAAAGCTTGTTTGCAGTTCGTTATCTTGTAAGCAACTATAAGCAATCCAAAATAGAAGGAAGGCCCAATTTAGTTTTTAAAAGATGAATGACTAAAAAACATTGCAAGTAATCAACAATTTATAACAAAAGTCAATTTGTACAAAAAATCACGGAATGATATTAGTCTATCCAGATGGTACAAATGGCTGAAATTTTATAGAACATTCGAATCGAAATTATGTGAAAGGTTCTGGAAACAATCCAAACGGCAAACGTGCTTAAGATTTGACCTAAAAATGAGCGTATGGAGCTAAAAGCACTAATATAAAGTTTTTTAGTCTTTGCGGCTGTAATGTACTCAGTAAAAAAGTACATAAGGCTTAAAACCAACGGTTAAAATAATGCTCTCATTTTACTTCAGTAATGCGGTTTAGCTTTTCAGTTAGTTCAAAGTAGGTATATAAACAACATTAAAGACTTTAATTATTTCAAAGTAATAATATTAAAATGAGCTAAATTCAGAATTGTTAGTAAAAATCCAATATATTGTGGCTGTTACAAAACATAACCTTTTAAAATAATCATGATGATTGAGATTGCTCGTATTTGAGACTAGCCCACGTCCTGCGGTTATTTTAGTTATAGTTCCTGCATAGTTCCCGTTCCTGTGAGAATACGAGCATAAAATATAGACACTATTATAAGCAATAGAGCATAATTTTAGCAAACTCATTACAAAAATAAGAAAACCAATGTTGAACAAAGGTTATGATTCACAACACTTGTGAGGACAACTGAATTAACAAATCAAACTGTAACCACAATAAGTCCCTAGAATGGCAGAGAATGACCTTGAGTGGAGTCACGCACTTGTGAACGTTGTGTGTAAGGCTCAAAGGTCTTTGATAGCTAACCAAGACTCCCCTTATCCACTCAAGTCACTCTCCCCGCCTATCCCAAGTAATCCATAAAGAATTACACGGCGGCTCGAACGCCACGAGCACACTAAAGACGACTGGTGGACGACGAGCGCCTTATATCGCAAGTCGTTCCCGCCAACTGATGGCTATCCCTCTCTAAATCCCTACTCTTTACGAAAAAAGTAGCGCCATCTAGCGTCGGCACGAGCCAACACGAGATCGAGCGACGTCATATCCGTCCCAGACCACTATTTCCAACAATGAATTAATAATGACACAAACAACGTAGTTTTCTAGTAGAAGATTTCAAAATCAGTAGATCCAGAGATTACCCTCTTTATAATATTAGTAATCTATACTAATATTATATAGAGGTAAACTTTGGGTTTGAAACTAGTCGGGCATACTTCGACGTTGCGTCATTTGAGTTTTAGCCGAGTTTTAGATAGTTAATTATGAATGTGTTATTCACGAATGTTTAAGATCGAAATATTTTTTAAAATTTGAGGAATTATCCTTTTATAGTTACTGTCATTAGAGCTAGAGCAGAACTTATCATAATTTAAAAGTCTAGGCCGTTTAGGCCACCCGCTTGTACGCTTAGGGAATGAGACTTAAAGGCCCTACCGACAAAGACGTACCGCCAAGCGATTTAGCGTTTCGGTACGATGTCGTGTAGAAACCGAAAGTCCGCTTCCATCTCAGATTGCATCATCATTTACCATCAGGTGAAATTGTAATCGAGTGCTAACTTGCAAAAAATAAAATAAAAATTAACACTTGTGTGGGAACGAGATGGTTTGAAATCACCGCTCAGTAGTCGCGTTTCTCGAGCAATTTGATTTTTTTCCGGCTAAGCAACACGAAGAAAACACAATTAAATCTCTTTCCTTGATTATGGAAGCCGAAATTTGTTATTCATTTCCGATTTACTCGAACAAAAAATACAATTTGCAAATCGTGGGGTGAAATTGAAAAAGTTTTCAGTATTTATTTTGAACGATCCACGATGCCACGGCCGACCGACATTAAATTATTTTTAGCGAGGGCAAAACTGTTGGCGCATCGCTTCAAAACAAGATATAGTATTAAAGGGAGCCTTTTTCCAAGTCTTTTAGCATCTTGTATAATGAATGAGGACAGGCTTGAAAGAAAATTAAATAGCTAGCAGAATTTATTGCTCCAGCGTATAATAATGTAACTTACAAGGAAATTACTGTTAACTTCCCTAGCTTAGCAGTAAATTTTCTCTATGTAAAGGGATACTTTTCTTTTTCTTTTCATTTCTGAGGACATTTTATTTTATATTTTCTTCTTTCAACTCAGCGCCTTCCGACATTGTGTTAGAAAACGCTTGTTTATTCTACAGAGTTTAATCACAACAGTATTAATTAATACATAGAAATATAAATAACATTGAAGTCTGTCAGAGACATCTATATAACTGTGTTTTATAAGTGTTTACTATAGTTACCTACTGTTAGTAACTATAATAAGTGGATAGGTATAAAATAGTAGGTTATGAAACGGTTGCAAAATGACGGTCATTAAAGCACGAGTTGCATTTTATAAAACGAATGAAGTGAGTTTTATAAAATTAAATAGATAAAGCACAAAAGACCAAGAACCCAGAGCTCTAACTGTGCTGTAATAGTAAAAAGTTATATTATAACAAAATTTCCATACAAAGAGCAGTGTTTTAATTTTTTTTTTTTATTACAGTATGCATGTAAATAATCTATGCCATTATATTTTTTAATTTCATAATTGGAATATTATGACACGAGATTAGATAAAAAATATTAATAAATTCTTGTTCGTCTGTCCATTCTGGGCAGGCTAGGCTAGAGACAAGACTTATTTTTTCAGGCTAGTCTCTGGAATTACTGAATCTGTTTTGTTGGAGCTTTCACTGGAGGATAGAAAAGGTTATTAAGCAATTTTATCCCGAAAAAATCCATTTCCAACATCGTCATCATCATTATCAGCAGATATCCACTGCCGGACTTTTCCAAGTAAATCCGCTTCCATCTTAGACATTGTCAATTAACATCAGGTGTGAACGCAGACTTGTCAAATATATATATATAAATCATATAAAAAGAAAATTCAATACCATTTATGTGCTTGTACGTAGCAGCAATATTAAAAGCGGGTTCAACTGCATAATAAGTTGTTCTTGAAGCTTATCTGACTGCCCGCCTCTGAGCTTTCTTTGAGCGTCCGCCCGCTCTCCGCTCGCGCAGTTTTTGCTTCTTCTGAATTCAGTGACCGAGAAACCGCTTGGCCACCAGTATACTGCACTCCATTCTACATTCGTGTTCGTTGGCATTTAGAGACATTTATAAAATACGTAATAAACTTTATCTATTTTTTAACTCTCATTTTTGTTGTTTTTTAACAATGCTAATATAAAAATATAATACAAAACACTATTAAAAAATTATAAAAAAAAACCTTCCTGGTGCGGGACATTTGAGTGCCCAAGCAACCGGTGGTCAGGGCTCCAGAGTGAGGAACCTCCTCACAATACGCGCCGTCTCAAGAATCGCTGCCTTCTGTATCCGACTCTTGATCCAACAGTTAAGTGAAAACTTCTTAAGATATTGGTCGAAGCTTTTCGGTGTAAGACCATTGACTGAAACAACCATCGGAACAATCTATTATTAAAAGATGTAAATTTTGTTGTTTTGGAAGGGGTAATCTCTGAATCTATTGAACCGATTTTGAAAATTCTTTAATTACTAGAAAACCACATTATTTGTGAGTGTCGTAGCCTTTATTTTATCGCTGTACTCACGGGAACGGGAACTATGCGGGTGAAATCATTGAAACTGCCGGGTATTGGATAATAATTAGTATTTGATTGGTTGTTGGTGCTTAACTTTCAAAAGTAAGATCAGGACTTTTTAAAGGTTCAATTTTAACAATTTAGTATTATGTATTTTTAGGTTCAGGTTTAGAGTTAAAGACCAAGTTGGTTCTGTAAATTAAAAATAAGTAACTTAAACAGCCATTTTAATAACATAACAAACTCTAAGTTCCTATACTACAAGTTTATTTTCCGAAACTGGTTCAAGGTGAACTCGGCGCCTCCTTTTTCGTTGTAAAACGAAACATATACCTGTGCCTGAAAGGTCGACAAAGTATTAGAATATTTCGAATAAACCTCCATGCTATTAGCTGATTGAAAACTGGTAATTCGCTAGGTAAATCTGCTAAGCTAGGTATTCCTTACAAGCCTTTAAGCTCAATTTACTACATCGGAATTTCTTGAAATTAAATATCTGTTAGTGTTATGGCCCAAGGAATAAGCATAAACATATCTGGAAATATTGAAAATACGAATATTTTTAATGCCTGTCTCAGCGCCCCACTACAAGGCAAGGGGGAAGAATTTTTTATGTCAACCAGTGGATATGACCTCTGCCTCCGATTCCGGAGGGTGTGGGTTCGAATCCGCTCTGGGGCATGCGCCTGCGACTTTTCAGTTGTGCGTATTTTAAGAAACTAATATCACGTGTCTCAAACGATGAAGGAAACCTGCATTCAAGAGAATTTTCGTAATTTTCTGCGGGTGTGAAGTCTGCCAATTCTCATTGGGCCAGCGTGGTGGACTATTGACCTTACCTCTATCATTCTGAGAAATTAGTCGAGCTCAGCAGTAAGCCGAATATAGGTTGATAACGATGTCAGCCACTGACGAGCAAGTAAGCTCACATGCCTGCAGCGCTAACAGCTTGACAGTCGATGAACCGATCGGCATGATGTCTTTTACATTGCGACCAACACACAGTCAGTTTTATAGGCTGTAAACCACGCTCATTCATGATTGGGATAGATCACGCTTCTCTTTTTCATCATTTTCATCATTCATTTCATAATAACCTATGGCACTCACAACGTATAATAACGTGGCCTTAAAGAATTTTCAAAACCGGTTCAGTAGATCCAAAGAAAAAAAAAACTTTTGAAAACTCAATTTTATAGTCAACTAGCGGACCCGGTCAAGCTTCGCTTTGAGTTATGTGAGCTTCATCTCTACCCATACGCCTAGCCCTACCCTACTCCTACCCTATCCCTACCTTAGCCCTACACTACCTCTACACTACCCCTATCCTACCCCAACCTCTACCCTACTCCTACGCTATCTTAACTTTATGGTATGGTATTAAAGTTCAAATTGTAAGTATTTTTACGAATCGTAACAACTTGGAAAGAACCATCCTGATACTTCAAGGAGTCTAAAAAAAATAATTAGTGAAATCGATTCAGCCGTTCTCAAGATTTGCGCTTAAGAAGATTCGAGATTCATTTTTATATTATAGATTCATCGTCAATAGAAGTAAACAGTCCGCTCTCTCTCCTCGCATTGAGCACGAAGCAATCTTTGAAAGTACACCGTTCGACGAAAGCCACGATACCTAATCGGTATTTATATCAGCTTCAATTTCGAACAAAATGTTATTTACAATTCTACAAAACACACCTCGGGTTTCTATTTCTGTGAGAGTATTTATTTTTATTACTTTATACAACGGATGCACTTTCAACATTTTGTTTACAAGTCAAGTGTTTACAAATATTATTATAATAATAGAATATCGACCAAAAGTTTGTCTATCGTTATTTTTTAACTTTGATCAGCACGGCTATTCTATAACGATGATTTGTATAACTCGCAAGTGCGAATTCGAACGCACCGCTATATTTCTCATTCTATAGTATCTTGTTTGACAGAGAGAGATATAGGTGATTTCTAAACCCGCACTAGCATGTGGTACACATATCGTTACATAATAGTTAGATGTTGATTTGTGTAAATCAAATCAAAAGTATTGACTTGGTCGAGGCATCAAATACGACAATAGTGCTAACTGCTACGAGTAAGTCATTTTGGTAGTGACAAAATAATTTTAAAACAATAAACTGTCAAGTTCCTCGATCACGGGTGGTATATGTAAGAGGATATTTGATGCCTTGAGCTCATTTATTTGTTAGGCAGCGTAGACACTGTCACGCTGCCCGTCGTGTTACCAATACTAACAAAAATTAAACGAGAAGAGGTTTGAGAAGAAATCTTCATCATCATTAACAGACGATGGACGTCCACTGCTGGATATAGGCCTTTTGCGTGAACTTCCAAACAAAACGGTCTCGAACCGCGAGCATCCAGCGATTCCCTGGCACGCTGAGCTATGTAAGTGACTTTGATTCTTCTGCGGATCTCCTCAAATCTGATTCGATCACGCAGTATACGATTATCTCCAAGCATAGCTCGCTCCATTGCCCGCTGACTGACTTTGATCCTTTTTATTAGGGCCACAGTCAGCGACCAGGTCTCGGATCCGTAATTCATCACTGGCAACACGCACTGTTCGAAGACTTTCGTCTTCAGGCACTGAGGAATTTTGGACAAAATTATATCCCGTAGTTTCCCTTAGTAGAGTGAGAATAAATGGCTTTTTTATTTAACGGGACGGAGATGAAAAGTAGCCTAATTGTTAATTCAGAGTGAAATCTATTTCCATTCCAAATTTCAGCTAAATCGCTTCTGTAGCCGCAGCGTAAATGAGAAACAAACGTACACACACAAACTTTCGCCTTTATAATATTAGTGTGATATACGATACTGTCGATATAATATCCACGCGGCGCTTTTTGACGACGCAGTGGTATGCGCGGTGAATTTAGAAGACGGAGGTCCTGGGTTCGATCCCCGGCTGGGCCGATTGAGATTTTCTTAATTTGTCCAGGTCGGCTGGTAGGAAGCTTCGGCCGTGGCTAGTTACCACCCTACCGGCAATGACGTACCGCCAAGCGATTTAGCGTTCCGGTACGATGCCGTGTAGAAACCGAAAGGGGTGTGGATTTTCATCCTCCTCCTAACAAGTTAGCCCGCTTCCATCTTAGACTGCATCATCACTTACCATCAGGTGAGATTGTAGTCAAGGGCTAATTTGTAAAGAATAATAATAATAAAAAAAGTAATATAAATACGAGTCTACGTATACGAGTATATAGTATTAGAATAAATCCACTAAAAGGTCGATAGCTACAAATACTCGTATATATAAAGCTCTGCCTCATCCATTCATACATTTGTACGTAACTGCCTGAAACACGTTGATGCTTTTAGTGTGAACAAACATTACTTAAACGGCATCCGGCATCGGTGACCTCTGCTCCGGAACACATTACGGCAAGCCAGGGAGAGCGGTGTTGGCTATATCGTTTACTTATAGTAACTAGACTTTAAGTTCAAGTTTATTTAACAAGATCGCTGCGGCATTCATTTTTCTATACTTTACTCTGGTACGTTACGAGGTTTTTTGACCCCATCTTCAAGAGTTACGAGGTCCATCGACCTCGTAACTCTTGAAGATGCTGGACTTACGAGGTCAGTTGACCTCGTACCGCAGCGAACGAGTTAACGTTAGGAAACCATTTTTTTTTTTCTAGCGGACGCCCGCGACTTCATCCGCGTGGAATTCAGTTTTTCACAAATCCCGCGGGAACCATGGATTTTTCCGGGATTAAAGTATTCATTCCAAAAAGAAGCCACACACACAAACTATCGCCTTTAGTGTGATATTTTTTGAAATGACTAGCCCAGTGGATATGACCTCTGCCTCCGTTTCCGGAGGGCGTGTGTTAGAATCCAGTGCGGGGCATACACCTCTATCTTATCAGTTGTGTGCATTTTAAGAAATTAAATATCACGTGTCTCAAACGGTGAAGGAAAACATCGTGAGAAAACCTGCATACCAGAGATTTTTTTTTAATTCTCTGCGTGTATGAAGTCCGCTGATCTAAATTGGGCTAGCGTGGTGGACTATTGGCCTATTCCTATAGGAGACTCGTGCTCAACAGTGAGCCGATTAAGGCTTGCTAATGAAGATGAAGCATACTTTAAAATTATTAAATTAATGTACAATTTCTTTTACTACCCGTGTGATTATATTCTGAAATAAACTCAATGCAATCACAGTCACGGAAAACTAATGTAAAACATTTAAAACAACAAATTCGCAATGAAAACTGAGAGAAAAGTGTATTTGTGGCGCCACCAACTGCTTATAAATGAGTCTTTAAACACTCGCGAAAGAAAATATTACTTAAATTACTTTTTAACGAATAGAAATGAAGTAATGACTTAATGCCAGTTGCCGACAACTTGTTACAAGCACGAAGTGCTCTTAAAACTTTTACGTCTTTGTACTGAAAAGAGCTCAAAGAGTGTTCTAAGTCACGCAAGGCGCGACTAGATTTTTTTATGTAAGTTTTCTTTTTTCATATAAATTGTTTACTAATATGAATAATTGCATCGGATTTCATCTTCATATCATCATTATTATTAACCCATAATCAGCTCACTGCTGAGCACGAGTCTCCGCTCACAATAAGAGGGGTAATAGTGCACCACGCTGGCCTAATGCGGATTAACAGACTTAAGAAAATTCTCAGATTTCCTCGCGATGGTTTTCCTTCACCTTTTGAGTAATGTGATATTTAATTTCTTAAAATGCACACAACCAAAAATTTGGAGGTGCATGCCTCGGACCGGATCCGATCCGATTAAGAAAGTCTAAATCGGCCTAGCCCGGAATCGAACCTAGGACCTTCGTCTTGTAAATCAACCGCACATACCTACAAGTCAAACTGGACGATTTAAAACGACTTGTATACTATACCACTCTTTTAATATGAGCCCTAATATTTTCTGACAAAAAGGGGCAACATAGATATACTATTTAATATTTTAATATCGCCCCATTTATTAAAGAAGAGCAGGTAACAAAACTCACAGACACTTTCATTTCAACCCTTGCTCTCAGTTTATAACATCATAAATAATTAATTAAGAAAATACACGGAGGGATGCGTATTCAGAATAACAGCACCCTCTGTATCAATATTGAATTAGGTAATTTAATTAAAACGTATACCGTTTTGTAAAACAACAATATTATCTTGACCGAATTTCCGCTAAGGTAGACAAACTCAACGGCATATCTTACACTAGCTGACGACACGCGGTCTTACCCGCGTGGTTCCCGTTCCCGTAGGAATACGGGGATAATATATAGTCTATAGCCTTCCTCGATAAATGGGCTATCTAACACTGAAAGAATTTTTCGAATCGAACCAGTAGTTCTTCAGATTAGCGTGTTCAAACAAACAAACAAACTCTTCAGCTTTTTAATATTAGTATAGATAAACAACAACACCCACGACCAAATTCTACCAAAATTTAAGATAAATAAAAATATTTTAAGAAAAAAAGTCATCAGAAAGTTAATAAGAAGTTCTCAAACGTAAATTGATATTTTGATGTTAGAGTGTAATATCATATTATTCTGATTGTAAGTTCAAAAAATATTTTTTTTTCTTGTTGGATATATTTTTTTATAAATTCAATGACCTTTTATTATTTTCGTCAAGTCTCGTATTGACTTCCAACGACAATTGTAAATGTTAAATTGAAGTTTGTTTTATAAAACTATAAGTGGAACATAATTGGTCTATAAACTTATAGGTTTATAAAACCCTGGCTGAGTTTATTGTAGGCTCTTTTCAAACCAAGGCGATTTGGAATCCACGTAACTTTAATTTTAACTTTTCCGATGGACGTCCACTGCAGGACATAGGACATTTGTATCGACTTCCAAATATCACGATACTGAGCCACCTGCATCCAGCGAATCCCTGCGACTCGCTTGATATCGTCAGTCCACCTGGTGGTGGTCGACCAAAACTGCGCTTTCTTGTGCGCTCTTCAAACTATGTGCCCCGCCCATAGCCACTTCAGCTTCGCAACTCGTTGAGCTATGTCGGTGATTTGGTTCTTCTGCGGATCTCCTCATTTCTCCTAGATAGCTCGTTCATTCGCTGTGTGACTCTTGAGTCTTTTTATGAGGCCTATAGTTAGCGATCAAGTCTCGGAACCATAGGGATTTTTCAACTTATTAATACCATTAAATCATGACATAACCTGACATTTCAAAAGATACACCAAGCCTTATTGAAATAAATGACCGTTGACTATGACTATATTTTTTTTTAAGTTTTCATAGAAAGATCGTAAATACACAATTTAGGGATTTGGCAACAAAATCAAAAAATCAAAATCAAAAATCATTTATTTCAAGTAGGTCAGTTGACTATTTGTAAAGATTCTACCACCGGTTCGGAAGGCAGGTTCTGCTGAGAAGATACAGGCAAGAAACTTAACAGTTGATCTTTTGAAAAGTCATACAGTATTATAATTTACAATTGATAACAATTACAATTTCTTATAGTTTTATTTCCTGTGTGAAGGTGGAAGCTGATCCAATGGCCTCCAAGCGCTTTTATACAACAAGACTTATTAATAGTAAACAAGAGTACAGAACAAATTACATAATAGAACAAAAAAATAAAATAAAACGGTGGCAATCTATAGACAGAAGCCAAAATAGTAGTTCTATCATATATGATATACATGTAAAAGTTGTAGACATTTTGGTCGTACAAGTATCTGAAACATTGACAATGCATCGAATCAATCCAGCGTCAGGGGAGCAAACAAACCTATTAATTACATGCTAACGAAGTTTATTCGGCGTCCAGTGCATAATTGGATCTATGCTCTGAATAAATTAGTAGCCCATAACAACATGAGCGTGTTTTGTCAACGGCTTTCAAATTAATGGACACATTAATTTGTTTGCTTGGCTATTGGTTGGAGTGACGTTTTCTAATTATTTTATAGTGTGCTTAGTGTACTGTACTGGCACACACTTGTGATTTACTTAATCACTTAATTAGTTACTGTGGTACGAGTATGTCCAATGCCATGGGCATAAGCTATTACTCCGTTGTCATATGCACAAAGCAGACGTCTGTCTTCGCTGCCTAACAAGGAACTGGGCTCAAACAACTTTATACAAATATACCTTTATACAAATGTACATCCTTTTTATAATAAAATAAATGTAAATACAACCCGTACTCGAGTAACTCGTAACACTAAGTTACAATAATTTCTTTTATTTAAGTTTTTTTGTTTAGCTTTGATTATAATCTCACTTGATGGAAAGTGATGATGCAATCAAAGATGGAAGCAGGCTAACTTGTTAGGAGGAGGATGAAAATCCACACACCCCTTTCGGTTTTTTACATGACATCGTACCGGAACGCTAAATCGCTTGGCGGTACGTCATTGTCGTGGCGGTAAAGCCGAAGCCTCCCACCAGCCAGACCTGGACCAATTCAGAAACCTCAATCGGCCCAACCGGGGATCGAACCCAGGACCTCCGTCTAGTAAATCCACCGCGCATACCACTACGCTACGAAGCCGTCATCCGCTAGTACTTTAATAACATCTCTAAGGGTAAGGAAACATACCTACACCTACCAATTTAGTTCAGCATGGAGTAATAAATAGAGTATAATTTTCATTCACACAATTTACTTCACTTTGATATAAAGTTTGAATACTTAGAATGAGTAGTGAGTACCTAACAGTTATTTAAATGGAGTTTTGCGTCGACTTCGAGCGTGCATCGAAACTTCATGCGCGCGATTCCGCCAAAGTTAGGACAAAAAAATCGACGCAACCAACTTGTTAGGAAAAAGTTTGCTAAACCTTTAACGGGGAACAAAAATTATTCAACTTTTCCAGTAAGCATATAATATGTTGATGAAATTCATATCCCTAACAACTAGAGCTGTGATAGCCCAGTAGATATGACCTCTGCCTCCGATTCCGAAGGGTGTGGGTTCGAATCTGGTACTCTGGTAATGTACTTGGCCAAGCGGCCAAGTACATTGCTTGGGCCTGATACCTCGATCCAGGTGACACCACGGATATACATAGCCACAGTGACATTATACCAGGGTTTCTTCTTCCTCCATGCATGCTCTGCAGTCTGCACAGAGGACTGTCGCTTATACCTAGAACGGCAAGGCATTTATTTAGTAAGTGTCCTGTCATTAGTTTTAAGTTTGCTACGGTTAAGTTCAAGTAGTTTTTTCGTTAAACATTAAATATACATAATCACATATAAGATTCAATTGACACCAAACATTATTGTACACTTTAATGAAAATTACCACATACAATAACAAAACCACGTTCAACTAAAAATATACGAAAATGATGAATGAAATCATGGAGCCCTCACTAACTCAACATTCATCGCCGTTACACCTGCCTTTACATACTTATGATTAATGAGAAAAGCGGCTAATTAACATTTATGTGTACCGGCGTTGAGTATCAAAACAGGGGGACACTTAATTAGCGAACTAGGTCGAACGTAATGGTATCATGGAACTCCTTTCCTAAGAAGTTACATAATTTTCGTCTTTATTTTACACTAGCTGACGCCGCGCGGTTTCACCCACGTGGTTCCCGTTCCTGTAGAAATACGGGGAAAATATATAGCCAATAGCCTTCCTTAATAAATGGGTTATCTAATACTGCAAGAATTTTTCAAATCGGACCAGTAGTTCCTGAGATTAGCTCGTTAAATCAAACAAACTCTTCAGCTTTATAATATTAGTATAGATATAGTAGGGGATCCCGGTATGCTAAATTTGCAGTTACTAAAGCGTAATTGGATACGATTAGATTTGGTAGATTAGATGATAGAAAGAATAAAAAGTTATACACTTTTTTGCTTTCAGCGGTGGGGAAAAAAACTACAGACTTTAAAGACAATTTTTAATACTTCGGCTTTCTGAAACCATTAGAAAACATGAAGAGATTCGTTCACTCAAAATAAGTAACAAAATAACCACGCTCGTGGCTCGATAACAGAAATATAAGGGTTTTATTTTTTTCTAAAGTATACATTTAGGGCATCAAAAATGCTAACTTCAGAAATACTCAACCAGCACGTCAAATTAAGATGAGGTAGATGAGTTGATAGCTAAAAGGTGTGCATTTCGAAAATGCTCGTAAATACGCTAAAAACGTCAGATTGAGTATTCCTGAAGTTGTTTTTTTTTTTGGTTCCCCTAAACGTACCCACCAATATTAAGGGCTCATACTTGGTAGAGATAATCAACAACGTAAAGGTATGTTCACCTGCCGTGCTCGAGTAACTGCATAAATCCCCTCTTCGGCTCTCCTACTATTATGTACTATCACTATCACGCACTTGTAATTTTCTTAATTATCATTAATCATCAATACATGCATATAAACAGGAAAGTGTCAGTCTGTGGTTTTAAAAAAGTAGCCACTATAAACAAAATGTATATAAAATTATCAAGTTGATATATTCATTCAGATTATACCTCATTAGAGATACAAGCAAGAAGGTTGTTTTACCAGGACTAAGTATGTGATAATAACGCACTATTTTAGTGTTAGTTATATTATATTTACCTACTACAAAAGTGTTCGGTCACGCTTTTAGTGAAAGCAAACATTAATGGAACACCATCCGGCGTTGTCCACCTATCCGGAACATATTAGGGGCAATTTATTGCTATCTCTTGTTTTGTTTACATTGGTTCTATTCTGTATGGACACAATGTATGGGAAAATTTATTTCAAGTAATAGATATTTGTTTTTTTTTGCCATATTATATCATAAAAGTAATGTTTTTTTTGTTTTAAAAGTAATTTCTTATTGTTAATTCCCATTATTATTATTGTAATTACAATTTTTTTTGTAATTCTTTTAGTTTTTTTTTTGGTAGGTAAGTATTAAGAATTGTCTAAAATTAAACGCATGTTGAGTTAGCCTGTAAGTGGGGTGTACAATGTAGCATATTAATTTTAAATGCATGTTATGTTTAATTAGTCATGAGTTTTTTGTATACAACGTTGGCTTCCGAATAAATAAAATAAGTAATTAATATACCTACACTGCGTATGCGAGACAGCTCCGCAAGTCGCGAGGCTGAAGTGGCAATGAAAAGACTAAGGTAGTTGGAAGTGCCGGTGGACATTGGGGTCTCAAGGTGCTGTAATGGCGACCCCACCCCGGAAAGCGCAGTTGGTCGACCCCAAACCAGGTGGACATGAGCCGAGGACATCAAGCGGGTTGCAGGGATGCCGCTGGATTCTGACAACTCGAGACCGTGATATTTGGAAGTCCGTGCACACGTCCAGCAGTAGACGTCCATCATTTTTTTTTACAATTTAGCCCTTTGATTGACATGATTGATTACAATGTCACCTGATGGTAAGTGATGATGCAGTCTAAGATGGAAGCGGGCTAACTTGTTAGGAGAAGGATGATAATCCACACCACTTTCGGTTTCAAAACTGGAACGCTAAATTGCTTGGCGGTAGGTACGTCTCTGCCGGTAGGGTGGTAACTAGCCACGGCCAAAGCCTTCCACCAGCCTAATCACTTATCAGCTGTTAATGATGATGATGAATAGTAATTGTTCTGCCAATGGGGGAGCGAATATTCAACCTACTTCAAGGTTGTATAAATTATTAGGGCTCTTCTCGGACCAAGGCGCGTTTGGAGCCCTCATAACTTTAATTTTAAGTTTTCGTCTATTATTACCACCATTAGATTAAATTAAATTTTGACATATACCTGACCTTTCAAAAGTGCTTGTAAACTAAGCCTAATTGAAATAAAAGAATTTTGAATTTGAATTTGAATTTATCATTTATTTATTTATATTTAATGAGACATTTTCACAGTTTTTTCTAAATAATGAAGTAAAAATTTTACCACAGTAAAACTTGTTTAGAAGTCAGCAGTATATAAAAAGTTTAGACAGCCCATTAACACTACAGTCCAGTAATTACGATCCCTTACCCTAACACTAGTTAAATTCTACCCACAGAAACAAGTTGTTTTATTTAGTTACATTGGGTTTCGCTTCTGTATTGCGTCATAATACATTGCCCTACTTTCATACCCTCTATCTTAATCCCCACTGAATATATGCAATAAATAATTTAATAAAGAATTCCTTGCGTTCTACGGGAAGTAGGGCATGACTCTTCCTTTGGAATTAAGGAAAGCAAATATGATATATTTAAAAGTATGTTAACATTTTCATCGTGTCCAAAAATATCATTCTGAATATATTTCGTTAATTAACGCTATATTGTTGAACTATAATAGCTAACTTAATTTTAAAATACATATGTTAAATACTGTTAGATGTGTTGCTAGCGCATGAAAAATGCACAACTTAATGTTAGTTGTGGGCAACAACGAACTTTATTTAAACAAATAATACCTAAATATCTTCTACAACGTCGAGTTATGTGTTCAGGTAACTGTTGAATAATATAGTACTCGTAGGTACTAGTATGTAGCCTCTACAAACAGGTAAGTCGATAATTCAGCTAAAATATGGCTTACTTACCTTACCTTATCAGCCGATAGACGTCCACTGCTGGACATAGACCTCTTGGATAGACCTCCAAGCATAACGGTCTTGAACCACCAGAATCCAGCGGCTCCCTGCCACCCGCTTGATATCCTCAGTTTTCATAGTAGGGGATCGACCAACACTGCGCTTTTCGGTGCGGGCTCGCCATTCCAGCACCTTGGGACCCCAACGTCCATCGGCTCTTCGAACTATGTAGCCTGCCCATTGCCACTTCAGCTTCGCGACTCGCTGAACTATGTCAGTGACTTTGGTTCGTCTGCGGATCTCCTCATTCCTCATTCGATCACGCAGAGAAACTCCAAGCGTAGCTCGCTCCTCGCCCGCTGAGTCACTTTGAGCCTTCTAATAAGGCCCATAGTCAGCGACCAAGTCTCGAATCCGTAGGTCATCACTGGCAACACGCACTGTTGGCTTACTATTCTTAATCAATGAGTAACTCAACTATGAGTAAGTAATCTACGTACTATAAGTTAAAGTAAGAAATTTTCTAAAGCAATTAATATCAGAAACTTCATAATATAATCCCGAAGCATATAAAAACTGAACTTTCCAAAATGTATGCAGCAGACAAAGTTTAGAACGCCACGAAATCGTAAAACTTAGTTAAAGTGAACGACATCGACCCCTCCCACAAAGGGCCGTCGTAAAAATCCTGATCGCAATATTAATCTGCATAATCACTTTGACAAACTCGGTATACGAATTTATACTGGGTTTATATTTTCTTTTCAATATACATATAAATAAAAAAGTTTGTCTGAGATTTCAAAAAAACTGTGTTTTCTCAAGTGCATATAGCTATTTACATGACACTACAACTTAAACAATTTTTTAAAAATTTGTATCTGTCTGTCTGCTTGTCCGGGTAAATATCTGAAGCGGCTAAACTAATTTAAATATGACTTTCATTGATAGATAGAAGAATCTCCTCTATCTACCAAAACAAGTTACTTTTTATCCCGTAAAAGTCCATGGGTTTTGTGAAAAAAAATAATTTCACGCGAATGAAGTCGTGGGCTTACGGTAGTTTCATAACAATCTTCAAAGCACTTTTAAAAAAAAACAAATCAATCAAACAATTTACTTGTGACTACTAGTAGCATAAAAATATACATAGTGCATTTATTGTATGTACCTACAAGTATAACATAACAAACTAGTTAGCTTTTTTAGAAAAAGCTCTGTCGGTCTCAAAAATCTATAAATACCTAAACATTATAAATAATTTATTTAATATTTATACTTAAATTAAAAAAAATAATAAGGTTTCTCTCAATAGCTCTTTTAAGTACCGTTAATTAGTCAGCTATTGAGTGATAAAGTTAAAGCTTATTGGTTATTCCCGCCTGTTAGTCTTCTTCCGTATCCTCTTCTTACATAGTCATCATTCATTCATTATCATTATTATCAACCCATATTGGGCCCACTGCTGAGCATGAGTCTCCTCTCAAAATAAGACGGGTAAGGCCAATAGTCCACCATGTTGGCCCAATGCGGATTGGCAGACTTAACACACGTAGAGAATTAAGAAAATTCTCAGGTATGCAGGTTTCCTCACGATGTTTTCTCTTCACCGTATTAGACACGTGATATTTAATTTCTGAAAATACACATAACTGAAAAGTTGGAGGTGCATGCACCGGACCGGATTCGGAGGCAGAGGTAATAACTCATATCCATTGAGCTATAGGACTCCTAACATAGTATTTATGACTAAAAGGAGGGGAAGAATGTACCGGTATGGTTACACTCACAGAACATAAAACACACGGTATGCTGCGCTTCTTATAACCATGGTCACACTGGTCGTAATTAAATAATGTTGGACATTAAAAGATCATTCATTCGTCATTCATCAAAGGCAATCATTCCGTAAAAAAATAATTACGTTATTAGGTCTCGTTTCATGCAATTCGACTTAGCAATCCAACATTTAAATAATACGTTAATTTCAAAGGCATTATAATTTTTGTATACCTTCATCTCTTCGTGATAGTTTGAAATATAATGCAGAAAAAAATACCCACAATTTTACTGAAATTCATACAGGGGCAGATAAAAACATGTCTTCGTTGAAAGGGTGAACAAAAACGCTGGGGCATTTTTAACCTCCGCTCGCTGTGCGTCAATAATGTTTGCACCCCTAAAAGCTTTCATATACGTCGGATAAAGCTCCATCTAACGCACTTTGCATAAAATAAAATGATTATGATAAGAGAAGCAGAAATCCGTGAGTGGGGAAAAATATAATATGGAAAATTCATTTTAGGCGAAAATCCCGAACCGAATATGACAGCTACCTAAAGTTGTTTTGAGTTTCTTTGGAAAGTACCGTACTTTTTTAGAAATATCAATTCCTCATTTAAAGTATTGAAGAAGGTAATACCCCTACCCCTACCCCCATACCCCTGTTGCTGGTATTTACTAGTCAAAATAATGTTAATTCTTATTTTCCCACCCTTAGTGTAGAAACCTCTTTTTCTTTTACTTTATGTTATTTACGATTAAGAGGCCATCTTCTTTATCTAATAAAAAAAGAATTATTAAAATCCGACCTCTCAGTAATAAATAAAAAAAGAAAAAATATAAACGTTTCTTCCTCGATTGAAATTGATGCAAACTGTTGCCATGTTTATAGCCGATAGCTTTCCACATATCATCAGGTGAGCCATTTTCTTTGTTTCAATTGTAAGTATAATGAAACCTGAATCACATGAAAAATTATAGATACCCGAATTTACTCTTTCATGAATGAAGTGTATCTTGCCTCTCCATTATTTTGACGTACAAACTTTCGAAATTCTGCTTTTCTATGGCTAAGGGCTAGCCATGACTCATTCCTTTTTCCTAGTTCTGTTTTCCCTGCAATAATGGAGGATCTGCAGCAAAATTTCACTCATCATTCACATCATAACTAGTAAAAATAATGCACCACGAGTAAACATTTCACAACGTGAAATGGTCTCGCAATTCATACTCCGCGCCAAAGAATTAACAACAGTAACTTAATGCAAACTCAGCACGGAACGTCACGAAAGTGCAAAGCAGTATGAATTCAATACACACCTGGCTACAACCTACAGATCCGAGCGAGTAAGAAGTTATGTTTGCTAACAACTATAACTTCTTACTAACAACTTCAAGTGGAACTAATATAAAGGGCACTGAAGTAAATATTAAATTGTAAGGAAAACATCGTGAGGAAACCTGCATACCAGAGAATTATCTTAATTCTCTGCGTGTGTGAAGTCTGCCAATCCGCATTGGGCCAGCGTGGTGGACTATTGGCCTTACTCCTCTCTTTCAGAGAGGAGACTCGAGCTCAGCAGTGAGCCGAATATGGGTTGATGACGACAAAGTAAATATTTCCCGGAGAATCAACATGATAATCTTTAGGTACTTATAATCAAACTGTAACATATATTTTGAAATTTTTATCAAAGAGATAATCGATCTTGAGTCAACAATGTATTTTTGGAGTTTATTCTTTAAGAATCGATTTTTTATATATAGCCCCCGGTATGAAACAAATGTGGGCAGTAAAATTCGATGAACGAATGACAGCGTTACGTATTTGTGCGCAACCTATTCTGCGCACCTTTCACCGTGCGCTGCCGCCATTACAGCGTACATAGTGTATACTGCGGGACAACATACACCTATTTAGACAGACGATCTGAAAGAGTAAACTCCATTCGTGCGTCGGAGCTGACACACAATTTTTTTAAGTGATAACTTCTTAGCCACTTGTCTGTGACGGCCATCTGGCGCGCATTTGCCGCATCTGTGGCGTCTCCCGCGGGAGTTTACGCGCCAACTGCCCGTGGGCACTTTAGTACCCAATTTCTTATAAGTTGTGTATTGGAGCTATATAAACTAATTTATTGGATACAGCTGAAGTCCCTACTCATCCCCTGTATGGTAGGGAATCTGTAGAGTGGGAGTAGGGTAGGGTAGTAGTAGGGTTTCACGCGGATGAAGTCGCGGGCGGGCGTTTACGAATAAGTTTCGTACGTGGTGTGGTGCCTATTTTTCAGTATGAAAGAGAGAAAGAAAGAAAGAAATATCTTTGATTTTAGGTAGTGCCACACATTACAATATTAAATTCTAATTATATAGCTTATAGCAGAGCAATAAAAGAAGAACGCCCTGCAATATGTGGCATAAGTTAAAAAACATATGTCGATGAATACGTTATCAACCCATTTCGGCTCACTGCTGAGAATGAGATGAATGCTCTCCTCTCAGAATGAGAAGGGTTAGGCCAATAGTCCACCACGCTGGCCCAATGCGGATTGGCAGACTTCACACACGCAGAGAATTAAGAAAATTCTCTGGTATGCAGGTTTCCTCACGATGTTTTCCTTCACCGTTTGAGACGTGATAATTATTTTTTAAAAATGCACACAACTGAAAAGTTGGAGGTGCATGCCCCTGGACAGGATTCGAACCCACACCCTCCAGAATCGGAGGCAGAGATCATATCCACTAGGCTATCACGGCTGTTATGTCGATGAATAATGTACTTTAAATGCATTCTGTTTTTGTTTTAAATGTAATTTCTTATTGTTAATTCCCATTATTATTGTTGTATTTACATTTTTTTTTAATTCTTTTAGTTTTTTTTTTTTGTGGTAGGTAGATTTAGTTTTTGTTTCTTTTTTTTTTAATGGTAAATTTAAAATTGTATTAAAATAAACGCATGTTGAGTTAGCCTGTAAGTGGGGTGTACAATGTAGCATATTACTTTTTTAATGCATGTTATGTTTAATTAGTCATAAGTATTTTGTATACAACGTTGGCTTCCGAATAAATAAATAACCTAGAAAAAGGCCCTATCTCAGCATTTTGCCACATACTTCCTATACAGAAAAAAGTATGCAGCACTGAGTTTCAGTTAGGACCCAAATTCTTCAGTATGAAAGTTTTATATTTATTATTTTATTAGAAGCCTAACTTTCTGAAAAACGTTCTATCATTATTAGTTTCAAATTTTTATCAGTTCTCAAGTTTGAAGCCGTAGCTAGTTAGTATTCATCGCGCGAAACGTAAACTCGGCAGCTCACGAAGTCTGAACTAACTTTGACAATAATTAACTGTGGAGAAAATCAGCTTAACTTTTAAGTAACGAAATTTGGATGGATACGATTTTAATTAAAAAGCCTAATTTAATGCAAATTATATGTATTATTAATGAAATTTAGAGTTGTAAAAAAACAAGGTGACCCCGCAGAAGTCACTAATTGTATATTTAAAGTATTTAATTACATTTTGTAAGTGAAACCTACACTTATCATGAACCCAAAAAGAGTACAATTACACACTTAGCTATAGCTATAGAAATTAAAAGCAGCAGAAACAGCTGTAACCGGTAAATGCAACAAGTATATCTAACCAAGAGTTATACAGGTATTTTTTTATTTACCTATAATATCTTCAACAAATTGTGACACCGTAGAACAAAGAAGTGAAGAATGGAACTGAATGGAGAAAATTGGAGGCCAAGAACCACAAAGGATTGTAGCGTCGAAGGAAGGTAAGGTTAAAGGTGGCTATAATAATAATATGCCTACAATAATATTACATTATCATCATTTTCTATTAGTATAATAATAGTAATTAAGGTCGAGGCTCAAAATTTAAACCCAAACCGTAGGTACACCAAGGGTACACCAACTTTGAGAGTTTAATGACGTCTGTAGGTATTTTAACAGTATAAGTAACAACTATCTAAAAATTATATTAATACTTTTAATCCTTCTCAATGTATGCATATTGTAAAACAAAGTCTGTCTGTCTGTCTATTCGGAATAAACTCGAAATCTACTAACTTTTCATGTGCAGATTTCACCAACAGATAGATTGATTCATGACAAAGCTTTGGGTATATAATTTGTCAAGGTTTTGTGTTAATTGGTTTAAATATTCATCAAAAACGCTGCCTAAACCCTTTGAGATAAAACATTAAAATGATTAATGGGATAGTCCGCTTTTGTAGAAATACTCCACGCGGGTAAAGTCGCGGCCGTCTGCTAATTCAGATAATAAAAAAACGTCGTCTTCATAATATTCGTATCGATGTAGATAAGTATCTGTAGATAGGTACTTGTAAGTACATACCATGTACGTAGTGTTGCCAGGTGTCTGGATAAAGACGGACATAGTTAGGCTTTTCTATTCCGTGTCCGGTCGAAATAAACGGCGTCCGGCTTGTCCAGCTTTTGTTAGGCTTTACATTTCGCAAACGAGCAAACGACGAGTGTGGAAAAAAAATTACGGTAATAATCATAAATGATTGATTTTACATGAAAAAAAATTGTCGGACAAATTAATGTACGTACGTAAAGTAGTACTGATGTACACAAAATCCTCAATTAGGTAGGCTGTCAGGCCAAATATTATCTGCCTTATACTTATACTTTCGACTACCGGGCAACCCTGCATGTACCTAAGTATTGTACCAATTTCATCGTAAGTATCATAAAAGCAAAATGAAACTCTGTATATGGGTCGAGTTACCTTTTATGATGATTCGTAAGCATTACCTTTATGTTATCGTGTATAGTGAGTACAATAATGTATGGTGATCATTCATCTCTCCAAAGAGCGACGTGAAAAGGGTATGACAGACATCTAGAAAGATTTACGAAATAAGGTGATATTGGTATAGGTGTGTGAATATGGTTCGAACCTAATAATCTATACTAATAATATAAAGCTGAAGTTTGTTTGTTTGTTTGATTGAACGCGCTAATCTCAGGAACTACTCGTCCGATTTGAAAAATTATTTCAGTGTTAGATAGCCCATTTATCGAGGAAGGCTATATATATACTATCCCTAAATTTTTCTGACGCCTGACTAGTGTGATCCACCCGGATTACATGTTTATGAACTGGTCTTCAGGAACTGGAACATTATCCACAGATGAACACAGATAGACATAGGCTTCTTATAGGGTCTTCTAAGCACCATGAATAAATCTACATGAAGAACTCTAAATAAAAGAAATAAATAAAAAAGTTTTTGAGTTTTAACAAGATGGCGCCCTTAATGTAAATATGACATGACAATTGACAGCAAACGTCAAATCGACAACTGCATTGAAAACGTCATCAATCCGCCATTATTACCCATATTAGTGTTGCTATTTATATTTCATGGGATAGAATTAATATTATTTTGAAAGATTAATTCTTTAGTAAATTCGTAGATTTGTGGTTAAAAAAATAGTTTTTTTTATTTCCGCCAGGGTACAATGACTGATCCTGGGCTCCATACAATTTTGGACCATCTCTTTTAGTTATACAAAGATGTTCTTATGTATTAGGTTACAATGTTTCACCATTAATAGGTATACAAATGTTTAATTAATAAAATTGAAATTATATAAATTAAAATTAAATGACATTCAGTTTAAAAGAAATATAATTACAACTATTTTTTTGAATTCGATTTTTTATTTTATTTTATTTGAATTGTCTCATAACCCCAAAGTCCATCGAATCTTTGATCGATGTGCCCCATTGAATCAGCTTTTCAACTCGTTGATAATGAAACTTTAGTTCTTTTGCGGATCTCCTCATTTCTGATTCATTCACGCAGCGATACACAACACAAGTTTCACTACCACCCACTGACTGACTTTTGGAACTCTATTCTGAGATCCTTAAAGTTTACAAACATCAAGGTATTCGCAGTGTGTTATACACATCGCGACCAACACACGATCAGTTTTATCGGATGTCAAGCCATTAACGCAGCAGGCATGTAGGCTTATTGGATGGTGAGTGGCTAGTTTTATAGCACAAAATTTAACACAATCGCTTCCACCGGTTTCATGCTGCGTGCAGATTCACACTCGTTTGAATATTGAACATTGAACGCTTTGATGGCAAACTTTTTATGAAAACCAAAATTTAATATTTACTCACGTACACGACAATTGACAAATAAAACAAAATGGATATTGAACACGCCATATAAATGCCGCTAATTGAAATTCAATTTATAGTTGATGGATATGTAAAACTGGCTATTGGATATGTTCCGATAACTTGTGGAGTATAGGTGTGTAGTGAATTTTTGAAAGATGTCTGGAAACTATGGGAAATTGCAAAAAATCTAAAAAAATATCTGATTCTGGTTTTCATAAAAAAAACTTTACGGTTTCAAAATTCACAATGAATAATTCGAGGTTTTGAAAGCCAAAAATTGTCATTTTTGTCGTGTTCTCACTTCACATTTTAATTAGGCACATATAATTTACATTCAAAAGCGATTTTAAAATTATTGCTGCGAGTGGTACAGGGAACTTTAGTAAATGCCGGATAATAGCCCAGTCAAATAAGCAAAAGACCTTAGACTTTTAATAACTTACGGTGCAGACACGAGGGATGGTATATGATATTTGAGCTTTTAAAACACCAAAATTAAGGAATATACAAGTTTATAATTTACTAGAGGGTTCCCGCCACTCCGTTTGCGTGAAATTCGATTTTTTAGAAATCCCGTGGGTACAGTATTTTTAAGGATAAAATATTTATAATATAAAATAATAATAATCCAGACAATATATCTCTATTAATATTCTAAATTTCATGCAAATTGGTTCAGTAGTTACAGCATAAAGCATACAACCTTACTTACACACAACCTTTCGCCTTTATAATAACAGTGTGATTATCTCACATTTCGAGCTGAGAGCCTTATTTTACTGGAGTATTACTATTTATTATTCTTTACAAGTTAGCCCTTGACTACAATCTCACCTGATGGTAAGTGATGATGCAATCTAAGATGGAAGCGGGCTAACTTGTTAGAAGGAGGATGAAAAACCACATTTTTGTCGGTTTCTACACGACATCGTACCGGAACGCTAAATCGCTTGGCGGTGCGTCTTTGCTGGTAGGGTGTTAACTAGCCACGGCCGAAGCCTCCCGCCAGACCTGGACCAATTAAGAAACCTCAATCGGCCCAGCTGGGGATTCTTACGTCTTTTAAATCCACCGCGCATACCACTGCGCCACGGAGGCCGTCAACTAAATGAACGTATTATAATTTGCCATCCCACATGCCTCTGTCAGGATAGATAAGGCTCTGGCGGCTATTATTATCTAAAATCAGACTTCGCTATATAATGCTGTCTACCCGCATTTAGTTAGACGTAAGTTTGAGCTTTAAATCCCTTTCTCTTAAGAGAAGGGTAAGCCTAGCCTTATTAAGGCACTAGGTAGATGTTATAATAAATAATAACGTGCTTGTTATAAAATATGCCCTTCAATATTAAGTAATTAATTTAAACATATGCTTTGCGGCCATTTCATTATTTGTTTAATAAGATAATTATACACTGATAGCTTCCATTAAGAAAATTCGAAAACAATTAATAACTAGAATTCTATATACAATACAACACTCCGAAACTACTGGATGCATTCAAAACTTGAGCCCGATTTAAGTTCATACTATGCAGAATGTCAAAGGCAATAAATTATCATATCGTAGTCATAGGATATGATAATATAATATTTACAATGTACTACCATGGAGGCAGTAAATAATACATGTTTTATTCAATTACAGTGCAGTGCAGAAACTATAGAAGTGTTAAGACTGTTATGCGATACACGCTGAGACTCAAACTTGTAGGAACATTTAAGAGGTGGAAAGTTCGTATTTGCTAACAGCTGAAACTTTTAGCGAAAGAGCGTCGAGTGAAACGAATAGGTGCTTTTATGTATTCCGCTTATGGCAGGTTTAAATTTAACAGTATGTAACTAAAAGTGTCAAAGTTTGCCTTAAAATTAATTATTATTGTTTATCCCCGGTAAGCTTTCATTTTATATAGGGCCAATATTCGATAAAGACTACGAAATCTAGATTGTTTACGCCACTCTCCGCCCGGAAGCGTAGGGGCGCTAGTGGCGCGAACGCGATTGAATGGTTATCGTTTTCGTGCTGCTATTATACAACATATAGGCCGTCAGCTAGGGTCAACCAACCTAGGTCAACCGACCCTTTGACCGTAAGTAGTTAATTGCCTAACGATATGACCAATACTTGAAGGCTCTCGTTTCGCAGTGCAGCGCCTTATTTTGAGCACCCGCTTTGTTCAGCTGATGGGCCCCTTATCAATTCGCGTGGGCGCCGGACGTTTTCCCACACACGTTATCTATTTACATTCTCTCGATGAATAGCTGACGCCGCCGGTTTCGAGCGCATTTCCGGAGGAATACGGGGATAATATATAACCTATAGCCTTCCTCGAAAAATGGACTATGTAAGACTGAAAGAATTTTTCAAATCGGACCAATAGTTCCTGAGATTAGCGCGTTCAAGCAATCTAACAAACTCTTCAGCTTTATAAAATTAGTATAGATTATAATAAGTTAATTATTATCACCGTCGTAGAGAAGGTCTCAGTATGTCCTAAAATCAAATACATTTTCATGTACGATACTGTCACGAGATAATTTCTAGTCTTTTATATATATCCGATAATCGAATGGTGTAAATACTAAAATAATATCATTATTGAGCTATAAGTTCGCAAAAAGGGGCCTCACTTTTTATAGTCTGTGGCGTAAAATAAGTCACGCAATAGACCTACATTTTATATGATGACATTAAGTGAAACATGAAACGCTTTTACGATAAATGGGTTACCAGCCAAGTCGATAAACATAAAAGCATCGATACGTCTGCGTTGACGAAAAATTTTATTATAATAACATAGTCCATATACCGTAGGGATAATTGCTGAGTGCTTTCATATAGATTTCGACAGTGGTTACGGCATTACAGAGTTGTTAATTGCCTCTGTGTGACACGCTCGACATTTTTACCTGATTACAGCGATGTAAAAGTATGACTTTTTTTTATTTACAAATTAGCCCTTGACTACAATCAGGGGCGCCGCCGTATCAATTTAATTAAACGGAGCCCCCGGACTACAGGGGCCCCTTACGTATGTTTGTAGGTAATACACAATCTAAGTAAGATTTTTTATCTTGTGGTTCCCGGTAAAAAAATTAAAAACTGTTTCACTACAGAAATGATAAAAATGATAAAAGTAATAAAAACTCGTTTTTTTGTGAGAATTCTTTTCCTTTTATTTGGGGCCCCTAACTAATTTTAATAAAGGGCCCCTCCAAGGTACGCTACGCCACTGGCTACAATGTCACCTGATAATAAGTGATGATGCAATCTAAGATGGAAGCGGGCTAACTTGCTAGGATGACGATGACAATCCACACCCCTTTCGGTTTTTACACGGCATCGTTTAAGAACGCTAAATCGCTTGGCGGTACGTCTTTGCTGGTAGGGTGGTAACTAGCCACGGCCGAAGCCTCCCACCAGCCAGGCCTGAACACATTAAAAAACCTAAATAGGCTCATCTGGGGATCGAACCCAGGACCTCCGTCTTGTAAATCCAACGCGCACCACTGCGCCACGGAGGCCGTCAAAAACGGCTAGAACGACTACATTACATAATTTGACTATTTTAGTAGAAGAGCCCATGATGATGAGATGACGACATAATACATATCAAAATTTTGTATATGTGATGAGAGTAAAAATAAATGGCTATATAATGTTGCCGCTGTCAGCTATGGGAAAAATGTCTGAAAATGTTTAAGACGAATTTTATTATTTGCGTAAATCGACGCTGTAATTGAGTAAGCCTGATGATATTCTTATTTTTGGTTCCCTAAACGTACGCCCCTTTAAAGGCTCATACTTTGGTTGATGGTACTCAACATGCAAGGCCTCCTTCCTTATGTCACACTCGAGTAAATCCCAAAACCACCTCATGGGCTCCGCTACTATAGATATATAGAAATGACTATTTCTATATATCTATAGTAGATATATAGAAATAGTAATTTCACAACGGCTGTTTGCGTCACCATACTGCAGTTGTATCTTTGCCCGATACTGTGACTTTTTACAAAACTCTATCGCATAGCAACTATAGAACTGTCGATCGTAAATTAAAACAATAACTCTCGAACGCTGCAGTTAGAAATGTTCGAATAAAATCTGAACAAATGAAACTTGTTTAGATTTCTATTTAAAAATCGGTTGTAAGATTCAGATTCAAGGTTCCGTACAAATTTAAATATAGGTGTTCCGTACGAATCTATACTAATATTATAAAGCTGAAGAGTTTGTTTGATTGAACGCACTAATCTCAGGAACTACTGGTCTTTCAGTTTTAGATAGCTCATTTATCGAGGAAGGCTATAGGCTATATATTATCCCCATATTCCTACGGGAACGGGAACCACGCGGATTAAACCGCGTGGCGTCAGCTAGTTAAAATATAAATTTTCCTTGTTATAAAAAATAACCAATTTCTGTATTTTATTTTTTATTTTAGACCAAACAATTTTGGTGTAAATTTTGACATAAAACAGACAGATCTGGAAGCAAAGAATAAGAAACTGTTTTCCTTAGGTACGTGAACCCTTAAAACATATTCCAAACGCTTTTTTAAAATTGTGTGTTCCCTTTAGATAAAATACAGTTGATAATTTCAGAAGAAAGTTAAAACCAACAAATATGAAAAATTGAGTATACTTCAGAAGAAAGATTAATTTCAACGTGGAATGGCGGAGCTTGCTATTCATATTATGAAACAAATTTGGAATTACGACACCGCATATCAAAGTTTGGTGCATTCATCAATTTAAATTAAATGTTGCTGCATATTATTAGATGCTAGTGAATAAGTAAGCTCTGATTATAAGTCTGGCAAGTTCGTTGAGTACACTCCCATGATATGCGAGCGACGTGGGGAAACACTGCGAGGGTGTGAAATCGTGCGTGCGGGGAAGTGAAGTGCATCAGTCGTGGGTATTTCTTTCATCGCTACACTCCCCGAACAAAGTTGCCAAGCTCCTAAGATTAGACATTTCGATATGGAATGGCGGAGCTTTTGCTATTCTTATGAAACAAATTTGGTTTTACGACACCGCATATCAAAGTTTGGTGCATTCATTAACTTAATTAAATGTTGCTGCATATTATTAGATGCTAGTGAATAAGTAAGCTCTGTTTAGTATAATGTTTTGATTTAAATTATACTCGTGCATATAACTACACATTTTAGAATGAATTAATATATTGTAAGAAAGAGTAGTCTGAGATGGATATGACGCGACTTGTTTCGGTAAAGAGTGGGGCGTTAGAGAGGGGTACCGATCGGTTTGCGGGAACGACTTTCGATGTAATGCGCTCGACGTACGCTCGGCTCCAGTGTGCTCGTGGCGTTCGAGCCATCCACATTTCTTGTTGTGTGGTTCTTTATGGGTTACTTGGAATAGGCGGGCAGAGTGACTTGAGTGGAAAAGGAGAGTGTTGGTGAGCTGTCAAAGACCTTTAACCCTACACACAGCGTTCACAAGTGCCTGACTTCACTCAAGGTCATTCTCTGCCATTCTAGAGCCCTATTTTGGTTACAATTTGATTTGTTAATTAAGTTATCCTGACAAATGTTGTGAATCATAATCTTTGTTCGACATTAGTTTTCTTATTGTTTGCAAACCACTTCTGAGGCTGGTAAAATCAAAAGTGGGATAAAGAACGCACTACCCACAAAAAGTGATAAAGAACGCATAAGTAAAGTGAACATTAACTGAAAGTGAAAGTTGTTAGTTACCTAAAGTCAGAATTGGCCGAGCTGAAATAGAAGAGCTGAATAGAAATAGTAGTCTGAGACGGATATGACGTCAGGTGGTGCGTCTTGTTTCCGTAAAGAGTGGGGTTATCAGAGGATCAAAATCTGAAATTAATCAAAAATTGAATTGAGCTCCATGCTCAGCCCCTGTACCCAAGTGGCACGTCGATTCTCTTTCTACGATCACAAATGCTTCAAAAACTAGAACGTGATCAAGATCTGTCATTCCCATACATTTTTCTAGTTTTCGTAGCTTTTGCGATCGTAGAAAGAGTCTCTACAACTTGAATTTTTCTTAAATCATAGATTTAAACTTCACAATTTCGTTACAACAACATTTCAGTGCTAAATGCCATAGAACATGTAACAAAGGAGACAAACCAGCGTCAATACAGTATATTGCGAAGCAAAAAGACTGTTCTATTTGCATATTTCACAGTTAGTTAATTGACTTCGTAGCGACACATCCAGAGCCGGATTTCCGTGGAAACATGCTGCAATATTTTGTGTTCGCAAATTCTAATAATATACCTTAACGCATACGGAATAAGGTCTATATAATCCAGCAGAAATAGCGAACAAAACGCGTCGCATAGGCATTGCTTATCCATTTTTTATTTCGCCTGCATCACAGTTATTATTTCTCTTCTGTTTCATTAGCAATTCAGTGCACTCCTGTCGTGGAAAAACGCTTTGAATACTAAAACATGAATGTTGTGATAAATCACAATATTTTTTTGTATTTTTATTTTCTTTTGAGATATTTTTACGCAACTGTCGCAACAACTTTAAAATATATACGGATGTATTTTGTTTTGCGGTTAAAAAAAAAGAAAACCTTCGACAATTTACGTTACCGCTTTCATCAACACATTTAAATAAAATTAATGTGTCTATCTGCGATAATATCAAAATAACTGTGTTTTTCAATTGCTTACCGATACTTAAATATAATTAAGTCTTTTTAAATTTTTTGTCTTGTCCGGGATAATCTCTGGATCTGGCAATTTTATGGCAACCTATTTGGAATGTGTCAGTCAATAATTTCCATCACTTATTTCTCATCCCAAATCAATAACAGATGAGGATATATATTTCTTATGTCAGATCTCATACTATTATTATTAGTAGAATAATCATCATCATCATCATATCAGCCGATGGACGTCCACTGCAGCACACAGGCCTTTTGTATGGACTTCCAAACATCACGATACTGAGCCACCTGCATCTAGGGAATCCCTGCGACTCGCTTCATGTCGTCAGTCCACCTGGTGGAGGGTCGACCAACACTGCTCTTACTAATGCGGGGTCGCCATTCCAGCACCTTGGGACCCAACGTCCATCGGCTCTTCGAACTGTGTGCACCGCCCATTGTCCCCTCAGCTTCGCGACATGAAGAGCTATGTCGGTGACTTTGGTTCTTCTGTGGATCTCCTCATTTTTGATTCGATCACGCAAAGATACTCCTAGCTCGTTCCAAGTATATTCAGTAATCAGTCAAAAGTACAAATCATAGTACAACTTTGTTAGCATAAAGGTATCGTGCAGTACCTATGCCGTAGATTAAGCGAATGCCAGTCATGTAAAAAAGACGCGTTATGTAGGTCATTCACAGCCAGGTTTAGACCCTTTTCACGTTGTTTTTGCACATTAAACAACATCACTCCACCTATTTCACTTCCACAGTCTACTGGCACTTTTTATCCACGCCCGTCAACCGCATATTTCTAAACAAAAAGCTGCTAAAAGTTTTTTTTTGTATCTGCGACGTACGGTCTAGAAACTTTTAAGAGTGATGTAACATTATCATTTCAAAACACCATTGAAGAAAATTAATCCGACTAATATTACAAAACGCAAAAGTATGTGTAAGTTTGGATGTTTGTTACATCTTGTTATCATGTTACTCTTTCACGCCTCGGCTACTGAACCGAATCGCCTGAAATTTGAAGTAAAGATAGATTAGGTATAGTCTGGATTAACACATAGGATACTTTTTATCCCGAAAAACTCCATGGATCCCGAGGGATTTGTAAAATAGTAAATTCCACGCGGACGTAGTCGCGGGCGTCCGCTAGTTACATTATATTTAATACCAGAATTAAGTATAAAAAAATATTTTACGTTTTGTTAAAGTACATACCGTTTGACTATAACGTATTTTCCTGTTTGGAGTGAAGCCTGGGCCCCGTAGTACAAACTGACGAGAGGTAGGTATTTAATTTTAATTTTTTAGCAAATTGCCAAAAAGCATATTCAAACATGCAAATTGGCGTTCATTTATTTTTTGCAAACCATTTATATTTCTATGAAAGCACGGTTTAATAATATATGCCAAACACAAATTTTATTTTTTATTTCATGGTACCTATACCTTTATACCTATGGTATATAGTTTTTATGGTATACTCTCAGATATACCTATGCAAAACGCGATTATTTTAGAGACACGTAAATATAGAAATTATTTGATTTTATTTTTTTTAAACTGTTAAACCGTTCCTGATTGGCATTGTGAAGATAAAGAATTTCGGCTTTCATTTTCTCTACCACCCAAAACATGGGTATCCTGAAGGCAAGAATTCAATGACCTAGATTTTAGAACCTTCTCTTTCCAGATCTTTCTCATTATCATAGATTAATCAATAATATACAGATGAAGCGTACGGAACACGACGTGTCGTAGCCGCTCCAAATACAAAATTCAAAAGTAATACATTCTCTCTACGACACGAACCGTCACATCAGTAATTTTCACCGGCTTCAATACGTTGCTTGTAAAGACCACTCTGGTTACATTATGCTCATTATATAAAAAAATAAAAATGGTAAAATACAAATTCAATTATTTCAAGTAGGCTTTAAGCTATATTGAAACTGAGTCTGAGTTTACCACTAATTCGGATAACGGATTTTGCTAAGAGAGCGGTCAAAAATTCAACAGTTGCTCTTTTTAAAAAAACAGAATGTATTTCATCCACGTATCTTTGACACAGAAGGTTAACGTCGGGTTAGATCTTATTCGGATAAGCATACAGCCGAATAAAGAACCTTCTCCTATTCGAAACTCAGATAAATCACAGTTACCACAGTTTTATATAAAACTACTTTTACCACGAGTATGTACGATTTGCACTACAATGGGCAATACATAATATATACAGCCTACGGCTTTAAATAATATAAGAAAATTCACGCCAACAAGATTTATTTTGCCCCAAGCACTTGTATTTGTACAGAATAATATATTTCCCAGCAAATATAATATCCCAAGGGTTCTTATAAAAAGGTTGACACAACAACGCATTAGGTGACCTTCACAACAAAACAAGGATTTGTACAAAATAATAGGTTGTTGTGTAGAGGTACACGCTTGTTGGATTGTTAGGGTTGATTCAAAAAATAGATCGAGACGTGCGGAGCGCGTCTAGGCAAATTCTAGAGAACTGAGTAACAGCAAAGCGACAACGTCAACATGACGTGAGCGTCAAATTCGTGCAAAGGATGTAAGGAATACCTATTTTTATTTTTTGTAGTGAAAAAAATCATTTATATATTTTTCAATAGAAGTCAAAGCCAAATATGATCTAAAAGCACGCAGATTTTCACTCCTTTTAATACAAAGCAGCCTGTCTAACAGCCTAATAGCTAATCGTAGAGCTATCAAGACTTTTACGAGTCGAGTATAACAGTGGTATTCATAGACGTTTCAGGAGCACCCCCAGGGTATCATTCACCAGCTGAGTGTCATTTTCTCAAACAAATAGAGGCTAAAATCGACACTCAAGCAGCTAAATTAACCCCTGGGGGTGCCTGAATTCCACTGTAAGTATATTAGTTCTATTTAAACGTTTTAAATATAGTATTTAAAACGTTTATTCATTGTATAAAATCACATTATCTTAAAACCACAGACCACAATAAAGGAGCGTGGTGGGCCTAAGCGTCTCCGTGACGCAGTGGTATGCGCGGTGGATATACAAGACGGAGGTCCTGGGTTCGATCCCTGGCTGGGCTGATTGAGGTTTTCTTAATTGGTCCAGGTCAGGCTGGTGGGAGGCTTCGGCCGTGGCTAGTTTCCACCCTACCTACAAAGACGTACCGCCAAGTGATTTAGCGTTCCGATACGATGTCGTGTAGAAACCGAAAGGGATGTGGACTTTCATCCTCCTAACAAGTTAGCCCGCTTCCATCTTAGATTGCATCATTACTTACCATAAGGTGAGATTGTAGTCAAGAGCTAACTTGTAAAGAATAAAAAAAAGCTGTGTTGCAGATATAATCGCATATAATGAATTATAATGAACACTAAAGTTAAATAATAGGTACGAGTGCACAGCCATTGCTAAATTATTTAGCATATTCAAGTCTCTAACCTTTAGACCCTTATCATACCGTTTTTGCACTCTTAACCAAAACTGTGCGCCCTAATTTACTGGAAGTAGGTACTAAAACTACTTCGTTTTTGTTCGCGTACATAATTAACATAGTTTAAACCGCAAAGTTTGAAGTGTATTATGATACACATAATATTGTTCTATACAAATGACGAACTAGACGAACTTTTCATCAACCGATTTCAACTTTTACCCGCGATTTTGTTCCTGGTAGGTAAGTATTCTTCTGGTTTCTCTGCGTAATCGAATCAGAAATGAGGAAATCCGCAGACGAACCAAAGTGACTGACATAGCTCAACGAGTCGCGAAGCTGAAGTGGCAGTGGGTAGGCCACATAGTTCGAAGAGCCGATGGACGTTGGGGTCCCAATGTGCTGGAAAGGCGACCCTCCCACTAGGTGGACCGAAGACATCAAGCGGGTTGCTAGCGGCTCGAGACCGTTGTGCTTGGAGATCCATGCAAGAGGCCTATGTCCAGCAGTGGACGTCCATCGGCTGATAATGATTATGATGATGATGATGAGGTAATATAGATTTCATCAATCTATTACTTATTTTAACGGCCCATTACATGGACAGGCTTCCTTTCTTATAGGAGAGGGGATAGAACTTAACACACAGCGCTGCTCTAATGCGGGTTGGTGGTTAAAGGGTGACAACGTTCTCTAGGTTCAACGTTCAACTAGGGCTCTTGTGAGCAAGGCGCATTTGAAGCCCTCGTAACTTTATTTTAAGTTTTCGACTTTACTTACCACCATTAAATCATGACATAACTTGACGTTTCAAAAGTGCTTGACCCTTATTCGGCTCACTGCTGAGCTCGAGTCTCCTCTCATGAATGAGGGGTTAGGCCAATAGTCCACCACGCTGGCCTAATACAGTTTGGCAGACTTCACAAACGAGTATATGGTACCAATACCACCTATATGGTACCCAATATATTTATGACATATGGTAACCAATATATTTATATATAAGCCTATTTTTGGCCTACATGGTGAATAACTTAGGTTTAAAATAGCTTACCATTTATATAAAATACATATTTCGGAATTAATATTATGAGAGGTACACGAAGTATATAGATCAAGGATAATCAAAGAGTTGAACTAATTCAATAACAAAAGGTCGCTCAGAATTGATGGGCTTTGCAAACAGAACTTACGAAAGCATTTGATTTAATATAGTATGTTTATATATTTATTACATTCCGGTGTATTTGCTGTTATCAAATATATTCTTTTGTGATCAATGGCATGATAACAAATAATACAAAAGCCAGTAAATTGTTTTTATTACGTCTATTTATGATAAAAACAAGCAAAGCAAAAAAAACAAGACATACATCTACTTACTTATCATATATTTACTTACTTATAGGTACTATATCATATTCTATACTAATATTATAAAGCTGAAGAGTTTGTTTGTTTGATTGAACGCGCTAGTCTCAAGAACTACTGGTTCGATTTGAAAAAATCTTTCAGTGTTAGATAGCCCATTTATCGAGGAAGGCTATAGGCTATTATCCCCGTATTCCTACGGGAACGGGAACCATGCGAGTGAAACCGCGCGGCGTCAGCTAATATAGCTGACGCCGCGCGGTTTCACTCGCATAAGGCAAAACAATCTAAGGCTTTTAATGCTACTTTTTTTAGTAATTATCTAGGTAACCTTATCGTGATTGCGACTCTTTTTTTTCAAATCGGTTAACTATAAGCCAAATGTTTAAAATAAATCGGTTATTCACAAAAATACATAAATATTATCAATTGATCTACATAAAAATACATAAATCTAAATTGATAAGTTAAGATAAGTTTTCGACTATTACCAATTAAATTAAATTATGACCTAATCCTGACCTTTCAAAAGTGCCTTGTAAACTGAGCCTAATTGAAATAAATGAATTTTAATTTTGTTTTTTTTTATACCCTCCCTTTTTTTCCAGCCATTAAAAAGTTAACTGTATTTTTGTAGTAGTTTTTAGTAAGTAAGTAGTAGTACTGTATTTTTTTTTTTTGTACGGGTTGCAGGAAACCGCTGGATGCCGGCGACTCGAGATCGTTATGCTTGGAGGTCCATGCAAGAGGCCTATGTCCAGCAGTGGACGTCCATGGGCTGAAAAATGATGAATGAATGATGTATTTTTGTGGAAAGCTATCCGCTACACTAAGTAACAACACTTCGTGAGAAACACGTTTTATAAAGTACCTACTGTCCTATGTCTATCAACTTGAGGCTTGAATGTAACGCTTCACTTGCCTGTAATTGCACAATGCTCTCAAAACCAAAGAGGCAACATGTCTTGGAGAAAGAAATAGGCGTTGGTAGTAGTTATTTCCCGTAAAAACTCTGTCACAATAGTTCTACCTCTAAAATGTATTGAGTGGTCTTTTACTAGCCGCGCTTTCCTCGCGTAGTTCCCGTTTCCGTGAGAATACAGGTATAAAATATAGCGTATGACACTCGCAAATAACGTGGCTTTCTAGTAATAAGATATTTTTCAAAATCAGTTAAGTAGATCCAGAGATTACACCCCTACAAGACCACAAACTTTACATTTTTAAAATATTTGTATCTGGCAAGCGATCTTATGGAATACGAGTATATTATAATAATTTTGTATTACTCGTGAGATATATTGTGTATCCATGCGATGACCAAGTGAATCTATTTGGTTTAAAATATTGAAGATTTTTAAAGTTGATATGGTCACTATAAGATGTTGTTAGGTTAGCTAATTACCTAATAAATTGAGACAGAAGGTCCCTTAATTACGGACTGAATAAAGTAACCAGGTTGATATATTTTTTTTTTATTCTTTACAAGTGAGCCCTTGACTACAATCTCATCTGATGGTAAGTGATGGTACAGTCTAAGATGGAAACGGACTAACTTGTTAGGAGGAGGGTGAAAATCTACACCCTTTTTCGGTTTCTACACGACATCGTACCGGAACGCTAAATCGCTTGGCGGTACGTCCTTGTCGGTAGGGTGGTAACTAGCCACGGCCGAAGTCTCCCACCAGCCAGACCTGGACCAATTAAGAAAATCTCAATCGGCCCAGCCGGGGATCGAACCCAGGCCCTCCGTTTTGTAAATCCACCGCGCATACCACTGCGCCACGGAGGTCGTCATATAACATGGATCACACAACTTTTTAGGGTAGAACGACTGAGTTGCGATAATTGGTAAATACAAGTGTTGTTTTTGATGGCATAGATTACTTCTAACTCGTTAACAATCATTCTTACGCTGTCGATTATAAATAAACAAAAAGAATTACACTAAGCACTCCGGTTAGCAAGTTTATTAATTTAGTGGCGAAATACTCAGAATTTATAACAGCTAATCTACACTAATATAAACTTGGAACATCTTAGTCTAAGCCGATTAAATCTGACAGTATCTCACTACCTCTAAAGAGATATCAGACCACTTATAGTTCGTGTTGGAAAGCGTTAATTAATTTACTAAACTGCACTCGCTTTTCAGAGACGGTGCTTTGAAACTAAACAACTTTGTTATGAAGTAGTTCTAAACTATTAATAGGAATGAATACATACTAATAAAAATTCATAATATTATAATGTATGTACCATATACGATTATCAGGATTAGGTTATGTTTAAAGTTCACCTTAGAATGGCCCCTGACATACGTCATACAGGATTCTCCGATTTTATAGTAATTTAGGTAAACGAAATCGGGCTTTTCTATTTAAAAACGCTTCGTTTCTAATTTTTCTGAATTTACTTCAGTTACTTACTATAGAGACAGTTTTTAAAATCGCATTGGATCGTTGATCATAAAAAATAACCAGCAATATATATGAATAACCTTTGCAGTCGGGTACTAAAAATGATTCGCCAAATGTTGCTAAGCGCATAAATTCTAAAATGGCTTGACTGACTGCCCTATTTTTTTTTAATTATTTTTATGGCACAAGAAACATTTCCTAGATAATATATGAACGGCAAACTCAATAAAATATATGTATATTCTTACAATAACATTAAGAAAAAAATACAACATAACATCAATTTATTGGCACAACACACACGTAGGTGGTGGCGTGGTGTCCACTGATTTATTCAACTCATTAATCCAATTATGCAGTGGGCGGTGAATAAACTTTGTTAACATGTAATTAACGTGCATGCCACATTGGACCCATTTCCAGCATTGTCATACTGTTGGAATTTTTACCTGTTCATGTGTGTTTACCGAATGTAATAAAGTATGTAGGTACGTAGGTACACAAACAAATAAATCAAACTAACATGGTCCCTTGCTATCAGGTGATATTACAATCATCTTAAGTAGTAATATTATATATATATATATATAAAGTTTGTGACAAAAGATCAATTTGAGAAGTGATAGACCAGTGGAAATGACCTCTGCCTCCGATTCCGGTGGGTGTGGGTTCGAATCCGGTCCGAGGCATGCATCTCCAACTTTTCTGTTGTGTGCATTTTAAGAAATTAAAAATCACATGTCTCAAAGGGTGAAGGATAAACATCGCGACGAAACCTGCATACCAGAGAATTTTCTTAATTCTCTACGTGTGTGAAGTCTGCCAATCCGCATTGGGCCAGCGTGATAGACTATTGGCCTAACCCCTCTCATTCTGAGAGGAGACTCGAGCTCAGCAGTGAGCCGAATATGGGTTGATGACGACCCACTCCTAATACAGTCTTTCCCGTCTTGTTGAGCAAAACCACTGTCCCTTACAGGTGAGGTTGCAATCGTCTCTTACATGTGTATTGAGTCTTTCCATTCATTTTTATAAAATTTAGTTTTTTTTTTGGAGTTTTTCATAAATTTATAGCACATAGGATAGTGCGTAGTCGCAGAATTCGTAAGCCGTTTCATGTACCCCGAAATGGGAGCCCTTGACGCATCGGTACGCTACGATAAGTACGCTTGACGATAAGTGTGCGTATCGGTAACTGAAATTAGCTTAGCTCTTACGCTCACATAGCCACAGAAGTGCTTAGTTTTAAGAAGCTTACGTTTGGGCTGAATTATTAAGATTCTAAGTGCCAATAAAACGCCATGTGATTTGTGAGTTTCATAGTCTCAAATTTTGCATGGTTTTCCACGGGAGCAGGATTTTACGCGGGTGAAACTGTGGACCTCTGTTAGTATGCTATAAAATCCAATATTTAATGAACCAAAATATTAGTGAATTTAGTATCAAAAATTAGATTAAATCTCGAGCAAGATATAAATTCTACTCGTAGCATGAAAGAAAAATTTCAGACAAGTTATTTTTAATGAGATCTTTAATTTTTTCTATTTGAATGAAAAGTTGAATGTTTGCTTTAAAATTTAATGTTGTTCAAAGTATGAGCTATATAAGTATTCATCAGTGGGATGGGTTTATTATTTCTCTCTATTTATTATTATAATAGATCAACATCTAAAGTAGAATTTCTGAAGTATTTAGTATTTTTTTTTCTACAACATTCTTATAATTTTCTATTTTTAACTAACAACTATGTTGTTAGGAATCAATAAGAGAATGGCTTTTTATCATGGTGCTCACGGTTACAAAAATAACCAGACTAAATTATCTATTTCCATCTATAATTATGTTGTAAATATTTTCATCCATTAAAAAAAATATATCGTTTCTAATAGTGTCCTTCTACTTAATGTATATTGTATATACTTAGTGTAATAGAGTTAATGTTTTTCTCGAAGGGTCCTTTTAACTGTATATCAAAATATCATTAATGACCGATGGACATTGATCAATTTACAACATTGCCTGTAGTAAGAACTTCCAAATAAAATGGTCTCAAGCCGCCAGCATCTTTTTTCAGCCAACTTCTTTTAAAGTAGTTCCCGTATGCACAAAAAATAAAGAAAAAGAACCACAAAAACCGGATTGGTTGGCCATTTGTGAATTTTCTTCGACATTTTTAGATAAAGGCCGATAGCACTAAAAGGGCCAATCAATTACACGATAAGATCGCATTGACCCCCTACGCTGTCGGATATTTATATGGGGCAATAGGAAATGTTGGAACGCACCCCGCAATAAAGGGAAATGTGCGGCAGTAATTCTAAATATTACTTTGAGTCGTTAAATCCTGAGTATGTGATGTTGGCTCGCATACTTCTACTTTCACATCATGATTATAATCTCAATCATTTGAACTATTTCTTAATAACAACAAACGGACGCCCGCGACTTCGTCCGCGTGGAAATCAATGCAAACATTCAAGCCCTATTTCACCATTTTAGGGGTAATTTTAAAATTATTGAATTATATTTCGTATTTTTTTATGAACAAAATGTTTAAACTGTAACTCTAAAAATTAAGGACTTTCTATACAAACTTTCAACCCCTATTTCACCCCCATATTTTATTTTCGCAATAAAAAGTATTATGGTCCTATACGACGAAAGAAGGGCCATGAATAGATATATTTTAAACTAGCGGACGCCCGCGAATCTTCAATCCAGCCCTTAAAATGTATCGCTGTATAAGTGGAGTAACTTCTCCAGTTTTCCCAACATTTCCCTTCACTGATCTGCTCCTATTGATCGTAGAGTGATGAAAAGTACACCATAACCTGCCCAGGAGTATGAGGAGTAATTGTACCAAGTTTCATTAAAATTTATTTATTTATTTATTATTTGGACCACCAACAAAATTATATTTATACATAATTAAAAAACTTAATAACTAGGGTATAGAAACACATATAACTTTACTTAAAGGTAGTCACACCATGCATAAAGTGTAGGTCGTATTAACAATTAAAAATTAAGTGTTAAAAAAGTTAAAAAATTAACTAACATAAATTTACACAAATTAAAAACAGAGAAAGAGAAAAAGAAACAACAATGAACATTAGGAATTAGTTAAAAAATAAAAGGAAACTGTTAACATCACAACTAAACTCAAAGGTTATTAATTTTAGTAAGTAACTTAAAGTCTAACTATAGTAAAATCCGTCGAGTAGTTTTTGTTTCTATAACGAACACACAGACAAAAATATTACTGATTGCATTTTTGGCATCACTATCTATCACTAATCACTCACTAAATAGTTATTTTGGAAATATATTTCATGTACAGAATTGACCTCTCTGTTGATAATTTATTGTTCTTTGACCAAAACTGTTCATTGAGTATTTAAAAACTGTCTTAAAAAACAAAATCTGTAAAAACCAGAGCACTGGAACTCCTCGTTTTAAATTATTCTCATAAAGAAAATTTTCGCTAAGTGTCGTACAACGTTACAAAGGAAGAAAACAGGCGTCGATACACAAAGCAAAAAGTCTGTTTCATTTGCATATTTCACAGTCAGTTAATTGACTTCGTAGCGACGGATCCAGCGCCGGATTTCCGCAACAGCCGGGCTAAACTTTAGTACAGGCATGAACTGTAATTTGAATCTTATGCCTATGTGATAAGGTTTAACTCAAAATGAAATAAAAAACTGAAAACTATCATATAAGCAGAACAAAAATATCTTTTTTTTTTCTTTTTTTACGCATCGCATATCCTTTTTTGTAATGCCTATATTTATATGAAACTAGTGGACGCCCACGACTTCGTCCGTTTTAGACCTCATAAATCCGGCCCCATCGCAAAATCCGTTCTTAGTTGATACCTACTAACTATAAACTAACTAACTAAGAGCCGCGATAGCCCAGTGGATATGACCTCTGCCTCCGATTCTGGAAGGCGTAGGTTCGAATCCGTTCCGGGGCATGAACCTCCAACTTTTCAGTTATGTTCATTTTAAGAAACTAAATACCTCGTGTCTCAAACGGTGAAGGAAAACATCGTAAGGAAACCTGCACACCAGAGAGTTTTCTTAATTCTCTGCGTGTGTGAAGTCTGCCAATCCGCATTGGGCCAGCGTGGTGGACTATTGACCTAACCCCACACATTCTGAGAGGAGACTCGAGCACAGAAGTGAGCCGAATATGGGTTGATAATGATGAACTATAAACTACCGCCCTGCCAAATTTCAGCATTGTAAATCAAGCAGTTTTAAGATTTATATATTACTAGCGGACGCCCGCGACCTTCGTCCGCGTGAAATTTAGTTTTTCACAAATCCCTCGGGAATCATAGATTTTCCGGGATGAAAAGTAGCCTATCCAGAGTAAAATCTATTTCAGTAAATTTATAAAAAAATTTCAGTAAAAAATAATCGGTTCAGTAGTTGCGGCGTTAAAGAGTAACATCCATACTTTTGCGTTTATAATATTAAGTAGCAAGATGTAGTCAATCCAATGTGAGGTCCATCAATAAAATATATTAAAAGTTTCACAGTAAGTTAGAATAAAAATTATATTTAATACATGTCCATACACATATTTCATTATAATGATTATATTATCTTTTTATTTATCTTAATATTCTGCCAATCTTACAGTAGCAGCTTATAAATATATTAGATACTTAAGTCAAAACAAATCAAGGCCTGGACAAGCCCCTTTTATAGCTAGGCCTTAGACGAGAGTCTGTTTAACCCCCGCCTAAGAAGGTACGCCATTGACCTTTTGGACTTTTGTAGGATTAAAAGGCTTCAATAGTAAAGCAAATTTGACAACGCCCACGAGTCAATTCCTCTCTGAGCTCACGACTTAATGGGTTAAAAGGCTTTTCAATTCGCTAAGCAAAAACCTCCAATGAAAATTTAATTTATTGCTAATGAATATGCAAAAATGGAAATTGTTCAGCCGTAAGCTTATTTAAGCAAAGTATAATATATTTTATATTTAATTCCTGTGAACCTTTCTGTAATTTTTTTTGCGTTTTATTAGATGAGAAAGTTTTTATATACATATTTCCATTGTGCAAATCTGATATTACTTTATTTCTGTTCAAATTTCTTATATAAATACCTAAATATAGCATATATCCATTTGCGGTACCGTCGTGATTCGACCTCGTGTCTCCATGTTACCTCCAGAAAATAAACAAACAACAAAAAAAAACGTGGAACAACTCTCTAAGGGCATCTCTCCTCTGAGGCTCGGACCTCAGCTTAGAGGGCCAACCTGGAAGGGTGTTTTGGCCTGAGTGTATAAGTCTGGGTGCCCCTGAGATCGTGGGTCAAAAAATCCACGTCCAGGTGACGTCAGATATCGGGGACCTCGTCGCGCGCGAAGACGCTGTGTAGCTTGTGTTGCCAGGTATCAATGGACGTCCACCACTGGACATAGCTTTGTGTAAGGATTTCCTAACACAATGGTTTTATTTTATTTTATTTGTACAAAATATTTGATAATAATTTTATACACATCTATATCTATACTTATAATAAAACTGGCCGAATCCTATACATTTATTTGCAATTTGAGAATTTACTTATACCATTTGTAACACCAAACGTTACCGTGGCATAACGGACGCCAGCACCATCTAGAATCTATAATACGAATTCTGTACATTTTGTACATTCTGTACATTGAAGATATTTTGAAAATTTTTGCTGCAGGGTATTTCTTTATTATACAATCGACACTGAAGCTAAAAATATTTTTTTTTATTTTTTTTTCTTTCTGTCTGTACGTGTTTTTTTGTTATTCGGACATCACACTGAAACTACTGAATGAATTCAAATGAAACTTGGCACGGTTTAAGACCATAACACGGAAAAAGTTATAGGATACTTTTTATTGCGAAAATAAAATAAGAAGGGGTGAAATAAGGGTTGAAAGTTTGTATGGAAATTCCTTAATTTTTAGAGTTACAGTTTTAAAAATTTGTTCATAAACCATAAAAAAGATACGATTTTTTTTTTAATTCAAACTCTAAAGTGGTGAAATAGGGCTTGAAAGTTTACATTGATTTCCACGCGGTCGAAGTCGCGGGCGTCCGCTAGCTTCTTAATATAGTTGCGTAATAAAATGTTATATAACACCTTGTTACATTTTACTGCGTTCAAGGTGGGCTTTAATTAAAATTGGGGTTCGCACGGTACGTGTTTACACGTTTCACAATAGTTGTGTCTGAAACTCGTTAAATGTTTGTGAAACAGTTCTAATTAATAATTTCATTTCGCTTAAAATATTTTAAACTACGATTATTTGTTACACATTACGTTTGATGATGAATTTTTATGCCTATTACCATTATTCAAAATTCAATATTCATTTATTTCAAGTAGGCTCAGTTTACAAGCACTTTTGACACGTCAGTTGACTATTTGTAAAGATTCTACCACCGGCTCGGAAGGCAGGTTCTGCTGAGAAGATACCGGCAAGAACTCAACAGTTGCTTTTTTGAAAAAGTCATACAGTATTATAATTTACAATTGATAACAATTAAATTACAATTTCTTATAGTTTTATTGTGAAGGTGGAAGCTGATCCAATGGCCTCCAAGCACCTTTATTGTTAAGGAACTCATCAATAGTGTAGTAACCTCGACTAAGTAAATGTTTTTTTAACAAATTGCTTAAAGTTGTGCATTGGCAAGTCCATCACATTATGTATTTTGTACCAGCAGACGCCCTGTGGTTTCACTTGTGTGGAATTCGTGGATAAAATAATGACATTCACAGATAACGTGGCTTTCTATCGATAAAATCGGTTTAATAGATTAAGAGATTACCCCCAGTGCCAAGCTCGTGTTGATTTTAGTTGTTAAGTACTGAAAAAACCACATAAAAGAAAAAAGAATGTCTGAGAAACAAAAATCTTTATGATAGTACGCTTATATTAATATAATATAAAGTCATCAATATAATAATGTTATTTTTCCCTTTTTAATTTTATTTATTCATATTCAGGCAATACCATATATTTTACATTAGGTACAGGTATAATACTATGTAGTATTTATATAGTAATTATACTATGCCTTAGTTGTCAAGTGAGTGATCGTCGTTACCAACCCATATTCGGCTCACTGTTGAGCTCGAGTATCCTCTCAGATTGAGAGTGGTTAGGCCAAAAGTCTACCACGCTCGCCCAATGCGGATTGGCAGACTTCACACACTCAGAGACTTATATATACATAAATATTTAATGTAAGTATACATGAAATTGTGCATGTGTGCGCTTAGTGAAGTAGCTGAATTTGGAACACTTGCGGTGATTTTGTAGGCACGAAACACCATATCATACATGATGTACCTTTATAGGTACACTATGTACCTGTATAGGTACACTATGTACCTATGTACTTATATAGGTACACATTTGCAGGGCAACAGTAATCACCCGCAGTTAGCAAGTCGACATTTAGGGGCAGTGCGCCAGAAAATGAGCAGCGCAATTATTGTTTCTATTGTTCGTGCTGTGTCCGACGTGTTTCTATATGTAAATTGTTCATACATGTAAATTTTATTCATTGTATAGTACAATCTTCTTTTTTTTATTGTTTATAAGTTAGCCCTTGACTACAATGTCACCCGATGGTAAGTGATGATGCAATCTAAGATGGAAGCGGGCTAACTTGTTAGGAGTAGGATGACAATCCACACCCCTTTCGGTTTCTACACGACATCGTACCGGAACGTTAAATCGCTTGGCGGTACGTCTTTGTCTTAACTAGCCACGGCCGAAGCCTCCCGCCAGCCAAAAAATCTATGTAGGTGTATAAAACATATTTTTTTGTCTATGACTATTTCAAGTTGTAAGTTTTCCTACACAAATATAATTCCTGTATATAAATATATAAATGATTTTCGGAACGAAGTGCATCTATGAGTGTTACAAAATATAATGAACTCCCGTGAAGACAGCGTATTTATTTAGGTGGATAATAATTTTAACATCATATTATGTAAAATTATTAATTTATATAAAATATATATTACTAGCAGACGCCCGCGACTTCGTCTGCGTGAAACTCGATGTAAACGTTCAAGTACCTCTGCCCTACCCTACCCCTACAAAAAAAAAACAAAAAAAAAAACAAAAAAAAGCAAAAAAAAAAGTATCCTATGTCCTTCTCTTGGCTTTGAACTACCTCCCTGCCAATTTTCAGCTAACTAACACGACTTTCTTTTATATATATATAGATTTGAAGGAAACAAACTATCTTATAAAATTTGCTACCTATCTATATCAAGTACAGAAACATGTTACATGTACAAAAAATTAACAAAAAAGTGCTTCAAGATCACGCCTTTGCCTAACTTTTTCGTTAAATTACACCTATAACATGCCTATAATAGCCTTTATGGACCGTTAGAAATATTAATATCACATTAAAGAATTTTATGGGCAAATTAAATAGGTACTTATTCAAAAAAGCTTTAAAAAGCCTTTTGGTTCTATGCTACTAGAAAACTTCATTGCTCAGTTTCAGTATTTGCAATTATGGTTTTATATAATACCTACCTACCATAATTAATTGTCGAACATACTACTACTTGTACGTATGTGTGAATTAAATCACGAACGGAGTCACGGGAAAACATATGTAAGAGGGATTTAGATAGATAGATATACTTTATTCGTACATCACAAAGACAAATAAAATAAAAACATTCACAAACATACAAGTGAAATAAAAACATATTAAATAGATATCAGCATACCAAAGGCGGCCTTATCGCTAAGTAGCGATTTCTTCCAGGAAACCTTCGGTTTAGGAAAACTTAAGGACATCAGCAGGTGGCGTAAAAGAAAAGTAACCATAGTATTAGTAATATATGCCATATCTTTTCAATATGACTAATATTCCCTTCCAACTAATCGAAAAAGACTATGGAGTCGGAAAAGACTATAGTAGTGGGTACAACAGTCCAACGGGCGGGGATCGAACCGCAACCTCTCGGTGATTAGTCCGACCTCTTTGTCGAAGAGCTATTGAGGCTTAAAAGCTTTTATTTGCAGGTAAACAAATGAAAAAGTTTGTATGGTAATCTGAAGCATAAACTTGTTGAGCCGGTTCTCTTTATCAACTCTCTATATTGGCAGGCTTATCGGTATCGTGGAAATTTCGGGTGAATTCACCGACACAGGAAATCCGACCCGATACGGACGTTTGCCTTAAATAGGCTACTGAGCTTACTGCCGCAGATAAGTAAATGTAAAAGTTATATACATATTATAAACAAATTTCTTTGTTCTAAGTCTAAATAGTTTGAAAAATACATTACTTGACGGCTTCCGTGGCACAGTGGATTTACAAGGTGATCCTGGGCTCGATCCCGGTCTGAGCCGATTGATTTCTAAATTGATCCAGGTCTGGCTGGTCTGGCTTCGGCCGTGGCTTGTTACTGGCAAAGACGTACCAACGTATACAGATATATTTAAAAAGTTATACAGATATATTATAAACAAATTTATTTGTTCTAAGTCTAAATACTCTATGTATAAATAGTTTGTAAATACAGTACTTGACGGCTTCCGTGGCGCAGTGGATTTACAAGATGATCCTGGGCTCGATCCCCGGCTGGGCCGATTGAGGTTTTCTAAATTGATCCAGGTCTGGCTGAAGGGGAGGCTTCAGCCGTGACCGTACCGGCAAAAACGTACCGCCAAGCGATTTAGCATTTCGGTACGATGTAGTGTAGAAAACGAATGGGGTGTGGATTTTCATCCTCTTCTAACAAGTTACCTCGTTTCCCTCTTAGATTGCATCATCACTTACCATCAAGTGAGGTTGTAGTCAAAAGCTAACTTGTAAAGAAAAAAAAAGTACAGGCAGTGCAGTTTTGTATCTATGAAGTAAATGCCTCTGTTATGTCAGAACCACTGAACATAATGGTCTAATAGTGATTACACCATGTCCATATGTAAGTAAGACAGGAAACTATGTTGATTGGCTCATGTAGGCTTTGAGGTGGTTGTAGGTAACAAAGGTCAACCTTAAAGTAATAGGACACCCCTGAAATGTAATCTTTAATGGTATCTAGCGCAGGGTAGCTAATCCTTGAAACTAAGAACTTGGTGTCTAATAAATTCTTATAATTTCTACCCCGAAGAAAATATAAAACTTGCGCTTTGTAATTTGCAATTCAAGGGACGGTTGTTACTTGCTGCCTCCCAAAACTACTTTGACCCAAACTCAATAGTTGGCTACCACGCTCATAGCTATCATCATCATTATCAACCCATATTCGGCTCACTGCTGAACTCGAGACTCCTCTCAGAAAGAGAGGAGTCAGGCCAATAGTCCACCACGCTGGCCCAATGCGGATTGGCAGACTTCACACACGCAGAGAATTAAGAAACTTTTCTAGTATGCTGGTTTCCTCATGATGTTTTTCCTTCACCGTTTGAGACACATGCTAGGAGGCAGAGGTCATATCCACTGGGCTATCATGGCTCATAAAATCTGTCACAGCTATAGGATTAGCAAACATTCACTATACTTATATGTACCTATTTAAGGAGGTAGAGTTTGAGGTATTGCAGTGGTAATCTCTGGATATACTGAACCGATTTTGAAAATTCTTTTACCAATAGAAAGCCACGTTATTTGTGAGTGTCATAGGCTATATTTTATCCCCATATTCTCACGGAAACAGTCACTATGCAGGTGAATACACTGTCGTCAGCTAGTCCTTTATAAAGTGACGTAGATGGAGGTCTAACGAGGGAAATCGTTAGAAAAATCGAACATGTCGACGAGATTAAAAGACCATTTACGATCTCTTCGCCAGCCCATGGATAAGTTCTAGACGGTTCAATCAATTACATGATAACATCGCACTGACCTCAAGATATTCTCGTCATGTTACAAGTACGTGCCCTGAATTGGGAAAAAGGAAATTCGAATTCAGCAATACTGATCTTTTTTTAGTATTTTAGCCATTACTAATTTAGAAAGTACACGTTACTTTGCCGGTTAATTTATCTTCATTATGCACGCCATTGACGATCAATTATTCTCACGTTTCTGCAACACACACGACTATAACTGATCGTTTATTGGTCACTGCGTGCATGACGGCTCGACTTATGAAACGTCTTCGCTGCCGTTTGCGCTGCAGAAACGTGAGAATAATTGACCGTCAATGGCTGACTTTATATAAATTAGAACTAGCTGTGAAAATTAGTGTTTTAATTAGTTAAAAGTGTGCGCGGAATTTGTCTTATTTTTCGACTTTTTAAATTTTTTGGAACTTAATGAAACTCAGCTATCTGGGAAATAAGACAAAAAACTATAAATGTGTTCAGGGTTTTACAAATGGGCAGAGGAACAAAAATATATTTTAATACTAGCTGCGGTTTCACCCGCGTGGTTCCCGTTCCCGTAAGAACACGGGGATAATAGCCTATTATAGCCTTCCTCGATAAATGGGCTATCTAACACTGAAAGAATTTTTCAAATCGGACCAGTAGTTCCTGAGATTAGCGCGTTCAATCTAACAAACAAACAAACAAACTCTTTAACTTTATAATATTAGTAAAGATATAGATTTAAACTTCCAAAATCAAACCCGCTAACCCACATTAAAGCAGCGTGGTTGGTATAAGTTCCATATCCTCTCTCCTGTTAGGTGGCAAGCTGAGCCATTAAAATAGATTACAGTTATCACTCTTCCTATCTCTTATTATTCGTGTACTATAGTTATCATAATGAAAGAAGGAAAATACATTTAAGAATTTAATTTCGCCTGATACAATATTATTTGTTACACTCCGGGGCAAATAATTTCTCTAAACAAAATAAATTTATCGGCTATAAATAAAATGCCACATTCATTCGCAGGAAATGCAGAAATATTCCATTATAATTAATAACAAATTGAAATTTATATTTCTTTTCTTTCTATTTATATGTGAATTTAATAACAAGACAAAGTTATGCGGTTTTTGTGTCACATGTACCTATTATTATCAATATAACTTTTTTTTATTCTTTACGAGTTAGCCCTTGACTACATTCTCACCTGATGGTAAGTGATGATGCAATCTTAGAAGGAAGCTGGCTAACTTGTTAGGAGGAGGATGAAAACCCCTTTCAGTTTCTACACAACATCGTACCGGAACGCTAAGTCGTTTGACGGTACGTTATTGTCGGTAGGGTGGTAACTAGCCACGGCCGAAGCCTCCCACTGGCCAAAACTAAACGTTTTTATGATCATTAACAATGATGAATAGGTAGATATGCATTCAGAATATGTTGTAAAATATTTATAATCTTCTGCTTTTTATTTTTTCTTTATTTAATCTTCATCGCTTTAAAAAAACAACAATTGTTTTTTAGACATTTATACATAAATGCAGGTCTAACTACTTAATATATACTTAATAATGATATTATAAAGTAAAGTTTGTGAGGTTAAAAGGGATCTCTGGATCTACGTTATTTAGTTACAGGCTGTATTGTATCCTCTTATTCTCACGGGAACGGGAACTACGCAGGCGAAACCACGGGGTGTCTACTAGTTTTATAAGCTATAATGCCACTTCGTTAATCTTCTAGGTAGTAGCTAACATAACGAAGGGTTTAGATACTTAGCTATTGGATTTATTAGTACCTTGAAACTCCACAAGTTCGCGTTTAAAGAATAATAATAATATAACAGTTAGAATTGTTTCTCCGAGAAAATAAAACCAATATTTCAAACTCTATATATGTTGTATAGAAATTAAACTGTTGCTTAAATTAATAAGGTCCTGTCCAATGATCATTTTATACTATAGATCGGTTACGTCCCTACAAAATCACCGCAAAAAGTGATCCGAGTAATAAGGCTACAAGACTGAGCACACATGCACAATTTTGCCTTTAATTCCATTACTTTTTACACACAACTCAACATTGTAGACGATATTTAGGCATTATTTGTTTAAATAACGTTTGTTGTTGACCACAACTAATAATGAATTGAGTTTAATTTTCCTCTTTTGAGCGCCTCATTTTTCATGCGCCAGTAACACATCTAATATCATTAACAGTATCTAATATCATTGGTCCTGTTCATAAAATGTTTATTTCATGCACATGAATTGATAAACAAAATTTGAACTTGTACCAAGTTAATTATGGTCCAATAAACTTTTGACAGAGTATATGAATTATTAATTAATTTCCTACCTGAAGCAAGAGTAAATTTCCGGCATAGAAACTTGTACCGACGTCTATAAAACTTTATTTATTTTGTACAAAGTTTATTTCATAATACTGAAAATAACGTTGCAAAAGTTTGGTTCAAATGCTCTTAATTGCACTACGAGTGTGCTTTTACTTCTATCTGACTTCGGAGAAGAAAGTTCTTAATTAGAATGCTCTGATAATTTCGCTTCATGTTATCATAACTTCGAGATACGACTAAACGAAATGAGCTTTTCAAAAGCGACTTTGCTATCAACTATGGCCTTGTATACAAATTTTATAATTACCAACAAATAAGAATGGTACATAAAAAAAGAGTAAAATACAGAAAACCAATTTTATAATTATTCTTTCGGTTTATGCTAATCTTTGAAACAACAGAGCGCCTAGTGGCAGTTTGATACTGTTACTGTCACGTAACGTAAACGCGAATTTCTAAGGAATTGAAACAGCGCACATCTAGTGGCACTACTGCACAACTGTTTCAATTCCATATAAATTTGCGCTTACGTCAACGTGATAGTAACAGTATGAAAATATTGAAAACTCCCATTAGGCACACAGATCACATTGTTAGGAAGATAGGTACATGCATTTTATGCATAACTAGCGGACGCCCGCGACTTCGCCTGCGTAAAACCCTACCCCTACCCTAAGTATCCAATGTTCGTCTCCTGGTTCTAAGCTACCACTCCACCAATTTTTAGCCTGATCGGTCCGGCCGCTCTTGTGTTATGATGATGATGTAACTAACACGACTTTCTTTTATATATAGATTTTATTATCGGCAGAAGACGACACAGACATTTGCCTATATACATCAAATCAACATCTAGGCAACAGAAAACTTATGCTGCTATTTTATTATACTATTTTTATCTATTTAAATTATTTTAATCATAAAACATTACAAAAACTATGGTACTGCCGAGACAATGTTGAAAAGTTTACTTGATTTTTTTATAAGGCATATAAAAATAGAAAAACAAATTTGAAACTGAACCTGGTTCATTTAAAACCCCTCGAACTTTCCAAAGCTAGTTTCTTTAGTAAAGTTTCGTATTGACTGGCTTATCAGAGTTGTGCCAATTTTGGTTGGAATTTCCGAGGTCGGAAATTCTAACAATACCGACGTTCGTTCCGAATGCTGGTGCTCGTATAATGCTCTAAGCCACAGATAAGTAAATGTTAGGGCTATTTTTAAAATGAAAAAGAAATTGATATTTTTCCCGGATAGTTTCTTAATATGACTTTAAACACAAACACTTACAAACATACAATTACAATGCTTACTAACTTAGAAATCACAGACTAACTTAACAGTAAAAAACGTCAATAAGAAGCGCTACACTACGCTAGACCTTTTTTTTTTTTTATTCTGTACAAGTTACTACAATCTCACCTGATGGTAAGTGATGATGCAGTCTAAGATGGAAGTGGGCTAACTTGTTAGGAGGAGGATGAAAATCCACACTCCTTTCGGTTTCTACACAACATCGTACCGGAACGCTAAATCGCTTGGCGGTACGTCTTTGTCGGGTTAGGGTGGTAACTAGCCACGGCCGAAGCCTCCCACCAGCCAAGCGCTAGACCTTTAGTTTTAACTATACAAAGGGCCTAGTGGCAGTTTGATACTGTTACTGTCACGTAACGTAAACGCGAATTTCTAAGGAATTGAAACAGCGCCATCTAGTGGCAATACTGCACAACTGTTTCAATTCCATATAAATTTGCGTTTACGTCAACGTGATGGTAACAAAATTAAAATATTGAAAACTCCCACTAGGCACACTGTTTTATCTAGATAATCAAAATTTCAATCAAAATCATTAGATAAAACTGTGCAGTTAAAACTGACGGGCAATTTTAACTGAACAGCTAAAACTGCACGTCTGTAGCATGGGTAAAATAAATATTTTCAAACTCAATTTCTAAATAAATGTACGTACACTTTAGCATTCGAACCAGTAACTGGATTTGATTTATACGAACAATACGCAGATGCTAACTTTTGATTGAATGTGATTGTCATTGTGATATAGAGGATTTGTAATAGAAAACCTATAAGAGCCCTTTCACATTAGGGTAGGCTTTGGTTGTACCTTGGCATTGGAGCGTAGCATGGTGGGAGTAAAGAAGAGAGACAGAATAAGAAACATTGATATAAGGAAAAAACCAGAGTCACCGGCATTTTAACCAGGATGGATCAGCTTAAGTGGAGATGGACAGATGCTTCGGGATCCTCAAGAAAAGTGGACTACCCTTGTCACACAATGGTACCCTCGCAATGGGAGACGGAAAAAGGGACGGCAGCAAAGACGATGGGAAGACGAGCTGGCCCATTCTGGAAGAGTAGCTCTGGACAGGAAGCACTGGCGGGAGCTGAAGGAGGTCTTTGCCATGAGGCCCAATGAGATTAGGGCCATCATTTAACTGTGCCTATATAATTTAAGAAAATGTGTACCAAAATTTTCATTAATAAAGGCTATTTTATTTTATTTTATCTATTGGTCGTACCTTAGCTCAAGATAGCGTGACAAAATATTATTATATTACCTATAAAGATTTGATTGTATATTAGTTTGCACTGAATAGGCTTCGAAACTACTGAACCGATTTGAAAAATCTTGGGCGCTATAGGCTATATTTTGTCCCCGTATTCTTACGGGAACGGGAACTATGCGGGAAAAACCGCGGGGCGTCTGCTAGTAAGGTAACAGTAAAAGAGTATATTAATAGAGGCTAAATATTAAGTATATGATGATGATGATGATGATGATGATGATGAAGATGAAAAAATGCAAATTTAATCACAAATATCGACTCGAAATATCGACGTGAAATTATTTTTCTTACCAATTGGTGAGATTGCAACTATGTGGTGGCCTATATTATGTATAAAAACATAACCCCAGTGTGTAGGGGCTGTAAGGATAAAATAGTTTGAGGCATTCTTTAACTGCCATAGGATTGTGATGGATTGAACGTTATAAAAACTGAAAGAAGGAGATTAAGCATGATTGTAGCGGTCACAGAACATACAAAACGCTAACGCTTTATGATGAGGCATACTCGTTACTTTAACGATTAAATGTTACAAAAAATACTTAATCAAGCTAACAGGACAGTAAATCAAAATTTAAATAATTAATATTAATGTCCGAAATTAAAAATAAATTAACAAAACGTAATTTCTGCAACCGTTTCGCTTAATAAATTAATTCAGTTAAGGGAAACAAACAAATCTATTAATTACACGTAAACGTTTATTTTGCTTGCGTTGTCTGGTTTTAACAATGTGGCCTTTTTGTGTATTTTCACATTATCAGTAAATTGGGCTACTATCATTTTATCTGTGATAAATTTTATGCCTAGCGATTTATCGCATGTACTAGAGCCATAGTCGATGTGTGCACTGTTTACCAACAAACAAATTAGAAATTAAAGTAGTAAATGCATGTCATTTTCAAAATGACTATGTATACCCTCATTTTAAAGTTCGTTGGTAAACAGTACATCGAGTAAGGCTTTAATATACTGGCAATGGATAGGCCACATAATGATTTTAAACTTATTTCGTGGTTGTTCATTATGAATGTTATTTAAACGGGTACATACCACGATAAAACGACGAGATTTTTATTGTCGATATTTCGACCCAGTTGCATGGATCGTGGTCACGACGGGACTGAAGTTGCGAGATGAGAAGTGAAGTCAGCTGTTAGGGGCAAAATCTCTCGCAACTTCAGTCCCGTCGTGACCACGATCCATGCAACTGGGTCGAAATATCGACAATAAAAATCTCGTCGTTTTATCGTGGTATGTACCCGTTTAAATAACATTCATGATAGGCCACATAGTTCGAAGAGCCGATTGACGTTGGGACGACCGCATACCAGAAGGCGCAGTGTTGGTCGACCCCCCACTAGGTGGACCGAGGATATCAAACGGGTTTCAGGGAGCCGCTGGATGCTGGCGGCTCGAGACCGTTATGCTTAGAAGTCCACACAAGAGGCTTATGTCCAGCAATGGACGTCTATCGGCTGATAATGATGGTAGTGGTGCTTTATATCTTGGCTTATTTTAATGTCATCGTACCGAAACGGCAAATATCTTGGCCGTCTTGCCAGTAGGGTAGTAAATAGCTAGTCTGTCACTACACAACTCAGATCAAACACAAAGTCAATATAATTACCTCGTTAATAGAACTCCGTTTAGACACGTAACTACAGATTTGAAAAGACAAATATTTGAGGGTATATTATATAATTATAATGGGCGAATTTACCCGAAGCCACCCCTTTCCAATTACGCCGTCATGTGGTGTCGATGTACGCATACAGAGAGATGCGTATAGAAAATATTACACTCATGAAATTATAATTTAATTTCCGTCGAAACACATTCTTTGTTACTCAAAATTACGTACAACATCGCAATCTTGTTACATTCGCGCGGAAATTGCCTTGGTTAAGGTAAATATCTTATCTTTCTCAGACTTCCTCTTTTGCATACATCATTTTTACAGGATTTTGTTTAACTTGCTTTGTAATAGAATGCTGATAATAATCAAAATCGTCGATTGAATTTTTATATTAAGTATATTTAAATTTAGATTGTATTATTCTTTTTAATAAAAAAGTAAAAGTAATTGTAAACAAATCAAGTATATTTAATATTAATATAGCAGTCTATGCTCTAATAAGTTAATTGCTAGTACTATGCTAGTAGAAGAAATTACTTCTTTCTTTTTCCGCAAAATGGCGTTTTTTCTGATTGTCTAAATGTCGTAGATAGAAAGAGACCTGATAAACCAGTGAATATGACCTCTGCCTTCGATTCGAGGACGTAGGTTCGAATCCGGTCCGGGCATGCACCTCCAACTTATCAGTTATGTGCATTTTAAGAAATTAAATATCATGTCACTCAAACATAAGGAAAAACATCGTGAGGAAACCTGCTTATCTGAGAATTTTCATAATTCTCTTCGTGTATGAAGTCTGCCAAGCCGCATTGGGCCAGTGTAGTGGATTAAGGCTCCCCTCTCATTCTGAGAGGAGACTCGTGCTCAATAGTGAGACGAATATGGGTTGTTAATGATGAAATGTCGTAGGCTTCATAATGGAACCGCAGCGACATCACTGAGGGTGATGGGGTTTATAAATGCAATGTATAAAGCAAAACCTCAATAGCTCAACGGTAACGGTGCCAGACTCTTTATCGAGATCATGGTTCGATTTCCGCCTGCTGGACTATTGTCGTACTATGGCTCCTAACTCGGTCTTTTCCGACTAATGGGAAGGAATAGGAATCAACAGCCTGTATCCGTCCACTGCTGGACATAGGCCTTTCCGAGATCGTGCCACCACACACGATCCTCCGCCTTCCTCATACATCCACTTCCTACTACCTTCTCGATGTCATCGGACCATCTAGCTGGAGAATGAACTAAATAAATAAACATGAATATTGGTCATTTTTAAAAGATGTGACAAATATTCTTTAAAAAAAATATATTGGCTGCAAAACACATAGTTGGTATGGTTGGCCAATGGTCGGTAGGTATGGGACAAATCTTGGGTTAGGGTAGGGATAGGGAAGAAGTGCACATAAGTCAAAGCGAAGCTTGACCGGGTCCGCTACTACTTTCATATTTTCACATTATCAGTCCAGCTATTATAATTATCCTGTTGACATTCGAATATGCTTCAGTCAGGATTGTCCTCATGAGGGAATTGTGCAAAGATGAAGCTTTGCATACCTTAGGTTAGTTTTAATTTTATTACAAAAAATTAAATGTGCCACTACACAGCAATACTAAAATAACCATAGCAGTAATGCTTCCCTATCTAAATTATTTTTAACTACAGATAAGTACACAACAATCCGTGTGGAGCAGCAATTGATCTTAATTTTATTCAATTTGCAACTTTCGAACCCAAAACTTTGGTGATGTATAACTCGTCTAGTAATTTGACTTTTATTGCTTTCACTTCGTCGGATATACGGAAAAAGGCCGTTTCGACGGAAACAGTAACACGAATAACTCTCAATAAATAGTTTGGACAAGGGTTCGTAATAGTTATTGTTCAGTCCCAAGTCCCAGCAGTTTGTGGGCGATTTCCTCGGCCAATATAGAGTTTAAATGGGTTATTGTTATCAATATAACTTAAGCCGTCGATTTTGCGTGCCTTCTGCTTTACTGAATGATATTAAATAATTAAATTTTGCGATTTAAATTAAATCCAAAGATATTGTTACGAACTAGGGTTCGAGGATTTGGAATTAAACACCTGGTGACTCGTATAAGACATTATTCAACTCCTTAATCCAAGTATCAATACACACATCCATCGCTGGCAATTCGTAGTCCAAAAATCGTAGCCGAGTTCACTATAGTTCACTTGTATCGCTTGTATCACTCCGATGTTTACTTCACTCCGTTTCGAAGTTAACTGCCCCGAGCGGCGAGTCTGTCGTGTATATAACCCGCCGATTTCCAGATAATTCTATTGATTTGATTTTTTTCTTTGGCAGTCCATCTGAAAGCAGTTAACGGTTTTCTGATGAAAATGATAAATTACACGCTGATGCAGCAACTTTTTCAGAAACTATAAAATGATCTTTGTTCAAAGACAAGAGGGTCTTTGAACAAAGATCATTTTATAGTTGTTATACTCAAAACAAGTTATGATATAAAATTGTATTTTTGGTATTCGTTCTTCATAAAAGAAAAATGTCCTCCATTGATAACATTGCTGTTCTTTTACTACGTTTGATGTCAGAGTACAAAGCAAATAATATTTCGGGTAAAGCTGAAACACAGGCTTTCGTTTATTCAATTTGTAACTTTTCGTCCCAAAACTTTTGTGATACATGACTCGAACAGTAATTTGAGTTTCATTGCCTTTATTCGGGAGGGTCATTTAAAATTTCGTAAAACAATTTAATAAAGAATCAAGTGTATGTACAGATTTAATCGCTTGTTATATTTACTATTGTTATTGCATTCCCGATCTTCAATAAGAACTGTTCTACTTTCCTTGATGTAGGCAGGAACTAATGTGACTAAGTATTCAATACTAGCTGACGCCCCGCGGTTTCATCCGCGTGGTTCTCGTTTCCGTAGAAGTACAGGGATAATATAATATAGCCTACAGCCTTCCTCGATAAATGGGCTATCTAACACTGAAAGAATTTTCAAATCGGACCAGCAATTCCTGAGATTAGCAAGTTCAATCAAACAAACAAACAAACTCTTCAGCTTTATATATTTATTATTTATATATAATATATTTACTATTGTTATTACATTCCTAATCTTCAATAATAATTTTAATGTGACTAAATATTCAATATAACTTTTCTCTTTGAAAGATAAAAAAAAACGACAATGAACTATAACTTTGATAAAACTACTTTGTAAATAAATATATATTATGTAATACGTATATGCCTATTCAGTAAGTATTTAATAAGCAGAAAGGAAAATATAATGTATCTAACAAGACATAATACGAAATATCTACAAAATTAATCGATCACTTTAACGTTTCATCAAAAACAACGCATATTCGGCTCACTGTTGAGCACGAGTCTCCTCTCAGAATGAGAGAGGTTAGGCCAATAGTCCACGACGCTGTCCAATACGGATTGTCAGATTTCACACATCTCAGGTGTTTCAGGTATGCAAGTTTCCTCACGATCTTTTTCCTTCACCGTTTAAGACACGTGATATTTAATATCATAAAATGCACACAATTGAAAGTAAGAGATGTGTGCCCCGAACAGAACTCGAATAAAAGGTAAAGGTCATATTCACAGCCTTAACGTTTAAAAATTGAAAATTAATCCTAGAAAAAGAAAATGGAAAAATTGCGGCGGGAAAACCCATTATAAAGTTTCTCTTGACATTTTCACTTTCGTAACGTTTACGCTTTAAATTATTGCTATGTAATATTTTTCTTGCTTAGTTTGCCTGTTTAACTTTTTCACGGTGTTTGAGCAGAGTTCTCGACATTTTTAAAAACGGTAAAAAGGAAAGTTCTTTTGAAACTAATCAAAATTTTGATTATTCATTTATGTTATTTTTACAAAGCCAGGTTAAGCTTTGAGCTATGAAACGTTTGGAGCCGTGATAGCCCAGTGAATATGACCTCTGCCTCCGATTACGGAGAGTGTGGGTTCGAATCTGGTCCGGAGCATGCACCTCCAACTTTTCAGTTATGTGCATTTTAAGAGATTAAATATCACGTGTCTCAAACGGTGAAGGAAACCTGCATACCAGAAAATTTTCTTAATTCTCTGCGTGTGTGAAGTCTGCCAATCCGCATTGGACCAGCGTAGTGGACTATAGGCCTAACCCCTCTCATTCTGAGAGGAGACTCGAGCTCACCAGTGAGCCGAATATGGGTTGATAACTAGGTTAAGCTATGTATATATATAATCCCATTGGAGGAACCTAGTGCCTTGAGGAGCTAAGTCCGACAGTCTTTATCAATCTCGGGTCGTGGGCTTACCTCAAGATGAAATTTGCTGTGACCGAAATCCGGTCGAGAGAACATCGTGAAGTGAAAATGTCCAACAACGAATGTCAATATAAAATTGCTCGTATAGGGTATTATATTATTAGTATTATTATATAGATTTTATTTTTATTATTAGACTAGCGGACGCCCGCGACTTCGTCTGTATATTATTTAATTTTCCACAAATCTCTCGGGAACAATGGATTTTTCCGGGATAAAAAGTAGCCTATCTGTTAATTCATGCTATAATATATCTCAATACCAAATTTCAGCCAATTCGGTTCTCTACTTTACCGAATTTGCTGAAATCTAAAAAAGTATCATATATCATATAACCGTCTGCGTATTATGGTCTTAAACCGTGCCAAAATTCATTTGAATTCATTCAGTAGTTTCAGCGTGATGCCCGAATAACAAAAAAAGCACGGTCAGACAGACAAAAAATCGAAAATAAATAATTTTCAAAATATCTTCAATGTGCAGAATTCGTATTATAAGTATAGATTCTAGATGGCGCTAGCGTCCGTTATGTCACGGTAACGTTTGGTGTTACAAATGGTATAAGTAAAACCTCAAATTGCGAATAAAGGTATAGAATTCGACCAGTTTTATTATAAACTAGCTGACGCCGCGCGCTTTCACCCGCGTGGTTCCCGTTCCCGTAGGAATATGGGGATAATATATAGCCTATAGCCTTCCATGATAATTGGGCTATCTAACTTTGAAAGAATTTTTCAAATCGGACCAGTAGTTCCTGAGATTAACGCGTTCAATCAAACAAACAAACAAACTCTTCAGCTTTATAATATTAGTATAGATATAGATAGAAGATAGATATGTAAATGTACTTACCTAGATTTATTCTAAATGAGACGGAGTTTCAGGGAACGAGTTTCGTAAGCAAAGATTTCTAAGTAGATTATGAGTTACTCTGCACTCCTCATGATATCAAACTTTGGCGTATACTCGCACGTCGACTTAGATTAAATACTGCTATAAAGCTCTCATGAAATTATAATTTAATTTTTCCAACGAAGCTCATTCGCTTTTATATCGTTGGTACTAAACATAATAACATTATACAATTTGTTGGAAAATTTAAATTTTACTTTTTTTAGCTATAAAGCTGTTTTATCATTATATTTTTTTTATTATTTAATACTTAATTTCTTTCATTCGTACCAATTGTATTTTGTTTTATTTGCGACCTTAATTGTACCATTTGACATTTTTATCATTCTTATCTTTTAATCATATTATATAACTGACATTTTGAAATTTATTATTATTATTCTTAACTTTAATTATAATTTCACTTAAAATAGTATTTGAACTTCTCGTGCCAAACTTGTAATATATATTGTACCTATAAATTAAATTATTTACCTATTAATTAAATTACTTATTACTTTTGTGAATCAGCTTATAATTGTTTTTTCTATGTATAGTATATACTTGATATCTTAGATTATGTTGTACCTATGAATTAATGGATATCTATAACTAAGAAGTGTACATAAAATCTAAAAATTGTGAAAGTTGTGAAAATCTTTTAATAGCTAAGCATTAACCTAATTTTTCAATGTAATTAAATGTAAACATGAATTTAATGTATTAGCGGTTGATTTTCCTTAATAAATAAATAAATAAATAAATAAAATAAATAAATCAGGATTATGAATGATGATGAATCATTGATAAAAACGCGTATACCTGGATGAAGAAAAAATTAAAAATGAAACGAAAAATTAATGATCAAGTGAGCTTTCTACATAACATTGCATCATGAAGTGTTAATTTTTAAAAATTAATATTTTCAAATGTTTGTAATGACAACAGAAAAACATTGATAATAATGTCTAATGCATATTTTACTTTCATATCCAGCACTGATGACTCCAGTTAAAATAAAATTTAAATAATTAATTAATAAGTGCATGTTCTTGTGTTTAATGACAACCATTTATTTATTTAAATCTAAAATTTCGACCTTGTAATAATACATAATACAGCCGTGATAGCCCAGTGGATATGACCTCTGCCTCCGATTCCGGAGCGTGTGGATTCGAATCCGATCCGGGGCATGCACCTCCAACTTTTCAGTTGTGTGCATTTTAAGAAATTAAATATCACGTGTCTCAAACGATGAAGGAAAAATTTTGAATTTTCTTAATTCTCTGCGTCTGTGAAGTCTGCCAATCCGCATTGGGCCAATATGGTGGACTATTGGCCTAACCCCTCTCAATGTGACAGCAGACTCAAGCTCAGCTGTGAGCCAAATATGGATTTATAATGATGATGATGAATACACAATAGAAACCGGGACAGACCGGTATGCCACAAAATATTACGTCTTTTTTGAAATACATATAATATGCACTTAAGTATCTTTATAAAACACAAAATATGCTTTTTATTACACGCAAAAAATGTTTGATAGAGACATATATGGGAGGCTTTTAGGGAGAGTAAACATCATTAACGCATCGCGGGCGAGGATGAAAATGCTCGAGTCTTTTCATCCCTCCCTTAAAAAGAGGTTGCATTATTCACTCCTGATGAACATGAGATACTGGGTCAAAATCTTCTCTTATATCAATTTCATTTAAAAAAAAAGATTGTATTATTATGCAAGTATAAAAGAAAAAACTTATCGTAACTATTTCTTCTTAAATTTGTGTGTAACGTTAAAAATCCCTGAATTTATGTTTTAAACGCTATAAATTCATGGACAATATGCCAACTTATTTATCTTTTTGTTTTCTTTCTAAATTATAAGGAAATACAGGATATGAGTATTAATTTGTGTAAATGTAATTAAGTTTCTAAAATAAAGTAAATTAGTTTGAATTGTTAATTTCTTCAAAAAAATCATTTTCACGAGAACAGTTTTATCTAATGATTTGATTAGAATATTAACATTTTTTCTTTATTTTGCAAATCGTAAATGTATATTGCCATTGATGTTGATGCCAAGTCCGCCCCAGTCCAGAAGCTTAAAGACGTCTTCCAATGCGGCGGTAAATAGCTTCGGAGAGATCACATCTCCCTGACGCACTCCTCGCTGCAACTGGATTGGCCTCGTAGTCTGATTCTGAATACGGACTGACATAGTGGCGTTTTCGTACAAGCACTTTAACGCTTGGATATACCTGTAATCAATTCGGCATCTCTGCAATGACCTTAGCACAGCCCAGGTTTCCACCGAATCGAAGGCTTTCTAGTATATAGTATATATATATAATAGTCCACAAACGCTAAGCAAAGTGGCTGGTTATACTCGTGAGTCTTCTGTATAACCTGCCGCAGCGTATGGATGTGGTCTATGGTACTAAAGCCTTTTCGGAAACCGGCTTGTTCGGGAGGCTGTAAGTCGTCAAACCTATTAGCCGACTTCCCACCAGGTGGACTGACGACATCAAGCGAGTCGCAGGGATTCGCTGGATGCAGGTGGCTCAGTATCGTGATGTTTGGAAGTCCCTACAAAAGGCCTATGTCCTGCAGTGGACGTCCATCGGCTGATATGATGATGATGATGAAATGTATATATTCAAATTTTTTTACAGAACAGAAAACATGTAACAAAGGCTAATTATTTTTGCATTTAAAGGATAAAGCGCATATATAAATTTATAACAATGTATTCCAAAGGCAACGTGAGGCCTTTTCATATGACTCGTTAACACGAACACAAAAATTAAAATACCATAACACACCGTTCAAAAGTACGATTCACTGAGTAAATTAAGCCAATTACCAACTTCATGGACTCTGTAATTCCAGCGTACGTAATTAAAAATGAATATTAAATAGAAAAAACGTGTATTTACGGCTTGCTCCGCCGCATTCACGTACGAAAATGTGAAGAATTTTCAGTAAGTAATTAACAATTTACCTACACGAATAAAGCAAACCATGCATACAATTTAATATAATTTACAAAAATAAACACGTTGGTAAAATAAACTAAACGGTCAAAGTACGACCTGTCCACCTTTTTTATTCTTTACAAGTTAGCCCTTGACTACAATCACCACCTGATAGTAAGTGATGATGAATCAAAGATGGAAGCGGGCTAACTTGTTGGGAGTAGGATGAAAATCCACGCCCCATTTAGGTTTCTACACGACATCGTACCGGAAAGCTAAATCGCTTGGCGGCACGTCTTTGTCGGTAAGGTGGTAACTAGCCACGGCCAAAGCCTCCCACCAGCCAGACCTGGACCAATTAAGAAAACCTTTCGGCCCAGCCGGGGATCGAACCCAGGACCGTCTTGTAAATCTACTGCGCCACGGAGTTTTCAAAATCGGTTCAGTATATCCAGAGGTTACCCCTACAATACCACTTTTACCTCTTCATAATATTAGTATAGATTTAGCCATCGATTTCGTTGATGCCCCCTATGTAGTATTTATTTAGTTGGTCATGTCTATAATGTTAGTTTGATTTTGTTTGCGCCAGGCTTGCGTTTTTGCCTGAGTATTATCCTTTAGCATTTTGTAACAGTAAAGTGTCCGTCCGTCTTCGGAAAACATCTCTAGATATCTATTTTACAATAATTTTTGACGTGACAACGTCTTATAATTCGATGGAGCCGGCCGATCCAAAAAAAGATGACGTCATGCGTCGTTCCCTCGCTCTAGGGTTGCCAACTTTTTTTACAAGAAATAAAGTATATTCTGGTCTATGAAGATTATTAAACAGTATTTTAGAAAAAAGGAACATTTTCTTTTGAAAAATGCAACCATTCCATCAGTATTTTCTTATGACGTTGTCACGTTCAACTATCGTCAGTAATCCTACTTTACAGATAACCGATTTTTTTATACTAACAAACTAAAAGTCGCTCGAATAACGCCTACCTACTGTTTAAATAAGCCTATATGGCTGACTTATGTAGGTTATCACCGTGGGACCAATATTCGCCTCCACTATCCCGCTCTCTAGGCCCCTCGTGGGTATCGTTACGTGTTTACCAAATAGGTCTTTACTATATATCAACGAACATAATTCCTACCTGTTAAGTACCCGATTCTCGTAACATTTTTGGACTAACTCCTAGTATAAGCTGTTTTTAGTCGCTAAGAATATTAGTTTATTTAAAGACATAATTATCAATGTATTTTATTAAATAAAATCTAAATCTAACGTCATTAAATTAATTCAAGTTAGCCGATGTTAGCTAACATTGACAGTAGGGTTGAGAGCTTTAATTCTCTCCTTACTCAACTATATGAAGTACATGCTCCAATACGTCCTGTTCGGCTTAAGCACCTCCCTGCTCCCTGGCTTACTGAGGAAATTAAAATTTTACAGGGTAAAAAAAACTCGGCTAAAGCCAAGTATAGATCCAACAATTGTGATGCCAATAAGGAAAAATATCATATTATTCGGAATCGCTGCAACAGGTTGTGTAGAGACATGCAACGACGCCATATCCACAAATCCATACTCGAAGAAGAAGATTCAGGTCGAGTGTGGACATTTCTTAAGTCTCTAGGAGTTGGGAAAGCGCGTCAAAATAATAGCTCCTTCAACATAAATTTAAATCTGCTTAATAGCCACTTTTCCTCTACTTGCGTCATTGATGACGCCACTAAACTTACTACTAAAAATAATTTACTAGCTTTAACCACTTCTGATGATCCTGCTTTTATTTTCTGTCAAGTCACTGATAGTGATGTTGAGAGAAGTATTCGTGAGGTCAACTCTGATGCTATTGGTACTGACTGCATTAGTCGGAAGATGATTATTCCTCTCATTAACCTACTAGCTCCAATAATTAAATCCTTATTCAATTTCTCCATGTCTTCCGGGAGCTTTCCTTCCTCTTGGAAGGATGCTCAAGTCATTCCACTACCCAAAAAATTAAATCCTTCCTGCTTTTCTGACTATAGGCCTATTTCCATCCTCCCATTCCTTTCAAAAGTTTTTGAGCGTTTAGTCCATCGTCAATTAAGCCTTTTCCTAACCCGACAGAATCTTTTAAATCCTTTTCAATCTGGTTTCCGCACTGGTCATAGTACGACTACTGCATTAGTAAAAATTACCGATGATATTCGTTTTAATATGGACAATCAGTGTGTCACAGTGTTGGCCTTACTAGATTTCAGCAATGCATTTAATAATGTCGATTTCGAACTTCTACTAGCCAAACTAGCTTCTCTCAACATATCTCCTAATGTGATAGACTGGTTTCATAGTTACTTGTTCGGACGTCGGCAGCGTGTGCGAGTCAATGACTCTGTGTCTAATTGGTGCACTATTTCTGCCGGCGTACCGCAAGGTGGCGTGTTGTCTCCTCTTCTTTTTTCTCTTTTTATAAGTTCTATTACTCTTCAACTTACCTCGCTCTATCACTTGTATGCAGATGATCTCCAAATATATGCTCAGTCCAAACTGGCTGATTTACCCAATGCAATAGATGCCATAAATAAAGATTTAGATTGTATAGTGCAATGGAGTAAGTCTTATGGCCTTAAAGTCAATCCGTCTAAAACCCAAGTTATTATTATAGGCAGTCACAGTTTGGTTGCACGTATTGACTGGGATAATATTCCTTATGTAATCTTTGATGGAACGCGTGTGCCATTTAGTGACACGGTTAAAAATCTCGGAGTTACTTTTGACAAGTATTTCACTTGGGCCCCTCAGGTAAGCAGAGTAAGTGGGAAGGTGTTTGCATCCGTGGGGTCACTTCGTAGGTTACGAAACTTCCTTCCTTTATCTACTAAAATTGCGCTTGCACAATCTCTCCTGTTACCAATTCTCGATTACGCGGACACTTGTTATCTAAATTTGAGTGAAGAATTACTGGATAAACTTGAGCGCATTCAGAATGTTTGTATAAGATTCATATTTGGACTTCGCAAATATGACCATGTTTCCGAATTTCGCGAAAAACTCAAGTGGCCCTCGATCCGCCTTCGCAGGAATACTCACATTCTGTCTTTTTTGTATAATGTCCTGTTTAATCCTACGACTCCGATTTATTTAAAAGAGCGTTTTAGCTTTCTAAGTGATACTCACTGTCGCTCCCTTCGCTCCGAAGACAACCTAATCTTAAAAATTCCTTCCCATAATACTTCCTTCTATTCTAAATCTTTTTCTGTTAAAGCTGCTCGGCTCTGGAATTCATTGCCCTTAGACACTCGGCGTGCCCAATCTCTAACCTCTTTCAAACGGCTGGTAAACATGCACTTTTTTCCTCCCTGATCTTTTAATTTAACTTATTAATCCAAATTACGCTTGTATGTGTATGTTTTATTTTTTATTTATTATTATTTTTGAATTATTTTGTTTAATTATTTTTCTTTTGTCTTCCCTTAGATGCCGTCTTGTTTTTATGTTTTGCAGGTTTTCATGTATGTATGTATGTGTGTATGTATGTATGTATGTATGTTTATATGTATTTCTTTGTATATATGTATGATGTAGTTAAGTATAGTCTATGTATTATTATTATGTATTATTGCTTAATATTTATGTATTTAAATTACTTAACTTTTCTTATTTTTGTGTGCGTATACCCGAATCGGTGCTTACGTTTTTTTTTTCTCTTCCACAGTGGTTGTCTGGAAGAGATCGCTCTTTAGCGATAAGACCGCCATTTGTACATTAGTTTCTAAGTGTTATTATAAGTTATTGTTTATTTTTGTTTTTAATGTACAATAAAGTATATTTCTTCTTCTTCTTCTTCTTCTTCCCTTAATTACGATCTCAGCTGATGGTAAGTGATGATGCAATCTAAGATGGAAGCGGGCTAACTTGTTTAGGAGAAGGTCGAAAAATCGTACTGGAACGCTAAATCGCTTGGCGGTACGTCTTTGTCGGTAGGGTGGTAACTAGCCACGGCCGAAGCCTCCCACCAGCCAGACCTGGACCAATTAAGAAACCTCAATCGGCCCAGCCGGGGATCGAACCCAGGACCTCCGTCTTGTAAATCCACCGCGCATACCACTGCGCCACGGAGGCCGACATAATCGATCTTTATGATAATTCGAATTCCACGCGGACAAAGTCGCGGGCATCCGCTAGTATATAATATATACGTAATCAGTGTAGAATACTCGTAAATTCAATTCGCAATTCGCTCTGAAGCATTTTAGGGCGGGAAAAACTGTCCAAGTCAAATTACCCGCTAGAGCTAGAAAATACCATTCGGCAACTTTTTACAAACTGCTAACTGCTGCAAGCGAAGATATTTTATTTGGATCGTAAATGCAATTTGCTTGCGACGGTTCGGCATTTTTTGATTTCCAATAGTTACTGGAGAATTCTGAATGGCGGCTTTGATTTTATAACATAATCTATACTACAAATCCTACTATATTCTACCAAGAACCCAATAAAAGTTCAACGGGGTGGAGATTGAACCGCCAACATTCGTTGATGGGTTCTATAGTGTTTGTACTAAATAGATACGGGGGGAAGCATATCCGAGGTTATACCTCCTTTATGCGGTTTCTACTGCGTGTCATTAAGATGACACGGTCGTTGGATGGCCCCCCTGTTGGGGTCCTTATTGGTTGTCATATATTTAAATAGATACCAATATTCAATGTCTCATATATATGATTACCTCGGAACCGTCAACCCCACACCCCGACGGGTGTGAGAGAAGAGATGTCGCTGTCTCATATATACTCGGAGTGGAGGGGTAAAGAGCCACTCTGTCATTTTCGTTGGTGGAGATCGGACGTCCGGTGCAGGCCATAATAGTGTAGTGATGAAGCAGTGATTTACTGCTCTTACAGTAAGGACAAGGGACCTTACAGGTTGGACTTACCGTTGAGCTATTGAGGCTAAAGTTAGTTATTAATTCCTACTTAATGAATAAAGTCTTTCAAGAAAATAATTTATTGCAAATGAATTGCATCTTAACTACGAACTTGCTTTGTACAAAGCGACAGCAAGGGAAGGCGAGTAAAGCTTACAGCTAAATTAATTACCGCTTTCTATCTAATGGGAGGTTCACTGATAGTATCTTGTTCGTGATAATTAATAAGATAGCGATGCTTTAGTCGTTTTGAAATGGAAATTTACATAGTTTGAGTTTAATCAAATTGGCTTAACGATTCTACTTATGTAAGATCCCATACATACACACAATAAATGGTCAATCGATATTATCATCATCATCATCATCATGTCAGCCGATGGACGCCCACTGCAGGACATAGGCCTTTTGTATGGACTTGCAAACAACTGAGCCACCTGCATCCAGCGAATCCCTGCGACTCGCTTGATGTCGTCAGTCCACCTTGGGGGGTCGGCCAACACTGAGCTTACTAGTGCGCGGTCGCCAATCCAGCACTCATAGCTTAACGAGTTGCGAAGCTGAAGTGGCAATGGGCGGGGCACATAGTTCAAAGAGCCGATGGACGTTGGGGTCCCAAAGTGCTGGAATGGCAACCCCGCACTAGTAAGCGCAGTGTTGGCCGACCCCCACCAGGTGGACTGACGACATCAATGCTCAGTATCGTGATGTTTGGAAGTCCCTACAAAAGGCCTATGTCCTGCAGTGAACGTTCATCGGCTGATATGATGATGATGATGATTGTTGAACTATACGAATCTGTCAAACGTAGTAAGTAAAGTACGTACGTAGTTTATGATATTGTACAAAATTATAGTCATATTTCCCAAATAACTGATCGTTTGAAAGGACCTACTATATTTTCCTGAATTAATACCTAGAGTTCAGTGGAGAAAGAATGTGATTTATTTTGGAATCGTGCCGAACTGCGCGTTCATTAGGCGCCGGCTGTGCAGTGTTGTGGAAAATTAGGGCAAAGCGTAATCCGAATAGTTGACAGTTGCCTTTATATTTATATCAGCTATTGCAAAATTCCAGACACACAAAAAGTAAAAACCCTTTTTATATTAGGTATGTGCCTTACAAAGGATCGGTGGAATTTATACTCGCATTTTTTCTGACGATTGCTGGCCATTTAGTATCGAGAATCGTGCCGGAAAATCTATGTACCTATCGACAAAACGTACTGCTTATAGTAATCGCATTATAGGCATTATAATTATCATTCATCAAAAGCAAAAGTCAAGTATGTATTTTTGTAGCCACTTATAAATACCTACTGATTCGGAAGAGATACTCGTATCCTACACCAGATGAGCCACACCAAACATTGCTTGATGTTTCTTTCTATTTTATGAGCACACTAAAATGGTAGAAAACATAGGAGTAGGCTTTTTCATATCCAAATTCTCACGAAAACGAGACATATATATATTTTTTGAAACGCCACAGTATGGCAATTTTATTCACTTATTGCAATTATTTTGATTTTAACACAAAATTACTTAACCAATTTTCATGAAAATTTAATGGAACCAATTTCGAAATACATTTAAAAAAAAATATTCGATAGCGTTCTGGTAAAATGTCGTGTAGTAACCGGACGGGGTGTGGATTTTCATTATATTCCTAACATGTTAGCCCGCTTCCATCTTAGATTGCATCATCACTTACCATCAGATGAAATTATCGTCAAGGGCTTTTTCTTTTTATTCTTTACAAGTTAGCCCTTGACTGCAATCTCACCTGATGGTAAGTGATGATGCAATCTAAGATGGAAACGGGCTAACTTGTTAGGAGGAGGATGAAAATCCACACTTCTTTCGGTTTCTACACGACATCGTAGCGGAACTCTAAATCGCTTGGCGGTACGTCTTTGTCGGTAGGGTGGTAAGCTAGCCACGGCCTAAGCCTCCCACCAGCCAGACCTGGACCAATTAAGAAAACCTCAATCGGCCCAGCCGGGGATCGAACCCAGGACCTCCGTCTTGTAAATCCACCGCGCATACCACTGCGCCACGGAGGTCGTCGAAACGGGCTAACTTGTAAATAATACAATAAAATAACAAAAAACGTTAGAACTAAAATCTAAAATGGTTCAGTATAGTGAAATGATACACATAGAGATTAATCGCTGTGACATGAAACGGTCATTTGCGCGCGATACCACTCGACCATAAATCCATGGATGTATCTCCCGGACAAGTTACACGTTGGATCAGTGCCACATTCTTTAAAAAATTACTGAGCGTGACAGGCGTTTGGTGCCGCTCCAAAAGTAATCTCGCAATGTTCTATGCTCTCTGATAAAACCATTTATGAAATACATAAACAGTTTTGTATGAAAACAAAGTTGGCTTGCGACAAATCCGAGCGGATTTCCGCTTACGTAAAATATATAGTAGCAAACGTTGCCACATTGCCGCTAATTATCGCTTCAAACTCTGTGTCTGTTCTCATTCAAATCTAAGCTTAACTAGAATTCGAAATCTAATCTCGCTTAGATACGAGTAGGTTCATCTCGTTATCATTCATCGAGTCTCCTCTCAGAATGAGAGGGGACTCGAGCCAATAGTCTAGGCCAATAGTTCACCACGCTGGCCCAATGCGGATTGGCAGACTTCACACACGCAGAGAATTAAGAAAATTCTTAGGTATGCAGGTTTCCTCACGATGTTTTTCCTTCACCGTTTGAGACACGTGATATTTAAATTCTTAAAATGCACACAACTGAAAAGTTGGAGGTGCATGCCCCGGGCCGGAGTCGAACCCACAACCTCCGGAATTGGAGGCAGAAGTTATAACCACGGGGCTATTATTTTTTTCAGTTCATCTATAAAACCGAAATTTTGAAAAAATGTGTACGACAATTTTGGAAAAATGAGCACACTAGTAATTTGCCTTGTAATGCATTGTACTGCGCCCATCAAACTGAGGCCCAGACCACCCAGACTACTAAAGCATAGGTATTTTTAGGTGGCAGAAAAATACATGGCGATAACACTTACCTACCTACCTAGGTTTTCCCTAGCACCTACAATATGGGTATCTTCAAGTCAAGACTGACTAGGCATGATCTACGTAAGCGCGTTCTATCATAGACAGCATCACTGCTTACCATCAGGCATGATCGTAGTCAAGTACTTGTTATTTTTTTTATTTTTTTTATTTTTACACCCAAGCACTTTGTTTAAAAAAAATTCTTCAGATGAGCTACGTCGCAAAGAGTATAGCTTGGCATGTTCCTCGAAGACACTCCCATGATATGCGGGCGTGCGTGTGTGAAGTCGTGCGCGCGCCGCGCGGGGCATTTGTGCGTCTATGTTTATAGTTCATATTTACTGAAAAATGTCACATTTAATGTAGGAAAGCTAAAACTGTATGAATTTTCATCTAATTACGATAAAAGATGAAATTTTATATTCTTATTTATAATAAGATATATCCAGATAATCTTTGCTTTTTATGTATTTATTAGTTAACATTGTTTACCTTAATCTATACTAATATTATAAAGCTGAAGAGTTTGATTGAACGCGCTAATCTCAGGAATTACTGGTCCGATTTGAAAAATTATTTCAGTGTTAAATAGCCCATTTATTGAGGAAGGCTATAGGGTATATATTATCCCCGTATTCTTACAGGAACGGGAACCACGCGGGTTAAACCGCGTGGCGTCAGCTAGTGTATCATAAAAATCAATATATTCAAACCTAGTCATCATCCCCATTGCTCATTATTACTCGCGCCGACTACGCGTTAGCTTTGTGTTTTCATTGGTAATCATCTGGATACGAAATTAATCTGCTTATGTGTTGATACGGGTATCCATTATATTTTGCATTTCGTCTGGAAAAGCCTACGGATTTCGTACTTAGACGAACGCTGACAAATAACTCAAGTTATTTGTGAACGTTCGTCACATGCTACGTCATGACATATAAATGTCACATGCTACTTATACCGTGGTGCGGGTGACAGTTCGTTTTACTGTTGAAAGTTTGCTGCGATTCACTATAATAGTACGTATTATGAACGTCATAAGGCAACTGTCACTCACACCATGCTAAATTGCACATAGTATACATGATGTTACTACTAGCTACTGGCCGCGGTTTCACACGTAATCTTTTGATCTTTTCTGTATTGCGTAAACGTCTTCGGTCACATTGCCGGGAGAGAAGGAGATAACCTAGAGAAACTTGTTATCACTGGCAAAGTGGAAGAAAAGAGACCTCGGGGACGTAGCCCGATGCGTTGGTCAGATCAAATCCGCACCACTCTCGATACAAAAGTACACGAGGCTCTACAAGTCGCGAAAAGCCGAGCCGCATGGCGTGACATCGTGCGGGAAAAAGTCGTGAATGTGTGATAGGGGTCACGACCCTCAGTAATGAGGAACACGACGCGGAGAGAGAGTATTGCGTAAAAGTAACAAACTAACCCACTTTTCTGTGATTATGGAAAAGTGAGTTTGTTTCTAAGACTAGCAGACGCCGAGGTTTCACCCATGAAGTTCCCGTTCCCGTGTAAATATGTCGATAAATTATAGCCTATGATATTCACAAATAACTTGGCTTTCAAGCGGTAAAAGAGTTTTCAAACTGATTCAGTAGATACAGAGGTTATCCTCTTCAATATCACACTTTACCTCTTTATAATATTAAATAGTACTAGTATAAATAGGAATACCTGCTGGACTATTCACTAATTTAGTCTTTAATAACAACCTATTAAAATTAACATCACATCAACTGAGAAATGTTATCTATCTATTTTATGATATCCACGCAGGGTTGTCAGTAGGCACCTGATGACATTTGTTACATAGAAAATCAATTTCGTATAGTCAAAATTCATTTATTTACTAGCTCTTTCGAAACGTCAGGTAATAATTTTAAACTTAAGATAATGGTGATAATAATCATTCGAAAACTTAAAATTAAAGTTACGAGGGTTCCAAACGCGCCTTGGTCCGAGACACACAACAAACTCAGACAAGGTTTATTTTTTTTTTTTTATCACCATTCTACAAACTTATTAAAACTAAGCACACAGTCGTATAATACAGTTTAACACCAATCTTTTTTATCATTTAAATACTCATTAACACTAATAAGACTTTACTACACGTCAACTAATCAAAGTTAGTGAATTAGACTGCTGGTATGAATAGTTTTTTATCTCATAAAGTCCAGTATAATCTCATAAAGTCCAGTATAATCTAATAAAGTCCAGTATAATTACGAAGTCTTTCTTTGTATACATTGTAAAAATAAAAGTTGGTTAAAAACAATTTTTGATAGGAGGGAATGGATCAAAAATTATTACTAACAACCTGTTTTTTTACATAATATGCTTTATTAAGAGTTATACAACTTAACAGTCACATTGTCCTACAAATTGCGTAATAAGGTATTTCATTCCTACGCTCAGAAGTTATTATCACCTAGTAACCCTGTTAGCTACCAGAATCAAGAATTTCCGTAAATAGAAAAGTTGAGCGTCTCATCAAGACGAAGCTACTCACGGAAAATTCACTTGATATTAATCAATTGTAAAATTGCTCCTTGGATCCTGGACTATGAAACAAGAAGAAACCAAATCCCTACTAATATTATAAATGCGAAAGTAACTCTGTCTGTCTGTTACGTTTTCACGGCTAAACAGCTGAACTGATCAAGATGAATTTTGGTATAATAGTAAATGGGACCTTGGAGCAAAACATAGGGTACTTTTTGACCCTGAAATAAAAATAGAAGGGGGTGAAATACGGGTTGAAAGTTTGTATAGAAAGTTCTTCATTTTAAGAGTTATAGTTTTAAAAATTTGATCATAAATCATAAAAGAAATGCGAAATATAATGTGATTCAAGAATTTTTAAAATTCAACCTCTAAAGTGACAGTGAATACAAATATATATTTTATTCCTGAAATCTTAATCCAGGTCAGGTAATGCTATCTTCCTAAAGTAAATGTACATTTAATCTAACTCCAGTAGCATTCCCAATACTTAATTTCCGTCTGCTTATCGGGCCCGAGTCAGCCCGCATTGAAACTTCGTGCGGTCAACTGCGGCGGAACCCAAATAAAACTACGGAGCTAACCAACCGTTGCGAAATCCCGCGTTGTATACTTTTTACTGACTGGTTCAATGAGATAGAACTATTTGCCAAAACTTTAAATTGAACTTTAAGAATTTTTAGTACTAATACTGTTAATCGTAAACTGTGTTCAAATGCCTGGAATTCAGTTTTCTTGGAAAATGTATTGTAACATATCTATACTAATATTATAAAGCTGACGAGCTTGTTTGTTTGTTTGATTGAACGCGCTAATCTCAGGAACTACTGGTCTGTTTTGAAAAATACTTTCAGTGATAGATAGCCCATTTATTGAGGAAGGCTATAGGCTAGACAACCCCACACAAACTTTACCTCTTGCAATCACACTAATATTATAAAGGCGAAAGTTTGTGTGTAAGTGTGTAGATTTGTTCCTCTTTTACGCTGCGGCTACAGAAGCGATTTGTCTAAAATTTGAAATGGAAATAGATTTGACTCTGGATTAACACATAGGCTAGTTTCATCCCGGAAAAATCAATGGTTCCCATGTGATTTTTGAAAAACTGAATACCACGCGGACGAAGTCGCGGTCCGCTAGTCTATACTAATATTATAAAGCTGAAGAGTTTGTTTGTTTGTTTGTTTGTTTGATTGAACGCGCTAATCTCAGGAATTACTGGTCTGATTTGAAAAATTCTTTCAGTGTTAGATACCCCATTTATCGAGGAAGGCTATAGGTTAAATATTATCCCCATATTCCTACGGGAACGTGAACCACGCGGGTGAAACCGCGCGACGTCAGCTAGTATATTATATATACATTTATAAAGCTGACGAGCTTGTTTGTTTGTTTGGTTGAACGCGTTAATCTCAGGAACTACTGGACCAATTTGTGAAATTCTTTTAATGTTAGATAGTCCATTTATCGAAGAAGGCTATAGGCTATATATTAACCCCATATTCCTACGGGAACGGGAACCACGCGCGTGAAACCGCGCGGCGTCAGCTAGTTACACATATACAGAGTGCTCGGGAGTATTTTCCATTACTTCAAGGTGTTAACGAGTCCAACGAGTATAAAGGAGCCGAACTGCATAACTAAAATTTTTTCATTTATGTTTTCATACAAAGTAATTCAAATAATTCCTACTGTATATGATCAGATATCAATACTGATATACAATAAAAAAGTCTTCTCTATTTGGTTAAATAATTGTTGAAAGTGTTCATGAAAGTCATTTATTACGTTAAGACATATCAATATGCGATATCAGCGGTAACATAGGGGAGGGGCGGGCAAGTCATCACCCCACAGTTGCCTCATCTATAAGATAAGATATCCGCAGCTGATAATTCCAGGACGTCATAAATTTTTAAAAACGTCAAACGACGTCAAAAATTACCACCAATTTTCTCAAAGACAAGTTGCGAGCTTGTTTCGTATAAAAGTGAGTCCTGTTATTGGATTTTAGTGAACTTGATAGATCTGACAGAAAAAAGGGGAAAACAAGTGTTAGGATGTTTCCTTATATTTTATACCTTCCCTTTTTCCTTATATTTCCAAATCAAATCAAAATATAACTGGTTTTCCAATAGCCTGAAAATATATACGTACAGTAACTACCTACTTGTATTGGATTAAATTATAAAAGAAATTCACTACAAACAAAACAAACCGACTAAGTAAGTAGTAAAAGTTTATTTTAATTCCCAGAAAAGATTATGGTTGAAATGTACGGAAATTAACTTGTAGAAAGGCGATACTCACTATACATAATAACCTAAATGGACTAAAAGCCTGCGGTAGTCAGACATACCTCATTTTATAAAGGCTGGAAATTCATTAGCTTATGTTTCGTGACGGTTAGCAGCGACAGTGATTGTACCATTATTTTGTGTTAGAGGAAACAACTCGAGCAGAGTACTTGTGACCTTAGGGGTTGGTTTAAGGAACTCCTTTAGAATGCATTAACACTCACCTCCCTTGCTGATCGATTCCCACAACTGTAAAATATTTGTGTGATGAGCATGAGTGTTTTCCAGTGTCTAAGTGTGTATATTACATCATAATACCCATAACACAAACTCTGGTTACTTTGGGGCTAGATAGTGATGACTGATGTGTGTATTGTTTAATTTATTTTTTGTTCTTATTTATATAGGTTTATTATTATTATTATTATTATTATTATAGCTTTATTTCCACTCAACAGTTTTACAATACATAAAATGTTACAATAAATTTTAAAGTAATTCTGTTATTTTGTTATGTGGCCCCCTATGGGTAAAAGCCTCCTCCATCTTTTTCCATATTTCCCTATCTTTGGCCATATGCATCCAGTTTTTTCCTGCTGTTTTTATTATATCATCGACCCATCTCTTTTTCTGTCTTCCTACATTTCTTTTGCCAATTGGGCCCTGCCATTTAGTTGTTTGGTAAGTCCATCTCTTATCTTTATATCTTGACAAGTGACCAGCCCAGTTCCATTTTTGTTTTAAACTAAAAAGAAGCGCATCTGTTAATTTAGTTTTCATTCGGATGTCTACGTTTCTTGTTTTTTGTATCCTCCTCAATTTCAATATGCTGCGTTCCATAGCATGTTGACATGATGAAATTTTGTTTTTTACTTTTTCTGTGTAGATCCATGTCTGACTAGCGTAAGTTAGGCTCCGGAGAATGCAAGAATCCATTATAATCTTTTTTATAGTAAGGCTATAGTTCCCTTTTAGAATTTCTTTTAGGGCCCAGTATTTCTTCCAAGCCGTACTTATTCGTCTGTCTATTTCGTTTTCATTACTGTTTGGATCGAAAGACACAGATTTACCTAGGTAAACATATTCATCCACGTAATCTATTGGTCTTTCCTCTACTGTAATTGGTTTCCTATGGCTGTTTGTCATTATCTTAGTTTTGGATGCGTTCATGTGCAAGTCGATCTTTTTACTTTCTGAGTTTAATCCTTGGAGCATTGCTTCTAGACTTTTCGCGGATTCGCTAAAAAGAACAATGTCATCTGCGAACCTTAGGTGTGTAAGTTTCTATTTAATATCCATATGCCATTATTCTTCCAATCAATCTTTTTGAAAATGTCTTGAAGTACAGCTATGAATAGCTTTGGAGACAGCGGGTCTCCCTGCCGTACGCCTCTTTCAATTGCGAACTCCTCCCCTAGTTTTTCCAGTTTTACTCTGCTTACACTTTTAGAATAGATGTTTTTAATGACATTTATATATGTTTCATTTATGTCATTGTTTCTTAGAGCTGTCCAAATAGATGATTGTACTATGCTATCAAACGCTTTGGAGTAGTCCACAAAAGCTTTGTACAGCGGTTTATTGAATTCTTTGAATTTCTCTATTACTTGTTCCAAGGTATGTATATGGTCTATCGTTGAGTAGTGTGGACGAAAACCCGCTTGTTCTATTGGCTGATTACTGTCAATATCTGGTGCTATTCTTCTCAAGATGATTGATGAAAAGAGTTTATATATTGTTGATAGCAAGCTGATAGGCCTATAATTTCCGATGTCACGTGGGTTTCCTTTTTTATATAGGTAATGGTAGTCAATTATTTATATAGGTAATGGTAGTCAATTATTGATTTTAAACTGTGGTGGCTCGAGAAGGTAGCAGACCTTCCAACGTCCAAGTATAAAAAATATTTTTCTAAATATTTTACTCGGCAAAATTTAAGAAATTATGTATTTCACGGCATCCCTTCGTAATACACAGACATCAAACTTTAACCACTCATTTGTTGCGATATTTATGTTTGAACCTTAATTTTCTTCAAAGTAAAGTGAAGTTTAAATAATTACATCCACTTTACTTTGAAGAAAATTGAGGTTTATTTTTCAATATAAACCTCCACGCTTATAACTTCGCCGACGCCACTAGATACTCAACCTTATGGTCTAACTACTAGATAGAAGTGAATTTTAAACTCGCACTAGCGAGTTTTACAAAAAAATCGTTACAGAATAGCCCTCACTTACCTGTGATAGGAGCAAATACTGTAAAACTTTCAGCTTTCATGAAATGCGGTATATCAGGCTACCGCATGCTTTCATTCTAAAAGACTAGATCTTCGCGAGTTAATAAACTCAAAGTAAGTATTCCAACAAGCGCTGTGCAACGCAATTTCAATATTTATAACAAGTTCTTTTGACGTACATCTCTGTAGGAACTACAGAGATCTCTATTCGTGACACGTCCAGACCCTCTTTATTAACTCTGTTGAGAAACTGAAACTCGATTTGGCATTGAAGGGATTACGAGAGGGCGCTACGTGTTCGCCGCTATTGTTGTATCAAAGAAAAATATCGCCAGTAATACGTATACCCTGATGAATATACGATACATTTATCGTATAGTCAAACAGATAGATTGTGTATCAATTATCATGGGATAGAACTAAATAGCATCGAGTAAAAAAAAAAAGCTTGACCGATATACGAAAAAGACGGCAATCGCACGTCAAAGGAAAAGGAATAAAATTTATTACACAACTAGCGGGCCAAGTCAAGCTTCGCTTTGACTAATGTACGCTTTTTCTCTACCCTTCCCTACTCCCACCCTACCCCTACCCTTACCTATCCTATCCGTACCCTACCCCAACCCTACCCCACCCTACCCCTACCCTACCCCTACCCTACCTCTACCCTACCTCTACACTACCTCTGTGTAAAGTTTTTAAGCTTCCTACCTTGTAAACTGTGAAAAGTCCCCTATAAAATTTCACTCCCTCTTTTAAAGGTTTGGTGGACTTTCAAAAAAAAATGATACACGGTTTTTTGTTAGTCACAAACAGTCTGCATACCAATTATTAGCTTTCTGCCTTGGAAATTGCGGAATGCTCCATACAAACTTCGACCCCCCATTTTAGGAAAGCAAGGGGACAGAAAAAGACAAAAAGTAGCCCATGTCATTCTCCAACCATTCAACTATCTCCACTTAGAAAATCACGTCAATTCGTCGCTCCGTTTTGCCGTAAAAGACGGACAAACAAACAGACAGACACACTTTCGCATTATTATAATATTAGTATGGATATTATATTTTTTTTATTCTCTACATCTACAAGTTAACCATTTACTACACGAGATGTTAAGTGACCACTTGTAGAGTTGAATTTTAAAAATTCTTGAATCACTTTATATTTCGTTTTTTTTTTATTATTTATTAACAAATTTTTAAACTGATATATTTTCATTGAAACAAATATGTACTGGTAGTCGAATATTAGTCCGACACGTTTAATATTCTGTGTAAGCCGATGCCAACAAAAAAGTTTCGCTGAAGGTCTAAGCATAAAATTCAATACACGCACCGCAACGCTACTAAATTGAAAAAGTTTTCAGTTATTTATTGGAAATGTTTCACGATGCCTCCCACTACGATATTACATTATTTTGAAAAAAAATTAATCACTGTCTTTGGACACGACAAGCTACTTCTTTTCCTTCATGACTCGTCACAACGCAAAGGAAATAATTACAAGAAAAATATCCTTAAAAGAAGCGACTTTATCACTCATCTGTTTAGTGGTTTATTTATTTATTTATTTATTTATTTTATACACATATATATATATATAAACATTACAGGCTTAACCTAATGTGTTTATATAAACTATCTATAATTCCTGAATTACTTGAACGTATCTGCTGAAAGTTCTGTGAAATTCAGCAGGCGAGGAGAAAAACAAATCTAAATCCGGGTCCCACTCCAATACCCCGCTTAGCAATGCCAACGCGCGAACAAGAGGTGACTCGCGGGTTTGCACCAACCTACATGTTGGAATAGTGAACAGTTTCATTTTGCGTGCCCTTTTTTGTATATTGGGTATATGGAATGAAACCAACTCTAGTACTGAAGGGTTCAACAATTCGCCCCTAATCAGGCGGAAGAAGTAATCCGCTAGAGCTACGCTACGTCTCACCTCTAGTGAATCATACCCCAGCATACCTTGTAAAAAAACCGTGGGATATACGTAAGGATATCCAACATAATAACCGTACTGTTTGCGGTACAGCCACCTTAGAAATTTTTTTTGAAGTTTCTCCAACATGAGTTTGTATTTAACTTCATGTGGACTCCAGATAACTGAGTTACTTTCTAATATACTTCTCACAAAGCTATTGTAAAGTAATTTAATCGCTGCGACACTTTCAAGATCTCTCGATTGTCTTAATACAAAACCGAGGGTTTTGTAGGCTCTAGTTGTGATAGTCCTTATGTGGTCAACAAAACTTAGATCGGAACACATCAATACCCCTAAATCCTTCACGATAGATTGTCGTTCCAATACAACGTCTCCCAATCTATAGTGGTATTCATAAGGTCTGAGCGATCTCGTAAACGTTACTACAGAACACTTAGTTTCATTAAACATCAGCCGATTACGGTCACTCCACTCAGCGACATTTTGAATGTCTCTCTGTAAAAGGTCGCAATCCACCAATGTCCCGGTTCGTAAGAACAATTTCAAGTCATCAGCAAACAACAGACAGTGAGCTGAACTAACAACATCAGGCAAGTCGTTAATGAATATAGTAAATTCTAGAGGACCTAGGTTCGAGCCCTGGCTTATTCCGGAATACGTGTGATATGGGTTCGAAACGTGTCCGTTGAAGTGAACATACTGGCTCCGGTTACGGAGGTAGTCGGAGAAGAATTTCAGCAACGTAGGAGTAAATCCGATACTCGCAAATTTACGAAGAAGGATGTCATTATCTACGGTATCAAACGCCTTCCGGAAGTCAAAATACGCTGCATCAACTTGATATCCACCGTCCAGAACCGCAGTAGCATATGCATGGAAAGTTAATAGGTTACTGGCAGTAGAACGTCCGATCCTGAAGCCATGCTGTGCGTTTGAAAGTTGACTTTCAACTTGACGGCTTATATACCTATGTATGATGTGTTCGAACAACTTGCCAAACACTGACAGTACAGCTACCGGCCTGAAGTTGCTTACCTCTGACCCGGAACCGCTCTTAGGAATCGGAACAACTCGCGACATCTTCCACACCTGAGGATACCTGCAATTCCTAAGGCAAGTATTAAAAATATGTAGTAACGGCTTAATAAATATTAAACGACAGTCTTTTACAACAAAAGGTGGAATACCATCTGGTCCTACCGATTTCTTTGGCTTCAGATCTCTTAAAGCTTGCTCAACATCTTTAAAGCTAATTGTATTGATAAAGACTGTGTTACTGCTCCCGTTTGACAACGCCATTGCTTCTTGGACATCCAATTTCGGTGGGAGAGTGGAGTAGACAGAGCTAAAATAATCAGCCAACATCTGCGCACCCTCCTCATCCGAAACTGTTTGGCCGTTATTGAAAAGATTTAAACGTTTAATTTTCTTTCGTTTTGCTCCAATATAGTTCCATATTTATATCATTATTACGTTAAAAAATGTATTGCGACTAGGTTCTCATCTCTCTGGTGCCAACACAGTGATGCATTAAATCAAGCCGTTTAAATCATAAAGTTTACAGTTCTTTTCCGTGATTCTTTCAGAAATAGCTTTAATTAATAAACCACTGACTTGGCACCGCCTTCAAAGTGATCAAAAGATAGCACATACGATGTTATTTTTCATCAAGTCTAATTGTGATTTTGAAGTCGTTTGAATTTTTTTTGATGAAATAGTAGATTGTTATACAAGGGGCTAAAAAGACCCATTATATACGAGGTATTTTTAGGGCCTGAGACGTAAGTCGAGGGCCGCCTAAATAGAAACCGAGTATATAATGGGTTTAGCCCCGCGTGTTACACTCTGCTTTTCACTACGATTGCGAGAAAATAAAATAGTTAGGTCAATATTCAATGATTTATTTAATTGAAAATTAAATGTACAAAGTCTACAATTTTGGATATTATGGGAGATGCTTTTACCCGGTAACATAATTTCCGACTACTGTGAAGATGGATAACGAGTATATGAGGTAAACGTCGGAGATAATAGTTTAAAAAACTCCTTTCGTAAGTGAATCCATTTGTTGTTGTATTCTTCACTTATTCAAGTAAATGCGTCTGGACTGATGGTAACAGATTGAAAATTTCATCCATCTCCAAATTAGGATCACCATTCTCAGTAGATGAAGACACCAATAACAATTAATGTTGAAATATATGAAAGTTACGGTCACAAATTTACAATTATTTTCTAAATTAAATCAAGTGTGTATTATTTGTTTTTTAAATTCTCGCTTTTTAATTTTATTTTTTTCACATGAGAAAAAGGCAAAGGTATTACACCGTAAAGGATGTCCCATGTCTTCAATAAAAATTAAATAAAAGAATGAACGCATTCCACAGACAAGAACGCTGCATTTATTTCCAATTTAAAGCTTTTTATTTATTTTTCAAAACAATCAGAGCCTTACCTATAATGATTCAATTTTCGGATAAAACCTCCTCCGTTTTATAGTAGGCTAGTACTCGTAACAGACAAGAATTAAAAAAACAAAATTACTTTAGCCCCTAGAGGCTAATATGCTTGTTTAGCCCCGCTGTGGAGTGGTAATATGACAGTGTTTTTGAGCAAGAGTAGTGAAAAGAATTTTTAAAACAATCATCCTGGCTTCCCCAGACATTGGAAAATCTAAGATGGTATTTTTACATTGGATGAATTTCTATATGAATAGAAAAAATATGGTAGGTTAAATAAACCTACCTATAGGTAGGTTTATTTAACTTACCATAATATAGAATCATAAATTAATTCTTCTCTTTACTGACCATTTTGAACATATGTCCTCATTCTGTGGCGTGAGCGGTGAAAAAATATTAATTAAACGTTTTTCATTATAACCTCCAGTAACATCAAAACAAGTTTCAGTGTAAAATATACATTTTTATTCTTGCAAATAACATTTTTCTCGAACAATACCAACAAAAGCTTTTTGTATTGGCATTGAAAAGGGTAGAAATATAAACGCAATATTAAAAAATGTTATATAAAACGTATTACTTTTACTCTTTGTTAACATTTGCCGGTGACTGCGTACAATGTTGAAATTGTATTGAAGGTTTAGAATTTAATAATTAAGATCCTTTGTCAACAATAGAGTCCATAAAGTACCCACATAAAAGTCTCACTTCTTTGCATGTAAAAAAGGTTTCATTTGATGTTGCGAAACTTGCAGGAAGCGGGCTACGACTTGTTAGGTGTATGATCCTACTGGAACGCTAAATCGCTTGGCGATACGTCTTTGTGGGAAGAGTGCTAACTAATCATGGTATAGTGATCCTAAAGTCTACCTATCATTAGGACTGTATGCTCACGCTCCTGGCAAGCTTGCCTTCCAATAGTTTTAGCCCTAGGGTTCGTGCTTGTAGGGGAGGAGTGCAACCATAAACACTGATTCAAGATTTTTATATACTAATTTTAGATTATAAAATTGCCTATAGGCATAGGCTAATAATAAACAGACGGTATCTCGCTATCAGACAACTATGGCGTCGAGAATAATTAATTTTCTATCCTGGCAATACACTTCACACTCACACATAAACGTGTGAGTGTGAAGTGTATTGCCAGGATAGAAAATTAATGACGGTCTGCCTTCAAATGTGCATCTGTGAGCATTTCGGGGTGTACGTATCTATGTGCGAACTTAGCAGAATTGGGATACGTCATTTTTTGTTCAGGAGACGGAGATCAGGAGACGGAGGATCAGGTTTTTATTACGTTTACGCCTATAGGTAGGTCGAATGAATATTAGTTCATAGAACGACGCCTAACGGAACCCTGGCTACAGTTCTAATACAATAACAAATGTTTGAATTCCTTTGTGATCGTAATACACCGATAACAAAAAGATCGTTTTTCCTTAGAAACACTCCTGGCAATGTATTTGTCAGTAAATATAATAGAAGGGGCTTCACAAAAGGGTTCACGTAATCATAATACCTAATGTAAACAAAGCTTCAGTGTAAGCAGAAACCAAATCAATACCTTTTATACGAGCCATTTATAGATTGTACAAATAAATCGGAGGAATAGGACAAAGGTACAAAAAGTGAGTAATATACCTTCTTAGTAAATAAGGTTTATTTTATTCAATGACATGTTAGTCCTAGACAGCGATTTACAAGCAGGCTTAATAAGTAAATGGGTGTACCATTCAGATAATAATAAATTACTTCATCGTTTTTCATCGTATTTTCATTTTATTTATAGTGGCAGTAATTTAAGACTGAAGCCAAAATTTTTTTTTATTTTTGTTTGTCTGTTTTTTTGTTATTCAGGCATCACGCTGACTAAATGAATTCAAATGAAACTTGGCACGGTTTAAGACCTTAGTACGGCAAAGGTTATAGGATACTTTTTATTGCGAAAATAAAATAAAAAAGGGGTAAAATAGGGGTTGAAAGTTTGTATGGGAAATCCTTAATTTTTAGAGTCATAGTTTTACAATTTTTTTCATAAATCATAAAAATATACGAAATATAAGGTGATTCAAAAATTTTTAAAATTAAACCTCTTTATTGGTGAAATATTGCTTGAAAGTTTACATTGATTGATAAAAATAATAAAACATATAGTTACTTAATTCATTAAATGGAAAATGTTTTATTGTAACAGCTGTAAAAGCACCCAGGTCTTTAACGTTGATCGTGGCTAATTACCATTTTATCGGCAAAGCAATTGTATTCCGGTACGATACCGGATAGATTAGGCACATAGGTCTTTATAAACTGCCACACCCATTCCATGTTAGCGAGTTTCCAAACCGGATCATAGAACACTGAAATACGTAGAGGAAGAAATATAATTATTAAAATGTTTTTCAGATAGTATGGGTACGGTGACTTCGCCCCAACAAAAATTTTCAAAATATCTTCAATGAATGTACCAAATATCATCATCATCATCATCATCATATCAGCCGATGGACGTCCACTGCAGGACATAGGCCTTTTGTAGGGACTTCCAAACATCACGATACTGAGCCAACTGCATCCAGCGAATCCCTGCGACTCGCTTGATGTCGTCAGTCCACCTGGTGGGGGGTCGGCCAACACTGCGCTTACTAGTGCGGGGTCGCCATTCCAGCACTTTGGGACCCCAACGTCCATCGGCTCTTCGCACTATGTGCCCCGCCCATTGCCACTTCAGCTTCGCAACTCGTTGAGCTATGTCGGTGACTTTGGTTCTTCTGCGGATCTCCTCATTTCTGATTCGATCACGCAGAGATACTCCTAACATAACTCGTTCCATCGCCCGCTGTGTGACTCTGAGCCTTCTTATGAGGCCCATAGTTAGCGACCAAGTCTCGGAACCATAGGTCATCACTGGCAACACGCACTGTTCGAAGACTTTTGTCTTCAGGCACTGAGGAATTTCGGACGAAAAGATGTCGCGAAGTTTCCCGAATGCAGCCCAGCCGAGTTGGATTCGACGGTTCACCTCTTTCTCGAAACTGGACCTACCTAACTGGATCATATGTCCTAGGTATATGTATTCGTCTACAATTTCGAGTGCAGCGTTCTCAACTATAACTGGGTGGAGCGATACATGAGCATTACACATTATTTTTGTTTTGCCCATGTTCATTTTCAGGCCCACCTGTTGAGAAACGCTGCTGAGGTCATTAAGCATGGTACTAAGGTCATCCAGAGTCTGTGCCATGATGACTACATCATCCGCGAACCGCAGTTGAGTGATGTACTCGCCATTGATGTTGATGCCAAGTCCGCCCCAGTCCAGAAGCTTAAAGACGTCTTCCAATGCGGCGGTAAATAGCTTCGGAGAGATCACATCTCCCTGACGCACTCCTCGCTGCAACTGGATTGGCCTCGTAGTCTGATCCTGAATACGGACTGACATAGTGGCGTTTTCGTACAAGCACTTCAACGCTTGCATATACCTGTAATCAATTCGGCATCTCTGCAATGACCTTAGCACAGCCCAGGTTTCCACCGAATCGAAGGCTTTCTCATAGTCCACAAACGCTAAGCAAAGTGGCTGGTTATACTCGTGAGTCTTCTGTATAACCTGCCGCAGCGTATGGATGTGGTCTATGGTACTAAAGCCTTTTCGGAAACCGGCTTGTTCGGGAGGCTGGAAGTCGTCAAACCTATTAGCGAGACGATTCGTCATGACTCTCGAGAACAATTTGTAAACATGGCTTAGCAGCGAGATGGGTCTGTAATTCTTCAGCAAGGTGTTGTCACCTTTTTTGAAGAACAGAACCACCACGCTCCTATGCCACGCCTCAGGCGTCGTGCCCTCGTGAATGACGGAATTGAACAATCGCTGAAGGACTTTAAGTATCGGTTTTCCACCCGCTTTCAGGAGTTCTGCTGTGATTCCGTCCTCACCTGGCGCCTTATTGTTCTTCAGTTGTTTGAGAGCCACACTAATCTCGTATAGGCTGACGTCCGGGATATCTTCGGTATAGTGTCGGGTCAACTTGGCTCTGGGGTCTTTAGCCAAGTTTTCAACAGGCTGCTGAGTAGTCATGTATAGCTGTCCATAGAACTTCTCGACCTCACTTAATAACTCGGGCTTGGAAGAAATAAGATTACCGTGCTCGGTCTTCAAACGCGTCAGCTGCCTCTGTCCAATAGACAGATCTCTGGCGAAAACTTTCGAGCCGCGATTGTTTTCAATCGCATTTTTAATACGCTCGGTATTGAAGTTTCGCAAGTCGCTGGTTTGCGACTTAGAGATCTGTCTACTGATTTGTCGGTATTTTGACGCATCTGCTGAAGACTGTAATCTCATTTTTTGCCTCTCTTCCATGAGTTTAAGTGTATGGTCTGAGAACTTTTTGGTTCTTTTCGTACGGTGGGTCTTATAGAACTTAGACCCAACGGAATGGACAGTTTCCACGAACCTGTTGTTCAGATCGTCCACAGTTTCGCAATTTGCTAGGCAATCAAAGCGGTTCTGCAGTTCTAGTTGAAAGGACTCGGGGTTTTGGATATGGGCACGAGTAGGTCGGAGCGTAGACTTCACCAGTCGATACCGTTCCAGCTGAACGTTGATATTCAACGTGCCTCTAACCATTCGGTGATCGCTACCGGTTTTCACCCTATGGATCACAGAAACATCGTTGAATATTTGCCGTTTGGTAGACAAGATGAAGTCAATCTCATTTTTCGTGGAACCATTGGGGCTCATCCAGGTCCATTTCCTGTGTGGTGGCTTCTTGAAGAAGGAGTTCATCATAAAGAGGCCCTCCTTCTCCATGAAGTCAGCCAACATTTGGCCCCTATCGTTCCGTTGCCCATACCCAAATCGTCCCACTTTCAACTCTGAACCGCTACGTTCGCCCAGCTGTGCGTTAAAATCCCCCATCACAACATTGTAATAAGAGTTTGAGGCATGTATGGCTTTAGAAATATCCTCATACAATACCTCTACCTCCTCGTCGGGATGTGTCGAGGTCGGTGCGTAAACCTGTATAACCTTCAACAAATACCGTTTGGTAATTCGGAGGACCAGGAACGCTACCCTGCTCGACACACTCTCGACTTTTACAACATTGTTCACGAGGGACTTGTGAACGATAAATCCGACACCACCTTGGGACTGTTGGTCGCCCTCCCGGTAGTAGAGCATGTTGCCGGATTCAAGGATTATCGAGCCCTCCCCCTCTCTTCGGACTTCAGACAATCCTATGACATCCCAGTGCAACTTGCTCATAACTTCTTCCAGCTCGATGACCTTTTCGTCGGACCTCAAAGTGCGTGCGTTGTATGTTGCCAGGTCTAGTCGTCGGGGTTGGCAGCGGAATCTCTGCCGGAGATTCTTAACACCCCTTGCCCCGCCGTTACCGTACCCGCTGCCAGAGCCAGGAATAGCGGGGCTGCCGGGGACTAGGGGCTGCGTTATATTTGTTCGGTCCATACAAAGTTTTGCCCGATACTGACCACGCTGGGCATGCGGGTTGGTCAGCGCAGTGCTAGATTATTCGCGCCGATGTCGCTGCTGCCCGACACCGCCCTGAGGCATTTCTTAATCTAGCCTGTGGGAATGGATATACCGCCATTCGTCGGTCGCCAGAGCCTCGTCGGTCCATCTGCAGGGTGCACCACGAGCAGGTGAGGTTGACAATTGGGGAGACAGACTGGTACTAGCCTCCCCCTTACACCCCGTACCAAATATACAGAATTTGTATTATAAGTATAGATTCAAGATGGCGCTAGCGTGCTTTATGACACGCTAACGTTTGTTGTTACAAATGGTATAAGTAAAATCTCAAATTGCGAATAAATGTTTAATTAATTCGGCCACTTTTATTATAAGTATTGAAGTATAAATGAAATACAAGAGGTTTGTAACTTTGTATAGACATATAAAGTTTGAGAAACACTGCCATAAGCAATGTTCAGACATTTTATGCAATTTCCCGTTTCAGTTGAACATACAGTCTTTGTTGTCGAGAGCATCTTGTGAATGCAACACCATTCTCCTTGTATAATTGAAGCAATGTATTCTAACTGCTGCCCGGCGTTGTCCGACAATTTATGTGCAAAGTAACGAGGCGAGCTGACCCCGTTTTTACTATTCGGAAACTTGAAAACACTTTTTCAGTCAACAATGTTTTCGTTTTATGCATGTGGCTGAATTTTCTGAAAACTTGTTTTTACGGTCCAGCAACCGTAAAATACTCTGAATAATAACTAGATATAACTATTTTTTTTTGTTGTTCCACGAGCACGTTTTGTATATTTCATATTTTAATGTACTGTCAAAAAATAAATTCAGACATCATGTAGTCATGTTTTTTCCACCGATTTTTTTTTCAATAATAACTTATGAAGTTCTATTAAAGATAAGTACGTCTTATTTTTTTATTAACAGAACGTATAAAAAGGGGTCTAAAAAGGACAAAACAAGAAAAAAAATCAGGTAGAAATCGAGAAATGTGTACAAAAATGGCCAAGGCAGACAACAATTAATATTGTGATTTTGAAATCGATACCATGATTCCGTTCCTGTAAGAATAGAAAATAAATTATTAGGTTACTCGCTGATAGCGTAGATTTACATAAGACAAATATTTTTTTTAAATGAATCCAGTAATTTCTAAGCGTATTCGCTAAAAACAAACGAGCAAAAAAATAATATGAATTAATGAAGATAATTTAAATTCTCTCATTTAGTATTTATTAGATTTTTTTTTTTAAATTTTTAACAATGTCAATATAGATATAAAATACAAAACACTATTAAAAATTTATAAAAAAAATCAACCCTCCCGTTGCGGGACATTTGAGTGCCCAAGCAACGTGGTCAGGGCTCCAGAGTGAGGAACCTTCTCACAATACGCGCCGTCTCAACAATCACTGCCTTCTGTATCCGACTCTTGATCCAACAGTTAAGTGAAAGCTTCTTAAGATGTTGGTCGAAGCTTTTCGCTATAAGACCATTGACTGAAACAACCATCGGAACAATAATAGTTGACTCAACATTGCACATGGCGGTAATCTCGTGTAAATCTTTTTCCTTTTCGGCTTTTCCTTTGAAGATAATTATTGTTAACTTAAGCGTAATTTTGAATTTTCAATCCAAATCGTAAATAGGCAGTACATCGAGCGTGCCAGTACACTCAATCGTATGCATTAATTCAACCGCGCTGCGTCCCACTCTCTGGGACGCGATTTAAAATGGATTACTATCCACATCATCAACACAAAGCTGATTAATTCCGTGTTCATACGATTACGCTTGGAAACAGAAAGCTGCCGCGGGATTTTGTGTTTAAATCTGTTTAAAAATAGTAAGGGGATCCTTCTTTATCCGACTACGGCGAAGCCAAAAGGGTAATGATTTTGGCAGTCTATGTATGTATGTCTGTATGTTCCACCGTAACGCTTAAACTACTGTACTACTGAATGAGGTGACAAAAGATTCGTAATAACGCCCCGGGTGACATACAAATTGTATACAAAGTAATTTAAACCTCAAATTCTAACCTGGAAAATATTAATAAAATTGAAAATCTTGAAAAACCCCCGAAGGGACGCCGCGTGGTTTCACCCGCGTGGTTCCCGTTCCCGTTGAAATACGGGGATAAAATAGAGCATATAGCCTTCCTCGATAAATGGGCTATCTAACACTGAAATAATTTTTCAAATCGTAGTAGTTCCTGAGATTAGCGCGTTCAATCAAACAAACACTTCAGCTTTATAATAATAGTATAGATTAATTAACAATAAGAAGATCCGATGGATGTAGATGTCGTCTCTTCGAACTATATGCCCCCATTGCCACTATACCATTACCACCCATACTTTTTATGTTAAGACAATCATGTTAAATTAAAAAAATATAATAAACGTCTAAGGGTTCATTTACACGAGCAGCACGTTGCCAACGGCAGCTGGCAACTGCTACCAACGTTGCTGCTCGTGTAAATGAACCCTAATAGGTGTCTATGTGTGAGCGCTCTAATTGGGTCGGAGTGAAGACGCATTTTTTAACCGACTTTCAAAAAGGAGGAGGTTCTACGTTAAGCTGTATGTTTTTTTTTTCTTACATAAGTAGTCTCACACAAAATCATAAGTGTTTAAAAAAATTCAAGATTTAAATAATACACAAAATTATAAGCGTCTTTAGAAAAAAGCGCGTCTTCACTCCGTCCCAATGAGAGCGCTCGTTAAAAAGTAAACCAGATTACCTTCGTTACGGTCGGAACGACGCGGCGTTGAGGCTTCTGCGGGATATTTCATTTGCCGTTCGTGATTTTAAATCGAGGCGAATGCGGAAAACGGTGGAAACTATTGCGAAATGCGATCTAACTTAGGAATATCGAGATTTATGGGTGATACAGTAAAATAATAGACATTGATTGTATGTTTCTTATGCAGATATGATGGTAATATGGTGGTAATAGTGAAGTAGCATTGGGCAGGGCATATAGATCGTGTTGCCGACACAGCACCTGTAACATAATAAATTATATTATGTAATAAATTAGTTTAGGATAAAAATAAATAAGTATAAAAATAGTTAATATAAATAAAATAATAATGTACTTACCATTATGTATAAACCTGTTGTACTCGTATGTATATGTTTTATGCATTAAACGGAACACATTTTAAGGCGACGCCAGCGCCGTGCAGCGACTTTTTTATATCGCCCAGTTCGTCTTTCAACGTAACGCCGGCTGTTGTCTTTAATGTGTAATTCCAAAGTTCAAACAAGTATTTTCCTTTTACCAAACCTTCAAATCACACGCGAAGGCACCCCTAGGCTTGCTCCATCACCAACAGATCGAATAGCCGATGGACGCTGGGTTGGGGCACCAAGCTGATGAAATGGCAACCCCGTCCCGGAAAGCGCAGTGTTGCTCGACTGGATCTTGGCGGCTCGAGACCGTTGTGCTTGAAGGGCCATGTAACATGTCTATGTCCAGCAGTGGACGTCTATTGGTTGATAAGGTAAGGTAAGGTAAGTTACACAGAGGATCACTTTTGTCCATTTTCCTTTCGAAGTAAGGAACCCTAAATTACTACGTTGTTTATTTTAGGTATTTACAATGTTGCACGTCTGATAACCTCATAAATTCTATGAAAACTGGAAACATATAGTGTGTAATCCGATATTTTACGTAGCTATCTACCCAGTCTGTCTGACTATACGAAGGAGTTATGACACAGGAAAGCTTTTATCTTGGTTATTCTCAGACAATGCATTGTGAAATTGCCGACAGCTTGCTGAGTTGTTTGAAATTTTATTTGCCGGATGTATCTTCATTTAAGTTTTATGTATACTTTGTGATCTTATTATGAAAAATAAAATTATAATGTATTAATCAAAACATACAATTTTATAGATGAAAACCACTTTACTGGTGTTCATTTTATACATAGCCATTTTACAGTTACAGTTTATTTATGGTGCCATAAGTCATTTCTAAAAAGATAAGCTTTAAAGATTTACTAGGTACTTATGACTCTCCAAATAGTCAAACTTTACGGTAAAGTAAGCCCACTTCCCAGAGCTCCCATGCTCTAAATTCCAAAATTGCCTACCGTACCGTTAGATTTCAAATGGAGCCTCAATAGCTCAATGGTAAAGTGTCCTGACTCAACACCGAGGAGTGGTAGTTCGATCCCGGCCCCATTGGAATATTGTCGTACCCACTCCTCATACAGGAATGGGAGTATTGGTCATATTTAAAAGATAATTATGGCAAATATTCTTTTAAAAAACGATTTTATATAATCATTAAGATCAAACCTCTTTAACTTTGATATTATAATTTTTAGTTATTTAGTCATTAAAAATGTTTGCTCATCTTACTAACAACAATCGCGACATCTGTTGCAATTTTTTGATACTACGTGAGTGAGTGTTCACGGACCAGTGAGGTTCTAATACCTTTTATAGCAAAACGACCAAACGTGTTGCGGTCTCTGTCGGTACTAAACGTCAACGTGTTATTTACAGTAAACAATAGGTGGCGCTTGTTAGGTTGTGAACCTCGTGATTTTTATTTCTGTTCAGTTGACGTTGAAAAACCCTAAATTGAAGCCAACTAAGTGTGTGTAGATGGCGTTAATATTGACAAGAAATATTAATATCTACTGTTATTTATCATGTTTCATTCATACATAGGTGTTGGGTGAAAAATAAAAAAAATATTACAAAATATCAACTCACTAATATTTTAAAAGTTTGTGAAATATGAGTCGGTGTTCCCACTCGCCGCATGAATACCGAGCCACGGGAACATTTTTTAAACTACCGCCACTCAACCAGCCCAACTTGTAAATCCACTGCGCCAATGAGCAAAAGCAAGTCTTATAGGCAAGAATTAGCTAATTACCTGCATCGTATGTAAATTATGCGTCCATATAAACAGCCTTGGCCAAGTTAGCTATGTAACTTTCGCACAAGCGGCAGCTATTCATAGAGAACACACTGGTTCCCATGGAAACGAGACAGACGACCAGCAGAGATGGAAACCTTATGAGGACAATGGACTACGCAATATACAGCTGTAGTAATGCGTGTTCGTAATTGTGTTGGTATTGTTCGCGTAATGATAGTTCGATGAAGGCGATTTATCACTTCATATAAATAATTTAAATTAATTATCTCTAGGTGTTAGCTTAGACTTTCGTGAGTTATTACGATCTATAATAGTTAATAAATGAATACACAGATCAACTTACGCGATTTTTCTAAAATATAACAAAGGTCCGAAGAGGAATTAAGTATGTTTTAAAGAAGATGGTCCATTTCAGGTCCAATCTTGTACCCCGTATCATTAAAATTAAAAAAAAAAACAAGGATTTTATTAAAATTTATTAAAGTGAATAAATTTAACTAAATAAAAAGAAATAAATAAAATAAAAACCCAAGTTTTTGAGTTATAACAAGATGGCGCCCGTAGAGCAACTATGACATGACAATTGACAGCAAACGTCAAATCGATTACTGTATTGAAAACGTCATCTATCCGCCAATATTACCCATGTTAATGTTGCATTTTTTGGGAGATAATGAATATTATTTCGAAAGAATTAAAGTAAAGTCGTAGATTTGTATAATCAAAAATAATTTAAAAAAATATCTTCTTTTATTTCCGCTAGGGTACAATGACTGATTCTGGGTTCCATACAATTTAGGACTATCTCCTTTTAAGTTTTTAAGCTCTTAAAAGATTAATATTTTACATACGGATTCCTAAATCGAAAAATATTGGTTCAAGGCCCCTTATACCTTTCAAAGATTTATTCAATGATATTCCACACTATAAAATAAACGTGTAAAAAATATATTCCCCACTTTACATATAGGGGTAGGTACCCTAAAAAAAAATTTTCAAAATTTTATTATTCGACTAGTTCACATTTTTTATGTAAGTTTACACTCATGCTAATTTACAGCTTTCTAGTATTAATAGTCACTGCACTAAAATGTATAGGTATTGTGACTAAACCGTGGACAGACGGACATGGCGAAACTATAATGTTAGGTTCCTTGTGGACTACGGAACCCTAAAAAAATAAGACATCAGCTTGGATATTTTTCGGATGTACAAATTGGTATAAAAGCTGTGAATTTTTTACAGTTTGCGCTTTGATAAGCTCTTAAATAAAGCTCAAACACAAGAGAGGTGATTTTCAACGGAACATTTACATGGCCTCTTCCTTTCAAAGTTTCACTCGGTTTTCATAAAACCTTGCATCTGCAATTGTTGGAAAATAGTCTTTATATTGAAAGTGGTAAGGTTCATGATTTATCTCTTAGGATTAGAATGTGTTTGAGTAAGCCAAGCACGCCTATGTCTATATGTCTCCGGTAATAATCAAACCCTCCAAATGAAAGGTAAATAAGTTGGTATAATAATTGCGACTTATGAGTTTCATTATATTTTTGTCACTATACATTTAAATCAAAATCATTTTTAAAATTTTTAGGGGGCTTATATGTATGTCACCGTAATTGTAAATACCTATTGTATGTATGTAATTTTGACGACCTCCGTGGCGCAGTGGTATGCGCGGTGGATTTACAAGACGGAGGTCCTGGGTTCGATCCCTGGCTGGGCCGATTGAGATTTTCTTAATTGGTCCAGGTCTGGCTGGTGGGAGGCTTCGGCTAGTTACCACCCTACCGGCAAAGACGTACCGCCAAGCGATTTCCGGTACGATGTCGTGTAGAAACCGAAAAGGGGTGTGAATTTTCATCCTCCTCCTAACAAGTTAGCCCGCTTTCATCTTAGACTGCATCATCACTTACCATCAGGTGGGATTGTAGTCAAGGGCTAACTTGTAAAGAATAAAAAAAAAAATACCATTAAATTATAGTCTTGTCTCGCGAGATTGTGAACTACCGATAGATTGTTAACCGCAACATAGATACTGCTTACAATTTCACGTAAGATCTAAACTTACCTAACCATTGGTCTCTGAGCCACTCTTTGAATTCATAAGATTCAGATAACGACCTTTTATTCATTGGATTCAGAGTTTTTCTCTCTTCTATGTTGTCTATAGAAAATTTCCGGCCCGGAGTTGGGAAGTTGGTGTTACACCTCAAGCTTTGGAGAGCACGTAAAACTCGGCCATTATCATTAACATCTGATAGTGGAGAATCTAACATTATCACCAACCAGCATTCGAGCAGTGTGGAGGGTCTCTAAGTTCCATAGTTCCATTCCATTCCACGATGACGACGAAACATTTAAACCAAGTTTTTTTTTATTCTTTACAAGTTAGCCCTTGACTACAATCTCACCTGATGGTAAGTGATGATGCAATCTAAGATGCGGAATCTAAATCCACACCCATTTTGGTTTCTACACGACGTCGTAGTTGAAGTAGTTAAAATATACAAATCAATGTTGAATTTTTATTTCAAAGAATATTTTATTTTCAGCTATTTAGAAAAATTAATACACCGTAACCATCTTCGTGTCTGGAGTCTAGACAGATCGGTAATGCGACGTCGTTGCCACTTAGCAAGTTCAAAGCCACAGGATACCTACCAGTGGCGGATTTGTAGTCTTGGCACTATGTATACGAGTAGTAAAAGTACCAGCCGCCCCTATATCAACATCAATCATAAACTTACTGCCGTTTTCAATACCTACCCAAGATTACGGATAGATAGCTATCCTCGATTGTCAGTAACAGACAAACTATCTGTCAGTAGGTTATTGAAAAGCAGATAAGAACAGAAAGATAGATTTTCTTAACTTTAGTAAGCGGAATCAATCAGTGACATACGCACATCAAGTTCGGTGTGAAAATAATAAAATTAGGCTGTGTTCCCTGTTGGCGAATATTATTTCGGTTTCTAATGTAGTACCTACCTAATCTAGTAAAATATACAAAATTTTTAGTACATTTTTCAATTCTGTGTTACTTTATTGCCAATTTTTTATTAAAATAAATTAAGAAATTAGTTAACTAGATTTCGGAGATTTCAAGGATAATCGCACATGTCATTTAAATAGAAAAGATTATTTCACTAAAGTTTATTTAATGTTATCGTCAGTAATTTTTTGTCACCAATGGCCGTCTCTAAAATCTAGCTGCCGTATGCCCGGGCCTTCTTGGATCTTAAGGCAAATCCGCTACTGATGTCTATACTACGGCTGCATAGTTGCATACTAACTGGGTATATTTAGTCGTTAATTCCTCACAGTTCAACACACTAAAACGTACTCGTAAAATGCAAGAGGAGTGGTAGTTCGATCCCGGCCCCATTGGAATATTGTCGTACCCACTCCTCATACAGGAATGGGAGTATTGGTCATATTTAAAAGATAATTATGGCAAATATTCTTTTAAAAAACGATTTTATATAATCATTAAGATCAAACCTCTTTAACTTTGATATTATAATTTTTAGTTATTTAGTCATTAAAAATGTTTGCTCATCTTACTAACAACAATCGCGACATCTGTTGCAATTTTTTGATACTACGTGAGTGAGTGTTCACGGACCAGTGAGGTTCTAATACCTTTTATAGCAAAACGACCAAACGTGTTGCGGTCTCTGTCGGTACTAAACGTCAACGTGTTATTTACAGTAAACAATAGGTGGCGCTTGTTAGGTTGTGAACCTCGTGATTTTTATTTCTGTTCAGTTGACGTTGAAAAACCCTAAATTGAAGCCAACTAAGTGTGTGTAGATGGCGTTAATATTGACAAGAAATATTAATATCTACTGTTATTTATCATGTTTCATTCATACATAGGTGTTGGGTGAAAAATAAAAAAAATATTACAAAATATCAACTCACTAATATTTTAAAAGTTTGTGAAATATGAGTCGGTGTTCCCACTCGCCGCATGAATACCGAGCCACGGGAACATTTTTTAAACTACCGCCACTCAACCAGCCCAACTTGTAAATCCACTGCGCCAATGAGCAAAAGCAAGTCTCATAGGCAAGAATTAGCTAATTACCTGCATCGTATGTAAATTATGCGTCCATATAAACAGCCTTGGCCAAGTTAGCTATGTAACTTTCGCACAAGCGGCAGCTATTCATAGAGAACACACTGGTTCCCATGGAAACGAGACAGACGACCAGCAGAGATGGAAACCTTATGAGGACAATGGACTACGCAATATACAGCTGTAGTAATGCGTGTTCGTAATTGTGTTGGTATTGTTCGCGTAATGATAGTTCGATGAAGGCGATTTATCACTTCATATAAATAATTTAAATTAATTATCTCTAGGTGTTAGCTTAGACTTTCGTGAGTTATTACGATCTATAATAGTTAATAAATGAGTACACAGATCAACTTACGCGATTTTTCTAAAATATAACAAAGGTCCGAAGAGGAATTAAGTATGTTTTAAAGAAGATGGTCCATTTCAGGTCCAATCTTGTACCCCGTATCATTAAAATTAAAAAAAAAAACAAGGATTTTATTAAAATTTATTAAAGTGAATAAATTTAACTAAATAAAAAGAAATAAATAAAATAAAAACCCAAGTTTTTGAGTTATAACAAGATGGCGCCCGTAGAGCAACTATGACATGACAATTGACAGCAAACGTCAAATCGATTACTGTATTGAAAACGTCATCTATCCGCCAATATTACCCATGTTAATGTTGCATTTTTTGGGAGATAATGAATATTATTTCGAAAGAATTAAAGTAAAGTCGTAGATTTGTATAATCAAAAATAATTTAAAAAAATATCTTCTTTTATTTCCGCTAGGGTACAATGACTGATTCTGGGTTCCATACAATTTAGGACTATCTCCTTTTAAGTTTTTAAGCTCTTAAAAGATTAATATTTTACATACGGATTCCTAAATCGAAAAATATTGGTTCAAGGCCCCTTATACCTTTCAAAGATTTATTCAATGATATTCCACACTATAAAATAAACGTGTAAAAAATATATTCCCCACTTTACATATAGGGGTAGGTACCCTAAAAAAAAATTTTCAAAATTTTATTATTCGACTAGTTCACATTTTTTATGTAAGTTTACACTCATGCTAATTTACAGCTTTCTAGTATTAATAGTCACTGCACTAAAATGTATAGGTATTGTGACTAAACCGTGGACAGACGGACATGGCGAAACTATAATGTTAGGTTCCTTGTGGACTACGGAACCCTAAAAAAATAAGACATCAGCTTGGATATTTTTCGGATGTACAAATTGGTATAAAAGCTGTGAATTTTTTACAGTTTGCGCTTTGATAAGCTCTTAAATAAAGCTCAAACACAAGAGAGGTGATTTTCAACGGAACATTTACATGGCCTCTTCCTTTCAAAGTTTCACTCGGTTTTCATAAAACCTTGCATCTGCAATTGTTGGAAAATAGTCTTTATATTGAAAGTGGTAAGGTTCATGATTTATCTCTTAGGATTAGAATGTGTTTGAGTAAGCCAAGCACGCCTATGTCTATATGTCTCCGGTAATAATCAAACCCTCCAAATGAAAGGTAAATAAGTTGGTATAATAATTGCGACTTATGAGTTTCATTATATTTTTGTCACTATACATTTAAATCAAAATCATTTTTAAAATTTTTAGGGGGCTTATATGTATGTCACCGTAATTGTAAATACCTATTGTATGTATGTAATTTTGACGACCTCCGTGGCGCAGTGGTATGCGCGGTGGATTTACAAGACGGAGGTCCTGGGTTCGATCCCTGGCTGGGCCGATTGAGATTTTCTTAATTGGTCCAGGTCTGGCTGGTGGGAGGCTTCGGCTAGTTACCACCCTACCGGCAAAGACGTACCGCCAAGCGATTTCCGGTACGATGTCGTGTAGAAACCGAAAAGGGGTGTGAATTTTCATCCTCCTCCTAACAAGTTAGCCCGCTTTCATCTTAGACTGCATCATCACTTACCATCAGGTGGGATTGTAGTCAAGGGCTAACTTGTAAAGAATAAAAAAAAAATACCATTAAATTATAGTCTTGTCTCGCGAGATTGTGAACTACCGTTGGATTGTTAACCGCAACATAGATACTGCTTACAATTTCACGTAAGATCTAAACTTACCTAACCATTGGTCTCTGAGCCACTCTTTGAATTCATAAGATTCAGATAACGACCTTTTATTCATTGGATTCAGAGTTTTTCTCTCTTCTATGTTGTCTATAGAAAATTTCCGGCCCGGAGTTGGGAAGTTGGTGTTACACCTCAAGCTTTGGAGAGCACGTAAAACTCGGCCATTATCATTAACATCTGATAGTGGAGAATCTAACATTATCACCAACCAGCATTCGAGCAGTGTGGAGGGTCTCTAAGTTCCATAGTTCCATTCCATTCCACGATGACGACGAAACATTTAAACCAAGTTTTTTTTTATTCTTTACAAGTTAGCCCTTGACTACAATCTCACCTGATGGTAAGTGATGATGCAATCTAAGATGCGGAATCTAAATCCACACCCATTTTGGTTTCTACACGACGTCGTAGTTGAAGTAGTTAAAATATACAAATCAATGTTGAATTTTTATTTCAAAGAATATTTTATTTTCAGCTATTTAGAAAAATTAATACACCGTAACCATCTTCGTGTCTGGAGTCTAGACAGATCGGTAATGCGACGTCGTTGCCACTTAGCAAGTTCAAAGCCACAGGATACCTACCAGTGGCGGATTTGTAGTCTTGGCACTATGTATACGAGTAGTAAAAGTACCAGCCGCCCCTATATCAACATCAATCATAAACTTACTGCCGTTTTCAATACCTACCCAAGATTACGGATAGATAGCTATCCTCGATTGTCAGTAACAGACAAACTATCTGTCAGTAGGTTATTGAAAAGCAGATAAGAACAGAAAGATAGATTTTCTTAACTTTAGTAAGCGGAATCAATCAGTGACATACGCACATCAAGTTCGGTGTGAAAATAATAAAATTAGGCTGTGTTCCCTGTTGGCGAATATTATTTCGGTTTCTAATGTAGTACCTACCTAATCTAGTAAAATATACAAAATTTTTAGTACATTTTTCAATTCTGTGTTACTTTATTGCCAATTTTTTATTAAAATAAATTAAGAAATTAGTTAACTAGATTTCGGAGATTTCAAGGATAATCGCACATGTCATTTAAATAGAAAAGATTATTTCACTAAAGTTTATTTAATGTTATCGTCAGTAATTTTTTGTCACCAATGGCCGTCTCTAAAATCTAGCTGCCGTATGCCCGGGCCTTCTTGGATCTTAAGGCAAATCCGCTACTGATGTCTATACTACGGCTGCATAGTTGCATACTAACTGGGTATATTTAGTCGTTAATTCCTCACAGTTCAACACACTAAAACGTAAAATGCAAGTTGTACTGCATTCCCAAATTAGTACCAGAACGTGAGTTTACACGGTTTGAGGAAACGAATTGTTTTTAAACAAACGTAAAAAGTAACATATACCATGCGGGGTGTGGAGACGTGGCAGCTATTTAAATAATACGGAAATAGATAGGGGAACGGTAAATAATAAACTTAAAAGGAAGTAAAAAAGATTAAGAAAATTGATACATAATTACGCTTAGAGCAAGAAATATTTAAATGAGAACCTCCTCCTTTTTGAAGTCGGTAAATAAAATATAACCGTGGTCATATTCCACTCTGTTTATAGTCACATAATAAAGCATGATCATCATCATTTTGAGTGTCCATCGTGGATAGACGTCCATTACTGGACATAGGCCTCCTTTGGAGACTTCTAAAACCACGGTCTCTAAAAACACCAGCTTCCAGCGGCTCCCTGAAATCCGCTTGATATCCTCAGTTCACCTAGTAGGTGATCGACCAGCACAGTTATGTCCAATGTGGGGTAGACAATCCTGCACCTTGGGACTCAAACATCCATCCTCTTTTCGAGCTACTTGCCCTGCTCATTGTTACTTGAGCTTCGCGACTCGTTGCTAATATTATCACATCTAAATGATCTAATACAATCACGCAGATATACTTAGATATAAAGCTTATGATCTCTAATATTAAAATGAATACTGAGATTTTATTTAGGCTTCTTAATCATCATCGTCATCATTATCAACCCATTTTCTGGTCAATGCTGAACTCGAGTCTCCTCTCAGAATGAGAGGGGTTAGGCCAACAGTTCACCACGCTGGCCCAATGCAGATCGGCATACTTCACACACACAGAGAATTAAGAAAATTCTCTGGTGTGCAGGTTTCCTCACGATGTTTTCTTTCACAGTCTGAGGCAGAGAGGGCCACTGGGCTATCACGGCTTCTGAATAATGAGATATTATTCAAGCTTCGTTAACTTTCTTAGTCAGTGGAACGAAGATTGCATGTTTATTAAAAACAAGAGCGATCAATTGAGTGTTCTGAGAAGAAACTCGATCCTGTTATTCTGCATGTTAATGATAACAATTGATCTCTGCACTTGAGACGATGACAACGCATGTACAAATGATATGCAGTGTTCATATAACTACTAGCGACTCTGTCCCAGTTTCCCCAGTCTATACATTTAAGCCTCAGGTTGACAAATAAGGCAGTATAGCAGAATATTTAAAAAAAATTGCGGTGACCTTAAAATGGCAGTGGCAGATTCGTAAGATCCCCAGAGTGCTCTTTAATAAATCAATTTAACCAGCGTAATTTGGATGGACTGTAGAAAAGATACGTTTTATATTTATTCCATTTATTCCATCTCAGTCGCCGAAGTGCTTTGAAGGTCATGGGGCCATTCCAGCCTTTGTTGGTTTTACAATGAAGCATGATGAATGAAATGACACTATGAATGACCTTCATAATGTCTTGACATTTTGAAGGTCAAAACAATAAACTATAAACAACTTTATAAACCTCTCTGGGATCTTGGAAGAACAGATGCCATAAAAAAGAAAAGAATCTGCAATAAAAAGATCCAAAGCATCATATTATTAACACGCGCTAATCTTTCGTTCGCGCCATCTGGACGCAACAGCTGTGCAATTTATAATTAGTCATGGCTGTTGTTCTTAATTTGAAATTAAAAACATGGACCAACACCTACATTACAAAGGCTTCACAAACATGCACAGAACATATCTCTTCTAGTCTTAATAGGCCATATTTGCAATTTTGCACGCGTAACAAACAGCTGTTGAACATCTAAAATCCCACGTAAATAAATCTTTTCTAGATACTTCTACGAATTTAGTACTAGTCTTTATAAATTAGGCTAAATAAAACACTACTCTAGCGTATTTTTTTAATTTTCCTTGGAATAATATTATGAGAAATAATGTCCCTGCGCCATGGAACCATAGAACTAAGCAAAAGCTATGGAAAGCTGAATGACTAAGCTAACGGACTGGTCCCTAATCACTTAACTTCACAGAAACTATCTTTCATTGTGTGTGACTTATGTGTGTGGTACCCCAGTTAAATACCTTGTGCACGCCACTGATCATCATCATCATCATCATCAACATCATATCAGCCGATGGACGTCCACTGCAGGACATAGGCCTTTTGTAGGGACTTCCAAACATCACGATACTGAGCCACCTGCATCCAGCGAATCCCTGCGACTCGCTTGATGTCGTCAGTCCACCTGGTGGAGGTCGGCCAACACTGCGCTTATTAGTGCGGGGTCGCCATTCCAGCACTTTGGGACCCCAACGTCCATCGGCTCTTCGAAGTATGTGCCCCGCCCATTGCCACTTCAGCTTCGCGACACGTTGAGCTATGTCGGTGACTTTGGTTTTTTGCGGATCTCTCATTTCTGCTCTTAAAATATACAGTCTCTTCCCATTATAGAGAATCGAAAACAAAATATTCTACTTTAATATACTCGTACAGTCATGACCATTGGTCCGAAGTAATTACATGTAGGTGTATACAACTCCGTAAATCATTACTGTTTTATATCCAAGCTAGCCAAATGTGCTCTATTTGTGACTGCGCAACATTAAAAAAATATACCAGATCCATATATGGATTTCGCTATGGCCAAGCTCGAAACGTGTCCCTGTAATATGCTTTCGAGTGAGCCAAATTAGGAAAAGCCGGTATGGTAAAACTCGTCAAAAGTGATTAATTGCTTTTCTTATTTCGATTCTTGACACGACGTCTACCCGTGAAATATATAATTGCTTTTACCGTTGTATACAAGTTACAAATTTTGAAAATACCCTGTTGGTACGACTTTTGTCTCAAAAATCTTACCATCATATTAGAAAAAGACCGATACGCGTTGGATTGTATATCAAATCTTCATGATTAGAGCATGTACGAGTATATAATAAGTAGGAGTATAAGCACTAGCTACACCTCGTGCGGATTAACTTGACACGAATGACGATTTTGATTTCGATTTTGACGATTGATTGGCTCGAATGACGTTTCTACTGTGTTTGTATGGATGTGTTTGTTATGCAGGTGTCAAGTTAATGCGCACGGGTTATATATACTGTATATATCATGTACCTTTACTCGTATACCTAAGAACCATCTAGACACGTCTAACTTATAACAACCTGTGTTATACACAGGCACATGATCCAAACATGACGTAATATTACCTAAGGCATGAAACAAAGGAGCTTTTGCTTTTACAAAATATTTTAAAAGTCTAAAAGCCTATAGATGTACTCAAAATTAATTTCATTTATCTAAATTTAATTTTTATGGAGACCTTTGGGCCATGGAGTCGCAGTGCCAAAAAGTTTCACCAAATTATTTCACCGCGGCTAGTTGCCTTGACTGGTGACAGAAGGGCTAGCTCATTTATTGCGCAAAGAAAATGCAGTCAGTATTCTTGCCACCATTCCACGGCATGATTTAATATAACTATAAATCATGTTATTATTAGAATAAGTTCCTTTCTTTCTCAATAAAAAAAATATATGACGGAAAATTTAGATGTAGACATAGACATACAAAAGAAAGTCTTCGATCAGTGCGTGTTGCCAGTGATCTGGCAGTGTGACCTACGGATTCGAGACTTGGTCGCTAACTATGGACCTTATTGGAAGGCTCAAAGTCAATGGAGCGAGCTGTGCTTGGAGTTTCTCTGCGTGATCGAATCAAAAATGAGGATCCGCAGACGAACTAAAGTCACTAACATAGCTCAGCGAGTCGCGGAGCTGAAGTAGCAGTGGGCAGGCAGTATAGTTCAAAGAGCCGATAGACGTTGGGGTCCCAAGGTGCTGGAATGGCGACCACGCACCGGTAAGAACAGTGTTGATACATGAACAGAGGACCGAGGATATCAAACGGGTTGCAGGGAGCCGCTGGATGCTGGCGGCTGGTGCTTGGATGTCCATGCAAGAGGCCTATGTCCAGCAGTGGACGTGTATCGACTGATAAGGTAGGTAGGTAGGTATAGATACATATATATTATGAAGTTGATTTAGTAATACCGTAAATAGGTACGTTGAACTATATAGATCAGCAGTTACAGAAGGCAGGACTTGTTTTCTCTTTCCTTCTTTCTTTTTTGCTTAAGAAGTTTAGAGTCGAAGCCAAACTGAAGATGTCTGTGACATTCGTCTATGATTTTAACCTTTCGACCTTAATATTTAAATTCTACAGAAGGTCGTTACCTTTGACAAATTAAAACCTCTGTTTATATTTTTCAGAACGACAAATTTGTCTAGACTTCGTCTGAGCGGTAAAAGCTGAGTTTTATTTGATACTCAACTTTATACTTATTCAAATAATAAAGCTTAATCTTTCACCCCGTATTGCAGACACAGCTAATCGATCCGAAGTCGATTAGTTTGAAATATATTTTAGAAGTAAGTAGCCAATAACTTTCCAGTATGTATTATGCAGAGACGTGATAGCCTAGTGGATATGACATCTCCCTTCGATTCGGAGGGCGTAGGTTCGAATCCGGCCCGGGCATGTACCTCCAACTTTTTAAAAAAACTTGTCCATTTCAAGAAGTTAATTATCACGTGTCTCGTGTGTGAAGGAAAAACATCGTGAGGAAACCTGCATACCTGAGAAATTTTCTCTACGTGTGTGAAGTCTCCCAATCCACATTGGGCCAGCGTGGTGTACTAAGGCCTAACCGCTCTCAATCTGAGATGAGACTCGTGCTCAACAGTGCCGAATATGGGTTGTCAATGATGATGATGAATGATACACCTATTATGCACATAAATATTGGATAGAATCAGGCGTTACTTTGCGGAAGTTCATCATGATTTTATAATGATTTATTTATTTTGCAATCATCCGCGAAAAGTCGACGAACCCATGCGACAACGTCTTTGCACTTTGCAATTGCACGTTGTAGAGTCAACATCTCCTGAGGATGCTCCGGTTTCGGGGTGAAACGTACGTAGAGAGTATTTTGTCGGACCTGGGTGACGTTGTCGCATGGGTTCGTCGACTTTTCGCGGATGATTGCAAAATAAATAAATCATTATAAAATCACTATCGTATTAGCAAACTCTACTGTATTAATAATATTAAATTCAAAGTTTATTTCAAGGAGGCTTAGTTTACAAGCATTTTTGACATAGAAAATGATATTACGCCTACCGTTACAGTGGCTCATACCTTTATAAGGATCCAATTCTGTGAAGCGAAACCTACGCTGCGCTGTATCTAATTTCGATGAGTTTAATTGGAATTATATTACATACCTATCATTAACTATAAGTCGACGAAGGCAAGCAGAATTATTAACGCCGATAAAAAGTTTTAATCGACTAAAAATACTGATGATTTGTAAGGTTTTTGTCGTGGATTTAAGCATCGATGAATCAAAATAAACAAAGGCTCTATGTTTTTTTTTATTCTGTATAAGTTAGCCCTTGACTACAATCTCACCTGATGGTAAGTGATGATGCAATCTAAGATGGAAGCGGGCTAACTTGTTAGGAGTAGAATGACAATCCCCACGCCTTTCGGTGTCTACACGACATCGTACCGGAACGCTAAATCGCTTGGCAGTACGTCTTTGTCGGTAGGGAGGTAACTAGCCACGGCCGAAGCCTAACACCAGCCAGACCTGTACCAATTAAGAAAACCTTAATTAGCCCAGCCGGGGATCGAACCCAGGACCTCCGTCTTGTAAGTCCACTGCGCATATCACTGCGCTACGGAGGCGTCAAAAATTAAGAGTCAGACTTAAACACAAGAGAACAGGGTTCGTTCCCTACCCCACCCTTTTGTGTTTTAGATTGTCGTACAACAACACAAGTCTTAACACAACATTTTTGGCTAGCTTTTAGAGAATGCTACAACAAAAACCTTAACTTAACTTATCAAGAACTTACAAGGAAGCCTTCCTTGTAAGTTTTTGATATAAATAAATTTACATTTCGTAAGTTACGGGTATGTAGTATATTTAGCATATTTCATAGTTTTCATAAACATATACGGAGCAAGTAAAGTGGTTGGCTCGCTTGAACGATTAATTTGTGCCGCATTGCCATACATTTGAATACCAAATTTCCTTTGACCTACCTATACTGAGGAGTTAACGCTGTATGCTAAACATGTTTCTTCAACACCGCCAATCAATATCATACGAGAAGGCTTGGGTCATATATCCCATAATGAACACCGTATCACTTTATAGTAATTTTTGTGTGTGAAAGTATTTTTTTTCTCAGTTGGTTTAGGCGCCCGTCCATAAAGCGAACGGTGTATGTATACGGAATACATAAACATCACACAAGCACTGGGTAAGAACAACTCCGTCTTTCAGGCTGAATGACCGCTAGAAAGGTAACAAATTTTAATATAAACATATGCAGTGATATTCAAGCAGTACTAAAAGCTCTTGAAAAACACTCAACCTCCTCAAAGCTTATTTCAGACTGTCACATAGCTTTAACTAACTTAACAAAAACAGACAACGTCACACTAAAATGGGTGAAGGGTAATAACGGAAACTCCGGAAACAACAGGGCAGACGAACTTGCACGCAAAAGCACCACACTGAAGGTTAATGGACCACTTCCAGTGGTACCAATACCCTACATTGAGTACAAAACATAGCTTCGCACAGAGACACTGATGGCACATGATATTCATCTGGGAGGATCTGACCTGCCTGCAAGTGTCAGAGGTGATAAGGCTTTTACAATCGCTAATTAACATGCCTACCGGCAAACCACCATCAAGTGATTTAGTATTGTTCACTTAACAGCAAGTGAGATTGCTGTTAAGAACTAACTTGATATAAAATGAGATTTAAAAATCAAGTTGACAGAATACGCCCTTGGAGCCGATACGTTTTGCTAGCCCTTGAACTCGGTTCTGGCAAAGCTTCATAAACCTGGCAGAACGCCCAAACGCTGACGATGCTGCGGTTTATTAAGGAGCCTACAGCAAAAAGACACAATAAAAAAAAATTATTTACATGTAAAGCGAAAACCTGTAATGGTCAGACTTGCGTAATTAAATAGAAGCTGACAGTTTGTCAGATCAGGTCATGGCCCACATCTCCTGAAATGAGAGCTCGTTTGAGTGTTTAGTCAACTATTTATTAGATTGTCAGGTCGAAAAAGGTTCAGCGGAAAGTCTCTTATTCGAAGGACAGATGTAGTCAGCTACCCAAAACACCATAGCCTAGTTTCTCGCAACGTAAACAACCGCCAATTGTGGAGAAACATGAAGAAGCAAAAAGATCTTCATAGATAAGTATGCCAGGCAACTTAAATGATGTTTGTTTCATGGGTTGGTCCAAGTAGGGGTAGGATTTAAGTTTACGGATTAATATGCGAAATCATATTCCATTCTCAGTCACCAGGCAGCTCGTGGCAACTGTTTGTCGGACACCGTTAAATATAAAGCTTAAGCAGTATACCTAATAGGAGCGCGAGCTAACAAATATTAAGCTTTCAAAATGACAAAGATGTAATCAGAGCTTCTCAAACAAATATAATCGAATGAAAGTCTGTAATGAAATGAAAGCAAGCCATAAGATCCTTAAGAGCGTACAATTTTCTTTCAGGAAGTAAGTAATGAAAGTCGTAACGTTTTATTGACGAGAGTGCGCGTGACCCTCTTACCTTAGAATTAGCCGAATTTGGGTCACAAAGATGTTCCTTTCATTACTCCATTAAGCAACTGTAATATGACTACTACAAACCTTTCGGACGTCGGTTTCCCTAAAGATGAGATGGCATGTTTCTTGGAAAATTGATTTCTGTATTTTAAAATGTGTAGTACCTACATTTCACTACCATACTACCACGAATACCGCAGCGTATTTAAAACCGCAAGACTCAGAAATGTGTAAGCATCGGCCATGGTATCATTGTTATCATTCTTTGTCAAGATTTTTTAAATCCTTTACAAGTTAGCCCTTGACTACATCTCTATTATTTCACCTGATGGTAAGTGATGATGCAATCTAAGATGGAAGCGGGGTGACTTGCTAGGAGGAGGATCAAAATCCACAGACTGGTTGTCCAAAGAGGTGTGTCTTTCGGATTCTACACGACATCGTACCAGAACGCTAAATCGCTTAACTGTACGTCAATGCCGGTAGGGTGCTAACTAGTTAAGGCTGAAGCCTGTTGTATGCTAAAGAACAGATAGTATAAAAGAATGCATAGTTAAATTATTTAGAGTGAAACAGAAGGAGGACAAAAATACGTTTCCCGAAAAGTCGTGGTAACTCCTCAGAGACAAATGAGAATTTGTAAACATGCTTCAGCTTAGGTAACACTGCTTAAGTTTCACACACACCTGCCTGTGAAACGCCTGCCTATACATTTTACCTTACTACAAAACCGTCTTCTGAAAATAGTAGATCAAACCAATTTCTGGGGCCAGCGGTTCAAGCAGCAATCTGCGATTAACTTTATATAAATTGAAATTAACCAACACTGTCATGTTGACGCAGCAATCAAATGCCACCCACCAAGGTACAGTGTCGTAATTTATATTGTTTTGTTTTATCCCACGAAAACATGATCACTTCACTGTATCATCACTGTAGTGTTTGTGTATATATACACCGGTAGACACAAACACTACAATCACCTCAACGGAATTTCAGAGTACAGGATAATTTGGAAGATATACCAAAAGTTGTTACTAACCAGTTGATTTTTTTACTGATGCTTAATTAATAGTTATACAACAAAACAGCCACAATGTCTTACAAATTGCGTGGTACATTATGTCGTTCCGACGCTCAGAAATTTTTTACCTGGTAACCTGAATCAAGAATTTTCGTAAATAAAAAAGTCAAACGTCTCATCAAGATGAAGTTCTCACGGAAAATTAACTTGACAGTAATCAATTGTAGCCGTGATAGCCCAGTGGATATGACCTCTGCCTCCTATTCCGGAGGGTGTGGGTTCGAATCCGGTCCGGGGCATGCACCTCCAACTTTTCAGTTGTGTGCATTTTAAGAAATTAAATATCCCGTGTCTCAAACGGTGAAGGAAAAACATCGTGAGGAAACCTACATACATCAGATTTTTTTTAATTCTCTGCGAGTGTGAAGTCTGCCAATCCGCATTGAGTCAGCGTGGACTATTGGCCTAACCCCTCTCATTCTGGATCCACGGATCCTTAAAAAAGGTTCATCATCATACGATGCACTGCTGGACGTAGGGTACTTAGAAGGAGTACCGTGAAACGTGAACTGACCTGATACATAGGACCGGAGCCTTGAGCCGACAGCGTCAAGCTACTTTCTATAACCTATGAAAATGTGAAATAAAAGTTACATAATAACAAATATCCAGAAGAAGCCAAGATATTCCAACTTGGCATTAATTACACGTAAGAACTCTGAATTAATAAATTCAACGCGGAACGAATCGCAATCCAGGATCGTTACTATAGCTACTACAGTAACAACAAAGGGTCTGAAATACAATGAGTGTTTAATGTACTTTAACGTAAAACAACCTCATTTCTGATCCCTATTCCCTTGTAATAAGAGTGAAAATACTTCAAACACGTACATCTTGATTTGTGTACCAGGAATACAGGATGGTGTTTGCGATAAAAGTGCTTGCAAAGAGTAGGTAAAATACGAATGTAAGCGCTACAAAGGCAGTGGCAATTAATTCGGATTTCTCGTTTACAGTTCTGTTTCACCCGGGAAATTATACAGCGTTCCAAAGCTAAGTTCATCTCAAAAGGATCTTTCGAATGCAACTTCTCTACATCGCAAATCGAATCAATTGTTATTTACTTCACTTAGAAGGAAAACATCGTGAGGAAACCTGCATACCAGAGAATTTTCTTAAATCTCTGCGTGTGTGAAGTCTGCCAATCCGCATTGGGCCAGCGTGGTGGACTATTGGCCTCACCCCTCTCATTCTGAGAGGAGATTCGAGCTCAGCAATGAGCCTAATATGGGTTGATAACATTAACAACATTACTTCAGTAAGACTAGAGTAAAGAAAATTAATAAATTTTTTTAAGCGTTTATGTAAATTGTTTATAACTCTTTTCAAGAGCTTTCTACAGTATTTTACAGAACAGAAGGTAAATTTTAATAAACCAATTTCGATTTGTTTGAAGTAGCCTTCAACTATAAATATATGTTATAGGCACATGTATTTATAGTTGCTTTGTAAGTGCTTTATCTATACTAATATTATAAAGCTTAAGATTTGTTTGTTTGATTGAACACGTCAATCTCAGTAACTAATGAAAAAAAAATAATCAAATTTGATAAATTCTTTTAGTGTTAGATAGCCCATTTATCGTGGAAGGCTATAGGCTATATATTATCCTCGTATTTTTACGGGAACGGAAACCACGCGGGTAAAACCGCGTGGCGTCAGCTAGTGATATCATAAAGCAATGACAAAGCAGATAGAAAGCATTTATACTCGTACTTTTGTGGGCAAGGATATAGAAATAGACCACGTAGCCGATCACCTAGCCACTGGTTTTACCAAATTCTTACTATGGCCATCAGAAAAGCAGAGGACAGAAATGTGTAGAAAAAAAATTATGGAAAACGCAGCAGATGCATTGCAGAGAAGACCTTCCCTAATAAATAGTGCGACCAAGAACGCTTAATCGGTCCTGTGCTTTGTCAAAGAAACGCACAGGTAATTTATGAATAAGCCCATAGATTAAGGATGACCGCTGTAGACCGAAGAGCAATTAACAATCTAAAAAGTGGCTATAAAAACAATAGCATAGAAAAATATTGCACGTCTGTATACACCCCTTCTATGCCTAAGTATTGTATATCTAATTATAGCCTAACGAAGGGAAATAAGCCCTTTACAACACCACGCACTTCCGGTGTAACTAATCTGTTGCAACGATTGTTTCCCCTCCAACAATTCGTGTCTATGACTATGACTAATCACAAACAATGAATAATGACAAATTAAAGATTAGCGATAATAAACATTACCTGTAAAATATCGTTTCGATATTAAGCGAAAATCTTATATACCTACTTAACCCCTGACGAGAAAAGCATTTCATTTGGATATAATAATCTTTTTTACATAAAAATGGAACCGACTTCAAAGACGTATTTCAGACAATTTGATTTCAACACAAAGTTACTAAACCGATTTTCATGAAAATGAAATGGGACCAATCTGAAACTATACTTTTTCAAACAAAAAAAGAATTTTCAAAATTGGTGAACAAATGACGAAGTTATGAAGTTAAGTTATAGTAACAAACATTAAAGAAACACATACGCGTCGAATTTAGAACCTCCTGCTTTTTTTGAAGTCGGTTGAAAATACTTCATTTTCCAAAATAAACTGCGTTGTAAATAAAGTAAACTACGTCTAAAATAAATGGTATGTCTGTTAGATATATGGATTCTAGTAGTAGCAGGTGTGTGAGAGAGCGCGTCAGGTGAAGTAGGTACTATCACCATGCTTATGTCTGCCACCACGCATTAGTTCTGCAGATCCACCAGATCAGATGAAGGAAATGCAGGGGCGTAGTTACTGCCGTATCAGCCGTATCAATGATACGGGGCCCCTGGAATGCAGGGGCCCTTTACGTGTGAAAGCAAAAACTAAAAATCAAGGCATTTTCATTGTTTATTAAAATTTTCCCACATACGAGCTCAAAAAAAATTACATCATGTGTAGTGTGTTACAACAAAATAACATTATGATACCAATTTTACTTTATGGTGACAAAGTAAATCAAAAATAAAGAGATTTTTTGTATAATCATCATCATCATTAACAGCCGATAGACGTCCAGTACTGGACATAGGCTTCTTGCATGGACTTCCAAACAAAACGGTCTCGAGCCGCCAGCATCCAGCGGCTTCCTACAATGCGCTTGATGTCCTCGATCCACCTAGTAGGGGTCTACCAACACTGCGTTTTCCGGAGCGGGGTCGCCATTATATTAATAAAATTGAATCGGTAAATCTGGCTAACATAACTGTGCAAATCTTAATCTTACAGCATTTGTTACTTCATACGAAATATTACCAATTTTAAATGAATCTCATAGATTTTACTCACGTTTTCTCTTAAACGAAATTGTTCGTAAAAGTCCCGCTCTGACATTTTTCTTCTGATACGCTGCCAAGTGGAACGCGAACACTGAGTCAGCCTTAATTCCTAATTCCGGATGCCGGACCACCCATGAAGATGAGACCCAGACCGGCCAATCACAGGTAAATTGCTCTATAAAAAAAATTAAAAATATTAATCTATTAAAATAGAGGGACTGGACAGTATCATTTTGATAAATACGAGCAGCTATTACTTTAATTATATTTTACGAGCAGGTACCCGAGTCCCATTTCCAAGTTTTTTTTTGCTTAACCCCTCGATCGATCTCTCAGGTTACAATTCACCCCTTTCACAACTGAGGCTTCAAATTAAAGGTTTTCAGTATAACATAGATATGCACGAGTATATATGTAGGTAGAATAATGTTGATAGAACTGCATAAAAGGTTGAAATTACCATTTAGGATCTAGAATGTATTATGATTTAAGTTAACCGATTCTTAATTATCTATATTAGAGGTTTACTCTTTGCTTTCTTAATTTCTATTTCAGAGCTTGTAATTTTTTTTTCTTCTGAATCTTTTCAGTGAGATAAATAGCTTAGCAATCCATACATTTCATTGTGTGGTATTTTGAGCAGTTTGTCTTACACGGTACAGCTAATTCATTATTTAGTTACTTAAGTAACTTTTTTAATTACTTAAGTTTGAAATTTTAAATCAATTTAATTAAGAAAAACGTTCATAAATATCTTCGTCATCAACCCATATTCGGCTCACTGCTGAGCTCAAGTCTCCTCTCAGAATGAGAGGGATTAGGCCAATAGTCCACCACGCTGGCCCAATGCGGATTGGCAGACTTCACTCTACTCTACTCTCACTGGTAGATAATTCTCTGGTATGCAGGTTTCCTCACGATGTTTTCCTTCACCGATTGAGACACGTGATACTTAATTTCTTAAAATGCACACAACTAAAAAGTTGGACGTGCATGCCCCTGACCGGATTCGAACCCACACCCTCCGGAATCGGAGGCAGAGGTCATATCCACTGGGCTATCACAGCTCTATAAATATCTTATGGACATAATAAGGTTAGTACACTATATAAAAAATACAACCGGCTTCAAAATCACAAAAATGTTTCTACTAAACAAACTTCCGTTGAGGAGTTCCTCGTCTCCATCGCCAGACCCCTAATGACATTCACATTTCATCTAAATGTAAAGTTCTCATCGATACAAATTAATCAAGTCCTACAACACAAGGTTGTAGATCGATGAGGAATTCCCTCATCTGTGTTTCGGCTTCATCATCAGATCGACACCAGACCATCTTTGAATTGTAGTGCTTTAAAATACTTATTGAAAACATTAATAAACGCACTAGTTGTTCCTATAATATTCAATCGTTTCCCTCGATTTCTCCAAGATTCCATCATCAGATCCATACATGATTATAATGGGACCAAATGGAAAGCATACCCTATCAAACAAAAAGAAATTCAAATCAGTTCAGGCGTCTTCGAGTACCTAATCGGTGAACATACATGAAAAAAAAGATTCCGACGAATTGATAACCTCCTCTTTTTTTTGAAGTCGGTTAATAAATAAAGAATTATCAAAATCGAACTACAAGTACACTATAAGACGTTATGCGTGGTTTTACTTCACAATTAATGGGTATACAATCAATCAACCCCTGTTTTCCTACCCTTAGGGTTGGATTTTTTTTTACTAATTTATATGGGACCTAATTAAAAAATATCCTTTATAATTAAAAAAATACTTACCAAAATTTGACTACTCAGCAAAAAGTTGTTCATACATAAAAAATATATATGTACACGTCGAATCTGTCTTTCATCGGTTGAAAATGGGTTTCATACGAAAATAACACACTATAAGGCTATAAAAATATCGTTTCTAGATCTGAGTGCAAGTTAAGCCGCAACATATTGACATTTAAATGGAATGCCACCCTCCCCTTGTTAATAATGAAACCTAATGATTTAGCGGTTAAGTTTCACCCTCCTCGTCTACTATTAGCTTGTAATGACATGGAACTTACAAAAATAACTTTTAATGGGAACTGGGGTTCTGCTGAAAGGGGAATAAATGTTTCCTTGGATACTACTTAACTTGTTTTATGGTAAAATATCTTTCCAACCAACAAGTACTAACACATACATACGAGTGGTATGTAAGCAGAAGTTTTGGTAAATGCGGCGTCATTTGACAAAACTTAAATACATTTAAACTCAAACTCTTCAACTCAACGCAAGTGATGGCGTGAAGTATACTTAGAATCATCATATCAGCCGATGGACGTCCACTGTAGGACATTGACCTTTTGTAGGAACTTTCAAACATCACGATACTGATTACTGAGCCGCCTGCTTCCAGCGAATCCCTGAGACTCGCTTTATGTCGTCAGTCCACCTGGTGGGGGGTCTACCAACACTGCGCTTTGTAGTGCGCGGTCGCCATTCCAGTACCTTGGGACCCCAACGTCCATCGGTTCTTTGAACTATGTGTCCCGCCCATTGCCACTTTAGCTTCGCGACTCGTTGAGCTATGTCGGTGACTTTGGTTCTTCTGCGGATCTCCTCATTTCTGATTTGATCACGCAGAGATACTACGAGCATAGCTCGTTCCATCGCCCGCTGTGCCTTCTTATGAGGCCCATAGTTAGCGTCTCGGGACCATTTCGGACGAAAAGAATACGTGCATTTAATTTTTTTTTTTAATTTATTTAATCTTCACAAATTTGCCCTTGATTACAATACAATCTCACAATGATGATGAAATCTAAGATGGGATGCGGACTAACTTATTAGGAGGAAGATGAACATCCACACCACTTTCGGTTTCTACAAAACTTCGTATCGGAATACTAAATCGCTTGGCGGTCGTCTTTATCGGTAGTGTGGTAAGCCATGGCCGGAGCCTCCCAACAACCAGACCTGGACCAATTAAGAAAACAATCGGCCCAGCCGTTGATCAAACCCAGGGTCTCCGTTTAGTAAGAGCCGATGGACGTTCGGGTTTCAAGGTACTGGAATACTAAACCCGCAACGGAAAGCACAGTGTTAGTTGACCCCCAACTAGGTGGTCCGAGGAAATCAATCGGGTAGCAGGAAATCGCTGAATGGGCTCGAGACCGTTTTGTTTGGAAGTCCATGCAAGAGGCCTATGTCCATCAATGGACGTACATCGACTGTTAATGATGATGATAATAATGATGAATTCGCAATAACTTCAGAGGTTCACGATTTTACTGTGTTTGTTTACAAAATGTATAAAAGAATATATTATATAAGCGGTTAGAACGACTCAAGGTTATTTTTTCAGGCCGCTTTTTGTATTTCTAGAGAGAAAGCTATTGTCCGTCGGCTACAGATAACAGCCTTCAGCGTGCCGACCGAGTAATTTCTTACCCGTCAAGTAAATAATGGGTAAATACTGCTTTTCAACACTGCTTTGACTATAAACAGATCATTATAGAGGTCAGTAGAACAGATGCAAAAAGCCTTGATGACTTAACGGTCAAAGCGATGGGTACTAAGAAAGAAATTGAGGATTCTAAGCCAAAATGTCTTTTAGCTGCGCTTAACATTAAACCTTGCAAACTTTTACTAGGCCTAGTTTTCTATTTCGATGAAACTTCGAAAAGTCTAAAAATAATGTTTTAGAAATGAATCTAAAATTGCTAGATATGCCGAATATCCATAAATCTTACCGAACAGAGCGACTTTTTAATAGTAATTTATTTCTTTGACTAGGTATCTTGTGTTAACATATCTTTAACCAGTTTTTATAATGAAGCAACAACCCAAGTTATTTTATGGAGATTCAAGTACCAACTACACATCTTTAATTACATTTCATATAATCATGAAAGTACTGGGTTATAAATGGTAAACCAGTCCACGTTGCAGCCAGTGCATTGACACACGGCGTCTTCAAAATAAAACCATAGTGGTTACCTTGCTCAATTGCTCAGACGACCGAAATCATCGGGTCGTATGCGAATGCACCTGAACGGCAATCTCCTCAACTCGGTCCGTTCGTCCCCGTCGCCCCGGCGCGGCCGTCAGTACAGAGGTGTCCGCGGGCGAGGCGGCACGTGCGGTGCACGCCTCGCTTCATTGTTTTGGCTGTGTACACCATTGTTTAATTCTATCCGACTGCAATCAATACGATATTTCAGTGAAATACGACGGTCTGCATTATTCATCAAGATAGTGCTGAAGCGTGCAACGACATTGAATGCCTTATCTTTACAGATAAGTACATGGTGGCTTATTGACAAGTGAAACTCTCGATCGTCCCATTCATATAGGACGGTATCGTTTGTGTGTTTGTTATTGGACCATAAATATTGTGTAGTGTATTTCTGCTGCAAGGATAGTATGCAAATCAATAACCAAGTGGATGCCCAACTGCGAGCAGCAAAGAGCTCTTGCCGTGCGGCTTACAACACGGTTGCATATTGATTGGTCCAACCGGGATCACTGGAAACTGTCATCCCTTTACGGTAAGTAAACAGAGGACCAATTTGGAGTGATAATAGTAAACAGATTAACAAAGCCAAAGTACATTAAGAAGATGATAGATTAGAACACTATAACCATCATAACACAAACACATGCTAAAACAAGTACAAAAATTCAGATAGGTACTCAGTGCATAACTGTTGTTTCTTTTATTCTGTCTAGTACGTCCAATGGCTATTTGCTGACAACTACAATAGAATTTAGTTAACAAAAGCAGTTAATCACACAAATTTCTTTGATTAAACTTTAATTCGAAACATCTATTGCTTTTAAAAAGAAGATACCGAAATAACAGTGTCCGCCCACTACTAAATTTAATCCCGACATTCTCTCCAGTTTCATGATGCTTTCCCCAATATTCTTTCCAGGTCAACATGACGTGACCTCTTTTAATCTGACCTTGTGTTCAGATTTATATCGAAACATTTATTATAAAGATTATGTGTGTACAATGTTATAACAACATTTGCATAAACAAATCAATCACTACAATAATTTTGTAATTGAATTAGATATAAGTTTAATGGGTAAGCAAGCACCTAAGTTTTTAAAATTACTGAGCATTCGACTGCAAATTTACCTGATCATGATGCAGTCTATGTTTTCGCATTTACTTGATTGTTTTTCAGCTCATTCAACCTATAACCTTTGTCTGTTCTCAAACCAATAGGTATCCTGCCAGAATCCTAAATCTTCCAATTCTGAAGGATTTAGTTCTAATAAGTCATTCTTAATCGAAAATTTAATTTAGAAAACACTAGGTAGGCATGTGTTTTCTAAATAAAATTTTCAATGTTTTATTAATTCTCTCATACCACATGGTTTCTTTAAATTCAAATAAACAATCAGTATCAAAATCAATAGTTAGTAGTAGATTGTTTATTTTAACAACACTGTAGTTTGTTAAATAATTTATAGCCTGTTAATACGTACTACATAATTTATAATCCCAAAATATTGAAGACCATGTTACGCGATATTCCAACATTTGCAATTCAAATGAGACCATTAATATTATCAATCCCTATAACAAATAACACCTAAATCCAGCTAATGGAAATTTGTAAGTAATCAATACTAAGATTATCCTTTAGCAGCAGCCATTCATAAATTAACATCAGATTGTATTTAGCTAATCTATACTAATATAATAAAGAGATAAAGTTTCTGGTGTAAGGTGTACTAATTAAATCATGGAACATATAAAACGCTATAGCTTGAGACTATAAGAGAAGTTAAGCTTATACCAAAAATCTTCTAAGAAGTTTTGAAGTCAAGAATGCTCAACATATCCCTAGATTAAAGGACAGAAGCCTACAACCATGAGCCTGATCGCATTATGGAAAAGTTTGTTTTTTCACTAGTGCAGTAAAATGTCTACAGCGTAAATATCCTGAGATACGATTGGCTGCCGTGTTCGGTTTGGTTGAAAACGTATTATCAAATAATCCTTCATCTGTCAAGTTAAAGAAGCAAAGCGAAGATGGTATCCTAAACGATTAACTAAATGTCGATCATAATAAAAACCTGTTTAAACCTAATGACCTACTATTCTGTTGCATGTGAGATTTGATGATCCGCAATCAAATTCATGCTTGAAACCGGTCTCCAATTAAATATAATGATAATATGACTGCCTGATGGATAGCACGTTTGATATTTGTATGGATAATATCACAACTGAGACAGTGATGCAGCATATTGTACAATTGTATAGTTATATTCAACATTAATATCTTTAAATAATATTGTATGTTTGTCCTCTAGGCGCTCCTAAACCATTCATCCAATTGAGATGAAGGTGACTCTGCGTTCGTCGACGAAGGTTCTTAACTCAAATAAAATATTTTCGTGACATTGTAACCATTACAGCTAGTACGACTTAAATATATACATTGCAGTTAGCATTCACAAAAGATGTTAACGTAAGCACTTAAGACAAGAAACGTGAACTTAAATAAGTAGTACCTCCTTTAAACTTTCATGATTTTTATATTTTAATAAAAACATTAAAACAATCCTATTGTTATCGTAATTTAGCAGCTTAGATGCATCTATCTATATCTTTGATAAATTGTTATCTTTATCAGGTACTTAGTTCCGTCATCGCAATTTAAATTTTCGAGATATTCGTCATCAACCCATATTCGGCTCACTGCTGAGCTCGAGTCTCCTCTCAGAATGAGAGGGGTTAGGCCAATAGTCTACCACGCTGGCCCAATGCGGATTGGCAGACTTCACACACGCAGAGAATTAAGATAATTCTCTGGTATGCAGGTTTCCTCACGATGTTTTCCTTCACCGATTGAGACACGTGATATTTAATTTCTTAAAATGCACATAACTGAAAAGTTGGAGGTGCATGCCCCGGACCGGATTCGAACCCACACCCTCCAGAATCGGAGGCAGAGTTCATATCCACTGGGCTATCACGGCTTTCGAGATATAATATAGATCAATCTTGTTGCGTATTTCGCCTCTAGCAATGAGTTACTATTTTCGGATTTTTCACTTTCAAATTTTGTTTCACTAAAAAACTATTATCACAACACATCGTTAATTATAATTATCACAGTCGGATTTTGTTGCAAAATTATAAATGAAGTGATTGCAATAGAAGATAAAAATTTAATCGGAGGACCTATAATTTTACAGGTTACAACAACGGATAATAACAAACATCGTGTTTACGTTATACAAAACGGTATTTTAAGTACTTTCACTCAAAATACCGTTACTGTGGTACTAGAATAAAATATTTTGATCAAATGGTAAGTAAAGTAAGAGAAACCTCGCCCTTAACGAGATTTATCCCCAATATTGTATGGTAGCCCCTTCTTAATAGTGCATTGTGTAAGAAATCTGGAAGCGCAGTTGCTAAACACACCTGACCGCAGACGAGAAAACCAGTTTCGCCACCTGGTCGTACACTACGCTGCAAAATCAAGATTTGTCGCTTAAAATTGCTTTATATATGCAAACATTGTATGTACTTCCTTTCCTTTCTATAAATATTGATCCTGGAAGCACACTTACTCGCTATTTTACATCCTGTCACCTTTCAGCTACCTGTTTGTTTTATTAAAATTGGACGTAGGTTAGTGTAGTGCAAAAGAACCCTTTTCAACATGGACAAAGTCTAGTAGTTCACGCTAGTTATATTTAATTATATTAATTCCTGTTGAATAGATTATTACATATTTTTAATTCTGCGTAAAAATCTTCTGTTTTTTATTTATACGTCTTTCCTGTTATACGAGTAACAAATGATGTCACTCCTGTAAAGGTTGCTTTAGACACAAGACACTCTAATAATAAGTGTTCCATTTTCCCTATTACCCTAAGAAATAACATCTTGTACTGCATCATTCGGAAGGCTAGTAAAATTATGTTTAGTTGTGTAATTTGTAAAACTCTAAGATGTTTAAATTGAAAAAACACACAACCTAAGTACTAACTAAACATCTTGGTCTTATAATAATTATTTATAAGGCGTTTTCTAAGGAAACCTGGCCTCTTATAAAAATGAAATCGATGCGTATATTATATAGAAATAAAAATCCATACCTATCTAAATACAATATCCAAATAGTCTGACTTATTTCTGAATTCTGCAAAACTGCATATTTTGGTATTTAACGTATAAGATAGCTGTGCATCATCATTATCATCAATCAATTAATTAACTTTCATACAATTGAACGAAACCAGACAACTCAACGACATCCCATTGTCTTTATTTCATATAGATTAATTATACTTTCTATGCCAATAGCTGTTACACGTAAAGATGGTAATGTGGCAATATTATTTTCAAATTCGTGCGAAAGTTTTCAATGACTAACAAAAATATGTATTTCTATGAAGTCATTTTTGTTATGCTGTACTATTTACGTCTCACTTTAAATAAATACTCTTATTGGGTAAGTTTATATTAAATTTTTATACTTATGTTTTATTTAGTAAGATAGTACTATCTACTTTTATAAATACATACCTATTTAAATGAAAATTTCATGATTGAACATTATGTCGTCTTACTACATAAATGACTTAGTAATATTTCTTTTTATATGTTTATATTTTATAAATAAGATATTTTATAGAAAATTTATCACTTTATTTTTGTTTATGTAGCCAAAATCGGTTAGCTTTGGTGCTTATGGAACATAGGTTATGTTATTGGTTATACAAACATCAGTACTGTTAAAAATATAACCCTCAATTGTAATGCAGGAATCCAGCAAACTGCAGCTTTTATCACCAAACTATAACATTTTTCTAAAATTTCCAATTGAATAATTATTTACTTTTGCCAACTATAATTGCCAATGTCAAGGATAACTATTTAAGTTTAAATTCTTAAATGATGAATTAATTACTTGTATTTGATGAGTTTATGTTTCGGAATCGTATTTTTACGCTAAGCACTAGTTACGAGATTGCCTCCATCACCTTTTAACTTTTAGTTAATGGAATAACAAAAATAAAACGTTAACACACGCATATCTTAACCCTGAATCATCTTACTTGTAAGAACCCTAAAAAGGGTTTTGTTTGTGATCCGACATTCCAATTTGTGATTCATCGGACTTTCTTATCCCGGTTAACTATTTCATTTTCTATTTTAAAGGGTTTTCAACTCAGCATGGATTTTCAAGTTGTGAAAAGTTTGTTATTTGTTTAATTATAAATAAACAACAATGAAACATACTTAGTGTGTAATTAATGCAATTAGCTTTGGCATTCATGAGATACTATTGTTTGTTTTAAAAACTTTATATTAATAGTTTGCTTATTATGTTCTTCGTTTGACAAGTTATCTCAATTTGTATTTGTCCACTCTTATTTTTCACTTACATAGGTTAGCTTGGTTAGCATAACATGTGATGCGGAGGGATGAAAGTCATATGAAAAGAATCATTATCAAAAGAATGTTGAAATTACAAGTGAACACAAGAGAAGAGAAAGGCCAAAAAACAGATAGACGGACTTTGTGATAGAGGATATGTGTGTAATAGAAGAAGATGATAATAAAATCGAATGGAAGGAATTGACAAATTTTGCCGAACCCACGTATATGAAATGAGGAAAAGGAGATGATGGCACTCGATTTTTCTGTTTAGTAATTATAGTGTAGGTAAAAAATATTCAGCTTAATATAGAATTACAAGTAATGATTCTGCATTATTTCTAGAAAAATATGTTAGCTTACCAATCTTTACTTAATGATCACATCAAATTAAAATAGCATTACGTTGGCTGCTATGCTCATTAATTTTGTCGGTTACATTATAAAGATTTACGTTATCTGCGACCTTAAACTAATTTGCCTGAGATATGTTATTTTTAAAATTGTATGATGCATACTCGAATACGCTTCTGGTTTTATCCGCAAGGTTTTCCTATATTCTAATTATATGACTGATTTATGAAACTCACAATTCTGGTCATGGTTATAATGCATTCAAATGAAACGATGATGCAATATGTTCTCAATAATATGTACTTATTTATAGTTTCGTTAGATATTTGACTTTATAAATCAAGTAGTTATAAACTGGAGCTTCGCTTACGTTAGTGAATAAATCTTTCGTTAGTTTATAATGATACTCTAGATCTATTTATGTTGTTATTGCGTTCTTAATAGCTGATGCATTAAACTTTAACTACAAAACAAACTTATATTAAATGAATTCTATGATATTAGTTATGATTATGTCCGTTTTAATACACAGAAAACCATTTCAAATAACTGCAGTTAACATTTACCGTCATACCACTCTTGTTTACTTAACGGAGATATTAAAGTGGTAAAATTAATGTTATATTTGATCTGAAATTCAAATAATACGAATATCTACCGTTTGCTAGAATGTACCTAGATTGATGATATGAGCATTACTATTTTAGTTATTATGTACGTAACTCCAAAGTTTAGCGGTGACGATCTAGTCCAAAAAAGAACCACCCGAATCTTGAATTTCTATTAAAAGGGTGCCTGTTCGACTATGGTCGTTACCCACTACTAACATATTTATTGGAATATTGATCATATTTAACAAAGATAATATGACAAAATATTCTGAAAACAAAAATTAAAGATTAGTGAAATATGTAAAATCTTATCACTTAGTAATTAATATGTAAATGTACCTTATCACCCTATAGGCATTAACCTTTTATGGTAACTAACTTATTAAACATGTGTATAACAGATACCTAACAATCATGTACGACTACACATTCAGATAAGACCAAAAAAGCCCGACATTAAACCCAAACCCTTAGTTTTGTAAGTAACTAACCGTCGTCCCACGGTTTCACCCTCGTAGTTCCCATTCCCATACGTAAGAATATGGGGATAAAATAGAGCCTATGACACTCACAGGTAACGTGGTTTTCTAGTGATAAAAGAATTTTCGAAATCGGTCCAGAGATACACACACTCAGATAATTAAGACGTGACGTACACAGAACTGAAAAAGTTGGAGGTACATGCCCCGAACTGGATTCGAACCCATACCCTCCGGAATCGGAGGCAGTGGCGGCTCAAACTTTACTTCTTCATAATATTAAATAGTAGGTATAGATGTCAAAAGTATCACAAGTCAAAGGATACTGGAATATAATCTGTGTCCTGTGACTTGAAAACATAACCGGACGCAGTATTACCAATTAGGTCGCTTTCCCACGCACTTGAGACCCACGCCTGTATACTAATAAGTACAAAACTACTGGTTAAAGACTGGTGTACGGTAACAATTAAGAGTTACTAGCTTATATACCCCGTTGTTTACTGCTTCTATAAGAACGCCGGGATTTTTTTTAAAAGCGAAGGGATTCCGCCAATGTATCCATATATAGTTGTGTGACCTTTTTTTTATTACCGACTTCAAAAAGGAGGAGGTTCTCAAGTTCATTGATATGTTTTTTTTATAAAGTGGGTACAACTGTAATATAATTTTTAATGATGTATTAAACTTTAATAGGTAGGTTAATATGCCTAAGTAGACTAGATTTTTTAGTCTACTTTGGCACAAAGTTACGTCGAAGGTAATAATTTATTAATCTACTACATCGTGAGGAAACCCGTGTGTAAAGTCTGCCTATCCGCATTGGGCTAGCGTGGTGGACTATTAGCCTAACCCCTCTCATTCTAAGAGAAGACTCGTGATTATCAGTGAGCCGAATATGTGTGGTTAATGATGATGACCACTATCTATACGAGGTCAATTCTGTACATTAAATATATTTCCAAAATGACTTTCAGGGGGTGATTAGTGATCGATACTGTTGCCAAAAATGTAATCAGTAAAATTTTTGTCTGTCTGTATGTTCGTTATAGAAACAAAAACTACTCGACTAAATTTAATACAATTATATTTATTCTTCATACTCCTGAACTATAGTATACTTTTCATCACGCTACGATCAACAGGAGCAGAGCAGTGAAGGGAAATGTTGGGAAAACGGGAGAAGTCACTCCATTTTTACAACGAAACTACCTACTGTAAAGGCTGGATTAAAGAGCTCTAAGGGCGGACGAAGTCGCGGGCGTCGCTAGTCTACAAAAAGTTTAATTCTCGGTCGAATAATGAAAGTACCTCCCTATCAAGATATTCCTAACAGATTGATTGTTCCGTACTATATTTTTTACAAAATACAATTTTTACTATAAGTAGTAAGCCGTCACTAATTTCCGATAGTACGTGTAACAAAACGATTATAAATTAACTGTATAGTACTGAGACCTAGATTCTAATCGCAATAAGAAAATGTCCTTTATATTGTACAAAAGAATTCACATACGTATACGCCTATAGGAAAGTTAATTTCGTTTGACACAGTTATAAGGCAACAGTAAATTCGTAATACAATAAACCAGTGTAACAGTATTAGTTCAATTGGTCACGTATTGAGTACAACACCACTACGAATGTAAACGTTTTTACTATTTTTACGCGAAAGTATTACAGTTCCCCAAAATGATTTTCAAAATGGACATCAACTTAGGTATGTTTAAAATATATATAATGCAGAAGGTATGCATAAATGATATAAAGTCGCACGGTTCCACTACCATAATGGGCGTCCCACAGGGTTCAATTCTGGGTCCTTTTCTATTTTTAGTGTACATAAACGATTTACCATACCATGTCAGCGGCATATGTGAGATTGTACTGTTTGCTGATGACACATCCTTAATTTTTAAGTCCGACAGAAATAAAGATAACTCTGACGACGTAAACCGTGCCATATCGCATGTGTCGCATTGGTTCACTGCAAATAATCTACTTTTGAATGCCAAGAAAACTAAATGTATTGAGTTTTCATTGCCAAATGTTAAAAAATTAGATAAGTCTATAATGATCGATGGTGAAACACTGGAAATGGAGAGTTCCACAGTTTTCCTGGGAGTGACCTTGGATTGTAAACTTCAGTGGGGTGCTCATATAGAAAAACTGTCTGGTAAACTTAGCTCAGCGGCATTTGCCGTGAGAAAAATAAGACAGTTTACTGATGTTGATACAGCTAGGCTTGTTTATTTTGCGTACTTTCACAGCGTAATGTCTTACGGTATTTTATTGTGGGGCAAGGCTGCCGATATACAATCTATATTTGTTCTTCAAAAAAGAGCAATTCGAGCAATATATCAATTAAAATCACGCGAGTCCCTTCGTCAAAAGTTTAAAGAAATAGGTATACTAACAGTAGCCTGTCAATATATATATAACAGTATAGTATATGTAAGACAAAATATTAATTTGTACAAACGAAAAGGAGATTTAAACCCACGTCTTACTAGACACGGGCATAAGTTAGTTATTTCTGCATATCGTCTCCAAAGAGTAAAAAAATCTTTTGTAGGTTTGGGTGTACTCTTCTATAATAAGATCCCCAAGACTGTGATGGACCTGCCAATGCATAGCTTTAAGCAATGTGTTAAAAAACATCTACTTAGTCGAGGGTACTACAACATTGATGAGTTCCTTAATGATAAAGATGCTTGGAGGTCGTTGGATCAGCTTCCACCTTCACACAGAAAGTAAAACTATAAAAAATGTAAACAGTAATTGTTATTAATTGTAAATTATAATACTGTATGACTTTTTCAAAAGAGCAACTGTTGAGTTTCTTGCCGGTATCTTCTCAGCAGAACCTGCCTTCCGAACCGGTGGTAGAATCTTTACAAATAGTCAACTGACGTGTCAAAAGTGCTTGTAAACTGAGCCTACTTGAAATAAATGATTTTTGATTTTGATTTTTTGATTTTGATATTTTTTTGCAATTCTATTAATTCTTTTTTATTAACCGACTTCAAAAAGGAGGAGGTTGACAATTTGATTGGTATGTTTTTTTTATAAAGAATGCATTATGAAAGTTAAGCTACACAAATCATATCGTCAAATGAAAAGAGCTGCATTTCAGCGTCGGACAGTCAGGCTAAAGATAAAAAATGTTTTTTTTTTTTTAATTTTTATATATTTTTTTTTATTTTAATGAGCAAACTTTATTTTATCACACGATAATCCTCAAGTGATAGACATCATAACTAACTACTAAATCAAAAGTAAAGTAAATCAAAACAACCGACAAAATCTGTTTCTAATATTGCTATTGCTATAAATAATGTTCGCAGTATTAGCACCACTAAGAAGATTGTTGATCGTTCACTTACCCAATAAGAGGTAAAACAAAGGTTTTTTTTGTACAAACAAACTAAACCAAACAGAAAGCTTTAAAAAAACAGAATAAGCTCCCAATCCTACTGCAGTTGTATGAAAGTGAAACCAAAAGCCACTATAAAAAGCCCTAAACACTAATTACCTCCCCTCGTATCAGTTACCTTGAAAGCAATTCTCTTACACCTACTAATAAGGATAAACAAAGGGTGAATCCAGACAATCATTTCAAAGTGTTTTCTTTTAAGAAAGAAAGAAAATATCTTTATTTTTAGGTAGTGCCACACATTACAATCGTCGTCATCAACCCATATTCGGCTCACTGCTGAGCTCGAGTCTCCTCTCAGAATGAGAAGGATAAGGCCAATAGTCCACCACGCTGGCCCAATGCGGATTGGCAGACTTCACACACGCAGAGAATTAAGATAATTCTCTGGTATGCAGGTTTCCTCACGATGTTTTCCTTCACCGATTGAGACACGTGATATTTAATTTCTTAAAATGCACACAACTGAAAAGTTGGAGGTGCATGCCCCGGACCGGATTCGAACCCACACCCTCCGGAATCGGAGGCAGAAGTTATATCCACTGGGCTATCACGGCTCTTAACAATATTAAATTCTAAATATATAGCTTATAGCTAGAGCAATAAAAGAAGAACGCCCTGCAACATGTGGCATAACCTAGAAAAAGGCCCTAACTCAGCATTTTGCCACATCCTATACAAAAAAAAGTATGCAGCACTGATTTTCAGTTAGGACCCAGTTCAGTTCTTCGTAAATTACCTACGTTATATTTGTACTGAAATGTTCTCTACTAAGGTTAGTTTGGCATTTATTGATTACTAGCTGACGCCGCGCGATTTCACCCGCATGGTTCCCGTTCCCATAGGAATATAGCCTATAGCCTTGCAAGATAAATGGGCTATATAACACTGAAAGAATTTTTCAAATCGGATCAGTAGTTCCTGAGATTAGCGCGTTCAATCAAACAAACTCTTCAGCTTTATAATATTAGTATAGATAATTTACTTCAAGACATATAGTCTTAGCTGAAAATTATTAAAAAAATGTAATAATATAATAAAAACCAACATCTTTTACGATTTACTTAATAGAGCACAAAATACGGAGCGCCTGGGTCGCAAAAATGCTCATTATACAAATACTCGTAAGTATTACACAAATATCAGTAATAAAGATAAATAAAATCAACATAATGATAATCCTCATAATGAATATTACAAAAGGGAAAATCTTTCTTTCCACAAAAGTGAAGCAACTGGTATACGATATGATAACAGCTATCATTTCTTTATGCCTACAATACTGATAATACTATCTTTTGGTACTTCCACAGTATGTAATAATGTCAACATAACAGTTGTTATGTAATCTATTGTCTTTAAGCCCTGCTTGGAAAGAAAACGGTAAGTAATGTCACAACTTTCTCTTAGATAAACAAGGTAACATTTAACTGTAATGTACATTATTTTTATGAGTTTGTGAAAAGATTATACTACTTTTTCTTTCTTTCTATTAATTTGGGTAACTTTTACGGTTACTGTCTCAAGCAGTTTGGGAGCCGCTGGATGTAGACGGCTCAAGAGCGTGTTTTTAGAAGGGCTTGCAGGAGGCATGTGCCCAGCAGTAGACGTCCAGCGTCTAATAATGACAATACTAAATAATCACATCACATTATCACACTAACATTATAAAGACGAAAGTTTGTGTGTGTGTAACTGTGTAAGTATGTTTGATCCTCTTTTACGCTGAGGCTACTGAAGTGATTAAGCTGAAATTGGGAATGGAAATAGATTTTACTCTGGATTAACACATAGGCATACTTTTCATCCCGGAAAAATCCATGGTTCCCGCGGGATTTGTGAAAAACTGAATTCCACGCGAACAAAGTCGCGGGCTATGATATAACCTACAGGTTACACTGAAAGAAATTTTACAACAGATCGTGTCCTGTCAAAATATTTTCCGAAATCAAATGTTAAATTAATTATTTGTAAGGAAACAAAAACTAAGTCAGCATCCCTAAGTTCATTAAAATTTCGTAAAAGAAACATTTCAGAGTAGTTAATTGACATCCGCAAAATTAATGGATAGAAAGAAAATACAAGTCACTTTCCATCGATCCTTGTCTAAATCCGCTTGGTCATTTACCATTACATAGACTATCTTGTTAAAAAGTCTTTGTAAAACTAAATTGAACATCTTAGTTTATACTTTGTGTCACTTAAGGTAAATGATGTCCATAATAATTGAAAATCATAAAGATTTTTCATTGACCTTATTGTGTGGATAAAATGTTTATTATTTAATTTTTATACCATCTCCTCAAGACGTTTCATTCGTAAGTTTTCAGTATGTTGTGGAACGAACACTATCTTTGATAAGTAAGCCCGCGTGTACACGTGTACCCAAAAATTGCATCTTGTATCCTGGCATCTAACCAATCACTAGACAGTTTTTAAACACGAGCGCCATGTGATTGGTTAATCACAGACGCAGCCTTGAACGCAAACATAAAATTCGACGGACTGTATGGTACACAGATTCAAAGACTATATTTACTATTAATTATGTAGATTCTTAGTGAATTAAATATCACGTGTCAATCGGTGAAGGAAAACATCGTGTGGAAACCTGCATACCAGAGGATTTTCTTGATTCTCTGCGAGTGTGAAGTCTGCCAACCCGCATTGGGCCAGCGTAGTGGACTATTGGCCTAACCCCTCTCATTCTGAGAGGAGACTCGAGCTCAGCAGTGAGCTGATTATGGATTGATAATGATGATGATGCTTAGACAGGTTAGAATGCTGTGTTACTTTTGCTATCATAAAAATCGTAAACAGTACGAACACATGCATACTCGTAGCTAAGTATCTTTTGAAAATTGATCGTGTTTTGGCTGTCATATAAAATATATTTTATGAGAATATTTTACCTGTACCAAACTTACTAACGAATGTAATAGAATATATATTATAATACTTCTAGTTATAGTCCAAAAATTCTACGCCCACGAACGCCAGTGAACGTCCGAAGCACAGTTAACTTTTATTAATTACACATCCCTCCCATGCACCGACGTGACTGACAGACTAATAAGTCTGGAAGAGACTCAATAAGGATATCTGTTCATTAACTTGTCTCACTCATTAATTTTAGACGACGTCGTCTGCATATTATATGAGGCATCAAAAAATCTAATTTCAATCTAATTCTACGAAGCTTCTAGTTCTAGCAATTCTAAAGATGCAAAAAAGCTGCACCGTTTAATTATTATCTATTCTATTACTACATAGATATGGTTTAATTTTGACACGCAGAAATTTTTTGAGTTAGTCATCGTTATTAGCTTTTTTGTTCATATGATTATTTTATGGTTAAGATGACAATACCCGCATAACCCGCGGGCGTTGGCGACTTCGCGTGGAATTCAGGTATTCACAAATCTCACGGGAACCATGGATTTTTCCGAGATGAAAAGTAGTCAATGTGAAAAATTACTAAAGCGTTGATTTTATACTTGGTTATTAGTTTTGAATAGTTGTTCGAAGTAATGAAAGTCAAATTTTTTCTACTGCAAAGTAAGTTTTTTTCCAAAAAAACGGGAATATTTTTTTTCATGTTAAATGTTTTTTTTGTATGTACTTTTGACGGTCACATTGAAAAAAAATGGTACTAGGCAAAGTTGTACATCTAGCTTAAAAATATGCTCATTTAATGGGGATTCCAAAAATGTAAGACATTAGTACATTATTTTCAAAATCTTCGTCATAATTGCTATTTTCGTTCCGAAAGGGGTTGATTATGTAAAAATCTTACTTATTAAAATTTGTTAGATTGAATTTGAAATGTTAATAGAATTCAGTTAATTTGGTAAATGTTTTCCTGTTGATAAATAGGAAGATACTTTTGTAACCAAGTTTATTCCGCATAAAAACGCAAAGGGCCCGGAGTAACGTCCGCTAGTAATCGTAAAACTTAATTAAAATTCAGATGCACACACGCCGCGTCCACTTACGGCCGACGCGACTAGACTCGCTTATACATTTCCATTCACAAACATGCAGTATTTACATTTATATAGAAAACACCAATATCGTTACTGGTAGGCACTGATCCTTTATATATTAACTTTTTATACTAGTCCGCGCCCGTTTCCGTAGAAATGCGTTGCAAAAATATGGCTATGACGCTTATAAATAACCTGGCTTACTAGTGTAAAATAATATTTACGGTTAGTAGATCCAGAGATTACCCCCTACAACAGCACATATTTTACCTCATAACATTAGTATAGATTTGTTTAATAAAAAACGATTTTATGTATTCATCATTCTGATTATACAACCACGCTTGTTTACAGCTTTTAAAGTAACCTGAGATGAGATGAGGCGCTTTCATATAAATTTTAAATCAAACAAAAGTGCAAAAGATGAAAGTGGATTGATTGTGTATAAAGGGAACAAAAACACTACTTTGAAAAAAATTTAAGTTTAAATCCTAATCCATGTTTATAAATAAAGCCATAAAATCTTAAAACCCTTTAAAATTAAATTTCTTTGAAATAAAGGGGACAAAAACAAGAACGATAATTACAAAAAAACATCTTTATACCTACAGTTGTTGGTAAAATTTTATATAATTTTAAATCTTTTTATATAATTAATATAAAAAGATTGTCTTTTTTTTTACTTTTTACTTACCTACTTAAAAATTATTTTGATTATTTAAGATTGTTTTTTTTGACTTCAGAAATTACAGAAGGGAAAGAGCAATTATTTTTCCCGGGTTTTTTTAAAGGTTTAGTCACTATCATATTTATTTAAAGCATTTCTGTATATTTTGTGAGAAATCTTTTTAGAGCCCCTACAACTAATTTTGATACGGGGCCCCTCCGAGCCCGGTACGCCACTGACTCGTAACATTATTAAACATAGAATTACATTTTGAGCATCTCACTTGTATAACCTAAATTTTCAAGGACACAAAAGAAACCCATTTTTTTAGTGCGTCGTAAACTTCGTGTCCAAGTGCTGAACATTTTTAACTAAATTTGTCCTTTACGATCACTGCCGAGCACGCACTCAGTATAATTACTCAAACCATCGACATTCCAATTGTAAATGGTAATTACTTATTACTTTCTACTAGTGAAATGGAGTGTAAACGTTCGCTACAGTATTTTTCTTTTTTTTTAAATAATCAATCGCTCCACTATAAACTGATTTTTGATAGCAATGGATGTTTTCAAGTTAAGGTGGCCACTCCATGAAATATACTATAGTGAACATATAGCCCAATGGATATGACCTCTGCCTCTGATTCCGAAGGGTGTGGGTTCGAATCCGGTCCGAGGCATGCCCCTCCAACTTTTCAGTTGTGTGCATTTTAAGAAATTACATATCACGTGTCTGAATCGGTGAATGAAAATCATCGTGAGGAAACCTGCATACCAGAGAATTTTCTAAATTCTCTGCGTGTGTGAAGTCTGCCATTGCGCATTGGGCCAGCGTAGTGGACTATTGGCCTAAACCCTCTCATTCTGAGAGGAGACTCGAGCTCAGCAGTGAGCCGAATATGGGTTGATAAGGATGATAATGATGGTAATGATGAACATATCGTGTAAATTACTATGTATCTATATAATATGTATATATAAAGTAGCATGGCCACTAATAAAATATTAAATTTTCACCCAAAATTCATGTGCCAAAATTAAATCCAGGCACCCTTTACTTAAATCACTCCAGGTATGCAAATTTTGATGCCTTGTTTGCGGCTGCCTTATTAATTTTGCTAATTTGAAATATTTTACACCGGCCTTAATTATTTTACACGAACCACTGGATTAGGAATATTTTAACAAGGTTTTAAATTTTAATTATCATATAATGGCAAAGCAAATACATTTTAGGCACGAGAATTGAGATTCCCTTTACAGTACAACTTAAAAAAGAGACTTTAATCTCTTAAGTTAGATTGTTAATATAAAAGCAATAAATAAATAAAAATTAAAATTATTGTTAATACCAATAAGTAATGTAGACCTTGTTGTTTTAGTGTCAATGTGATGACTATATTACAGCATACACAACAATTAATAACACGCATAAAGATAGATTACCCATTTGTGTGTAACCAAGAACCCAATATCAGAACAAATGACAACGATTAATCTTTTAAACATTATTTTAGAAAATTATAGAAGAATAAATGCATATATTTAATGTATGCATTATGCACGCAATTAACGATCAATTATTCTCACGTTTCTGCAGCACCCACTACTATAACTGATCGTGTATTGGTCACTGTGTGCATGACGGCTCGATTTATGAAACGTCTTCGCTGGCTATGCGCTGCAGAAACGTGAGAATAATTAACCGTTAATGGCTGACTTTATAGCATTGAAAATTAGTTTCTTACCGAACGTGAAGCTTCTGTTATTTGTGTGTAAATTTACTTTTAGGTTTTTGAAGACTACAATACAGAAAATCAGATATATATTATATTTATTTATTATAAACTAGCTGACGCCGCGCGGTTTCACTCGCGTGGTTCCCGTTCCCGTAGGAATACGGGGACAATATATAGCCTATAGCCTTCCTCGATAAATGGGCTATCTAACACTGAAATAATTTTTGAAATCGGACCAGTAGCTCCTGAGATTAGCGTGTTCAATCAAACAAACAAACAAACAAACAAACTCTTCAGCTTTATAATATTAGTATAGATCTCTTGCGACAATATTTCTAAATCCGCGCAGAAGGTATCATCCCAACACAATAGCTTAGTGAAAAGCCGATAATGGAATTCATGAGGGAAACCGACGCCGCGCTCCACCCATTCATGTGTCAACGGCTTGCCTCGTAACAAGAGGTTATTGATCTAAAAATATAAAAGCTTTCCTCCTGGCATTATCTTAAACGACCGAGTTAGCAGGCTGGAGTACTCTGAACGTGTTCAAGTGATACCGAAGCGTTTAATAGCAGTGTAAAGGATGTGTTACACGATGCTAGTTCCTGAGTAAACAACTGCCCCTAGAATGTACTAGAAGAACAATAATTAACAGTTTCAGTAGCAGAGATTTTATTGATACAGCTTATTAGGAACTACTACTCATCATCATCATTAACAGTCGATGGACGGCCACTGCTGGACATAGGCCTCATGGACTTCCAAAAAATACAGTCTCGAGGCGTTAGTATCCAGCGGGTCCCTGCAACCCGCTTGACGTAGAGCATGGTTGTCGGTGTAATTACAGGCACATAAGGTAAGTAACACCTTCGCCTCAGGTCACGAGACGGCACTACACAGACCTTGACGGCATGATCGCGATCCTTGTAAGATTTGGGAATTGTTGCTTTGTTGATAGGCGATGTATTTGCATTTCCCATCAAGTGCAAAATCGGATTGGTCCGTCAAGTATTTAATAACGGGTAGTTAATATGTAAAATAATACTTGAATAACTAAAATATATAAAATAAAATATTGAATAAATTAATATAAATAATATTGAATAAATAAAATGTCGACTGAATTGGCTAATTCTTTTTTAGTATATTCCTTGAAGTATGACGTTGGTTTTTACGGAGAGGTAGGGGTAGGGTAGGTGAAGGGTGGGAGTAGAATAGGATAGTGGTAGGAAATAAGTTATACTACTAGCGAAGCTTGACCGGCTTCGCTAGTAGTATAATAAAACTTTGCTGAAGTGACTCGCACAGTGCAACCTAGGCTTAAGGCACTACACCAAGCTATTTCTGTTCTCTACGCTGCGAGTAAGATTCGGCCATGCAGCCCTATTTCAAGCTTGTGTTTCATTGCACAATTCTTGGTAGTACTCTCTCTACGATGCATTAGCTAAATGTGTATTAAAAACTTTTGTGTTTGGTGAAATAAAAGTCTAGGAAATATATATTTGAAAACGGAAGACATTTTAATGTTTGTATGAGATTATTAAGTATTATATCCATGATGAACGAGTTCGTTGATCTCAACATTGTTTGCGACAGAGACACTACAAAATTAATTACTGAGAACTTCTAGACGTTGTAAATGATAATTTAAATTACTAACCGTGATTTTGTGTTTAGACTAGTTGACGCCTCGCGGTTTCACCTGTGTGGTTCCCATTCGCGTAGGAATATGGGGATAATATATAGCCTACAGCCTTACTTGATAAATGGGCTATCTAAAACTGAAAGATTTTTTCAAATCCGACCTTTGCTGAGATTAGCGCGTTCAACCAAACTTTTCAGCTTTATAACATTAGTATTGATGAAAATATAACTACCACCGTCTCTGAAAGACAGCATATAACAATGAAAGTATTATCTAAACATGCTCAATAACATCTATCATAATGTATCTATATGAACAAACTAGTTTGCCTATACTCTTATATGATTGGTAAGTTATTCAAAACTTACGTAAGAGTAAAGTTTTTTTCTTAATCTTCTGTTCAGATACACTTAAATAATGATACGAGCAATCCGTGAATCATGAACAGAAAGATGGATCTGTGCAAATCAATGATCAAAGCCAGGCATAGTTATATGCTGCCATAACTCGATGTGATATAATATGCGCTTAATGGCTATTGAGATTGCTATGTATAAGTCGGATCACCTGCGGCTTTGTCAATTGTCACTATGATTTAGTTAATATATCTCGCTTTAGACAAGACAAGTAAAGTTAAACCCACAGCCAAACCACCGCAGCGGAACGAGGCAGCGAAGCCAAGAAACGGAGAAATATTAACCAATAGGCTTGCACAAAATCTCCACGCCTCTTAAATGGACAGGGTCTTGCGAGCGAATTTAAAAATTTGTAATATAAAACCGGTAAACGTAGCGGGAAAGGGGAGCGGGGAAGTTTCTTCGGAAAAGATTCTTCAGTAAGCCACTTCGCTCCGCAGCCTCGCTCCACTCCGGTGGACAGACTCAGTACGCAACTCCACTCCGCACTAATCCGTTTCTCCACTACGCTCCCTAGCTCCGCTTTGGTGGACATGCAGCCTTAAACTTCAAATTGTATTATAAGTCGCTGTTTGTAGGTTGTTATGTCGTCTACTACATACATTTGTAATAATATTCTTCTTTATTGTAACAGCAGGTATCGTCTGATTTGCATATCTTAAATGAGATGGTCCAAAATTGTATGGAGCCTAGGAACAGTCATTGTACCCTGGCATAAAAGAAAATATATTTTTATATGTTTGATTATACAAATCTATAAATTTACTTTAATTCTTTCGAAATATTATTCATTCTCTTCCAAGAAATGCAACACTATTATGGGTAGGTAATAATGACGGACTGATGTCCTTTTCAATGCAGTAGTCGTATTGACGTTTGCTGTCAATTGTCATGTCATAGTTGCCTTAAGGGCGCCATTTTAATATAACTCAAAAACTTGGGTTTTAATTTTGTTTACTTCTTTTTATTTAGTTACATTTATTCACTTATTTAGATTTTAATAAAATCCTTGTGTTTTTACAATTTTAATGATACGGGGTACAAGAGTGAACCTGAAATGGACCAAGTACATCTAGAATATCTCCTGGTTTCCGAGAATACGTTTCTATGTCAGACAGGCAGAAAAACATCATTGATAGTAAAAAGAGGTTCCTTTCCTTTGGATATAATATAAAACAACTTTTGGATGTTGCCCGAAATTCGCAACGTGCAAACCGCCAACCTACGTGCTTGGCCAAAAATATCTTAGGCAATGAGTATGTGACATTGAGAATGTTTAAATTTGGAACGTCGTTCGAGGGTGTATTTATTTATAAATTCATGCTCATCACAAAGCAACGCTGACTTGCTTTTCGCTTAAGACTATCGTGTGAAATGATTTGCAGTGAATGAGTTATTTGGCTTAATGGAATTTGGATCGTGTGTCGAGATCTTGGAATTCCGGCGACAGTTTTACGCAGTTTTGTAAGCTGCTACGGCAACTGGCCAAGACGGATTGGTACATTACATAATGGAATAGATATTGGGATGTGTCACGTGTGTTATGGAATTTTATTATGGAATGTTAGAAAATACCATTGGTTCATGTTAATACAAAATTAGGTATATTTAATATGCTTTTGACATCAACTCAAATCTCTAGTCTTTTCCATCACCATTACCATTGTTCTGGGCTCTTCTCGGGCCAAGGCGCGTTTGGAACCCTCGTAACTTTAGTTTTAAGTTTTCGACTATTATTACCACCATTAGATTAAATTAAATTATGACATAATCTTGACCTTTCAAAAGTGCTTGTAAACTAAGCCTGATTGAAATAAATGAATTTTGACTTTGACTTTGACATTACATAAATAAATTAATGTAGAGCTTTATTATAATTATTGATACAGATCAACAAACTCTTAGAAACCTTATCATAGATCTCTTGTTCTAGAGATCCTTTTTGTATCAAATACTTAACAATCGAATTTGTCTACAATAGATAATTCTTGTTTTCACAAAGCTCGATTGTTAGTCACGTTGTAATATTTTTTTTGAATCCCAGCATTTTACTTAAGTCTTCTTTTACGTATTACTCAAATAGATGTTTTTGCATTAGTCAAGTGCAAATCTACATACGATTTAGTAAGCTAACATCATGTAGAAGAAATATTTAGCAAACATCCGTTATTATTCAAAAACTGTGCAATTTTACACTAATTATTTTCTTTGCGGCAATATGAATTTGCATTTACAATTATAGGTAGGCTTATTTGCTCAATATTGCTTGTACCGACCAATAATGTATGCAATTACGCGCCCGGTAATAAAAGGGCTTAACATTTGTGATGCTTCCTTATACTGAAGGTGTTGCTCGTTCATCAAATAACGACCGTAACGTGGTATACATAAGAATGAAATTTGAACGGTAATAGTTAGATTTATAACGTTCTCCGTACGGTATTGGTGTTTTGCCATGGAATCGCATAATAGCGTGAGATTGCTCTACGTTCCTTGAAGAGAGATTCCCAACGTAATCGTTACGTCGGTATCAAACACGGCACGCGCGAAGTGCAATTAGTCATGGATAACTTGATCAATCATCACGCTACGTTGAAGAAATCAGATTTCATGGTATGGGCGCTATTTGATAAAAACCATGGCGTGCAATCCAAATATGCAGATTGTATTATTATATATTTTATCGCGCCCGCGACTTTGCGTAGAATTCAGTTTATCACATATCCCGCAAGAACGATGGAGTTTTCCATAATAAACATTTGTCCAAATGTTTCTCGATAATTTTTTCTATCTACCAATGACAGTCTGGTTAAAACTGATTCTGGTGTTCCAGATATTAGCCTGGGCAAACAGAATGACAGACAAAAAAATTAAAAAGCTTGTAGCAAACAATAGGTAAAACAAATTCAAATTGAAATCACAGACAGACAAATTTTATTTGTATCTGTATTTTATTGTCACTCTATTATGTTATGTAGATTGTAGGTACTTTGTAAATTCATCATATCAGCCGATGAACGTCCGCTGCAGGACTAGGTCTTTTGTAGGGACTTCCAAACATCACGATACTGCGCCACCTGCATCCACCGAATTCCTGCGATTCGCTTGATGTCGTCAGTCCACCTGGTGGGGGGTCGACCAACACTGCGCTTACTAGTGCGGGGTCGCCATTCCAGCACTTCGGGACCCCAACGTCCATCGCTATTCGACGTATGTACCCCGTCCATTGCCACTTCAGCTTCGCAACTCGTTGAGCTATGTCGGCGACTTTGGTTCTTCTGTGGGTCTCCTCATTTCTGATTCGATCACGCAGTGATACTCCTAGCATAGCTCGTTCCATCGCCCGATGGGTGACTCTGAGCCTTCTTATGAGGCCCATAGTTGGCGACCAAGTCTCGGATCGATTCTTTATATATGGACCAACAAAATAAAATGTAAATTAAATTGATAAATTATTTAATACACGTAAAAGAACACGTAGAGTATAATATAATGCTGGGAGGTCATTTTATTTCAAGATCGGTTTCATCGTCGGACGGTGACCGCACTCGAGAAAAAACCTTTAAGCCTCCCATTGAGATGAAATATGAAAAAAATTGCACAAAAGGACTTGCCTCATAAAAGAATTAGACTTTATTTCTATATTAAGAAGTGCCTTTTTGTCTTACAAGTCTACAAGGATCTACAAAATTCCTCAAGCACCTTTTATATAAGGGCCAAAGTTTTCATCTCTACTTATTGCTTGCTCTCCTTAGTCTTTTGATATCGTTGAATACAATTTTGGAGTAGGAATAGGTAGTACATTTTTTGTACTAATTCTGATAAACGTCTAGATATATTAATATTATCAATTTAAAAATATTAAAGAGTTAAAAAATCCCTGTAAACCCCTAAAAATTTCAGACCCCTAAAAAAATCCCATCGCACTTATTTACCCCCTAAATCTGGTGAAAAACCCCTACGTTGGGAACCCTGTTGTGACATGACGTCACAAGCGGTCACGCGACTGTTAGCAGGACTCGATATTTTTCGAAACTTTGAATACCTATAAAATTAAAACTCTTGGAGCGCCTTCACATACTCTGTGGCCCAGCGCTGGCAATCACATTGTCATGTGTGGCCATTGGCTTTTAAAGTGTGACGACCACTTTTAGACGTACGAATTTTCATCAGTTGATCGAATATCCTAGGCTTAAAAGCGTTAATACCCTTTGCATGTATATCAGGATATTACAGCCAATCACCTTCCTGGTTGCGGGCCTCCAAACATCCGCGCTTACCTTCCGTTAATTCAAACATTTACCCCTAATCCGTCGGCGTAAAGCATTTTCATCCCGCCCTGACCTACTTTCAAAAACAACCCACTTTCTATGTCAATGTTTATTGATTTTCTTACATTGTAATTTGTTCAACTTTATTATTTGCTGTTTTGTTGGCATAGGAACTGTTGCAGTTGGCACACAGCCGTTTTTGTAATTCTTTTGTATAAGCAATATTTGTGTTTTAACAAGAGACCTGACGACCTCCTGACACAGTTGATAGTGATATGGTTCTAAACGTAGTCCTGGGTTCTATTCTCAGCTCAGATTGTGTGCAGGGGATTTCGGAGGCGATAAATCGACATAAATAGGTTTATTTTTATCCGCTTGCCTCAGAAGGAGGGTAATGTTTTTCGGGCATATGGTTAACGGCTGAACGCTTATTAGGTTTACATTACATTCGAGGTTCATTAAGTTTTTCAGAACTGTGGTAGTGACATGGGCACACACACAAATATGAGGACCAATTTCGTACAAAGGTTATGATTCACAATATATGTCAGGACAGCTTAATTAATAAACCAAATTGTAAACAAAATAAGACCCTAGAATGGCAAGGAACGACCTTGAGTTGAGTCACGCACTTGTGAACGTTGTGTGTAGAGTTAAAGACGTCTTTGACGGACGGCTCAATTGTCACGAAGATACTGAAGTAGACCGCATGACGAGTGCCTTATATCACAAGTCGTTCCCGCCAACCGATCGGTACCCTCTCTAACTCCAATCTTTACGGAAACAAGTCGCGCCACCTGACGTTATATCCATCTCCTCGTGCGAATGAGGACTAACTTGTCATTGATTAAAAAAAAATAGAATAACACTTACACGGGAATTACCTTCTGTTAATTTTGCCGAGTGAGGTCACAACTCACAACGTCTTAATAGGTAAATACGAGGTTGATGCTTATGTAATGAGGTTATTGACTCGCGTACGAGGAACGATACTTCCTTATTTGTTCAAACATTTGCATACTCCAATTTCGATGATGATGCGAAAGGTTACCCACCCGTGTTTGTGCAACTAAATTTAATCGTCTGTACTTATATTTTGTAATAGAATAAATTAAAAGATTATGTACAAAATTAAGTTTCGGCCATGACAAGTAATTAAGTACGATTTAATTGTTTACACTTTAAACCAAGTAACATTGCCTTGGATATATTATTATTTAACAACTAGCTGATCGCTGAGGTTTCAACCGGGTAGTTCCCTTTCCCCTGGGAATGTAGGGGTAAAATATAGCCTGTGCTTATAATAAGCCTATGTTGATAATGCTTATGCTTATACAATAGTGAAAAAAAAATAGTTTCGGAGTCTATGCGTTACAAACAAACAATAAAAAAATCATTCCCCTTTATAATTTTAGTGTACCATAAATACGTTTTAACAAATTTACCTTCTATCCGTTTTATTCAAACGATGCATGAGCCAGGTATGAATGTGAAGTTGCCTTTTTTTTCAGGCTAGAAAAAAGTATTTATCATACAGTATACTTTATTAGAGCTGCCAAAATCTGCACACACATTAAAGAAATAAAATGACGACATTGCCATATTATGCCAAGGTAAAAGCTGATAAGATAAAGATAGCGACCTATTTATGATTATTTAGTATTTTAGGTAATTTATGTAGACATATTATGTAGACATATTATTTATGTGAGCCGTGATAGCCCAGTGGATATGACCTCTGCCTCCGATTCCGGAGGGTGTGGGTTCGAATCCGGTCCGGGACATGCACCTCCAACTTTTCAGTTGTGTGCATTTTAAGAAATTAAAATATCACGTGTCTCAATCGGTGAAGGAAAACATCGTGAGGAAACCTGCATATCAGAGAATTACTTTAATTCTCTGCATGTGTGAAGTCTGCCAATCCGCATTGGGCCAGCGCGGTGGACTATTGGCCTAACCCCTCTCATTCTGAGAGGAGACTCGAGCTCAGCAGTAAGCCGAATATGGGTTGATGACGACGATGTAGACATATGTAGAGATTTAATATAAGTATTACACAATGCCTTCCAAAACTCGTTGTAAGTTGTGTTGGTAAAAGATCTATATCTATAAAAGGTTTATAGCGTGTAATACTCACTAAACTTAATGAGTCTTCCCTTTGGAGTGTTAGCCTGAATAAGCATTTAACCTTAATCCAATATTTGACCGGGATTTTATGACTAAGTAAACATTCCTGAAGTGATATTGCTTGCCCATAGTTCACACATTTAATCAACTTTATTATCTTTAGTGACTTTAATGTGAGCGCTTAGTATATTTTGTGATTTTAGTAAAATTTAATGACTGCTTTTACCAAGTATTTTGCCGACTTCCTATACTCGTATGTTGCGTCTGCTCGATAATCGAAAAAGCTAACAGGAGCTTAGTTAAGAAATAATATGCGCGAAACTTCTAATCAGCCCCTGCATTCTGTAAAGTTACAGCGATGTGACATCGCTCATTTCCATGGCAAATTTACTTGTTACTTGAACGTTGTTAATGACATTGTTTTTGGTATAAATAAAGTTCTAATTCTGATAAAACGATTGTTATAGGCGAAATTACATCGACGAGTATAAAATAGCGGAATCACATTCCTGCTCTGCGTTCAATGTTGCAAATTGCAATGCGTCGAACTACGAGCTATGCTAACCTCGCTAGTGATCTTTTTGTACACTACGTTTTCAATGCGGTTTTTAGCGCATACTATTCGACTGAGTATAGTGACAATCAGAGTTACTAGACAAGTTAAAGCTTTACAGAAACTTGGGCTTTTCAATCAAAAATAAACAAACTTTTTAGTACCTAGTATTAGAACTTTTTGTGACAAAGCTTGGTCAGATAAATATTACAGCCATGTTTATTTCTGTCACCAGCATTGAATCAAGCACCAAGCACTAAGTTCCGATTTGAAAGATATGGTTGTCGGTGAAATTGCTGGCACATAAGCTTTAACAATGAGACCTCAAGCTATAGGCGCAAAATACGGCGATCCTCGGCTGGGCCGATTGAGGTTTTCTTAATTGGTCTAGGTCTGGGTACCACTCTACCGGAAAAGACGTACTGCCAAGCGATGGTACGATGTCGTGCAGAAACCGAAAGGAGTGTGGATTCCATCCTCCTCCTAACAACTTATCTGCCCGCTTACGCCTTCGATTGCATCATCACTTACCATCAGGTCAGATTGTGGTCAAGGGCTAAGTTGTAAAGAATAAAAAAAAATGTGTGCGAGTGATATTATAATGGTTCCGCGTTTGTACTACGTACGTTCGGAACCCTAAAAATAACGCAACCCTTGCCCATGTTGTGATGTGTTGTTTCGTTAGTATGTAGATACTAACTTCAGGTAAATGAATTAAGGTATATAATAGGTACTACACAATTTGTACACGCCTATACTAATATTAATATTAAAAGGAAAACTTTTTTTGTATGTTTGTATGTTTGTTTGTAATAAATAGGCTCAAAAACTACTGGACCGATTTCTAAAATTCTTTCACCATTCGAAAGCTACATTATCCACAAGTAACATAGGCTCAATTGAATTTAGGAAAAAAATAGGGTTCCGTAGGATATTTGGGTTTTTTGGACACAAGGTATAAAAAATCAACCAGAAAAGTTACTTATTTTGCGTACGCTGCCAAAACTATAAAAGATAGAACCATAAAATGTTATAATTAATTGTAGATCTTATAAATATCTACAAAAAAAGTCCGCGACACACTACCTATCTATGTCGAGTGAGGCAAACAACCATTCTTTAATTTAAAAATAGGGTAGGTGTAGGATAGGGGTAGTTGAAAGTTTACATCTAGTTTCACGCGGACGAAGTCGCGGGCGTCCGCTAGTGTCTAATGAAATCATGGTTTTGTGCACACCGACAATAGCAATAACCACAAAACTAACACAATAGTTGAAAAAACTATAATAAAGCCTATAAGTCTATTTACATAAACAGAATGCGTACGAAGGTATTGTGTTCAAACAATGGGTGAAGCAACGTTGGCTCGCCTACTCGTAAATCTCATCGGATTTTATTTATCGCACTAAAAAAACATAACACAACTTCGTACTTATTCCGTAACTAGTAACCTTCGAAACATTAAAAATTCTAAAATTTCTAAATAAAATAAATTAATCTTTAAATATAAGATTATCAAAACGCGAGTGCATTTTATAAAATGAACGAAGTTAGTTTATGTTTATATTGTTTACAAAAATACCAGAACAAATGATTATTCTAGTAATTGGTTCGCTATTTTTGTACCTTGTCTAACACCTACTCATACTTTTAATTTTTTTAAGCATCCTCATGAAATTTAAATTTATACACTTACATAGTTCTTTCTTACCTTAAGTAAGAAAGGAAAGAAAGATCTTTATTTCTAAACAATGCTCACATTAAATTCAAAATTATATTAAGGTCTACTCAAACAGTGGAGCAATAAAAATTACGATATGTAGCATAACCTACAAAAAGGCTAACATTTTACCACATACTTAAAATAAACTTATAAAAAGGTATGCAGCACTGTTTTTCAGTTAGGACCCACTTCAGTTGCCATTGCATTGAAAACGTATTAAGCATTATACGTACGTATGTGACGAAAGAATTACAAAGATTTTATTTCTCAATATTTTAATTACAGCCTCTCGAAATATTCCAGTAAGTTAATTACTTTACTTCATACTTAACGTTTATGAACGACATATATTTTAATTAGTTTAATACAAATAAATTACACGTAAGGTTAATGTTTCAAAGAAGTAGTCGAGTACCTGTACTATTACACACTCCTGCATCTACGCAATACGTACCTCATTAGTTACATGAGCGAACACCACCTACTCTAGTAACGAATCTCCTGATGGGAAAAACTCACGGAAATTCCACCCCTATATCATTAACCTTACGACATATATTTGCGCACACGTAGTCCAGATACGTGAATATTTAAAACGAATTTAAGAGCTCGTTCACATAATAACGGGCCGTTCGTATTACTTAAAAGGCTGTTTCGACTCTGCGTAATCTCAAGTGAAACTGAAATTAATTTTCGAATTTGCTTCGAAGTTAATGTCTCTTTATAGAAAGTTAATGTATTTTATACAACAATAACATTATCGTTTTTAAAGCCAATGCTGAAATTAAGATAATAACGGAATATTGAAAGAAATTAACTGTAGAAATCTTTATTAAAATTTTATTTTTGATATCATGTAAAATGTTTTTCTATTTGTATTAACATAATACCTACTCGAAAATGAATTATTCTTGAATAACTGTACTTCGTTTTACTTTTGTATAACGCTTACTAAATCCGTCCGAGTAAATGAAAATCATATTGTTTGACAGTCTACAGAATCGAGTGCTCCTAATATGCAAGTCTCAAAACTCTTATTCCTTGTTCGTTCCTTAGGTTATTTCATTATGTTCTGTAGTAAATATTTAAATTTTTCAAATTAAAGTGAGAAGCATTTATTATTCTTTGTAATCTTATTAAATTCCAAGTTTTATTAATTTCCAAGTTTTATTAATAAACACTATCACTATCTCTAGTGATGTCGTATCGTGATAGTGTAAACGCGTCCGGGGACCGTATTCCCCTTTTCCATGCATAATACGAGCGTAGGTAGATATACATAGATGGTATCACTTCCGGCTCTTCACAATGATCGACCGGGCGGAAGCTCGGCACGTGCGGCCGTCATGCAAGAATCAGGCCGACAGATCGCTCACAGTGATGGCAGATTCTAGATTTAAATTGTACACACCATGTATCTTCTATTATTCAGCTGTTGAAATATGTTACACTCTGTTCGTTGTGTAATATACATAATTCTAATTATATGTATTAAGGATTCCTACTTCCTTTGATCTAGAAAAAAGTACGCTTCCCAACGGCTATTAAAACATACCCAAGCGAGTGAAGCTGCGAGTTAAATCTAGTAAATCAATAAAAAGTTTTCTATTAGGAAAAACAAACAAACAAACGTAATATCGTCGTCATCAACCCATATTCGGCTCACTGCTGAGCTCGAGTCTCCTCTCAGAATGAGAGGGGTTAGGCCAATAGTCCACCACGCTGGCCCAATGCGGATTGGCAGCCTTCACACACGCAGAGAATGAAGATAATTCTCTGGTATGCAGGTTTCCTCACGATGTTTTCCTTCACCGATTGAGACACGTGATATTTAATTTCTTAAAATGCACACAACTGAAAAGTTGGAGGTGCATGCCCGGGACCGGATTCGAACCCACACCCTCCGGAATCGGAGGCAGAGGTCATATCCACTAGGCTATCACTGCTCGTGCAAACGTAATATAAAAATCCAAAAAAAATAGACATTTTGATATGGGAACCTATATACTTGTACATATGTTTTCTGTGCCTGTATCAAAATCAGATGAATTGTTTAGAGAAAATATTATGAATGTCCGCGATTTTCTCTTAGTTCCTACCAACGGATACGTTTCACAGAACTTTATTTTTTTTTAGTCGGTTGAAATCTCTCGCACCCAGCATTGACCTACTTAATGACGAAAGTAAAGCATACAGGGAAAGTACTACGCACATGCGAAACAAATAGTTCACTCTGAACACGAGGCAGATGCTTGTGCAAAAACAAATCTCAGCGCAGTTGAGTCGTGTTGCAACTTCAGAGTAGACTATTTGTTTGGCGAGAATACGTATACACTTAAGTATACAACAAGTACATGTCTATGCCCGATAACATCTCAATTATTCAGAAGTTTGTATGTTATCTTATCGAGCCGCAACACGACAGAGATTGAAGCCGCCTAATCTAGATAACAAAAAACTCCGTTGTGCAACTCCAAACGTTTTCGTTACGTAACTAAAGCATGCGTAATAAGACCCAAGCCCAAGTCTATTGGACAGGTCCAATGTATTGGGGCTAAACATTTTTTTAATAAGACTGTCTTAGGACAATGACATGTGAATTGTACGTATGCTATTGTTCACAATTCACCGTAAAAGCGTGTGTGTTGCACATTATAACATTACGTTTATGCACTATTATCATCTATACCACCATATTTTTAACGGTCTTACTATAGGGCCAGGTCGCGCTCCTTATTTGAGAGGGGGATTTTTTTAAAGAGCTACCAAGCAGCAAAAAAATCAGCAAAATCGCTCCAGCCGTTCGAGCGTGATGCAATGACAAAGAAAAAGAGGGACTTATTTTAATAATTAATAATGTAATGAACCTAGATAGCTCAGTGGATAGGATCTCTGCCTTCGACTCGGAGGGTATAGGTTCGAATCCGGTCATTAGCATCTCTCACTTTTCAGATAAGTGCAATTTAAGAAATTAAATATCACGTGTCTCGAACGAAGAAATCCTGAGAATTATCTTAAGTGTGTGAAGTCTGCCAATCCGCATTAGGCCAGCATGGTGAACTATTACCCTAACCTCTCATGCTGAGAGAAGACTCGTGCTCGTGCAGAGAGTCGAATATGGGTTAATAAACATAAATATAGGTGCAACAATAATCCAGCAGGCGGGCATCAAATCCATGACCTGTCAGAATTGATTTCGGACCATTTCGCTTAGACCTATTTAGGCGTCTACTTTTTTTTATTGAAATTGTTCGAATTATCATCAAAGTTACGGCTAACAATGGTCTTTGAATATGAGAAAATGGGTGTTGTACACAGATCGGACAACGCTAAAAGCTAACGCTTTTAGCAACAGAAGTAGCAAGGGGGCGTGGCCCGCGTACACCCGGGTGTGCGGAACATCGCAAGCGTGTCCGCGCATGTACTAGCAGTCTTGTTTTGTTCTGTGACAAAAGGAATAAATAATATTCAACTCTAAAGTAAGTGTGACATATTTCATTTTTTACTAAATATTAAACCGCCAATAAGGCAACGCCCCTGAGTACGCTGGTTTCAATACAAAGAATTGACACTTTATAAATCTAGTTACCTCATATCTGTGGTGTTGTAGGTAAGGTATGTTATAGCAAAAGCTGTGTAGGTACAATCTATTTATATGTAGTTAAGAACTGCGGTGTTGTATGCGGTCAAACCGAGCTCTGAAAGAAGGTACATGAATGATGTATCTTTTTCATCTACCCTCTATTACCGCAGTATGAAAGCTTCCTTTGTTCTCGTGTTCCATTGACTGCACCACTGTGCTGCATTGTTGGAACACCATTGACTGATGCAATAACAATTTACCAGTATATGGAACGATATGAACATCGCCGGACAATACGTATTAGGTTCGTACCTATCTTCAATTTTAGACGATTATGGTTATTTACTTATGCCGTTATTGTTGCGAATTTAACTTTTCTTGAAAAAAATTATAGTACTTTGAAACCATGCCTCTCATTATGGGTAGCCCTAAAATAAAAAAAATAACAAGTTAATAATAGTTACCTATTTGTTAAAATTGATTTTAACGACAAGTGCGCGTATTGAATGCCGAGCAAGCAAAGGATTCTAAGATTGAACCACGAGCGAAGCAAAGGATTCAAAAAAAGAATCCTGAGCGTCGCGAAGGCACGACGGCAAATGCTGCCATCGCATCGAATAAATCAAAAACGCAAATACACAGGCAGGCATGTCAAATACTTGTTTTCCCCTCTATAGTATACGTTAAGGGCAAAATAAGGCTAACGATACGGCAGGCATGTAACCTGTAAAAAAAGAAACTTACGCTGTTAGTTATTACGTAAACATAAGCCCAACGCTTCGCCATTAAAACTGCAAGAGGCGACACTTCACTGAGTAAATTAAAACTGCGCTGGTTGCAATACTGACACATGCACCATTTATGCCGTCCGCGCTTTTGAAAGCTTGAATTTAAAAAAAAAATGTTTTATGTTTTTGGCAACGTTAATTCGACGGCTCTCATATCTCATACCAAAATGTTTACACTGTTTAAAAGGATTAAAGGTAAGTAAATACAGGTACATGAAAATTTTAAAATCTTGCATTTTGCACCTACTCCTAAATGTGTTTAATTTCTGGCATTTGAATTAAAATAAGCTGTTTTGTAGTTTCGAATCCGGTCCAGGGCATACACTTCTAACTTTTCACTTTCAGTCAGGTGCATTTTAATAAATTAGATACCACGTGTCTCAAACGGTGAAGGAAAAACATCGTGAGGAAACCTGGCGTACCCCAGAATTTTCTTAATACCCTGCGTGCGTAAAGTTTGCCAATCCGCATTTGGCCAGCATGGTTCTATTGTGAGAGGAGACTCGAGCTCAGCAGTGAATCAAATACGGGTTAATAATGATGAAGCTGTTTTTTTTATTTTACTAAGTGTATTGTTGTAATCTCAATTTGAGGATCAATGTGATACCTACTTCAAATATCGTAAACAGGAAATCAATGGATCGTGCGGATGAATGAAACTGTTATAAATGAGTAGCAGACGCCCGCGACTCCATTTGCGTGAAATTCCTTTCAAATCCCACAGGAACCATTGAGTTTTCAGGGAAAGAAAAAATGCCTATGTTTGCTTTGAGGTTCAATTTACGTCTACACCAAATATCAAAAAGGGTCCAGAGGTAGTAGGCGTGAAAGTAAACCGACAGACTTACTTTTCCATTTATAATATTTGTATTGATGTATGGTTTTCTACTTAGCACCATGTAATCTTCATGTTTATTACACACTCTAAAAACCAAAAATTTACTACGTTCTTATTTTTAGAAATGTAAACATGTTATATGATTGTGTCTTATTAAAATCACAACGCAATCACAAGTCCACATCCCACCATTGAAAAGACAAGAGAGTCAACACTTCATGGCATAAATTAAAACAGCGCTCTAGATGTACCTGCACATTTGTGCTCCACCCTTTTATATTTGCTCCATGAAAGCCCTTTTTCCGCTTCATAGATGCTTCACTGTGAATGCATTGTTGGCAATCATTAACGCACTCTTCTTGTGTAATTCTAAAGAAATATGTTTTATGTGCTACTAGATTCTATTATCTACAATGATATGCTCATCAGATTGTTTGCTTGAAATAGATAGTAATATTATAAATGTGAAAGTAAATCCGTCTGTTTCTGTATCTGTTTGTTACCTTTTCACGGCTAAATCCCTGAATCGATGTAGATGAAGTTTGGTATAGAGATAAATTGAACTGAGCAGCAGCATTGGCTACTTTTATAGCAAAAATTCATAGTTCCCGCGAGCTTTGTAAAAAACGGAATTTCACACGAACATTCTTGTTTTAAGCTGAAACCTGGCGTACCCCAGAATTTTCTTAATACCCTGCGTGCGTAAAGTTTGCCAATCCGCATTTGGCCAGCATGGTTCTATTGTGAGAGGAGACTCGAGCTCAGCAGTGAATCAAATACGGGTTAATAATGATGAAGCTGTTTTTTTTATTTTACTAAGTGTATTGTTGTAATCTCAATTTGAGGATCAATGTGATACCTACTTCAAATATCGTAAACAGGAAATCAATGGATCGTGCGGATGAATGAAACTGTTATAAATGAGTAGCAGACGCCCGCGACTCCATTTGCGTGAAATTCCTTTCAAATCCCACAGGAACCATTGAGTTTTCTGAGAAAAAAAATCGCCTATGTTTGCTTTGAGGTTCAATTTACGTCTACACCAAATTTTATCAAAAAGGGTCCAGAGGTTGTAGGCGTGAAAGTAAACCGACAGACTTACTTTTCCATTTATAATATTTGTATGGATGTATGGTTTTCTACTTAGCACCATGTAATGTTAATGTTCTGTATTACATGCTATAAAAACCTAAAAGATACTACGTTCTTATTTTTAGAAATGTAAAAGTTATGTTATATGATTGTGTCTTATTAAAATCACAACGCAATCACAAGTCCACATCCCACCATTGAAAAGACAAGAGAGTCAGCACTTCATGGCATAAATTAAAACAGCGCTCTAGATGTACGTACCTTTGTGCTTCACCCTTTTATATTTGCTCCATGAAAGCCCTTTTTCCGCTTCATAGATGCTTCACTGTGAATGCATTGTTGGCAATCATTAACGCACTCTTCTTGTGTAATTCTAAAGAAATATGTTTTATGTGCTACTAGATTCTATTATCTACAATGATATGCTCATCAGATTGTTTGCTTGAAATAGATAGTAATATTATAAATGTGAAAGTAAATCCGTCTGTTTCTATATCTGTTTGTTACCTTTTCACGGCTAAATCCCTGAATCGATGTAGATGAAGTTTGGTATAGAGATAAATTGATCTTTAAAGCAGACCATTGGCTAATTTTTATACCAAAAATCCATAGTTCCCGCGAGCTTTGTAAAAAACGGAATTTCACGCGAATATTCTAGTTTTACATGAATTCTGATGAGTTTTGAAGACAATATTCGAGACAGGCTTTTAAATCTTTTTATTGTTTTGTGTTTTAAGCTGATAACCAAAATTTGTTAATACTTAACATGTTTGTAATTAGACATCGTTTAAACATTAATAGATATTGCAGTACTTACGTGCTTATATTTGTATTAGCCAATGGTTTGTTTCACTGAGTTCAATTTTTACCATTCGTTCATAGTAGAATGCCGTATTTGCATTCATATTCCATTCTACTGATTTTCATTATTGACATTACAATATTTGTCTCATCCATCTTCAGAGCCAATCGATCAGTGTCTGTGTAACCGCAGAAATGTTTTATTGATTGAAATAAGAAACATTCGGGCCTTTAAAAGCATCAAAGAATGTTTTTATACAAACGTTGTTAAAACTCGTAACAAAATTGGCGTATCGGATGCCGCTGGCACGATTGATTGATCTGGTACAGCCATTCAGATCCCTCAAAGGACTTTAAACCTACTAACGATAGATACGTTTTAAATCCTACAACTATATTTATGTTGTACCCAGGAAAATCGTATCAAGTCCAATACCTTTTAGATCTTTCCGTAATACCATTAATTTAGATTGATCTAACAATTTTTGAAATTGGTAACTTAAAATAATGGATGGAAACGTGAAATTCAAAAGCAACATTGATCTTATTAAATGTATAACCAACATCAAAATTTAAATTACAAAAACCGGTTGTTATTGAAAACCCAAGTGTGTTTGTAGTAACTCTACCACCGGATCGGAAGGCGGATTCCACTAAGTAAACTAATACACCGGGCAAGAAACTCAACAGTTGCTCTTTTAAATAAAATAATCGTAATTACATATTTTATCTCTTACAATACTAATCAATCATATTTGCAGATGAACGCAGATCTGATATTTTCCAAGTATTTTTTATTATAATATTATCTCGTGATAGCCTAGTGGATATGACTTCTGCCTTCGATTTAGAGGGCGTAGGCCCGAATCCGGTCCGGGGCATGCACTTCCAACTTTTCAGTTTTGTGCATTTTAAGAAATTATCACGTGTCTCAAACGGTGAAGGAAAAACATCGTGAGGAAACCGGCATACCTGAGAATTTCCTTAATTCTCTACGTGTGTGAAGTCTGCCAATCCGTCTGGCATAGCCAGTGTGGTGGACTAAGGCCTAAACCCTCTCATTCTTAGTCCTCCTGCTGAACAGTGAGCCGAATATGGGTTATGGGTTGTTAATGATGATCTCTCTAATTCAAAAATATAAAAGGTTGAATTTGTTTGATTTGATCAAACATTTTTATAGAATACAATCTAAAATAAGCTAAGTGGTTATTATCACTTAGCTTATTTTTTGTTTGATTGATAACATGACGTAACGTGTTAAATCAAATGATAACATTAGATAAATACACACTGCACATTGCCAGTTGGTAAAGCAAACACACAACAAAATATCCGCTCGCCTGGTCCAATGGCATTGGCCTGATTGATCTCGTTAGACGCTGTCAGATTCGATCCCTCAAAGGATTTCTATATTTGTCCAGCCATGACTCTACCGTGATAAATCTCTCGACGAACGCTAACAGCTCTTTGATTCTATATTTAGACAAGTTTGGAGAGATATGGTTTAAATGTTGTGAACAGTTCAGTTTCAACGCTTTAATCCTTGTTAATTGGAGTTCTGATGTAAAAGTTTATAGCAAATAGCAATTAGGCTTTCGTGTAGAATACAATAATATTTTATTTATTTACAACTTGTACTTTATTATTGAACGTAGACGCATTTTACTTCTGATATTTAAACAATATCCAATTGCGATCCGTTTTCTTTAAAATGTCCTGACCTACGAGAATTCGCTGTTTTCTAAAATCGTGATTTTTGCATCAAGTCTCAATAATTCTTAAGGTGCGATATTGTCAACAATATTGGAGGTACCATTAAGGGTACGACTTAAGAAACCTTACTTTACTTTATTGACAATATTGCATAATGTGTGTGTGCGATCTTAAACATAAACATTATTGCAAATCACAGAACAGAAAAGCGCTAGCTGGTGCTTGTTTAAATAAGAAACTTCAGTAACCTCTGCACTTTTTCAAATGGTGTATCTGTGTGTGAATTGACAGTGTCACAAACATCACAACCCTACAGAGATTTATACCTTAATGAAGTCACGGAGCCATAAGCAGATTGTACCCAGTCTTACTAAGCGACGCGACAGACGGACAGTATGAGTTGAATTAAATAGATTGTCTGCCCCGCAGTTATTTGAATGAAAGTCTAGACAATCTATTCACTTTGCGCCCTGCTCTTGTTTGTTTGTGCGTTAGCTAGGAACTAGGAACTACTTTTTTAAAAACTAAAAACGTTAATTTAAAAACTACATATTTATATATTTTTTATTATGTTAAATAATAGAACATTGAAAGGTTTTTCTTTTTCGTTTTGTTATTTTAGCTAAAAATATTTTTTACATGGAAAAATGTAAGGTCAATCGCCAACATTTTCTTTCAGCGTTTTCTTTATCATCTAAAAAAAACTTTTCTTTTTCTTTATTCTTTGTCCCCGGTATTATTCAAGTGACTGAGAAAACAAACGATACGTATACAAGTTATCTCTAGCTGAGAAAAAACGAACTATTTATTCTGATTTATTTATTTTGTATTCCTTTTCTTTGTCCGATAACTAAGGGCTGTAAAAGATCGTTTATTTAAGTATTTTATTATTTCTACTTTGATGAGATTTATTTTTTCATACTTTTACACATCGTCATCATCATCATCATCATCATCATATCAGCCGATGGACGTCCACTGCAGGACATAGACCTTTTGTAGGGACTTCCAAACATCACGATACTGAGCCACCTGCATCCAGCGAATCCCTGCGACTCGCTTGATGTCGTCAGTCCATCTGGTGGGGGGTCGACCAACACTGCGCTTACTAATGCGGGGTCGCTTCCAGCACTTTGGGACCCCAACGTCCATCGGCTCTTCGAACTATGTGCCCCGCCCATTGCCACTTCAGCTTCGCAACTCGTTGAGCTATGTCGGTGACTTTGGTTCTTCTGCGGACCTCTTCATGTCTGAGATACTCCTAACATAGCTCGTTCCATCGCCCGCTGTGTGACTCTCAACTTTTACACATCACAATTTACATTTTCATAAAATAAGCACTTGTTTTGTCGCTGAGTTAAATTTACATGGCTAGCTCAGCCGCAAACCGCAAAGTATCTCAGATGATCTCCGGGTGCGCTTTATGTACCAACTTTCTTGCTAATGGTGTATTGTCATTTGTCAGTGACCACAGACTGCCACCAGCTCACCCAGTATTACTAATAACTTTTCTGCCAAAACGAGTCACGTTTGTTCTATAGGTTCTGTAGAGCCGGCCCGTTCATACGGCGAACGGAGCAGTCGCTCCAGGCGCCAAATCCTAGAGCGCGCCTGAATGATAATTCTTTTTAACCTGATATTCTGATATTCAATTGTTCACCCCAGAGTATGATCGAGATCTTCGCGTTCCATTCTTAGTTTACACTCAAAATTTGGTATAAATATCTACATATTATTAGGAACAAATAGGATAGGCGCCTTAATTGGATCTCGCTCCATTTTAAAATTTACTTCGGTCCGGCGGCGCTGGTTATGCACGAACCTTTACATCGTTGGTTATACCTAATTAGGTAGTCTCAAAATAAACAATTAATGGTAAATCTTGTACGTAATTCTGTTATTTTTTAACTAACAGAATTACATGCAAGATTCAATCAACGTCAATCTTGATACAGGGGTTGTACAGGGGCGTTGTTGTTATTACAGAACAGACATCGCTGAAAGCTAACGGTTACTTCATACATACCTGTGGTTGTTACTAATGAATTAGTATTCATCTTAGTAATAAGCTCGCGCTTGACCACGGTATCACCTGATGGTAAGAGTAGATGTGCCCTAAGGTGTAACGCGCTTGCTTAAAAGATGCCTTTTCACTCTCATCTTACAGATGCCCAGGTTGTAAGAATTAGGAAATACTGACTTCGGACTCTAGCCATGCGTTTAAGAAACGAAGAAGCAAATCGCTTCGTAAGAGTTATATGGATGTTAATAACATAGGGATAGAAACCTACCCGGTAATAAATTGAAATAATTGAATTTAGAATTTGAATTAGTATGAATGATGATGACGATGATGATGAATAAAAAAACGCATCAACTAACAATTTTATTACTCAAGATCCATTAGCGGAACGGGTATCAAAATGGATCTTCCTACAGTTTTAATAACACCAAGGTCTTTTAGGAGGTTATAGACAAATGTCAACCGTAAGTCCTTAAATAATTCAAAATTCGAAGCTGGCATTTCTAAATTAGTGTTAGAAGCGTAAACTAAACAACAAAGAAAAGTAATAACCAAATCCCCAAAGGTCCTCTTTAGCTTTAGTAATCTTTGAGTAGCGTAGTTTCGATGGTAATCGTGCCAGCGCGTTGCTATGTCTTTTCAAGATATTTCCAACTTACGATCGTAAGCATAACGCGATAGAGTCCAAAATAGCTTGAATATTCTAAGATAAAATGTAAGTTTTATTTTTATGAATTGCCCGCAAGCTTCGTCATCAACGTTTTTTATAAGGAAAACGGTTTTTATGGCATCTGCTAAGATGATACGTGTTTTAACCTGACCTCTACAACCAGATTGAACATTGTTTTTATTATTTATATAAAATGTATTTGACCTTGACTTTTGTTAATAACTTATATGTACAAAAAGTCTTTATAACCTATTAATATATAGGTACATAATCATATTTAATACAACGTTGATATCACAGATAGTAGAAACGTGCGATATATTATATGTGCGTTTACCATTACAGTGTTCGAAACACGAATGTTATCGTATGATAAGCATGACCCACTTTCAGGAATATATATTTGCAAAAAAATCCTTTCATATGAGCGCACATTTACCCACAAAAGTTCGGTTTTGTTTTATCTGTGATTGTGCTTGCTCTATAAACGTGCTAAAAACTTTATTGCTATTGTAACGAGTAGATAGATCGATCCCTCTGGCACAGTGTGTGCGCACGTCGTGGGAAATCACGTGTTCGAATCCTAAGATTGAAATTTGAGGTATATAAAAATTATTAAGGGTCATGGTACTTTTAGTATTTCTTTTTTTTATTCTCTACAAATTAGCCATTGACTACAATCTCACCTGATGGTAAGTGATGATGAAATCTAAGATGGAAGCGGGCTAACATGTTAGGAGGGATGAAAATCTACACTCCCTTCAGTTTATGCACGGCATCGTACCGGAACGCTAAATCGCTTGGCGGTACGTCTTTGCCGGTAGAGTGGTAACTGGCCACGGCCGAAGCCTCCCACCAGCCAGACCTGGTCCAATTGAGAAAACCTCAATCGGCCCAGCCAGGGTTCGAACCCAGAACCTCCGTCTTGTAAATCCACCGCGCATACTGCACCACGAAGGCCGTATTAAATATCTATAATATATTTTTTTTTTATTTGCTAAATCAATTAAATACGACCAATATTCCCAATTTCCTTCATCGAAGACTATTGTGCACGACAATAGTCCACTGGGCGAGGATCGAGCGATCAGCTATTAAGGCTAGTTTTTATATGAGCCGTGATAGCCCAGTGGATATGACCTCTGCCTTTGATTCGGAGGGCCTAGATTTGAGCATGCACATCCAACTTTTCATCAGTTATGTGCATTTTAAGAAATTAAATATCACGTGTCTCAAATGGTGAAGGAAAAACATCGTGAGGGTCTGCATACCTGAGAATTTTCTTAATTCTTTACATGTGTAAAGTCTGCCAGTCCGCATTGGGCCAGCGTAGTGGGCTATTGCCTAACATTGGCTACTCTGATTTCATAGAGGAGACTCGTGCTCAACAATGAGCCGAATACTAGAGTGACTTTTTTTTAAATTCTTTACAAGTTAACCCTTGACTACAATCTCACCTGGTGGTAAGTGATGATGCAGTCTAAGATGGAAGCGGACTAACTAGCCACAGCCGAGCCTCCCACCAGCCAGACCTGGACCAATTAAGACAATCTCAATCGGCCCAGCCGGGGATCGAACCCAGGACCTCCGTTTTGTAAATCCACCGCGCATACCAGTGCGCCACGGAGACCGTCAAAAGTTTACTTTAAGTAAAGCGGAAACAATATCCACATGCGAAGATTATATTTGCGTTTCAGTCCGTCATACGAGTAGGTATTTTGAACCAAAGTCAATGAGATATTATCCCAAACATCATCCAATGACGTCCCTATTGTGGTAACACAATCGCATTTCATCCCACTATTCATTATTCAAAAGATTAGTTATATATCATTCAATAGCCACATAATACAACCCACGCGTTTTAGAGGCACATCCGAGGGGATAAATGAAGATTAATTGGATTATTTTACGATATGGAAGCTTTGAGCGTGTTCTGTACCTATCGTATAGATGAAACATAATGTAATATTGGAAAACGCATTCTAAAAGCTCAAAGTTCATATCTACACTATAATAAAAAAGTAGAAATCGAGTGTCTGTACTTTGACCAAATTTAGCAAACATCAAGTTAGGGCGATTATAAATAAGCAATAGAATACAAATATATTTTTTTTTAATTTTCTTGTAGTTTAATAAAGTTTTGCTCTACGATCCAAACTCCATAATTGATTAGGCATTAGGTAGGGAATTAGTTTTTTTTTTATTCTTTTAAATAAGTTAGGGGTGTGGATTTTCATCCTCCTCATCCTCCGCTTCCATCTTAGATTGCGTCATCACATACTATCAGGTGAATTTGTGGTCAAGGGTTAATTTGTAAAGAATAAAAAAAGGTAACCCTTGACAGCGATCACACCTGATGTTAAGTGATGATGTAGTCTAAAATGAAAGATGGATTACTTGGGAAGAGACGCAAGTTTATTCTACTTGTACCTCGGATGGTTTCTACACGGCATCGTACCGGAACGCTGAATCTCTTGACGACGTACGTCTTTGCCGGTAGGGTGGTGACTAGCCAACAGACCATGCTTAAGCTAATTTAGAAATTATAAAATCCCAAACTGGCCTGAGCTGGGACTCGAACCCGTCCTGGGCTCGAGTCCCAGCTCAGCTCTCTGTTAAGATTCACAGCACTACTAACTAACTGCGCCAGAGAGGTAATTGTTGAAACTTTAAGCCTTCATAAAATGAAGTATATCTGGCTCCGCAGGCCTTGTTCAATATTTGCGTATTTTATTCATTATCAATCTCTCAGAATGAGAGGGGTTAGGCCAATAGTCCACCACGCTGGCCCAATTCGGATTGGCAGACTTCACACACGCAGAGAATTAAGATAGTTCTCAGGTATGCAGGTTTTCTCACGATGTTTTACTTCACCGTTCGAGACACATGATATTTAATTTCTTAAAATGCACACAACTAAAAAGTTAGAAGTGCATGCCCCGGACCGGATTCAAACTCACACCCTCCAGAATCGGAGGCAGAGGTCATATCACGTATACACTTACATTCAAATTCCAAAGAATAAATGGAATACCACTATAACTTAGCAAATATTTATACAGCAAAGATCAAAATGGTGTTGCTGTACACAAGTAGGTACATACAAATCATAACCACGAGTTTCAGAATCTGGGGCAAGCACTTCTGGCATTCTGTTGTGAGAGCTAAAGTGTCTTGGAAGTTAAGGAACGTGCAACTACCTAAAATGGGCCACAGCTATGGAGAGGTCCTTATCATATTTTTTTTTATCTCAGCGAGGAGGCTTCAATTAAGGCACAGATAAAAAGCGACCATCATGAATGAGTTTACTATTCAATATACTTTTCAGGCATTTTTTTCTGTATTAGGATAAAGGAAGGTTCGTTGACCTTTGATTGCTTACAATTGAGTTATGAAGAATGATGTTCTGATATAAAATTTATTGTCAAGTTTCATGAAATTTTTTGTGAAAGACAAAGTAGTTACAAGACGGAGGTTCTGGGTTTGATTCCTGGCTGGGCCGATTCTAGTTACCACCTACCTGCCTACCGCCAAGTAAATTTGAATTCCGGTACGATGTCGTGTAGAAACCGAAATTGTTGTGGATTTTCACCCTTTCATCACTTACAATCAGGTGAGATTGCAGTCAAGGACTTACAAGTTGTAAAGAACAAAAAAATACTTTATGGTTTACGAGTACAACATGAGAATGGTTGGTGTAAATAAATCTAAGTTTTTGTTGGCTGGCTTAATTAAACTAAAAAGTACTCGTATTTGTACAATGTTAATATACGACGACTTATATTGCACCTACGGTAACCTTGTGTATTAATTGAAACTTTTCTTATTTGCAGATCTCTACAAACAACGCACGAACTGGTAAGTCTGTGGTTATGTTAGTAGTTACAACATTATGATGATTATGACGATTTATGATCAAAAACCGAGAAACACACATCGCCGTCTCTTCTCAAAGACTCATAAAGTAACTTCCTATTAGCTTATATTATGGGTATTAAGTTAATTGACAAATATCCGCGTACATAAACATGCTTGCTCATCTCAGTTATAAATACCCATGTTCTATAAAATACTCATTCCATGCCATTCCATTCCATAATTACTAATTCGGAGTGCTAAAAGATAGATGCGTACCCAATGATAACCCACCATAACGCAATACTAGAACAAAATATATAAATGTATGTTAAAAAAAGTAATTCATCATCAACAGCCGATAGACATTTATTGCTGGACATTTGTATTTACTTCCAAAAAAAATCGGTCTCGAGCCGCACGCACAAATCATTTATTATCCGGAAAACAAAATCATTGCAGGTGTTTCCAATTAATTTCTAACACAACACTTATTACAAATTAACAATGTAAACACATTTAATTGATAAGTAATTAAAGTACAAAAGACTGTGGGAACGCTATGTAAATATATGTGAGAAATCCAGACAGCCCTTCAAACATCACTCAACTGTTAAGATATAAAAACTGCATTCATTCGCAATATCATAGTCGTTAATTGTGTTTTTCATAGCTCTTCTTCAATTATTCCTTAATTGGCAATCACAGGTACTTAAGGATTTTACATTGCTTATACGAGCATGTGAATCTAAAGTATTAAAGAACTTGTATTTTATGCAAACCGACTTATCTTAGGAACAACAAGTCTAAATTAAAAATTATTTTTACAAACGTAGTCTGTTTGTAAAAGTAAGCTATTAACTGGTTCTGAGGATATACAACTGTTTACATTTACATTTATTGCGAAATAAATTAAGAAATTACTATTTTAATAAAATTAATTTCTTTCTGATTCTCTTTATAAGCCACTTTTTTTTAAATATGACCTAACAAATGAACTATCTAAAAATGGCTATGTAGTTAGTCTGTACGCCGTAGAAGTAGATGCGAGAGGATTACCAGCAAAATCTCTTTATAACTTGCTTAAAGACCTTGGCCTCTCTGGAAGTGCAGCTAGTTCTTTATAAGAACGAGTATCCAAAGCTGCTAATAAGATCTTACCAAATTTTGCTATGCAGGGAGTACAACACGAGCAGAAAACGGGGAGTGTTGATCGATCGTCAAGGAATTCCTTAACCCGACATCCTGTAGTCACAAGTTCAGGACTCTGATCGAAGTTTTTCTCTCTACCACGCGATGGACCCGGCATCTGAATCCATAGAATGCTAAGATATTCGTCTCTCTAAACAAGGAAACGAGTTTAACATAAACAGTATAATTATGTAGAGTATTGTTGGCCTTAACTCTCTCTTTCATCTCTTTTTTTTTAATTTTCTAAAAACTAGCCAGGCACGGAATTGGGTACAGCAGACCGCAGGTGAGATATAAACCTTTGTCTCTTTACAAACAGTTCTAAGCACAGAGCAATATCAGTTGTACAAGGTGCATCCGTCAATGTTGTTTGCATAACTATCGTGCGTATGTACAAAGTGGCACAGAGCACGGATTCACTTCCAAAGCACATGTATGAAACTAGTTACTCGTATACGCAACCAAATAAACAGGGAAACGAGTAAAAAGAAACTTCTAGAATCTAAGGAGCGACCTACACTCTATCTTTAATTTTTTTTAATATCTCAAACTAGCCAGGTATCAGTACAACAGACCCCAGGTGAGATATAAACCTTTGTCTATTTACAAACAGTTCTAAGCACAGAGCAATATCAGTCGTACAAGGTGCATCCGTCAATGTTGTTTGCACATCCGGAGACCGCGCGTACAAAGTGGCACGGTGCACGGATTCACTTCCAATGCACATGTGTGAGAACTGAGAACCCTATGAAACTTGTCGTGCAGCTGCGACACTGTGGGAATGTTTTTGAAGGCAATAAATTGTAATTCAAAATACACTATTAGAATAAGCTTGACAAACTCTTATGTAGTTATGTTGTTACTATCTTTGTAGTAGCAATAAATCTCTCCTGCTAAGACAGTTTGTAACGTTAGATTATTTTCAGAAAATTATTTTTTCCACAATATAGGGAAGTGTTATTTTTTATTCTAGCCACGCTATAACATTTAGGGCTTGGTTCACTATATAAGTGTTGGATAGTCAATGTGAGTTTTGTCACTTTCTTACTTTATGTAAGAGACAAAGACATGAATAATATATTAAACTATACAATTGATGAGCTCCTTAACGATAGAGATGCTTAGAGGATCAGCTTCACCTAGGAAGTAAAACTAAAGAAACTTTAATGATGATGACAATGTAATTTATTGTAATATTGTATGTTTTTTTTTTCAAAATGGCAACTATTGAGTTTCTTGTCGACTTTTCTGAGCAGAAACTGCCTGCCGAATCGGTGGAAAAGTATTTACAAATAGTCAAACATAACGTTTCAAACTGCTTGTAAACTAAGCCTTCTTGAAATAAATGAATTTTGAATTTGACACTTATCATAAGGTGGTAAACATAACAAAAAATTTTTTTTTTATTCTCTACAAGTTAGCCCTTGACTACAATCTCACCTGATGGTAAGTAATGATGCAATCTAAGATGAAAGCGGGCTAACTTGTTAGGAGTTTGATGAAATCTACACTCCTTCCAGTTTCTACACGACATCGTACCGAAACGCTAAATCGCTTGGCGGTACATCTTTGTTGGTAGGGTGGTAACTAGCTACGGCCGAAGCCTCCCACCAGCCAGACCTGGACCAATTAAGAATACCTTAATCGGTCCCGCCGGGGATCGAACCCAGGACCTCCGTCTTGTAAATCCACCGCGCACAACACTTCGCCTCGGAGGCCGTCAAAATACAAAAGGTCTTTAATAAACTATTGTATTATACAATTGTGTTATACAATCAATACTCGTCTTCCTTATACTTAATTCTATTACGTTACCTTATTACGATACGATAAAATATAATAGTAAATCCAAGTTATATCTTTCGTACATAACATTCCCTATGCCTGGTAATGGTGTCTTAAAATAGAAACGCTTACATGTCTCATATCAGATAAAAGCTTTTATATTTGCAGAGCTTTTGCGCTAAACAGTCAACGTACGGGAAGGTTGTTTATCTTGAACACGTGTCTCTATCACAGCCTACACACTTTCAGAAGAAGTAATATATAGTATATATTTTATTGTAACCAACAGTATTTTCTACTGTTGCTTAATTAATAGTTATACAACTTAACAGCCACAATGTTCTACAAATTGCGTGGTACAGTTCCGACGCTCAGAAATTGTTATTACTTGGTAACTCATTTAACTACCAGAATCGAGAATTTTTGTAAATAAAAAAGTTGATCGTCTCATCGAGATGAAGCTACTCACGAAAAATTAACTTGATAGCACAGAGTCACCAGAGTGAATCACAAGCAACGTACTGAAGCCGATGAAACCTATTAAAAAAACCAAACGTCACGTGTCTCCTTGACAACCGGACAAACTTTTTTCATAATTTGTATTTCAAAATTTAACACTAACAACAATTTCGTAAATTAATTTAATAATAAATAATTATTATATTAATTTACGTAACGAGTCCGTCTGTATATTGATTAATCTGTGTCTGATAGTAATCAGTTGTAAAAAATGTTCTACGAATCCCGGACTATCATCATCATCTTCATTAACAGCCGATGGACGTCCACTGAAGGACATAGGCCTCTTGCATGGACTTCCAAACAGAACGGTCTCGAGCCGCGAGCATCCAGCGGCTCCCCGCAACCCGCTTGATGTCCTCAGTCCACCTAGTGGGGGGTTGACCAACACTGCGCTTACCGGTGCGGGGTCGCCATTCCAGCACCTTGGGACCCCAACGTCCATCGGCTCTTCGAACTATGTGGCCTGCCCATTGCCATTTTAGCTTCGCGACTCGCTGAGCTATATCATTGACTTTGGTTCTTCTGCGGATCTCCTCATTTCTGATTCGATCACGCAGAGAAACACCAAGCATAGCTCGCTCCATCGCTCGCTGAATGACCATATTACTAGCATATTATTAGAGAACATAATATAAATAGACATGCCATATGCCACAAAATATGCCAGTCCAATCTTCGCTAGTACGCTCTGAAGTATTCGTCATTCTCTATTCAACCGGCGCGTGGGCATCAGTTTCATAACGTGCAGAACACACAATGGCGTCCTTAGACAAAAGGACCCGCTGGATACACGCTTGAAATGCCGCCTCTCAGCAAACAAAGACGAACTGGGCCAGCTAACATCTCGAGACATTCGTATTTCTTTATAAAGTGTGAAACTTTTCAACTTTTGTTCTCCTTGTAATATATTTCTTTTCATTTCAGTCAAAAGATGAATGTAAACAGTAAACAGTGGATGTTTTAATTACTTTTTTTATTCGACTAGCAGACGCTCGCGACTTCGTCTGCGTCGTCTGTGACCAATTTTTTGAATGGCTTATGGGTGCTTTACTATTAGTATTGCACCCATAAGCCATTCAAAAAATACTAATATATATTGTATATACATACAGGATGCTCCGAAGTATTTCCCAAAACTTCAAGTCAAGGTGTTGACGTATCCACTAGGAGCCAAACTGCGTAACTAATATTTTGTTTAACTAAAAAATAAAAACATTACGTTTTCATACAAAATTATTTAACGACTATCCATTACATGTAACACATGCATTTATCTATCCTTGAATTTTAAGTTTGGCTACGTTATTATTATAAGGATGCGTTTAAAGGACACATTTTAAGATCTATTTACAAAAGAAATATTATTCACTCGTAAAATAATATTATTATTATTATACGTTCCTTGAACATTTTGAATTAATTTTTGTTAAAAAATATAACCCTAGAGTTACGGGAAATATTCCCGAGCACCCTGTATATATCGCAGGCACTTTGAAGTCTCGCTCGTCGGTGCATTCAGTAATGTCTGGGTAGTGGTATATGGGTGGCAGGAAGTGAGCATATCAACGCCTCTTACCACTCATTCTTCTTCTCCATGGCAGAATACAACTTACCTACCATCACACTTAATTATACATACCACAAGATTACTTTTCACTATTCAAAAAACGACTAATCGCAAGTTAACAAACGAGCCGCAATTGGCCTATTTTTTTAATTTTCCAGCTTTTACGCTATGTTACGTTTCACAGTTTAGGCAAATTTTAATTTAAAATTCTTTGTGTGTTTTAATTTAAAATTCTCTGTGTGCTACATACGCGTACAACACGGCTGTAATGTTCAATCAACGGGTTAATAGTCTGTGTTATCCATACCTTCTTCTTTTTATAAAAGCTGATAGTTTGTCAGGCCATCACTTCTAATACCAAAGTACGGTAGACCTCCTTCGGGTTGCAGGTTTCAAATGGCTGAGTAAAAAGCTTAATTTTCCACAGGGTATCCAAAAAAATCTTGTAAGCAAATTCTTAGCTTTAACTATGATAATAAATTATTCAGTTTTAAATAAATGATTTCGCGTTAACCCGAACAACAATAACACAAAAGGATATTTTCGAAATTTCACATACCTATCAGAATTTTGAGTAGGTAACACGAATAATCATAACCCGAGTTATAACCAGGCTACAGGATATTTTCTAAATTGTCGTCATCAACCCATATTCGGCTCACTGCTGAGTTCAAGTCTCCTCTCAAAATGAGAGGGGTAAGGCCACCACGACCAATAGTCCACCACGCTGACCCAATGCGGATTGGCAGACTTCACACACGCAGAGAATTAAGATAATTCTCTGGTATGCAGGTTTCCTCACGATGTTTTCCTTCACCGATTGAAACACGGTTTCTAAATTGAAATTTATATAATTTTTTTTTCATCTAAAAATATACGATCATACAAAAGAATAGAGAAAAGTTATTTTTAATCGCCGTAACGATGTTTTTATACGATCGAGTCAGCTGCGTTCACACACAGCTCGTCATCTGACACCCACACATAAATGATCACATGCGCCGAAAGATTGACGACCTTGTGTTTACCTACTTTCACTCAAAGCATACCCAAAATAAAACTGTATTTTTGTCCGAAGTGTCTAAGAAGCACAAGTTTATGGCAAATAAATATGAACATTTTGTCGTAAACACACAAAAACATTTATAATAATTATTTTTTAAGAAAGCCTGTTGAGTTTCGTGCTAACTCTTCTCGTCAGAACCGTAAGAACCTACATATTGAACCAGTAGAGTGTGTATAGTCTATACAAATCGTCGATATCGTATAAAAAAGTGGATGCACAATCAGCGACCAAAAGACGTCCCCACTCAATGAGTGCCAAGCACAACTTCTTGGCACTCAATTCAAGTAGTCGCATTTGCAAATTCAACCTTAAACTCAATCAATCAATATCAATCTATAAAAAAGTTTAAAGTACTCGTCATATCTGCAGTCATCATTATTCATTTGCATAATAAATGAATGGTTGGGCAAAGTGAATGTACTCTGCCTTATTTAAGTTTGGCAAAGTTGTAACTTGTAACCAGGAGAGAATTTTACGAAGTTAGGCGCCTTGTCGCCTAACTCATCTGCAAAGTTATTTGTCTGCCTTAATTGGATTTTTTAACTGAAAATTTTATTCGCCACCTCTACGAACAATTCAATATGGTATATTTAGTATTTATTGCAACTAATGTTTCCAAAAATTGTAATTATACTTTACTATATTTAAACGGGTACATATCGACAGTTAAGAACCTCTTATTTATATCAAAGGTAAATGTACCTGTTTAAACTTACATTTTATACGAGAATACTTTAAGATTATTTAAGAAACATTATAATATAATAGGTATATAAGGTAATTTATGAGTTAATTATTTATTTTCTATCATTTATTTATGTCCTTTTTTATATTTTTAGCAATGTTAGTAAACAAACAAAACAAAACACTACTAAAAATTTATAAAAAAGCAACCCCCCTGCTGCGGGACATTTGAGTGCCCCAGCAACCGGCGGTCAGGTCTCCAGAGTGAGGAACCTCCTCAAAATACGCGATTGATCCAGCAGTTAAGCGAAAGCTTCTTAAGATGTTGATCGAAGCTTTCCATCATTATTAGTACGTCGAACAACCGCGAAATATGTTTAAAATCATTAGAAAAACTTGTGATTTTCAAATTCATCATTATACTGTTATCATATAAGCTGCCACGATCGATGTTTTATTACATTACGCTCATGTCGTCTAGCAGAGAATATATTATTACGTACAAGAGTAGGGAGAGAGGCCATTTCCTATTTACTACGCTATTATGGGCAGGAATTTCCATCCCCGGCACATTATCCCCATTATTAGCTTGTTGCACTGGCTGATTGAGCATTTTTATCCGTATAACCTACTTTTAGCAGGATATTATGGGAAAGTATCGGAAAATACGAGTTTATTAACATACTAATGCTTACAGGCTATATTTATACGTAACAAGCAGACTACCGCTACTTTGCCTGCGTGGATCTCTTTTATAACAACAGAACATGCCTTTTTAAGCGACAAAGCCGCCTATTGTATCTGTATAACTGTTTTCTACATTATTTTTATATTCCTAGTACATATTAATTATTACAATAAAGAGGATTTTCATTTCATTCAAATTCAGAAGTGGGATAGTCAGATGAATATTCTGTTTTTTTTAAGTTGTATTGTAATCTCAAAGGGATTACGCAGTAACGGGTTTATGCAGCCACGAATTAATCGATATGTTGCGATTTTTTCTTTGCACTGATACTTATATTCATCATCATCATCATCATCATCATCTTATCAGCTGATGCACGTCCACTGCAAGACGGACTGTCTTTTGTAGGGACTTCCAAACATCACGATACTGAGCCACCTGCATCCAGCGAATCCCTGCGACTCGCTTGATGTCGTCAGTCCACCTGGTGGGGGGTCGACCAACACTGCGATTTAATGTTGGTATTACACTTATATTACCAACATTTTATCCCTGCAATAAAATGTCTGATTGTATTTCACATAAGCCCTCAATGCACGCGAACGAAGTAATAAATCATAATGTACGTAATAAAAAATAATGCCCTATTAAATTACTCCGAATAAATAGGTCAGGGAAGTACAAAGACCGCTGTGTTAATAAACCATGACAAACGTTCTTCAATGAATGAAAATCTTAAAGTAGAACATCAATATAAATCTGAGAATTACTTTAAACAGATTAATTTAATTTGGCTGATGATTTTTTGTCAACAAACTTAGTTATTGAAACTTATAAATAAACTTGAAGTATCAGTGAGTAGTAAACTGAGATTATAAAATAATTATTGTATTTACATAAGTGCTTATAGATAATTATTTATATCCTGATGATACAGATAAAAATTTTGCCTTGTTTGTCTATTTGTCAGGAGTAATGTCTGGAATGGCTAAACTGGTTTAAACAGAACTTTCATTGACATATAGAGGAGATTATTGAGCAACATATACACTATTTGCCCTGGAACAAATCCATGGTAACCGCGAATTGTGAAAAACAGAATTTCATTCAAACATTTGCGTTCGTCCTATATAAATTTTTTAAAGCAACTGAGAATTGAATAATCAAATATTATGAATAAGAAAACGTAAAACTGGGTTACAGCACTGTATTTAGGTCAGGTACTGAGGGAGAGGAAAGATAAAGGCCACCTGGGAGACAGCACTGCAACCGTTGTCAGTTATGGTCCGAGATCCCTAATGGAATTGAATAATTTATGCGTGACACACGTCCCCGATGAATGGAAACTGTAACATACGTAGACATACAATCAATACCAATCTGTAGATACGAGCAGCTCTTGAAACTGACCCCACTATATTCGTTATGGCTTCTGTGAACGTATTTGAAATGCTTGATGGTATTGAGTTATTGTGATATATCAACGTCGCATAAAGAACTGGACTAGGGCTGGCAAACCGTAGGTACAAAATACCCCGACGTTCTATTACTCTATTATTCCTAAAATTAACTATTAACATTACAATATTATACTACATTACATTACTTTATTCGCATGACATTGTTTTTGACATATAAATTAATATTAAAGGCATTTATCGCTAGATATGCCTGAATTTTGTTTAGTTTATCAAATGAATGTAGATTATATTCAATATTAGCAATACCCTGACGGGGCCTCATGTAACATGTATACAGGGTAAACATCCTACTTAAGTCACTATCATATTTATTTTAAGCAAGCATTTTCGTTAGATCTTTACCTTTCATTGGGCTCCTCCAATAATTTTGATACAGGGCACTGATTCCGAGGCACTGATTCTATATTTCGACCTAGGACTCGAACCTAGCACCTCATGTTCCCAAACCGCACTTGCGATTAATTTTGTTAATAATCCATAGGTATTATGTCACGGTTAAGTTTAGTTGCCTAGAGCTTCGAAATCTGTTTTCGAGTACGTACGTATAACGAATGTTTATCAGTTACTTTCATCTTCACAAAGAAACATCATAAAGATTTAAATCTCATGTTAATTTTAATGTTGTAAACAATACTGAATTGAATTAGCATTTCTTTTACAACTCAGTTACATGATCAGAATGTTAAACTAGAGATGCTTGCTATCCATTTCCAACGAAACTTAGGCGAAAATAAAGCCGAGGAAATTCATAGAGAATAGAATAATATTCTTCTTTTAATTTTCTCGAAACGGAGTAAGTTTTATCTCGGAGACGTATAGTTAGTTATACGAAAAGTCAGACATTTTATGTGTGGCTGAAAAATATCCTTAGTCATTCACTGCTACATGGATTTTCAAAGAACTCATTATCAAGTCATATTCGGCTTACTCCTGAGCTCGAGTCTCCTCTTAGAATGAGAGGGGTTAGGCCAATAGTCCACCACGCTGGCCCAATGCGGATTGGCAGACTTTCAAAGAATTCATCATATTTTATTTTGTATCTTAGATCCTTTTTTTATCTCATCTCCTCCTTTGCCTCCTGGTACCTGGTACGTCCTATTTTACTTTGTTCCAAAAGTCATTTAAACACATGATACACATGCATAAGTGAATTCCTACATCGATCGACTGCTAATTCAAGGGTTTACTGAGGTCTACTCTATTAAAGCTTCATTTGAATTTAAATCGATGTGAAACAACTCGTTAACCAGTCGGCTGTAATAGGTAGATACGTGCATATTATGTTTTACATACTCGTACGTACACATCGTTAAATAAGACTATTTAATCTCCTAATAATCGAATTTTGTATCACGCAGTGCTATTAGAGTAGCAATTACTTTAATAACGACTAGAATATCCAACGTTTATGCCATTTAAGATCAGCAAGATATAAAAATATTTAAAAACATTTAAAATTATTCCTTTTAGTATCGACTTGAATAGTAATGAATTCTCAATAAATATGTAGGTAAATACTATTCGATCATTCCTTGACTAATAGTTGTCACTATAATTTTAGTTATAAAATCAATTATCATAATTAAGAACGGTTTCCGTTTCGTATTTTATTGGTTGCAATTGACACAATTATGTTTGGTTAAGAGAAATCGCAGAGCGAGGTGAAAAACAAATTATTACGGATGGAAAATAGCATTAGTAGGTCAATCAGTTGACTTCGATGTCGTGAGATAGTGTAAACACTTTCATAAACAATATTTACTTTCCTTCAATTAATAATAGTGACTATGTAGTATTTACACAATTTCTCGTTATCATTTCTCGATAAACATTTGCCCTGTAAATAATAGATAGATAACATTTGAAGTAGGCAATAATTACAGAGATTCATGGAAAGTTTCGTTGTCCCGGTGTCTTTTGGACAGTTATAGGTAATGTCAAAGACATTTTTATTACATAAGACCTCATACTTTTATAACATCTGTGATAATAAACGTATTTCAAATAGACGATTCTTAGTTCCATTTTGGGGCGTCTTTCAGGGATCCGTGGCAGTGCTGCAAATCTTGCAGATCCCGTAATGATCGCAGATATCCTGTTACTTTTAGAAAATTACTAAAAACTATTAGCATACCTACTTCTAATTTATATACAAATTAAATACTGTCATAATCCCTATTGAAGTTATATGAAATTTGCGGCAAGTGAGTGATGCGGGCGGCGGTACATACCCGCATGGGAAAGACTAGTCAGTCGTGCTACCGGTATAGTGTGTAGGAGCTTTAAGAGCAGCACTATACTCGAGCTGATTTCCCACGGGAAATGAAATATCATCCTTGATGTTTCAAAATATTTTTTTGTATTAATTAGTAAGTACCTATATCAGAATTGAGTATGTTGTAATATCCAAAGGTTTTATAATAGAGATAATTATATATAACTAGTGCATCAAAACTGAGGCGAACAAAAGCGGCTAATTGACTACATTTCATTGAGCATAGTTAACAATGAAAGTTATTTAAACAAATAATACCTGAATAATACATATACAATGTCGAGTTGTGTGTTTAGGAGCTTTAAAAACTGAATATTAATGGAATTAAACACAAAATTGTGCTTGTGTGCACTCATTGGATTAGCTAGATTCGGCTCACTTTTTGCGGTAATTTTGTAGGCACGTAACATGTCTATAGTATAAAATGTGGGCCTCATAAGAAGGCTCAGAGTCACACAGCGGGCGATGGAACAAGCTATGTTCGATCGAATCAGAAATGAGGAGATCCTCAGACGAACCAAAGTCACCGACATAGCTCAACAAGTTGCGAAGCTGAAGTGGCAATGGGCAGGGCACATAGTTCGAAGAGCCGATGCACGTTGGGGTCCCAAAGTGCTGGAATGGCGACCCCGCACTAGTAAGCGAAGTGTTGGCCGACACCAAGTGGACTGACGACATCAAGCGAGTCGCAGGGATTCGCTGGATGCAGGTGGCTCAGTATGTTTGGAAGTCCCTACAAAAGGCCTAGTCCTGCAGTGGACGCCCATCGGCTGATATGATGATGATAAATATAAAATCAATATGATATGATTACGTAATATTAGGAGTGGGTGTTGTTGTATCGTATCGTGTGTCGGAAGTATCAAGAGTCAGCCGGCAAGGTTATCTGGGCTATTGTGTGCAAGACGCGTGTATCGGAGCTGATAACAGCTGCATGAGACACAAACAACAATTATTTTCTCGTCATAGTATTTTATTTTACGTTTATTTATAAACTAGCCCGCAACTTTGTTCGCGTAAAATCTGTTTTTTTTAATCCGTGGATTGTTCCGAGAAAAAGTAGCTTATGTTCTGCCCCAAGGTGCACTTTATCTCTATACCAATGATACTTTTATACTATGATGAATCATGATAATTTTATACTATAGATATTAGATAGGTTACGTCCCTACAAAATCACCGCAAAAAGTGATCCGAATTTAGCTACACCACTAAGCGCAAACATGGACATTGCACAATTTTGTCTTTAATTCCATTATAGGTAAATTTATGTATATATAGTTTTTACACTTCCTGAACACACAACTCGACATTGTAGACGATATTTAATATATTAAATAAATTTTAAACTTTAGTTATAGACAGTTGCATGCGGTGTTTACCTATAAATAGATTTGCATTTTATCTTTCTGCTCCTTGCATAATTATTATGTTTAATAATTGTATTATTTGTATGTCTCTTGGTAGACCAAATAAAGAGAAAAAAAAAATTTAGGTATAATTTGTTTAAATAACGTTCGTTGTTTAATAAGCGACTAAATAAAATTAAGTCAATTTTCCACATTTGACCGCCTCACTTTTGATGTTTTTTATTCCTTTTTCCCAATCTCATAATCGTAGCGAGCATTCCAAATACCCCATAGATACTTAGCTTACTTAGCAAAATTTGCTCAATCGTGGAATCAAAATAATATTCTGCCCCAATGGATTCGATCTATCTGGTAAGAATATAAAGATGAGCGTCATTCCGGTTTTATCCTTGACTGAATTTCCTATTATGGATGGAGAGCTGCGACGGCCAGACTAACATCTTTTTATGAAGCTTTAAGATTTTTGGCCTATACTCCCACCACAGGTGGTGGCTTTGAAAGATAGCAAGTTTCAACGATCTCGAAGCTATTCCATTTTCCTCTAACAAATCATGTGCCCTGTCGCCTGTCATCCTTTGAAAACACCGTTAAAGACAAAGATTTTATACTATAAAATCGTTGGTTAAAGATCAAACTTTAAAGATCTCTAGCGAAGGGTTGCTAAGAGCAAACCTAAGAGTCGGGCGAAGATATTATAAATGCTCATGATATCTTGTAGAAAAAAATCTAAAAATAATTTTTGTACTTGGACAATAGCACCCTTGAAACCTGCCTTCCAAATCCACTATGCTGCAAACTCCATAATTGACTACCATACTTACCTATGGTACATGGTATGGTATGGTATGGTATGGTATGGTATGGAGAAAGACAAAGTTTCAGACTTCATAGAATGAGGTAAGTCTAGCTACGACGGCTCTCGTTTTATCAAAGTAGCGAACATTATCTGTAATGAGTATTTTAAGATTGCCGTCTCGTCTTCAAGGTACATTGAACGCACCTGTACAGTTCAAACACTATCACCGAACGGTTGGCCGGACCTTGACTCGGTAAGCCGTAATACTTTTGGTACAATCGCGTACAATTGCCCCGAAGGTGAATTCGATTTGCAAGGCCTGTACAAACGTCGGATAATCATTTTAGCGGCAATTTCGTTAATTGGTTTACGTCGACACCATCAGCTTTGTGAAGACACACATAGCAACAAATGCGGCTTATAGAACACATAAAAGTGGGCCAATGTCCCAAATCAGTGTGGTTATTTTACGTAAATACCTTTAATTATAGTCTGGCAAGTGCGTTTATGACACTCCCATGATATGCGAGCGACAGGGGGAAAGACTGCGTGGGTGCGAAATCGTGCGTGCGGGGAAGTGAGGTTCATCAGTCGTGTGTTTTTCATTGATTGCTACACGCCCCCCGGCCCGCGCGGACCATCGGGAGTGTTACGAACGAAGTTGCCAAGCTATAGAGAAAGAACCTAACAGTAGATATATAAAATAAAAATTTAAAGTCAGTTATTGATTAATCGTTACTGTATAACTTAAATATTATAAGAGGTAGGTAAAGTTTGTGATCTACTGAACCGATTTTGACAATTCTTTTACCACTGGAAAGCCACGTTATTTGTGAGTGTCATAGGCTATATTTTATTCCCGTATTCTCACGGGAATGTGAGAAATGTATAAAATAACTGAAATTAATTTACAAAACAAATATATGAAGTATGCAATAATTTTCAACATAATCATACTAGTTTCGACTACATCACGGTACGACACGAGTATCTACTTACTTAATGACATCACCATCGAAGCTAAATTTTAAAGTTCAACTTCGTGCATTCGTATTATCGAAGAAGCCAAACTTTGAAATACCTACTTAATATAAACAAACATTAAAATTCAAGTAATTTGATCAGCAGGTTTATTATGTAACTCGGTGTACCATTCAAGTTATAAGTCACTACATCGTTTTTCATCGTATTTTCAGAATCGTGATCATCTAACATAATTATTTCAACAAAATGATCTTGACTACGTCATTTTACAAATGGCAATGATTTTTTGTGTTAAGATCTTCTAACATGATTATTTCAAAGAAATAACGTAAATAACGGATTTTCGTTGAAATAATCTTACTACTTCCTACTACATTATAATATTTACTATATTACGTTAATATTTCTATATTTATCATACCTATTAGTTCAGTCGTCGACACCGTCAACTCTATCTTATATGGCATTAATAAGTTATAAGTAACTTGTAAGTAATGTAAGTGCAAAGTCAATAAGCCAATAAGTCATAAGTAAAGATCCGACACTTCCGTGTAACTTATTAACTTTTGTACTTAAATAGATTAACAAATAACATGAATAGTTTGAAAAAATAAAAAACACGCTTGATACCCATATCATTGGATGATGAATTTCAAACAGCCAGGGAGGCCGCCATATTGAATTTGTAATGACGTTTCTTAGCTAGTCATGTATTGTCATCAGAGCGTGTGCAAAATTTCATCGTAATCGAAGACCGGGAAATGGGTCAAATTAAGATTCCAAGATTTTATTACATACATAGTTAGTTACAAGTGAAGTTAAAAATAATATAGAAACAGTAATGTAAACGTACACAATTATCCTTCAAAGTCAGACGGCACACAGTTTTAAAAAGCGTTTTGTTTTGCCAAAAACTCTCGGTAAACCAAGTCATGTCGCCACAAAAGCACAACGTCAGTTTCCAACTCAATATACCGCTAGTGAGCTGGCAAGCGAAACACTAGGAACAATGCACCAGACAAACGACAAAGAGCAAAAGCATGGAGCGTTTTACATCGTAAAGGCGTTGCTTCACTGGCCCGGATGCAAACACTACGCACGCTTACTCGTCCTTAACTTTATAACACACTAGCTGCGCCTTGCGGTGTTACCCGCGAAAAATAAATAATATGTATTTTTTCCAGGATAAAAAGTAACCTTTGTGTCTATCCAGGCTATAATCTATCTCAATTCCAAATTTAAACTAATTCGGTTCAGTAGTCACGATGTGAAAGAGTAACAAACATTCACACTATTATAACCATAACATTTTCGCAAATCTAGCAAATACCATGGATTTTTCGGGATAAAATATATCTACATTTTAAACTTCAATCAAATCGATTAAGTAGTTGCAGCGTTATAGAGTACCAAACATCCAAACAAATACACAAACTTTCGCGTTTATAATATTAGTAGGATTCTGCACTCCGCATAGAAGATCAGCATGCATATTCAACGAGCTACCTAGATATATGTCAATAAAGTAGTTGTTGTTATTGTCTAATTCTCACTTAAATGATAATATTTTTTTGATGATTTGATTAGTAAACACTGTGTTGGTTATTCACGCATTACAAGGAAACAAGATTAATTAGGTAGCTGCAGATCTTCTGGGGTTATCGGCCGAGTCAATGTACTTGTGTGCAATTGCACATAGCCGGTGTATTGTATTGTCACATAGGATAGGATTTGTACGTGTTCATGTGTTACATCCTTGACATTACATATACTGACAACTACACCGAATTAGCTAAACGTCGCCGTGTGGCAATGGACGAGATGCTTTATTTTTTAACACTTTACTATTCTTGTATTAGGTGCGTTAAATCAAATAAAATTATTCTTATTGTGAGTAATCTGTTTATTTCTATATTCTGTGGGTAGGGATTTACAACATGATGATGGATCTTAAAATAATGTGTACTGTATAGTTTCAATGATTTATTATTTTTGCTTGCTACGTTATGAACTTGTTGCGAAAATGTCCAATCGCATGTAGCTGTTGATCGATTCTAATTGCGAATACGGGGACAAAATATACCCTATGACACTCACAAATTTCTCGTGGTAAAAGAACTATCAAAATTGGTTCAGTAGATCCAGAGATTACCCCTACAATATCACAAACTTTCCTATTTATCAACCGATAGAGGTCCACTGCTGGACATAGGCCTCTTGCATGGACTTCCAAACAAAACGGTCTCAAACCGCCAGCATCCAGCAGCTCCCTGCAACCCGCTTGATATCCTCGGTACACCTAATTGGGGGTCGATAAACACTGCGCTTTCCCGTGGGGAATCGCCATTCTAGCACCTTGGGACACCAACGTCCATCGGCTCATCGAACTATGTGGCCTGCCCATTGCAACTACAGGTTCGCGACTCGCTGAGCTATGTCAATGACTTTGGTTCGTCTGCGTCTTTATAATAATAATATCATCATCATCATCATCATCATCATCATCATCATCATCATCATCATCATCATCATCGTCATCAACATTAACAGCCAATGGACGTCTACTGATGGACATAGGCCTCTTGCATGGACTTCCAAACAAAACGGTCTCAAACCGCCAGCATCCAGCAGCTCCCTGCAACCCGCTTGATATCCTCGGTCCTCCTAGTGGTTTGTAAGGCGGAGGCCAGTACCAGTCAGTCTCCTCAACTGCCAACCTCACCTGCTCGTGGTGCACCCTGCAGATGGGCCGACGAGGCTCTGGCGACCGACTAATGGCGGTATAACCATTCGAAACTGGCTGGATTTTGTAAATGGCACAGGCCGATGTCGGGCAACAGCGACACTGACGCGAAAAATTCAACCCTGCGAATGACCATTCCGCATGTCCAGCGTGGTCATTTATGGGCAATTCCTCAGTATGAACTACAACAAAATAATAATATAGATTAACATAAACATAATAAGTACCACTTGTGCTCAGACCAGAAAACAGCGTAAAATATCAAATGGCCAGAGGAACTCACTATCTAGATGCAACTTCTTCAGTCGGCGACCGCAAAACATAACCTGTTCAATAGCCGACAGTCATTTGCAAACGAGATAACGCGTTCCAAAGAAACCGATCGTCTCTAATCACACCTCACACCTGTTTCCATTTATATAGCACTAGCGGACGCCCGCGACTCCGTCCGCCTGGATTTCAGTTTTTCACAAATCCCGCGAGAAAAATCGCTGATTTTTTTTTTTTTAAGAGGAACAATGCTGTCCCATAAGGAGCCTACGGCACTTACACAATCAGAAAAAAAAGTAAGCTCTCAATAGAAGAAAGCTATTGGTCTTGCCTCTGGGTGAACAATTAGATAGTGTATATTTGTTAATTATTTTATTTATTATAAATTTAAATTTAATATACTGTGTAATTCTTAGTTTTAATTAATATATCAACTTAAATAAACATTATTTGGAGCCTTCCTAAATAAATGGGCTATCTAATATTAAATTAATTTTTCAAATCGGACCTAAGATTAGCGCGTTCAAGCAAGCAAACAAACAAACAAGCTCTTTAGCTTTATAATATTATAGATTTGAAATGGCCTTAAAAGATCGACACACATTTTATTCAACAGATCACTAAAAATGACTTTTATTTGCATTTTATGCGAGGTCGTCTGAATGAGAGATATCATGGAAATTCCTGAGTACCAGACTCTCACATCCTTTGACTCGTCAGCTTTGTTAAATTCCTCGTCCGGCATAAATAAACAGACGAGACTACTTGAAATTTTAACGTTTGAAAGTTCATACTTCCATGTTATATGAAGCTTCAATACAACAAAAATATTAAAAAAATATACTCCAGCTTGAGCGAACTCGTACTAAACTAGTAAAAACTATCGAAATTTGTCAAAGCATAAGTTATATTTCAATGCTCAACTCAATTTCGCTTTGCAAATCGCGTTGTAATAAATTAATGAGTTCCCTATTTGGTGAATATCGTATCGTTTTTACGCGGAAATTCTAAAATGTAATGTTATATCTATTTCGTTCGTCATCAACCCATATTCGGCTCATTGCTGAGCTCGAGTCTCCTCTCAGAATGAGATGGGTTAGGCCAATAGTCCACCACGCTGGCCCAATGCGGATTGGCAGACTTCACACACGCAGAGAATTAAGAAATTCTCTGGTGTGCAGGTTTCCTCACGATGTTTTCCTTCACCGATAGGGACACATGATATTTAATTTCTTAAAATGCACACAACTGAAAAGTTGGAGGTGCATACCCCGGACCGGATTCGAACCCACACCCTCCGGAATCGGAGGCAGAGGTCATATCCACTGGGCTATCACGGCTCATATATATCTATTTACAACGTTTCTAATACATCGTATAGTGTATCTGGGATATAAAACTATCATATTTCTTGTCATTCGATATAAACCTACTTAACTCGAGACTGTAACACAAAACCTATTTCTAGTGTAGAATCAAATGAGCCTATACAAGTATATATTCCACTGCTTCCGTGATACCTACAAGAGCCGTACTGATTTATTAACACAAAACAACTATATTCAAGAGTAGTATCATCATCATCATCATGTCAGCCGATGGACGTCCACTGCAGGACGACCTTTTGTAGGGACTTCCAAACACGATACTGAACCACCAGTGAATCCCTGCGACTCGCTCGATGTCGTCAGTCCACCTGGTGGACGAGAAGGATGATTTTATGTAATTGACTATGAAAGAAAGATCTTCGCCAACAATTTCATTGAATCCGGACAGCATGAGTGCCTTATATTCTGTGGTCCGGACAATATATACAGTTAATAAATTGCTCCTAATATTTTAGAAAAATAAGTTCTATGTTTCAAAATGAAGTGTTCAACAAATCTATCGTCAAACTAAACCTTGCTCTCATTAATTTATTAAAAGTATGAAGGAAATTCAAACATCCTGATCAAATAATCCTTGGCTCAAATTTTATATAATCGTGTTTGGAATTTTGTAATGCCTCTTTTATTATTAACGCTATAAATCTTATTTTTCGGAACTAGTTTTATTTACAATTACGGATGGCTAAACACTAATTAAACATTTTTACCTTTATTGATCACACCACACATTGTGGTGGCGCGCTCTCGGAAAGGCCTATGTCCAGCTGTGAATACAGGCAGTTGATGATGTGACCTTTATTCAAGGACAAGCTGCAATTTCAGCCCATGGCTACTAAGATGCAAACAAACATCTTGGCACAATCATCAGCTACTACAAAAATCCAGCTAGGTATATGAAGCAACCTATATTCAAATCATAGTTAAATAATTATGATGTAGCAGCATACGGTAAAGTCAAGCAGCTACCAAAATCCAGAACAGCCTGTCGAAAATATTTTTAAATTAATGCTACCTGCCGTATAGCCCAGTGGATATATCTGCTTTTCTGCGCCTTCGATTCGGAGGACATAGGTTCGAATTCGATCCGGGGCATCCACCTAGAACTTTTCAGTTATGTGCATTTTAAAAAATTAAATATCACGTGTTTCATGTTGGTATGTTACGGTGAAGGAAAAACATCGTGAGGAAACCTGCATACCAAAGAATTTTCTTAATTCTCTGCGTGTGAAAGAACCACTCCGCATTGAGCCAGCGTGGTGGACTATTGGTCTCACCCCTCTCATTCTGAGAGGAGACTCAAGCTCAGCAGTGATCCAAATATGGGTTGCTAATGATGAAACATAACCACGGTATATATACTTGAGATTAAAAACAAAACTACTAGCACTATTAGGTACAAGAAAAAATAAAATGTTTAAATTGCAGAAAGGAAATGTCCGCGAATCGCGTCATTTATAATTCACCTGATGCCTATTCATGAAGCCAGTATAATCACAGCGTAAGTTGAGCATGATACGCGGTCAACGCCTTCTGAATGGTTTTCCCTGAAGGCAGATGCAGTGAGTTTAGATTGCAGGTAGGTTCTCGTTTTAGGGACCAGTTTGTACACTACGGGTTATTAAAACTTGCTTGTAGTGACTTCTGGATATAACACTAATGTTTATTGCTATAAAACTTGATAGAAATATAAATTAATAATATTACAGCTGGTACCAGGTAGTTTCCGCAAATTGTTTCCGCGAAGCTAATGAATACATTGGGAAGGATACAATATTAACTCGCTGCATTTCCGTATTAAAAATTGCCTAATCATTTTTATTCGTAAGATTATTTTTTTATTTATTAGTGTTATTTCAGGTATAGGTACTTCGTCTAGCGACTTTATCTAGATTATTTTAAGATTTCTGAGTGGTTCTTAGATGGGATAAAAACTCATAATTTTGACTATACTATGTTTGTATTCCATACCATAGGTGTAGGTAGGTACACGGAAGATAACCAAAGTTTAGATCTTAGTGGAGTTAACAAATAATAAAAGTCCAGAAAAACTTGCACTGATGATGTTTTTACTAAATAACTGGCAGCCTTGTAGCAGTATTAAGAAATTCCTTGCTTCACAATATTTTATACATTATATTAATTTACTATATTACGAGATGAAACTTAATTTCGACTTATGACTACCGCAGCTTGCGGTTTTAATATAAAGTTTAATATAACTTATACTTACAACACGCTTTCGGGTCGTGAAATTGTTTTTAGGTTACGATCAAATTGCTAGTTTTTATAAAATACACACACCTTTGTCCTTTGTTTCACTTATTAAATTATTTGAAGTGCTTGTAAAGCCTTTGAACTAAACGAACTTAATTTGATTTATTACACGTTACATATTAGTTATTTGATGACCTTTAATGAATTTATTTATTTCACGAAGAGTCTATAAGTCCCCAACATGTAGAGTTTATAGAGACCTTTCTTCAGGCTTAGAAAAAAATATTTGGTGAAACTCTAACAAAATATCTACCACGTGGCGAGTTCATGACCTCCGTGTAAGTAGTTACTTAATGTTATGCAGCTCGGCAACTTGGCATGCAGGCGAGATTTTCAGGGATATCCCTGAAAATATTTACTTGACTATTATATTTTTTTTTTATATAACGCAGCCAACTGGAACAACGAAGTTTTGGTCAAAAACTGCCATTGCGAACATTCCGTTCGAATGTTTTTTCCGTTCCTAATGGAACGCTGACGATCCCTGAGCAATTCGTATGAACAAATTGGAACTGGGACTTTACTTTTCACTCTTTGGTAACTTTTGCAAAAATGAAATGAAGGTTACACATTTCATTTTTGCAAAAGTGACCACAAAAATTTTGCAACCACTACGAAATTTCTACCGCATTTTAACACGCAAACCAAGTTCGTTTGCAAAATATAAACACTAAAGTTGGATACTTAACAACTAGTAATATTCGTGTACAGATTTACGTCCGTAAAATGCAAATCTGTATTATAAAATCTTTCTCTTGAACACGCAACCTGATGGATCGTCCAGACCGTGCCGTATTTAGCTTTAGCCTGATAAACCAAGTTTAAGTTTAGCTCACATTCATTTTTAGGTTCATTTCTAGCACGCTTGTGTACTTTTCTATATTCTGAGCTTGTGCACTACGTCCAATGTGTTTACGATAAAACAAAATGGTTTGTTGAATCCAGGCCTATGAGACCCAAAGTCAGCAAAATCAGTTGAGCAGCCTACTCCAAATTAGATTTCGCCTTCAAAATGAAGACTACTGATCGTCAAAAATCACGTATCTATACTAATATTATAAAGACGAAATATTTGATTATTTGGTTTGTATGTTTTGGATAGGCTCTGAAACTACGAAACCGATTTGAAAAAATCTTTCACTGTTTAAAAGCTATACTATGCCTGTGCATAGTGGTTATATTTTGTGATAAAATAGTCCCCGTAGGTGCATTTTGCCAGTCCTGACCTATAGAGGTAAAACTTGCGTAACCACGAAAGGTGTTCTCAAAAAACTTAGTGTAACCCAAAGAGGGATAAAAAAGAAACTGGTAGAAGTCACGCTCAAGAACAAGAAAACAAATAAGTGACTAAAAACACAACATGGTCTCTGATCTGATGCCACGCAAAGTATGACGAATCTAGAATGACAGTGGTATAAGAAATTTTTAGAAGTCATACTCAAGGACAAGAAAACAAACAAGTGACTCTGAAAACACAGCATTTGATCTGATACCACGCAAAGTATAGCGAATCCTAGTACCTAAGTAATCCTAAGAAAGAAACATTTAGCCCAAGACATGCAAGACCGTTTTGGAATTTCGACAACCCATAATAGGAAGTATTGGAAGACGTTAAAAGCCTATATCAAAATGGTAGAAAACAGCTGATGATGAAGAAGATGTCTGTCGAAACCTCCTTAATAAATATTTTCCGTAAAAAATGTATCAAGCATAAATCGGTTACATCTGCCCAAAAAACAATTTGCATGGTAGAATATATTATGCGAAAGTAGAAATGTAAAAGTAAGAAAATACCTACAAACGAGTTTGAACTCAGTGGAAACGCAATACCAAAGAATGCTGCCATTTCGCAATAAGAAAATAATCGTAAAATTACATGTAGGTACCTTCTTGATTTGTATATCGTCATCAACCCATATTCGGCTCACTGCTGAGCTCGAGTCTCCTCTCAGAATGAGAGGGGTAAGGCCACCACGCTGGCCCAATGCGGATTGGCAGACTTCACACACGCAGAGAATTAAGATAATTCTCTGGTATGTAGGTTTCCTCACGATGTTTTCCTTCACCGATTGAGACACGCGATATTTTTTTCTTAAAATGCACACAACTGAAAAGTTGGAGGTGCATGCCCCGGACCGGATTCGAACCCACACCCTCCGGAATCAGAGGCAGAGGTCATATCCACTGGGCTATCACGGCTCACGGCACGAATTTGTATATGTATAAAGTAATTTGTTTGTTTAGTCGCTCTTAAGTTCCCATCTACAATATTTATAACCAAGTTACTAAGCAATTTTTAATCACGGCTAAGACCTTCATCTTTCTAAATTCGGCTAATGAGAAAATAATTTAGCTTCGTTCCCTAAAGAGGCGAAAAATTGGCTTCTTAATTTTACTGATTAATGGACTGCCTCAAAAGAATTTGACAACATTTTAATTTATTATAATATCTACTAAACTATATTTCTAATACAAAAGTAAATAAAAAAAGTTTTGAAAATTAAGAAAAAGAAAAGTAATTAAAAATTAAGTTAAATAAAAATGAAGACATATTTCACAATACACCATACAAACCTCATGACATATTATATTTCTATCTAAACCACCTTGCTATATTAATTTGTCTGGAGAAATGCTTCGCTTTGCTGGGAGAATATTTTTTTGGAATATTCTGATCTTTCGGAGAATTGTAACGTCATTTATTTGTACCACTAACGTCTAATAGCAAGAACCTAAGTCGAAGGTTGGTTTAGGTACTAGAAACTTATGTAAAGGTTAATAATTTAGTACTCAAAAAATGTACGAGATAAGCGATTATAATTGTTTTTATCCCTAAAGAAATTGTAATTACGTTGATTTTAATGATTCACTAGGCTGCTTAAAGTGACCATGAGTTAATCAAATTTAATTTCATTAATTTAAGAACATGTTAAATAAAATTATTATTAGGTGTGAAATTACTAGTGATTTATACCCACATTTTTAATTTGTTTGTTGGTAAACAGTACTCATCAAGAAAGGCTGTAGATATATACAGTGGCGAATGATGGAATTTACATGAAGGTGAAGGTGAAGCCGTCCCAAAGAAAAGGAAATTCATATAGCGGAACACAAACTTCGGTTTCTCATATATTTAGAATTTAGATACAGTACAAAAATGAATATGCAATTATGCATAAATTTTTAAAGGTAATCCGGCGGGAATCGGCTTGCATGAACTCTTCGCCGCTGCTGACTTATGTAAAGGGATTTCAATTTTACAAAAAATCAAAGCTGATGAAAATTATACAAAACAAAATTAAAATGTAAGTAGGTACAACAAGACGAAAAAGAAACACAAAATTTAATAACATCGTAATGTAAGGATGTTACGAAAATAAAAATACTTTCATAAGGTAGCAATTATGTTAGAGGTCAAATAAAAAAATTGTTTTTGTATTCAATACTGTCAAGGTCTCAATACAGTCAACTATACACGTTGTGCCTATAATTTAGCGAATAACACTGACATCATACCCATACTGAGAAACAATACCCATGATTGTTTCTTGCAAGACGTAAAGATATATCTTACATAATACATAGGTAAGTATTAAGTACTGTACCTTGAAACATTTTATTAATCAAAAGTATACAGACCTAAGTATCTTTAAAATTAACACTCATATTCATAAAACTACCTATGTAATTAAAAGACACATCATGTTTGTGACTTATAATTAGATTTAGTTTTATTTAGTTTTGGATTGTGAAGTTTGCGCAAAGATCTTTCGAAAAGTAAATTTGAAACACCGAGAACAAAGATGAACGAAGTTCTAGATGTTGTTTCATAAGCACGATAATCTAAAACAACTAATAAGACGGCTAAGGGTCATAACACACATCAAATCGTAAGCTTGTACCGCGTGTGATGTTGTGGCGATGCGATTATGTTACGATTCTGATTAATGTGCGATGCAGTGAACAGTTTTATACAAATAATACTGAAACAAATAACAAATAATTCTAAAATAAATTCTAAAATACTGAACGAATTTATATGACGTGTGCCCAATTATCTAATAAAATGTAACCGATTTGTCTCAGACATCTTCCTTCATATAAATAAAAATAAATCAGAGGTCGTTAGTTTTGCTAAAAGTAACCACACCTCGACTAATTTGTTTTTTTTTTTTTGGTTTCGTATACACGATTGATTTAAATAAAGGAATGTATTGGAAGATATATGAAAATCACCAAAAAAAATCACCAAGAAATCTTGAAAATCTAAGTAGAGTTTTGTACTGGAGCACATAGCCAAAATAAGACGGTACAAAGTCTACCGGGTTAGCATTATAAGGAATTTGGTCGTATATATTATCAAACGAATCTCTGATAAATTTGTAATCGATACTTTTGATCTGTGCGATTAAACGCTTCATTTGAATAGGAGCGCGAATGGAAAGCGGATATCAAATGAAATTGACGTCGTTTCTGTGGTGCGCCGACCTCAATCCCATGCCGAACTATGACATCGTGTATTGGCTGAGGCCTGCAGTGCTATTCTCTAAGCGCACGGCCTACTTTCAACGATGAAGCAACGATAAATTGATATAATATTACAGAGCCCCTTGTTTTAAAGATAATGACGTAACCCTAGAGCGTAATTTCGTCGGAGTTTTCTGCGTTAGCTTTCCATAATCTGGCTTGTTCTTTGGTTTAATAATAATCAATTTTCTAAACTAAACTATTGGATATGTATTAGTTGTACTTTTTTTTCTTTGACTATACAAAGTCGCTTCCCGCGGTCTGTACTTTTCATCATTAGAATTAATTAAAGAGGAGGGAAGGAAGATTATTTTATTGATTTACACGAGAACGTCTACTGCTAATAAATATAATGTTAAGTATAACGATATCAGGACAGTCTCATAAATTGGCAACACTAAATTAATTAAATATGAATAGTATAAATACCCCTTCTAGACTTTACTTGCCTCAAATACAAATATTTTGGTACATGAGGTAACATTTTTACCAACACTTTATCGAGTTTCGCTGTCATTTTTTCCCCCATTTCCACCCCAAACATGTCTATAAATACTTTTCTAAGCGCGATCTCATGTAATGTAACACATCGTAAAATCGGCTGAATTGTCGACTTTCAGAGAAAGTAGGTTATTTATTCCCCACTGTATCTTTTCCTAGCGATTTTATACTCGATACAAATGAGAGGTTGTCATTGAGCCAACGCCTGATTAATATGCCTTGGTTATTACCTGTTCTCGTGAGATTTTACTGTCTAGAAAGTTCAAATGTTCAAGCATACTTAGACTTATTTACGCGTTTAAGTAAACTATGTCAAGTAGGTAAGTATCAGGGGCTATGGTTCCTAACAACCTGATTCCTATCGGGTTACTTTTTAAAATTGCACGAGTTTTACGAACGTAAATAATTTAATATAGGTACTCAGACAAAAGCTGTTGTGCTGAGCTGTGATAGCCCAGTGGATATGACCTCTGCCTCCGATTCTGGAGGGTGTGGGTTCGAATCCGGTCCGGGGCATGCACCTCCAACTTTTCAGTTGTGTGCATTTTAAGAAATTAAATATCATGTGTCTCAATCGGTGAAGGAAAACATCGTGAGGAAACCTGCATACCAGAGAATTATCTTAATTCTCTGCGTGTGTGAAGTCTACCAATCCGCATTGGGCCAGCGTGGTAGACTATTGGCCTAACCCCTCTCATTTTGAGAGGAGACTCGAGCTCAGCAGTGAGCCGAATATGGGTTGATGACGACGACTCAGACAAAAACACATTCAGACTAAAAAACACATGAACGGATTACCTACTAGAAAATTTCAGTCTTCGCTGCTGGTAAGTATACTACATATTTCTATTTTCCGAAGACCGTTAAGCTTTGGTTCGTTCGTTTGTTATCAGCCCATATTCGGCTCACTGGTGAGTTCGAGTCTCAGAATATAACCCCTGCTTCCGATTCCGGAGGGTGTGGGTTGTTTTAATAAAAACTATATTTTATTTACACTTATTGCATTTTTCCTCGTTCGGTTGTATGTATCACCCTACATACAACCGAACATAGAACCTCTTCCTTTTTGGAAATCAGTTAAATCACAGAACAGACAACGTTGCGTGGGATAAATAGTACTTGAAATTAACTAACAGTCCATTTCCATAGGATAATCGAACCATTAAGCATAACTGTAGTAGTGCAATGTGTTACAAACGACGTGCAAGTAATACAACGATAATGTCTACAAAAACGGAACTCATATCATCACGAAGCCCGCCATAAAGTCACGGCTCGTATCCGAACCACGACATACACGAATGCTAGTGACAGCCAGACCATCCTCATCTTAACAAAGTATAAAATAAAGCTTCGCTGATTTTTTTTACTACTTACGATAAGGGTATTATTGGGATTTTCTAAAGTAATTCCATTATTTGTGTGATTAAGTGGTTTATACGTATTTAAAGATGTAAGGATTCACACCCTCAAACTTCCAATTAAAAAATCGTAATTTTATTTTATCCCCAGTCGCCAGTCACTTAGCTTCATAGCAACCCTTCTATAAACACTATTGAAGATTAAACTTCAGGGGCTGTAGACAGTTGCCATTAAACTAAGTGGCTGACGATTAAAGACATGTTTTTTCATGATATTTTGTAGAAAATATGAAAAAAATACGTTTTATACGTTGTGATAGCCTAGTGGATTAGACCTCTGCCTCTGTCCGAGGCATGCACCTCCAACTTTTCAGCAATGTGCATATTAAGTAATTAAATATCACGTGTCTCATACGGTGAAGGAAAAACATTATGAGGAAACTTGCATAAGTACCTACCTGAGAATTTTCTCTCTATGTGTGTGCAGTCTGCCAATTGGGCCAGCGTGGTGGACTATTAGCCTAACCCCTCTCATTGTGAGAGGAGACTCGTGCTCAACAGTGAGCCAACCATATGCTGTTAATGATGATGATGATGATACTTGGACCATTGGGTCTGGGCCAACTCAATAGTTGCCTACAATAGGTACGAGTAGAAACGTGAGCTGACAAACTTTCAGCTTTGAAAAATTGCCAAAGGTCTGGCTAACACAGGCTATTGGGTTCAACGGACATAAATATGAGAACCAAATGTCATAACAATAACCTAAGAGCAAATTGCCGGAGATAGTGATCTCGTAATAACGTTTATTTGAATTATTACCTAATTGTGTGAACCTTCATCCCTATGTAACGATCTGGTTATATACGTTATCTATAATAGCAGAAGATCCGAATTAGAAACGAGTAAACAGATGGATGAAGGTCGTTTCTAATTTGAATGTAACTAATATTAGCTTTACTAATTACTAGCAGACGCCGCGTGGTTCCTGTTTCCATAGGAATCTATACTAATATTATAAAGCTGAAGAGTTTGTATGTTTGGTTGAACGCGCTAATCTCAGGAACTATTGGTCCGATTTGAAAAATTCTTTAAGTTTTAAATAGCCCATTTATCGAGGAAGGTTGTAGGTTATATATTATCTCCACATTCTTACGGTAACGGGAACCACGGCGGTGAAACCGCGCGGCGTCCGCTAGGGATAAAATATATAGCCGGGGATAGTGTAGCAGCTCAACAGCGCAGAATTTTCAAATTAGTCCAGTAGTTTTAGAGCCTATTCAAAGCAAGCAAACAAACAAACAATTAAATCTTTCCTCTTTATAATATTAGCATAGACAACCGTATTCTTCTTCAACTCCGTTGGAATTTTTATAATTCATTCTATATCCCACACAAAGTTATCTTTGGAAATGTTCGCTTATGTCCATTAATTAGTCCATTAATTAGTCTTTAAATCTAAAAGTGTTATTAATGATATAGGTAGTAGTAGGTACTGTCTCGATCCTTGCACACAATTAAATTCGGACGAACAGGGCCTTTAGCCGTGTGGCACGTCTCTTGCTAGAAACGCTAACGCATCGAAAAATAACAAAATGTAAGGGAATTACAGATTCGATCGACACCTAGATCACGTGATCAAATGTCATTCCCACATTTTTTAATTTACGAAGCGTTAGCATTTGTAGAAAGAGAATCGCCGCGCCACATGGATACAGGTCCTGCCCCCCTAGCCAAGTGGCACGTCGATTCTCTTTCTACGATCGGTAACGCATCGAAAACTAGAAAAATGTATGGAAATGACAGATCTTGATCACGTGACCTGTCGATAGCAAATGTCATTCCCATACATCTTTCTAGTTTTCGAAGAGTTAACAATCGTAGAAAGAGAATCGCCGCGCCTCATGGCCACAGGCCCAGATGTTTAGAGCTAATAAAGCATAATTAAAGAAATAAACAACTGCAATAATGATCTGTGTATTTGTAGTTGCTCATAACAACAATATGACGACGTAGCAGTCGTATCTCCCACGCCCATTATGACCATAAACTCGTATTAAATTAGCATACAATACACAAACACCTCCGACAAATGATACAAAATGGTTACTTCCCATACGTTGCCACTTCGTTCATATAATGCCAGACTCACACAATCAAGTTTACCGTGAAGTTTTTTCACTTTCACATCTCTAAGCGTTGCTGTATTGACGGTAAAGTTGATCGTGTGTAGCTGGCTTAAACTTAATATTGTTAGTTGTTTAGTTGCTGTAACCAAATAATATAGTGATACAAATGTTACATCATCAGATATAACAAAAGAAATTACACATGAGAGTGGTTGTAATAAAAGAATGCATTTAAAACGGTTATACTATTGATGTCGATCTAGACCAATGGTCAAAAGTTCCCTTGAGGCTTATTCTGTAACATAACATTTGTCTGTTTAACAGCTATTTTATTTAGAAGCCATTAAAATCTCTACCGAAAGCGATTGTAACAAAAGTGTAAACAAAAACATAAAAGTACGAACATTCAAATATTCCTGTTTTTTATGGATTCTACATGTTATAGTGGTTTAACAACACGTTCTCCTAAAATTACGAGTATACAGTTAACCGTACCTTTAGAGACTCAGACTCACTAGCCCTAAATAAACGTTACCAAGTGATAACCCAGTGGATATGACGGCTGCCTTCGATTCGCAGGCAATAGGTTTGAATTCGATCTGGACCCCAGGGCAGGAATCTCAATTTTTCCAGTTATGAGCATTTAAAATAAATAAACCTTACGAGTATCAAATGGTATAGGAAAAACATCGTGAGGAAATCTGCCTAAGTGGCACGTCGATTCTCTTTCTACAGGTCACGTGATCAAGATCTGTTATTCCCATACATTTTTCTAGTTTTCGAAGCGTTTGCGATCGTAGAAAGAAAATCGACGTGCCACTTGGCTACAGGAGCTGCATTACCTAAGAATTTTCTTAATTCTCTACACCAAAAGTCTGCTAATCCGCATTAGGCCAGCGTGATGGACTATTAGTCTAAACCCTCTCATTTTGAGAAGAGACTTGTGCTCGACAGTGAATATCTATACAAAATAAATAAATCATTATATAATTAATGATTTATTTATTTTGCTAAATAAATCATTATATAATATAATGATTTATTTATTTTGCTATCATCCGCGAAAAGCCAACGAACCCATGCGACAACGTCACCCAGGTCCAACAAAACACTCCCTACGTACGCTTCACCCCGAAACCGGAGCATCCTCAGGAGATGTTGACTCTACAACGTGCAATTGCAAAGTGGACCTGGGTGACGTCGCATGGGATCGTCGGCTTTTCGCGGATGATGGCAAAATAAATAAATCATTATATAATCATGATGAACTTCCGCAAAGTAACGCCTGCTTCTATCCAATATTTAAAAGTTATACAAGTAGATAGAAGGTATCTTCTGGGAGCACACAACTAGTCTTCCTCTTGTCACGCTTCGCATGAAACGCGAATACGTAATATACGCATTTTTACAGTAAACCATAAAATTATAACCGTGACTGTCTGTTACGCTGACGATTAACTAAAAGAAAGAACACCCGTCACATCTCACGCGGCACGTGTAACAAATTACTAACGCAATACTTAGCTCGGTGTGCAGTCTACTCCACTCTGGCGTATCTTCATAAGAGTACTCATAAATAATTTACGCCTGCGGTAACGCTCAAAGGGATTGCACATGCATTCAATTTAATGTAACGGGTGTATGCACGTATGTGTAAAAGTAATCTCCTATACGTATATGAGCTGACTGAGATCTGAGCTGAGATGGCTAAAACTCAAGATCGGTTTGATCGATTTGAATATTTTTTGTTGTGCCCTTTAATAAAGGGAGGGGAGGTCAGGAGAAAACGAACTAGGATAATGATAAACAACACGGAACAGCCAAAAAACAACTTTTGGTAGGCACCAAACTAAAATGTAAGTGACTAAATTAAAAAAATGGCGTTATTGTACTTGTGCGCCTAGCATGCGTCAAACGAAGAATTATTATCTAGTGAAGAGAAAAGACAAATTGTCGACCAATAGCGGTGAAAATAAAACTCTGTCTTTCTTTCGACTTAACGCAACAAAAGAGAGGTTTATTTTCGAGTCCGCCGCCATTGGTCGATATTTACCATTTTCTCGTCTCGATAGATAGAGATCGTCATTAGATTGGTCTTGTCGTCTCGAGATATTATATCGTCATTAGTTCGGTCGCCTCATGTCGTCACGAGCCGGGATAGTACGAAGTGTTCGGTGAGTTAGGTGGGGAGTATTGGGAGACCGAGTGCTGACGATATGGATTAGGCGACTAGCTCATTCTTGTCGTGACGTTCGATCTGTCCACACTTTTGTTGGATTCATGGATTATTTTGGGATAGGCTGGGAGAGTGCTTTGAGTGGCGAAGGGGAGTGTTAACTGGTTTTAAAAGACGTCTTTAACCCTACATCCTTCGGTCACAAGTCCGGGATTTCACTCAAGGTTATTCTCTGCCATTCGAGGGTTTTTCGTGTTGTGCATTTTAAACCCGCTTCTGATGTCAGCCCATTTCCGACACACGCATCTAATGCCTACTTTTAAATTTCAATCCGTACAAGTTAAGTAAGATTAAATTAATATCAATTAATGGAGCTGTTATCCGTATGTTTACAGTTGCGTATAGTTATAAAGTTGTACGGTACTCACACAATACGGGACTGCTAGTGGTCTATACTAATTTTTATCAATTTTACACGCATCAAGGCATCGAGCCAGATGTTCGCAGAAAATGAAATGGTATCCGTTAGCGTGTGCTCTCGCTTCGACCTCATTTGAATGCGTTCACTGGATATTTTAAGAACTTTATTAAACACTTGACCTTTCAACACTCTTGAACTATGCTAGATTAAAGATGTTCCGTATCAAATGTTCTTGGCGTTTAAATTGATATTTCCTGGTATAGGCAATTTTTTTTGCTTTCGTATTCGTTTGAAATTTTCTTGAAGTTTAAATTACTTTCCTAGTAGTTTGCTTAGGTGGATTTTTAAGTGATTTCCAAAAGCTTCATTTTAGAACTTTTTTGTTTTTTTGGCGCATATAACGTTATTTTTCATTGATTCGTTTTCTTAATTCTATATTTGAAAGAACTTTGATTATTAAGTGTATGGCTAGTCTCATTTATTGTTTACTAGCTGACGCCGCGCGGTTTTACCTGCGTGGCTCCCGTTCCCGTAGGAATATGGAGATATTATATACCCTATAGCCTTCCTCGATAAATGGGCTATCTAACAATGAAAGAATTTTTCAAATCGGACCAGTACTTCCTGAGATTAGCGCGTTCAATCAAACAAACAAACTCTTCAGCTTCATAATATTAAGTATAGATTAAAGTTTAACAAATGTTACATAATTATCATTTATATTTGATAAATATTAAACAACGAAACCTTAAATATTATGGTCTGAAATGTTCCCACAGGATTGGTACTCTGTGGACTGTTGCTGGTTAGAGAATTCAATAGTATCCTTTACTACAGGATTTCACCACCGAAACGAAGACAATCACGAGCAAACCAACAAGCACTGAGAGACTCGTGCTCAACAGTGAGTGGGTTGTCAGTGATGAATACTACCCGTTACCGCTAAGTTGCTAACTCACGAGCTAGAACATTATCTCGCTTCATCTAATGGTAGAGGAGCCGAAGAGGGGATTTTTGCAGTTACTCGAGCGCGGCAGATAAACATAAGGGACTATACCTTACACTTTGTCGAGTACCTCCACCGAGTATGAGCCCTTAATATTGGTGGGTACGTTTAGGGCAACCAAAAAAAAACTAACTTCATAAATACTCAACCAGCACGTCAGATTAAGATGAGGTAGGTGAGTTGATAGCTAAAAACTGCACATTTCGAAAATCTGACGATTTGAGCGTAACGTAATGGAATGGAATGCTCGAGGTACGAGTGCGATTAATTTTTTACTTATTTTTAAGGAAATAATCTCCTAATTAATCGCTACAATTTTCTTACAATTTCAGTAAGCCAAAGTAATAAAAATTGTTTTTAAAGTCTGTAGTTTTTTTTTCCACCGCTAAAAGCGGAAAAAGTAAATAACGATTTATTCTTCCTATAATTTAATCTAAAAAAATGTAATCGGTCTCAATGACGCTCGAGTAACTGCAAATTTAGCATCCCGGGCTCCCCTACTATAATGATATCTTTACATTTCTCACCGCCGCGACGTGATACAGCACGAGCTCGTAATGGCATTTACATCACTTCGCGATATAATCACCTATTTACCGAACGGATATCACAACTTTTTGTTTAGCATTTCTCTTCGTTAGTGTTCGTACTCGGAATTAGAAATACTTCAAAGAGTTTTCATCTTTTCACAATGTTGGTGAATACAATGGAGTCGTAAAATGTAACACATAATCAATAGCGTGCAAACCATAGATGCAAGAATGCCCTGCCTACCCTCAGGACTCATTACGAACCTTACATTGGAGAAAGAATTTCCCATTTTGTACAATTTGTTCTCATAGTGCATACCATAGTTAAAAACCCTATGCACGCCACTGCTTATAATCATCCATACATACTTTATAATATTATAAATTCGAAAGTTTGTCTGCGTATCTGTCTGCGTACCTTTCACGGCTGAACCGCTGAACCGATTTGGATGATATTTGGTATAGAGATAAATTATTAGCATATCAGTACATAGCTACATTTTATCCCATAAATATTCGAAGTATTTGTAAGAAAAACAAAGATTTTGTAATAGAGATATGTCTCTAGCGCGTCAAAACTGGAGCGAGCAAAAGCTAATTGCCCACATTTCATTAAATCGCATAGTAAACAACGAAAATTATTTAAACAAATAAAAGTACTGCTATTTAAACTAATATACATATACAATGTTGTGTGTTTAGAAACTTTAAAACAGTTATTAAATATGTAAATATTTCATTTTAGTAATAGTTGATAATGTTTTTTTAGTTAGTGTAAATACTACATATTTCAATTAATAAATTTAATAAAACAACTTAATTCTTACATAAATATATAATGGAATTAAACATAACATTGTGCATATGAGCGCTAAATGGAGTAGCTAAATTCGGCTCACTGTTTGCGTTGATTTTAACATGTCTATAGTACAAAATGTCGTTGGTAAAGAATAGAATTAGACGCGAACGGAGTCGCGGTCGTCTTCTAGTTAGGTATACATAAATGTACATACTTGTACAATGTAAATACATACCTATATATTTATGTGTAACACACGTTTGTGTGAATGAGTAGGTACATTGTTAATATACATCAATTTGGCTTGTACTGCTAGTTAAATATTGGTTTTAAATCTTACAGTTAAATGTAAAAATGCAATGAATTATTATACTAATGCCTGATAATAAGTAAAAATAAACTGATAGATGTTTGATTTTATTGGCTTTATAAATCAAAATAATTGACCCTGTACTCAAGAGATCATGCGGGCCCTTAATTGGTAAATAAACTTTGCTAAATTCAATAAATTCCTCTTAATAAAACGTCTGGCCTCTCGTAATATAACTTTACAAGTCCAATTCAAAGGCGTAATTATCAAAGAGATGAGATGCTTGTTTGAAACCGCCTCCATACACGAATATACCACTTAATTGGCCCTCTTTCAAATTTTAAATTCTCGACTCTTTTGAGCTTTGCATTCCTATTTATTAAAATATACTCGTAGACACTTGTTAAGGTCGACGGGGAAAAGTCCCCACAGTATCGGGGTCTTTAAACAAAATACGAGTGTGTACTTCACATTCTAAGCTTCTACCCGATCTATTGACTCACTGTTGAACACGGGTCTCCTCTCAATATGAGAGGGATTAGACTAATAGTCCACCTCGCTGGCCGCTTTGGCAGACATCATACACGTAGATAACTTAGAAAATCCTCAAATATGCAAGTTACTTCATGATGTTCTTCCTTCGCCGTTTGTGACACGTGATATTTAATTTCTTAAAAAAAAAAAACATACATACAGCCGAACGTAGAACCTCCTCTTTTTTGAAAGTCTGTTAAAAATGCACATAACTGAAAATTTGGAGGTGCATCCGTCAAATCGGATTCGAACCTACGCCCTCCGAATCGAAGCCATATTATCCACTAGGATATCGCTATTACTAGACTCTATTATATATATATATAAATAATTGTCAAAAATTGTCTATAGCATCATAATTGTTCAACCGAATAAAAAGATTAACTTAAATAAAGTACAAAACATGTAAATTATAGATAACTAGCGGACGCCCGCGACTTCGTCCGCGTGGAATTCAGTTTTTCACAAATCCCGCGGGAACTATGGATTTTTCCGGGATGAAAAGTAGCCCATGTGTTAATCCAGAGTATAATCTATTTCCATTCCAAATTTCAGCCAAATCGCTTCAGTAGCCGCAGCGTAAAAGAGGAACAAACATACTTACACACAAACTTTCGCCTTTATAATATTAGTGTGATAAATGATAAGATTTTAATAAGAAAATCATAAGGCAAGAAATGAACAGGAAAGTGGAAATCCGCTACTACGGAGTGCGCGGGAAAAACGGACGCTAGCATCCGCTATGTTACATACGAGTACAATACAATGGGGCGGATGAAACAACACAATATCACACCTTTGTCGTGTTTTTCCAGGTGTTCAATACAGGTTTTCCAATAAAAATGCTCACGTATATCCAAGTGATAGCTTCTTTTATAGCTTACAGTTTTATATTGGTTTAAACAAGCTTCATTTAAAAGTCATCATCATCATTATCAACCCATATTGATCTCACTGTTAAGTACGCATCTCCTCTCGGTATTTCCTTTCTTTTTTTTCTCTCATTCCCCTCTCAGAGAGGGATTAGGCTAACACTAATAGTCCACCTCATCACTAACAACCCATTTTGGGCTCACTGTTAAGTTCGCATCTCCTCTCAGTATTTCCTTTCTTTTTTTTCTCTCATTCCCCTCTCAGAGAGGGATTAAGCTAATACTAATAGTCCACCACGTGGATTGGCAGACTTCACACACGTAGAGGTATGCAGGTTTCCTCACGATGTGTTTCTTTGCCTTTTGAGGCAAGTGATATTTAATTTCTTAAACCCCGGACTGGATTCGAAACTACGACCTCCGAATCAGCGAAAGAGAAAGACAGAGGTCGTATTCACATGACTATCACGGCATTTAAAAGTAGGCTAATAATAAAGGTTAAGTCTTACACTACATAAGTTGTAACTTGTCTTTATCATCATCATCATCATCATCATCATCATCATCATCACCATTATTATTATTTATTTAACCGCCCACTAAAGGACCAGGTTTCCCTTGTTATAGGAGAAAGGCTCCCCTCCTTGTAACGATGATATCGTTACAAGGAGGGGAGGAAAATGATGAAGGAATTTAACTGGAAGGATAACGAAAGAATCTTGGAAGAATAGTCGGTTCAAAGTCAAAAAAAATCAAAAATCATTTATTTCAAGTAGGCTCAGTTGTATTCATATAGTCCTTGTATTGGTACCTGCTTCTATGACATGATAATTTATATGATTGTCTTTTGTTTCAGATACACGTATAAGAAGTGAACGAGTCCGGAGATTTGTAACTGCGGGCATTCTATTTTATTTTAAAACGTAAGTGGAATTTAACTTAAGTATTATTTTGTTTATCAAAGATAACTACGATAATGTATCAAAATCATAAAAAAACCGAGAGGTAAAATGGTCCTACATTTTACCTCTCCGTTTTTTTCTTCTTCTTCTTTCTCGTGAGTTTTCACGTAGATTTCCACAATTAAATGGCAGACACTTGACTAACCTAACTTGACTTTGACTAACTAAAAATTTGCATTTAAATCTAATTTACAATATTTTTTAAAGACCTAAACCAACCAACTAAGCTAGAGTTAGATGAGAAAATGAAATACATTCCGACTTTTCCTCTCTTTGTCATTGGACCTAAAACCTAAATTAATATTTATTCCTGAGACAAACTTTACACCTCAACGAAAGCTATTGAAGTTTTTAAATTCTATTTGAAAATCCTTTGTTTCCGTAGTTCGAGAGTAACTACGTGAACATTCCATAACGACGCTAATTTTGAACGTTACAACGTACGAACGAACGTAACTTTGTATAATGGATCCATTTACGTCGAAGGCAAAATCTCCTTTGCGTCTGAAAATTTAAATTGCATGAAAAATATTAAAAGCAGGATTTAATACTTAGTGTGTATCCGCTTAATAGTATAAGTCTATCATTCAGTAGTCTGTCTCTCCATCTATGACATCGTGGTGTCAATAATCAAATGGATTAACTAATAAGATTCATAACTTTTCATCATAATCATTATCAGCCGATGGACATCCACTGCTGGACATAATCGCTCATTTAAATACACTATACTGCGGCTCTACGTAACCTGTTTAATGTCATCGGCTTACCTAGGGGTCGACCAACACAGTGCTTTCCGAAGCGAGGTCTGGCACATTAAAATCCCAACGTCCATCGGCTCTTCCTTGTTAAGTTAATTCGGTGACTTTGGTTTTGGTTGGTATAAGGAAGATTCAGGAAAATGTCATCAGTGTCCCATTACCATCCAGCAGGCTTGGAGTTACAATGTTTAACTTTGAAAAATTCGCTAACAACTGATTTAAATGTCAATGGCCAAAACCGACAATAGGGAGAAGTAACACAACCATCATCCCAAATCGGGAATCCCAACTCTAGCCTGATTATTAAGTTATTAAAAAAAAAGTATCTCCCAGAAAAACATTAACGTAGGAAGTACTAATGAGCTAGACAGCTCGATCTTTTATAGCAAAAAATTGAAGAAGAACTAGCAAAGAGGTCCGTACGGAGCACTGAATTTCTAATATATCCAAACGGCGTTTCAGTCTTAATGGAGCGAAACTTTTACCACTGCAAACGTTTGCTAGCCATACAATTTACATACTAATAACTAACGTAGATCGTACAAGGCAATATAAAGCACCACTTATATATTAGACCGCGCCGTTACGTTGGACGCCGGGCAGCATGCAGCGTGCAACGGTGGTCTCGATTTGATATGCACTGACCGAGTTCATTCAATGCACTGATTCAAGTGATGCTAAGAGCTATCGACTTTAATTGCTTTTGACTTAGTATGGGGTGATTAAGTGAAATGAAACAAGAGATTAACTCCATGACCACCCGCTCTTAGTCTATTAATAGACTAAGAGCCCGGAACCCCAGACCTTTGTCATTTTATAAAAGCTGAAAGTTTGTCAGCTCATGCTCCTACCATAAGTAAGTACGGTAGCCAATTATGGAGTTTGTACCGTGGTGGCAATAGGAGGTCCAGACACTCAACCGTCTAAGTGTATGTAAGCATAATATGAAAAATTATATTCCCAGTCACCAGTTACTTAGACTTTATACTTAGACGGTTGAGGGTCTGGACTGGATCCTTAAAACCTGCTACCTCTCAAAGCTGCTACCACCATGCTGCTTACCATGCAAACTCCATAATTGGCTACCGTCATAGAAAACATATGCTACCGTACTTACTTATGGTGCGAGTAGGAGCATGAGCTGACAAACTTTCAGCTTTTATAAAATTAGGAAGATCTGGGTCTCACTGGCTCTCCGTATACATTAAAGCTACCAGTTTAAGGGTATGCAAAACGAGAGGTGCTATGCAAACAGCAATGGGAACGTACCGCCCAGTATCTGCCAGTAAGAAATAAAAATAAAAGATTAAAACTACACTTTCCACGTCAAAAGCCGCTAAGTCAATGTACTTGCTGTAATCCAAGCCGAGCGGAAGGCTACAATTGGTAGCGGAACACTCGACAGTAGGTTACAACACTATCTGGGGCTGGGTCATGCGTACCGGCGCGACAGGTCGCACACGCCTCGCATACGGATGACGGAGCATCGGCCGACTTCTGTACTACTTTTTTTTTAAAGATAGCCCTTGGAGCCTTGATAGCCCAGTAGATATGACCTCTGAATTCGATTCCGGAGGGTGTAACTTCGAATCCGGTCATCCGGAGGGCATGCTTGAACTTTTCATATCACGTGTCTCAAACGGTGAAGGAAAAACGTCGTGAGGAAACTTGCACGCCAGAGAATTTCTTAATTTTCTGCGAGTGTGAAGTCTGCCAATCCGCTTTGGGCCAGCGTGGTGGACTATTGGCCTAAACCCTCTCATTCTGATAGGAGACTCGAGCTCAGCAGTGAGCCGTATATGGGTTGATAACGACGAACGACGACGAATATTTGTATCATAACTTATATATTTTAAATTATGTACTTTTTTTTTGTATTTATATTTTACATACCAACCCCCCTCTATTGTTCGTTGATATGGTGAGTAAAATTCCGTAGGTGATTGCGGAATTTTCTATTCATTCACATATACCAAAAAGCTTAACGGTATCCCGTACCGCCGCTTTCTTGTTTATGGCAATATAAATGACACTAAATACTTTCTCATGTATTGATCAGGTTTTTACTTTCACCTGTTGTGACGAAGATATCTGCTTATATGTACCTACCTACATTTATAAATTATTGTAATAATAGAAATATTTATACTTTCAAACCAGATGAATTTCGGATTACATTTGAACCCAGATTAAATAGACAAAAATATAACATTCTAATCTCATTTGGTTAATAGTCGTGACCCCAGTTCATTATTTAATCTAGGGTTGTTAGAAATGTATCGATATCGCGATATTTTTCAGTCAAAATATGATCTATATAAGGTTTCATAAGGTATAGTATTCAATTTTTTTAAAACTGGTACGTCAATACACACTGCTTCTATAGCTTAAAGCTTCAAGACGTGACGTCACACTGAAAATAACATAATATTGCGCTTTTTCATATACATAGTATATTCTGTCTAAGCACAATTCGTGATTGTATTGACGTTGCTGTTGATACATAGTAATGAGATTATATTAAAAGTAGAATAAATATCACATTATATTTATATCATATTCATCAATCACATTATATTTCGTTTATGATGTATAAATATTTTTTTAAAACTGTAACTTTATTTCACTCCCTTCTATTTTTATTCTGGGGTCAAAAAGTGCTCTATTTTTTGCTCCAATGTTCCATTTACCGTTATACCAAAATACATCTTAACCAGTTCAGTCTTTTAGCCGTGAAAAGGTAACGGACAGATAGACAGACACACTTACTTTCGCATTATTAATATTAGTACAGATTTAATACGAGTGCCTAATGTTTAAAATTGAATTGACACAATAGCATTTTGTGTTAACATTAATGATTACAAAAAATAATATCGATATCACATTATATCGCTACTTTTAGGCATTCCGACATCTCTACTCTAATCCTGCTTACTCTCGCTTCAGGAGTGATTGCTATTTGAAAGAAATTTACCTCGAAAATGAGTTTCTTTGAGAGGAGAACTTACTAATAGGTATTTCATTTGCTCTTATTAAAGTTGTAATCGAAGCGATTGTTTAATAATTTACAAGTTTTAGATTACAAGTCTATATTTAGGTAAATTATTTTATATTATAAAGGCGTTTAGTTTCTTATTAATATTCAATTATTTTCTTCTATTAATATTAACATGCCTCGGACAGCACGTTAAACAGTCTGATCTTGACTTGTCATTATCATTAATGATCATTACAGAATCAAAACATTATCACCATAATCCCAGGAATTACAAAAACACTGTTGTTTTGAGATCGAAGAATTTAATTTGTAATGATCAATGTTTGTATGATCAAAGTTACCTAACGAAAATAAGTTCCGAAAATAGCAAATCTACATAATTAAGCACCTACCTACAGTATCTACACTATTTAGCAAAATTCGTCCCACGCTTTAGAATAGAAATTCAATACAAATAGAAAGCACATAATCCTACTGAATGTCTTCTAAATTTAGGTGGCTTCGTTTTATTAGAAACTAAAATAGATATGATCTAACCCAGAAAAATCATAATAAACATGAAAGTTAATTAAAACTTCAAAAGATTTAGTTATACCTTGTATACATTGTGTATTGCGTTCAAGAAATAGTTATACAAAAAAGTTCGCTAGTCCATGTGTGAATATAACAACTATGGAGTTAAGATCATTATAGCTTTGGGAGGTAACAGATTTACAGATTCTTAAGCTACAAAGCGTATTTTATAATATTTTATTCTAATACAATCTAATATTACATAATATAAGAAATTATGTACCCAGTCTCAGATGTAATTGTGTAAGTCAATGATTATTTTATACTATAGACAAGTTACGTGACAAAATCACCGCAAAAAGTGATTCGAATTCAGCGACTCCACTGAGCGCACACATTTTATTTTTCTGATTGTGTAAGTGCCGTATATACAATTTTGTGTTTACTTACATTACTTACTCGACATTGTAAACAATATTTAGGTATTATTTGTTTAAATAACTTTATTTAATAAACGACAATAAAATTAAGACAATTTATACACATACTTTCGATGCGCTAGTGTTCTGTCTCTAGTACAAAATATCGTTGGTGTAAATCTTAATATACTCGTATAAATGCGAAAGGTTATTCACATCACGAAATCTCGAAAACCGCTTAACAAAGCTGAAATTTGCCACAGAGGTAGTTTATAGTTAGTAGGTATCCACTAAGGACGAATTTTGCGATAGGACCGGATTAAAGATGCCTAATAAATCGTAAAAAAAAAATACGAAATATAATGTAATTTAAAATTCAACCACTAAAGTGGTGAAATAGGACTTGAAATACATTGATATCCACGCGGACGAAGTCGCGAGTGTCCGCTAGTAAATATGTTAGAAAACTATACAGTTTGGATCACTCTGTTACCAAATCCTTAAACTGTAAAGCACTTTTTATTACATATTCTTCGGAACAATGTAAGGAAACATGTGCACAGTCACAGATGCATTTCAATGGCCGATCCAGCTCCACTGGATCAATGAAACCCCACCTTAAAGACATACAGAGAAAGTAAAGGGCTCCCGTAACTCATGCTTTCTCTCGACTGCGTTGACCCCGACGACATTTTCGATGATTGAATCACTTATATGGAAAGAAACAAATTGAAAACATATTACAATTTGCTTCAAGAATTACAACAAGAAACATGTTTAAAATTGAAAGAGACATAATTATAAAATTTGAAGGCGTGCAAATTTATAATAAATTACCGGCGGATGTGAAGAATGCCAAATCGTTAAACACATCTAAAACGAAACTAAGAAAATATATACAGTGGTATTACCACTAACACTTACACTGTGGTAACGATTTCAAACCGAACATCGTATATTATTTCTGTTGGTAGAACGAACAAAATTTTTTCGTTCTACCTCAGATAAAAAGTTATTAACTTATAATTGTTTATCTGTAAGTGATTTCTTAAATTCTTTAAGAGAAATAAAAATTCTTTGACCTCAAAGGCCGATTCAAAAACAGACTTCCTAAAGATACCATACCAACCTAAACCTACTACAAAAACTAGAAACAAGGTAATAACATCAAGGATATATTTTATATTTTTTTATAAGAAATCCCTATAAAAGAAACAGAAATGCAATCGGCTTTTCAAACAAACTACAAATCACAAGAATAAAATAGGTACCTACCTGCTGCACAGAATACAATATCTATACTAATATTATAAAGCTGAAGAGTTTGTTTGTTTGTTTGTTTGATTGAACGCGCTAATCTCAGGAACTACTGGTCCGATTTGAAAAATTCTTTCAGTGTTAGATAGCCCATTTATCGAGAAAGGCTATATATTATCCCCGTATTCCTACGGGAACAGGAACCTCGCGGGTAAAACCGCGCGGCGTCAGCTAGTTGTTCATATGTATTAACCCGTGCTTATTTACTTGATACCTGGCTATCAAACACAGTACAAACATCATTACAGTTAGGTGTCAAGTTAATCCGCACGAGCTGTACTGTATAACAGTGTCGAAGTTTGGAATCTCCCGATAGTGATGCGATCAAAGCTTCTATATCGGTCAAATAAAAACAAAAGTAGCATTACCAGTTTTTTTAAGAAGGTTGATTTGCGATTTATATGACCTCGAATTTTAAATTAGAAACTACGATACAACCTGTTCATTACTCACTTGTTGTATCTAAATGAACTGCCTCTTTGGTACAGCTTTTATGGTTTCGCATTTGTATCGGGGTACGAGTCCTATGAATATGAAGTAATGGGATTTTCATTCATCCCAGAAATTCTCAGTTAAAACTCTATGCCCGGTGTTAAGAGGTTTTTTACAAGGTACAAGTTAACCCTTGACTACAATCTCACCTGAATGGTAAGTGATGATGCAATCTAAGATGGAGGCGGGCTAACTTGTTAGGTGAAGGATGAAAAACCACATTCCTTTCGGTTTGTACACGACATCGTACCGGGACGCTAAATCGCTTGGCGGTACGTCTTTGCCGGTACTAGCCACGGCCGAAACATCCCACAAACCAAACAGCGTCGGAGAACACTTTAAAGCGTGTGTGCCGATCATTATCTATCATCGTCAAAGTATCAAACATTTTCATTCTAAGCCTGCCAAGCTGCATTGAAGCAGTGAGGTGGCTCTAAGCTCCATATACACCTCCACATCGCCACCGATACATATTCGTATATCTATGCACACATGATCGATTCTTCGTTACCCAATGATTAGCTCGATTAGCCTCGAAACTTCTCCGACCTAGTCAATAGGTCTCGACTGTTGAATGTTACAGGTCACTCGTAATCCGATGTCGATCGATATAGCGACTCTGCGATGACTTAGCGCAGCGTAATGTAATGCATACATGTTAATGGTACAGTCAATGGTGTTAGAAGAAACATAGATAGGTTATACGCAAATGGCACGTTAAAACTATGCTAATTAGCAAACCTGAGCTCAGTCGCTGCACTGTCATCGCGCCAATGACTACGCCGCTGAAATATTTTTTGTGTACCAGTTGTAAACATCGAATGTGGTTTATGTAACCTATCTACCTCTTTTTCTTCTAACATCATTCTACCTACTTATAGTAAAATATGTTATTCCTAAAATGGCGACTATAAGCGTGTAGCGATGAATGAAAAACCGACGACTGATGCACCTCACTTCCCCGCACGCACGATTTCACACCCACGCAGACTTTCCCCTCGTCGCCCGCATATCATTGGAGTGTCATCAACGAATTTGCCAGACTATAAGTTGCTCTACTATGAAGCTATAAGCTAAGCTACCTATACATTCATTCCTAAACTGTCATTAGGTTTTTAGCATTTTAATGCAATGACATTTTTATATAAATCTTTGTCTTATGATACATAAAATCCAAACTTCAAAAGAACGAAAAATTCCAACGATCCGAAATTATAAAAACTGTTTAGGAATCATCTGAGGGATTAATCATCTGACATCTGACCATACCAAGGTTATGGTGATGTCGGATGATTAATTTTATTAACTCATTAATTAATTACAATTGAAAATAGCTGGTCATTTACTACTTTATACGAGTGTCAGTGTGTATGAACGATTAAGCCCTTTTAGCTTCATTTAAACTGCTTAGAATCACAATTTTAAGCACTCAATATTACCAATACCAATACTAAGTAGGAGGTAAGTATTGAAATATCTCTCTCCCCAGTCGGTCCCTCATGACTGAGGATCGTGACCACCTTGACGAGTCATCTTTTGGTATATAATGCTTCTCAATCGAGTAAGGTCGCTGGCCATTTGGACGGTACTGTAAAAAATGCGGGCTCCTGTTTCCTTAAGAAGATCCGGCCATCGGCTTGAAGATCTACCTCGTGGCGGTTTGCCTTCCACATATCCCAGCACAACATTTTTTTCCAAGTTGTATTGTAAAATATATTGAAGACCATATAATCATCATATCAGCCGATGGACGTCCACTGCAGGACATAGGCCTTTTGTAGGGACTTCCAAACATCTCGATACTGAGCCACCTGCATCCAGCGAATCCCTGCGACTCGCTTGATGTCGTCAGTCCAACTGGTGGGGGGTCTACCAACACTGCGCTTTGTAGTGCGGGGTCGCCATTCCAGCACCTTGGGACCCCAACGTCCATCGGCTCTTCGAACTATGTGCCATATCCATATAATATAGGCCAGTTTTTCTTTAATTATATATAGGCCAGTTTTTCTTCAATTAACCATTATGAGAAAGTAATAAAAACTGGCTGAAAAATCCTCAATGTCAAGTTTCGCCTTTATGCATTTTTTCTGCAATAAAGTTATAAAACAAATAACAAACGAAGTTTTTCATGCTATTTCGTTGAAAATAGTAGAATTGAATGGAATAACTGAATAAGCCAGATTATCGGAGGAGCACTGAGGTCTCTGACCTGTAATTTCAAAAATAACAAGCAGAGTTTCAGTCGGCGCGCAGTTAGTGCAAAAAAACTCTTCGAACTGTCTAGTGTCTGCTACGAATAAATAACTTATACGTATCTACTTATTTATAAACTAGCGGTTGCCACGATATTTGCTCGGTGACTGACATGAGTAAAGGGAAACGAGTATAATAATAATCAAATCAAATATGAATGACTACATTTATTTATGTTAAATGGTTATTGTTAAACGTTGATAAACTAAAAAAGGATAAACCTTGCTGAGTTTGTTGTGAGCTCTTCCCGGACCAAGGCGCATTTGGAACCCTCGTAACTTTAATTTTAAGTTTTCGAATAATTATTATCACCATTATCTTAAATTTAATATTACCTGACGTTTCGAAAGAGCTTGTAAACTAAGCCTATTTGAAATAAATGAATTTTGACTTTAGACTTTGACTTTAACTTTTATGACTTAGTATCAGAAGACACATAGAAGGCTCAGAGTCACTCAGCGGGTGATGATGCGAGCTGTGGTCGTCTGCTAATTTCGGGTTCGATGACCCGAAATTAGCAAATCCGCAGAAAGACCAAACTGACCGACAACTCATGAAATTGCTAAGCGAAAGGGGCCAATGGGCGGGGCGCTATTCCTAATTCAAATGGACGTTGGGGTCTCATAGTGCTGAAATAACTATCCAGCCTAATCAATTCAAAAACTAGATAGATGTGTGGTTTGCTATCGACAGGTCACGTGATCAAGATCTGTCATTCCCATACATCTTTCTAATTTTCGAAGCGTTAGCGATCGTAGAAAGAGAATCGTCGTGCCACTTGGCTAGGGGGATACACCGGAAGGTTGATCGACGCCTTATTAGGTGGACGATGACATCAAGCAAGCAACATTTAGCAGTTAGTTAGTTTGGAAGTCTTTAAGCCTATGTCCAACAGTTGACTTTCATCGGCTGATAAAGGTGATAATAATCAGGGGCATCTCTAACTCACGTAGCGCCCGGGTGCAATCATCACCCTAGGGCTCTCTAGTACCTAAGCGTGCTGAGCACTGTTTAAATGGAATATGTACCTAAGGACACTCGGGCGCCCCTGAGATCGCGGCGCCCGGGTGCATCGCACCCCTTGCACCACAGGCAAAGACGCCTCTGATGATGATGATGATGATGATGATGATGATGATGATGGTGATAATGTCCTTCTCCAAGGTACAATCTATATCTGTAGGTACTTATCATAATTCGTCGAAAGAGATTTAATACGTTTACCAGTTTGTGATTAACAAACAAAATATTTCTTCTTTCTAATACTAACTAATAACTATAGATATCTCCTAAGCTCGTTAAAACATAGCAACTTAGATAATAAATTCAGTACTTACAATCTCCCATTCTATAATCTGGATCAAAAGAGTAATTTCAGACATTAAATTGTTAGAGAAAGTACTCGTAGATACCTATCTTGTGAGAAATCACTATAAAGGGCGTCTCGGCGACATCTTGTCTCGTCGGCACTCGCAGCCCGTTACGATTACAAATACCGTTATTGGATTGTACCTGTCATGTATTAAATCACCTGCCTACATCGCCAGAGCTTGTCTTCGAGGCTCGATTACGTAACAAGTAAATGCCGTAGTAAATGAGATAATTTCTTAAGTAATTACTAGTGATCTTTATTTTTTTACTATTCAAAGTTAGCCCTTGACTGCGATCGCATCTGATGTTAAGTGACGGTTTTGTCTAAGATGGAACCGAGCTTACTAAGTAAGAGGATTTTATAAATTCCTTCTACCCATACCACTAAGGGTTTCTACGCGGCATCATATCGTCTTTGCCCACCATTGACCTTTTTTTTTAATTCTTTACAAGTTAGACCTTGACTACAATCTCACCTGACGCTAAGTGATGATGCAATCTAAGATGGAATCGGGCTAACTTATTAGGAGGAGGATGAAATCCACACACCTTTCGGTACACACGCTAAATCGCTTGGCGGTACGTCTTTGTCGGTAGGGTGGTAACTAGCCACGGCCAATTAAGAAAACCTCAATCGGTCCAGCCGAGGATCGAATTCAAGGCCTTCGTCTTGTAAGTCCACTGCGCATATCACTGAGTTGACCTGAGTCAATTAAGAAAATATTAATTCCTTAACTGACCCGAACTGGAAATCAAACTCAGGACCTCTCTGTTCAGAACCACAGTATCACTAACTGCGCCATAGAGGTTGTCAAACAATCAATAAACAAGAGAATTTCTTTAGTTATGGTCAAATTCTTTTTGATTCTCTCAATCATACCTGCTTAAGCTAATACTTGCTTGAATTGAGCATACGAATAATAATAAAAATAATTGAGCATAAGAGAGGATCTAAGGTTCATACTAACCATATAAATGATAAATTGACGTTGGATTTTGCCCGCGGCTACAACTTCGTGGATTTCGGTTTTGTAATTATCAATCATTGAGAAATATATCCGAGATATATGGACGCAATCTGTCTCTGTACCCAATTTCTGTTTAGCGTTATATGAACGAACCAGCGACGCTCCGCGATTACACCCGCGTAGTTCCTGTTCCCGTGAAAATTAAAAAAAAAATTAAAATCGGTTCGGTAGATCCAGAGGTTACCCCCTACAGTTTTTCAAACTTTACCTCTTTATAATATTAGTATAGATAATAAACATGACACGGCAAGCAAGTTTCCATTTTTAATCTACTAATAGGTGCTTACTTATTTTAGTCGATAAGCGAGTTGGCCACTTCGCCGTTTCTCTCCAATTACGTATTGTAATTTTTGACGGCCTCCGTGGCGCAGTGATATGCGCGGTGGATTTACAAAACGGTGGTCCTGGGTTCGATCCCCGGCTGGGCAGATTGAGATTTTCTTAATTTGTCCAGGTCTGGCTGGTGGGAGGCTTCGGCCGTGGCTAGTTACCACCCTACCGGCAAAGACGTACCGCCAAGCGATTTAGCGTTCCGATACGATGCCGTGTAGAAACCGAAAGGGGTGTGGATTTTCATCCTCCTCCTAACAATTTAGCCCGCTTAAATGTTAGACTGCATCATCACTTACCATAAGGTGAGATTTTAGTCAAGGGCTAACTTGTAAAAAAAAAAAAAATTGTAATCTATTCGTACTGATCTGATACTGATCAGAAATGTGTGACACTCCGTTTCCACTGATCAGAAATGTGTTTATTAATATGTTTTTTTCTCATTTTCAGGTTTCGCTGTACGCTCATCATGTTGCGACCAGACGAAAGTGTTAGATAGTCAGCCGGCAGCAACGCAGTATGGGTGCAAACATGGGCAAGAACTCGAGCCTGCTCGACGCGCTGCCCTCCACCCAGGGCACACTCCACGTCGTCATGCTCGGCCTGGACTCCGCCGGCAAAACCACGGCGCTCTACAGGCTCAAGTTCGACCAATACCTAAACACCGTCCCCACTATAGGCTTTAATTGCGAGAAGGTCAAAGGCACAATAGGAAAGTCGAAGGGAGTCAATTTCCTCGTATGGGATGTCGGCGGACAGGAGAAGCTGCGGCCTCTATGGAAATCGTACACGCGATGCACGGATGGCATAATCTTCGTCTTAGATTCCGTCGACATTGAGAGAATGGAGGAAGCTAAAATGGAGCTGATACGTACAGCCAAATCACCAGACAACACAGGCGTTCCAATATTAGTACTCGCTAATAAACAAGATTTGCCAGGCGCGAAGGAGCCGCGAGAATTAGAGAAGCTGTTAGGCTTACATGAACTAGTTTCGTCGCCGCACGGCTCACGAGACGCACACTCGTGGCATGTGCAGCCCGCTTGTGCTATCACTGGCGAGGGACTGCACGAAGGTCTCGAATCACTCTATGAGATGATACTTAAGAGGAGAAAACTAGCCAAGCTACAAAAGAAGCGAGTTAGATAAACGACTTGCACAATCTAAATGATGACAATTAGTCAAGAGATGCGGAAGAGTCAAATAATGCTCACGGGATGGATATTAGTAGTGTCCGATCGAACACCAAATATTGTTTTAATATAGGTTTATATAACGTCTTATGAAGATATTCCATCATAGTGTTGCTCAAATTTACATTTTGAAGGAAACGAATATTTTGATAAATTGTAACTAACCACTAGTCATTTTCTTTTGAAAATAGCTAGAGGATAAAATATTACAATAATGTCATTTAGTTAAAGAGAGAAATAAGCGTTGAAGTATTATAATTGATACGCTATATGGTAGGCGTCCACAGATCGCATTGTACGTATCGGACAAATCATAGGGTTCTTTGTGTAGAAAGATGAAGATATGTGGACGCCTGCCTTTAGTCAACTTCTTACAATACTCGGGAACCAAGAACCATGAACTTCGCAAAACAGTAATAGATACTGTTAAAGCTATGCTAAATGGAGTCTTCTTTTACGACACATTAATATTTGCATGAATAGCCAAATACCAAAGTAAGTCTTTTTATTCAATCTTACATTCGAGTATTTATAAATAATTTTCCAACTTCGTTTGTACTACTTTATAATATGAAATATTTAAACCATCATAGTCTGGAATGTATATGTAATTCATTCTAAATTGAACATATTCGACTGTTAAATTATTTATCTAACCATGTCTTCTTGTATATATCACACTGTAAATATATTTTAGTACTTGTAATTAACTACATGAAAAAAATCTTCTTATTTCGGATTTACGGCGACCGTCTTTTTGGTAACTAATGGAAAGATGTCCTTTAAATATTACGAATATTCTTCATAAATAAAATGGAGAAGATAAAATATACAAACGAAAATATCACGACATACATACATTATCGTTTCATGATTATTAATAGCGATAAATTAATTAGGTATTTATTTATTTACTCGTAGGCATAACTTAGTATAAATATAACCAATGTATTGATTTACTTAAGCTTTTACCAGAATTTATGTTACTCACCTTGTAAATATGTAAATTCCAAATATGTAGTTATTCGTCAATACCAAGATACCAAACAATTATATAAGTAGGTAAAGTATCTACTTTTTGTTATTATATTTGTTTTTAAAAAAATCATTAACGCTATTGTAATAATTGTATTGTGTTTAATGGTGATACATAAATGTTATTTTTAAAAATCCCCGTAATAAAGTCTGTTTTCAATATATGAGAGTATGTTTTCTTTTTTTAACCTTAAAAAGAATTAGAAATCCTCGTCTTTGTGGTCATCAAACGTAAGATTGGAGACAATTAACTGGGTCTTCATTCTCGGTCCAGTCAGTGAAAAGTCGCAAATACTCAAACTCAACATCAGTTAACGATTTACTTTCTTTTTGTTTTGTTATTAGCTTATTTGATGATGTACTCGTAAGTTTTCTTTTATTTTTACCACATTTTTTTTTAATCGGTGTGTAAACACGGTCGGCAGCTATTCCATAAGCCCTTAGTAATTCCCGCTCTAATCTATGAAATAGACGCAATTCCTTAGCAGCCAGTTTCGCTTTCTCAACTTTTAAACGTTCTGTCTCTTCGCATTTCAACATAGCACGTCTTACAGTGTTACTTCGGATTTCATCTAATTGTTTCGAATAATCCATGTAGAATATTTCAATAGACTTTGCTATGACGGTTATATCTATATTTATCGGTCTTTCTTGAAATATTTTTTCATAACAAAACTCTAAATGTAAAACTAATTTTAAAAAGTCCGGTACACCGACTGTATTGTAAAAAAATCCAAATAATATTTTATAAAATTTAAGCTCTAATTCAGTGCACCTTTCTTCACTACATGATAGCAAAATTTCGTATTTTTTAATTAAGCTAGCAACCATTGCATACTCCTGTAAGATTACTTCCTTTAACGATTTTATTTCTTCTTTAAGCATCTTTATCAGTGGAACCAAATGGCTTATATGTGTGTAGTAATACAGCTGTTGGTTTTCCATTTCATTGAAAACAGTCATGAGATCATTTGCTTGAGTAAAATAAAGGGCTGGACTAATTGTATTGCCATAGCATATTTTACGCATCTTCTCAAATAATATTGCAAAAGTGTCTTCATCATGGGAATTTCCATAATCGAAACCTTTAGCTTCGATCTCAACAGATCTGGCAAATTCCCTGTTATTCAAACGCCATATTGGCGGAGACAAGTAATACAAAAATCTTCCATATTTTAACTGAACACTGTACTTATATTCCAAGCCAATAAGCCTAGACTTAAGAGAAAATTGTTCAGTGCCCGTTGCTTGTAACTCTTTGATCTTTGAATCTACTTGAAATTTAAGTTTATCCCATTTAGCTAGAAACTCCATAGATTTTTTATAATCCTCTGATATAAATGCGTCGAAATATTTCGCTTGATCGGTTAACCTCTTCACAGACAAAGAGTAAATATCAAGTTCATTACGATAATTTGTTTCTAAATTGAAAATGCCATCTCTCTTTATTCCAACCTCATATTTTAGGTGCAATATTTGTTTAACGCATTCTCTAAATGATTTAAAACCTGGATTATGAAGTTGTAATGGACGTCCATCTAAATATCTATAATAGTCAGCATCTACATCAAAATCCGAGTTAATATCATTTACCGGATTACTTACATATAAACGCTTTCGCAGATCGGCGCTTACAATTTTATATTTCTCACTCACACCAATAGTTAATTTTCGTTTGAATTGATCTCTGTCCTGTTGCTTACAGTAATATTTTAAAGGTAAAGTAAATTCAGGTTTTTTAAGTTTAGCTATTGATAAAAGTATATTATTCGGTAAAATGTATTTTTTCAAATCGTCATTGGGTAATTTACTGCATTTCTTTTTCGTTACATCGTTTTGTTTATGTGAAGACGAAACCAGCAATTTATCTGAATACCTACGTTTTTTAGTTATACAAGTACTGATAGTTAGAGGTTTATCTTCCTCATTTAGCATTTTAATCAAAGTCGTACAAAATTGTTTATAATAATAAATATTAACAAAGCCTTCTAGATTATTACTTTGTACTTATACTTTTTCAATTTCATTTTTTTAAATCAAATGAGTCGTCACTTGATTTTGACCGAGATCATTATTTTGTTGCGACTTTGGTTTTAGTTTGAGCTGTACATCGCGGTTTCACTCCCGTATAGTAGTAGTATAAAGCGTATATTTATGCTATTAGATTTCTTCAATTAATGGACTATTCAATACTGATGGAATTTTGCAATTTGAACCAGTACCTAGTTCCTGAGATTAGTGCGTTCTACCAAACAAACTCACCAGCCGTATAATATTAGCATAGATTAATCGGTTAAAACTTGTTAATTGTAGAAATGTGGAATAGTACCAAATAATACAGTAATCAAACTTATTACATAATACAGTTTATTTATATTAAGAAGAAACCTCCTCCTTTTTTGAAGTTGGTTAATAAAGGAATATGTTATTAAGGTATAACAGATTTTCGGGGTACCCAATGAAAGGCAGGTTTCACAAACGTATAATACTCAGTCAAGTATGGAGCTGGGTTCATTCCTTCACACCACTCTGTGAAGAACAATAAACCGTCTCTTTCCTCTTGACTTAATGCATACTTCTGACGTTTTGATTTTTCAGAACTCTCCATTTGCGAATCTTGCCTTTCTTCAACAAATGCAATTTTTGATTTTTTATCTAGAAACTTTTTAAAAACAGGTCTTTTATACTTTGCTGGAGGCAAAAATGCCTTATTCATAGCAACAGTCATTTCATAGAAAGCTCGCAATTCACGCTGAGCCATAAATGCATTTTTCATTGTTTTTAAATCTTGAGCAAAGAAATCGTTTCGTGCTTGATTAACTATGTTGAAATCTAATGAATCTAGACGTAAATTATAATCTTCATACATGACCTCCAAAATTTTCATGGGATCTTGCAAGTTTTGATGACCTTCTTCACATTTACCGAACACTTGTTCATAAACGTATTCTATACAAATTTTCAATTTTAACGTGCTTGGACTTGCGACACTATCGTAAAAGTTTGTGTTGAGAATCCGGAAAAACTTATTTTGCAAGTGTATTTCATTATAGTTTTCTCTGTCTATTTCATGGTTGATGCTGTCAATGTAGAACTGAAAATAATCTAGTTCTTGTTTCGTTGCCATTTTTAAGTGCTGAATTCGATCTTGTAAAAGTTTATAAGGAGAACCTGTTTTGGAAAGTTGTATTAGGTACTCTCTACTTTGCAATTCCATTGTTCTGAATATATATAACATTTGCTCGGGAAGGTTAAAATAAATGTACGGTGGATAAGGGTTTTGTAGTTCTTGTTTTGCCACCTCTACCATTCTGTCAATGTCCAGAGTGTCTACTAAATCATTATCCGTTTTAAACGTATCAGTTTCAAATTGTAACGATTGAATTTTATCTTTCAATTTCTCATCGTATAATCGACGCCACGACAGTGGTGCGACAAAGATCAAGTAGCTCCTATACATCTTCAACACACTACGAATAGCATCGAGTTTAAATAATATGTTATTTAATATAGTTATCTGTGTTGCATATCCAAGAAATTCAGAATTTTTGGCAACTAAATCAGCATACACTTTTTCAGCCTTAGAAACTCTAGCACAAGATCTCTTATAATCCTCTGTTAAAAATTTTTGAAAGTTTTTAATATGTTGTTTTAAACCAACAACAATTTTATCATGTTCATTATTTTCTATTATCAAGTTATGTTCTATTTTCAAGATCAAATCTCGTCGGTAGCCAATTTGTTGCCGATTCATAGCATAACTTCGAATATTATTAATGTAAACTTTTATATCATCAAAACATCGCAAAGGGCGTCCTTCTATGACTGTATAAAACTCAGGGTGAATTTCTACCACAGCTCTTACATCATCAGGTGGTTCTTCGATAAAAAGTCTTTCGGATATATCTCTAGTTGCAGCTATTCTAAGATTATCTTTTAAATGTAATGGTTGCATCCATCTACTTCTGCTCATAAGTTTCTCCTTACGATCGCTATATTTTATATAAGAAAGTAACTTTTCAGACCTTGGCACTCGAAAAGGTCTCAATGCCTTTTTCTTCATCTTATCTTCGGGCATAGCATGTTTTCTATTGGCGAAATAATGTTGAGTATTTTGTACATAGCGTCGACGGAAAATAATATCTAAAGTTTTTAAAGGAACCATCGGTTTCACTTTCTCTTTTGTGCAAGACATTCTATTTTGTTTTTATAAAATAATCTAAATTAAATTTTTAATTAAAATATATTCACAAAAACATAAAATCACCAAAGAAATCTTCAAAGAAATTTACGAATGTCTTAAATTCTTCAAAGTTCTTGAATACTTCATACTTCTATCAATGTCAAAGGTTAACTTTTTTCGCTTTAAAAAGTATTAAACATGAGGATCACGTTATTATTTAAAAATATTTTTTGCATTTTACTGAGGCTCATTGAAGAATCGAAGAAAATGTAAATTATTATATTATTAATATCACACTATTTACCTTTAGATGGCATTTAAATTCAACGGTGTAATAATCAATATTAATATTAAATCGATTTTATACTTCTAAACATAATTAATTAATCATGATAACATTGTCACACTATATATAATCAATTACTACTTTTGTCCAATCAATTATATATATATAACTATTTTTTTAAATTATTATAATCGTTATTCAATTTCCTTTCGTTTTCTCGGTTCATAAGAAGATTTCAATCGCTTGCTTAACTTGTCTACGTCCTTCAATAATTTATTTGCATTTTTGGCTTCTTTCATTTCCTTAACTTCATTTTCATAAGTCTCTTTCTCTATAGTTTTAATAATATCTAAATCAAATGCAGATAAATCTAGCATTAAGTTATTGTATTCTGTTTCAAGAGACAAGGCCATATCCAATGAACTTAATTTTGCATCATTCGGCGCTATTACTTGTTCGTAAGCAAATTCAACATAGTTAAATATTTGTAATACCATTTTAGATGAGACTAGGTAACGAATTTTATTATGCAATATTCGGAAAAACGCCTCTTTCAGTTCTACTTCCCGTTTTTCATTCAAGGAAATTATTTCAGCGATTTCTTGTACCTGAAAAATATTAAGTAAATAACACAAATTAAAAAGAAAAATTCATTACACTAATACAACCTTCTCTTGTATGTAATCCAACTCTTTGTGTATTAAGTTTTTCAAAAACCCGAGAGATTTAAGAAATTTATTTTTTTCAGTGTTCAGTTCTTCGGTTACCAGAAGGTAGTTTAAATTTTGTTTTTCCAGCATATCGAAAACATGCAGTAACTGTTCAGGGCTTGCAAAATAAAGACAAGGCGCAGGGTATTTACTCAAACGTAATATTATTAAATTCTTGTTTACTTCTCTAAATATATCTGATTCATAAGCAATAATTTCCATCTGTTCTATATTTAAATTAATATTGTTCTTTTCTTGCCATAAAATGGGCGCAGCTCTATGTAGAAAACATTGAAAAGACACCAAAATTTGAAAAGTCTCGTCAATGTATTGCAATTTAGATTTTAGGGTAGCTAATTCGAAATTAGCCTGTTTATGTTCTTCCGTTTGATTAGACAGTTCTTTAGCTAAGTTATCGGATTTTCGCATAATGACAATTGTTTTGTCATTATCATCTGCTAAAAATTTATCAAAACTATGATGATATTCGTCGAAATGTTTCGAAGCAGTGCTATAGATTTTTCTTTCCGTGTCAATTTCCTTGGTAATTCGTAAAATTTCGTCGGTTAAAAATCCATGCACAGTTCTTTTTAGCGCTATATCTCGAATGTTTTTTTTATATTTGTTAATTGACTTGTTTGATCTAATTGGCCGTCCATCTACTAATGTATAGAAATGAGGATCGATATCTAATATTGTTTTAACACCACAATCGCTGCTTTCTTCTATAGGAGGTAGTTTTATACCGCACAACTTAACTTTTTTAGACGGTTGTTTTAATAATTTCTTTTCCATTTTAAGAGATCAACTAACTGAAACTTAAAACAGTTGAATAGGTTGGTAACTATTTGTCGTTACTATAGTGATATGAAACACCACAAGCAATTTGTTCAATGTTTCTATAGAGATTATCCCTATCGTTTTTAATTAGTCACGTTTTAGGGAAGGAAGGGGAAAGGGAAACTATATCTCTTATCAGGGTGCTGGGGAGTATTTCCCATAACTTCAAGATTTTGACGAGTTCACTTATAAGCCAAACTGCATAACTAATGTTTATTTTACCAAAAAATTAAAACTATTTATGTTTTCATACAAAGTAATACAAATAATTCCGACTATCCATGCCTTTATCTATCCTTGCATTTTAAGTTAGGCTACGGGATTATTATAAGGTTGCGTATAAGGGACACATTTTGAGATGTATTTACATACATATATAGAAATATTATTTACTCCGAAAATATTCATTTTAGATCATATGTTCCTGAACATTTTAAATTAATTTTCGATATAAAATATAACTCCAAGTTACAAGCGTTCAAAATCATTAAATAGATTTGAGTATTAATCAATTTTAATGTTTTTTATCACACTGACCAGTTAGACCATTTTCAAATACATTGCCAGGATTACCTTTTTAATCGCTATCGGAGCTGCCACTTTGCCGTTCCTCTCTTTCCTCGTCTTCAGCCTCCTTTTTAACTAATTCCCACGGCATGACGGGTAAAGGTTCCACAAACGAGTCATCTATTTTCAACTTGTATAGGTGTCTAGGTGTGAAATGTGTTGGAAGTGGCCACACATTTTCTGTAAATAAAATAACAATCAAAAGGTTTAACAATCAAATTTAATTAATATATTATAAAAAAATATAAAAGAAGATCGGGTTTGTCACAACACTCATAACTCAGGAACGGTTGGACCGAATTGACTGAAAATTGGTGGGTAGGTGTTGGGTGAGAGTGTGTCAGCGTAGGTGTAGGGTTGAGTAAGGGTATGGTAGGGTAGGTGTAGGGTGAGAGTATGGTAGGGTAGGGTAGGGTGGGAATAAAATAGGAAGGTCAAAAGGTACCCACTGATACCTACTATTAGGTAGGTAAGTAGGTATTCTGTGACAGGTGTAAGTAAGCAGTGGCGTGCACTTCATAGAAGCAATAATGGACTGCCTACTAAGGACTCATTATGAACCTAGATTGAAGAAGGTATATATTTTGTATGATTTGTACGTATAGTGCATACAGTAGTTAAAATCTTTGTGTACGCCACTGTAAGTAAGTAAGCACAGAAAAGCTTGTAATTTGTTGTACCTACCAAAATAGAAGGTATAATCATCAACACGGCGATGCAGGTGAGCAACATGGCGGAGGTCCAAAATGTACCGCGATTGCAGAAGACAGTCTATCAGCGCCACTTCTGGCAAAGCCTCTATTCTGGGATCTACGGCGCTTAATCCTTTGAACGACAACTGTTGGATACAAAGATATAAAAATCAAAATAAACATATAAAGTACCTACCTAGATATCTACTTTCATTTATTTGTTCAAAATTGATAAACTTCTAGCAGAGGAGGCGTGATAGCCCAGTGGATATGACCTCTGCCTCCGATTCCGCAAGGCGTAAGTTCGAATCCGGTCCGGGGTATGCACCTCCAACTTTTCAGTTGTGTGCATTTTAAGAAATTAAATATCACGTGTCTCAAACGGTGAAGGAAAACATTGTGAGGAAACCTGCATACCTGAGAGTTATCTTAATTCTCTGCGTGTGTGAAGACTGCCAATCCACAGTGGGCCAGCGTGGTGGACTATTGGCTTAACATCTCTCATTCTGAGAAGAGACTCGAGCTACTCGAATATGGGTTGATAATGATGATGATGATGACTAGCAGACGCCGCGCGTAGTTCCTGTTCCGTATGAATACAGGGATAAAATACAGCCTATAGCATATGGGGATAGTGTAGCTTTCCATAAGTGAAAGAATTTTTCAAATCGGTTCAGTAGTTTAGGAGCCTATTCAATGCAAACATACAAACAAATAATCAAATCTTTCCTCTTTATACCTGACTAGCGTACGCCCGCACTTCGTCCGCGTGGAATTTAGTTTTTCACAAATCCCTCAGGAACCATGGATTTTTCCGGGTTAAACAAGTAAAAGTAAGTAAAGTAACAAACATACATCCAAACATCCGTTTCTAATATTAGTACCTATAGATAACAAGTTATGATTTGTAGGTAGTATCAACAGTACATAAACCAATCAATTTGAGAGCTCTGTTGATCAACATCTCACATTCAATTACATATATTATATTATCAATATTATTGACTTTATATAGATTAATGTTATCCTTGTTATACGACTAACGCCGTGATATGCCATCACAGGGGCGTAGTTACCGCCGTATCAGCCTTATGAATGATACGGGGCCTCCAGAATACAGGGGCCCCTTACGTGTAAAATCAAAAATTGGTAAAATCCACGAACTCATTTGACCACTGACACGGGTCCCACATACTTGATCAAAGAAACTTTTACGTAACTTTAAACTCACTTAAATGGACAAACTGCAAGTGAACTAGTACTTGAAGGGTAGAACGAGAAGTCCTGTAGGTAGTTGTTGTTGTTGTTGTTGTTGTTGGTGTTGTTGTTGTTCTTGTATACTCACATTTTCATCTGCTTTTGCATACGCACAGATTCTTGTCATCTTGTCGAGGCATATCCGCAGTTGTTCCATATGCTCTGACATCGGTCCATGAACATTGAGGGTTCCAATAAGTGAAGGCGGTCGTGCTATGAACGCTCGCCAATCGTCAAACAAAAGCTAAAAAGTTTAAGAAAATGCAGTCGTGTTGGAACAAACCCGCCCGCGATTGGCGTGAGAAGCAGGCAGAGATGTTGTGTAGCCATGTTATTCGTCCTGCCGCATTTTATGCCGCTATTAGTCGGTTTTCAGCTTGAGTCACAGTACAGAGCGTCGCGATTATTTTCGGCAGCGCGAGCACGGCATCAGCTTCTACACCGAACGTAGCCAGTTTTACGCTGTTTACTTCGTTTCATACTTTGTATCCATAGTCTGTACCATAACTTAAGTGGGCGCTACTGACGTAAACAGCATTTTTTTACATTGTATAGGCGAGCGCTTGGCTACATGCTAATGCAGGCTATAGTGAAACGCGCTTGCCTAGAAGATGTCTATTCACTCGTGACTTTATACCCATGTTGTAGGTGGTAGGAAAAATACTACCTATATAACGTTTCCACGTTGACACTAAACTAAAGGTTAATCTACCTTCAGTGAGTAGTTGACTTTACCTATATCAGGTCTGTAGGTCACTTAGGTCTGTACTTAGGTCTTATCTGTAGGCCACTTACTGTTAACCGTTGAGGCCTCATCAGTTTAGGTCAAATTATTGTAAGGATATCCGATAAGTTCCGATTAAGATTCCGTTAAAATCATAATCATTACCTATCGGGTTACTTAACCTCCTTATAGGAAAGGGGATTTGGAGCATAGACCCAGTACCTACACTGTTTCTATGCGAGCTGTCTGTCGGGCTTTTGGGTGATAATGTAGAATTGTTAACATCACCCCCCACCTGTGAGTGAGCACGTTGAGCCCACCTCCAATAATAGGCTAGATACTGTGGTTACTCACCGTTTGTATTGAATGATAAATCGTTAACATCTTTACTCGTTTAAATATCTTCTTTTCAGATTTCTCCTTCAGTTCCTCATCTAACATTATTGCAACTCCTTCAACTACCTCGTCTGATTCATCCTCTTTGAGTTTTTCTTCTATCCATTTACGTTCGCGCTCAAACAGAAATCTTAAATGTCTATATACTGTATCTTCTGAGCCCTAAAATTCCAGACAATGTACTCAGAATCTGTCGTATAATATAGACTTTTTGACGGCCTCGGTGGTAGTAGTATGGGCAGTGGATTTGCAAGACGGTGGTCCTGGGTTTCACCCCTGCGCTGATTGAGGTTTTCTTAATTGATCCAGGTCTGGCTGGTGGAAAGCTTCGGTCATGGCTAGTTACCACCCTACCGGCAAAGTCGTAGGTACCGCCAACCGATTTAGCGTTCCGGAACGATGTCTTGTAGATTTTCATCTTACTCCTAACAAGTTAGCCCATCTTACTCCTAACAGTCATCTTAGATTGCATCACCGCTTACCATCACGTGAGATTGTAGCCAAGGGCTAACTTGTAAAGAAAAAAAGACTGCTCGCAACTAAGAGTCCGTTCTGAACACGAGGCGTATTGTGCAGTAAACGGAAACATATCCCAGCCGGGTAAATAATAAATAGCTGCACAGTGTGTTGCAATGTCATGCTAGCATGGCCCGCTATGATAGGCCAATGTCTAGAGGGCATTATGGCGTCTGATGGCATACGGTCCTATGTTGTGCTAGCTCAGAGTGGACTCGAAGTTTGGTGCATGCTATAACTCTAAACTTACCTCGACAACATGTACAAAGTAGCTGTCGTAAACCAAAAGCAATCCTCGCACATTAATATCACAATAACTAGAGTTCACATCGTCTATCGTTGCTTTAAAGTGTTTTATTATTTCTTCTTTATCTAGAGCGTGTTCGCCAGTATATATCATGCGAATAGCATACGCTTTCTGTAAAAATCATTGCGAGATTGAAGGAATAAGTACCTTAAGGTTATTTCATAATCATACAATAGAGATCCTGGCTCCTGCAGACAACAAAATCCTACATAATGTCCATATGGCAGCTCGAACAGTCAATATTATTGACAACTAGCGGACGCCCGCGACTTCGTCCGCGTGAAATTCGATGTAAACTTTCAACTACCCCTACCCTACCCTATGGAAATAATATCATATTTCGGGGTAAAACTTTTGGTAATTGAAATCGAGGTGTACCTCCCTATCAGCGGCGAAAAGTTCTTGCAGGCTGATTCCCGCTGGGTTATCTTTAAGAATTCAAGCATATTCATTCTTGTACTGTATCTAAATATATGAGAAACCGGAGTTTGTATCACGCTATATGAATTTCTTGGGGACGGCTTACCTTCTTCTTCTTCAGATTCTTCGCTACTGCTATGTATGGAAGTGTATGTGCATAAAAATATATCTCAATAGGGCTATTATTTACAGTTCGGGGTGTGATTCAGAGCGGATAAGACGACTTTAGGTAACCTTGCCTTACATATTATGGTCAATAATATTGACTGTATGCACTATCCGGCATACAATCTTACAGGGTACATAATACTAATAGGTAAGTCTGACTAAAAAAATAATTAAGAGTAGCCTCAATAGATCCGCAGTAGGTATTATTTATCTCGTATTACTTAGCATATAATATTTACATAATATGGTATTAGGTAAAGTTACAATATACCTAAGTAAAGTTAAAATATAAACTTATCTTAACTTTTAAAGGCGTTACATGTATATATGTATGGCTTTAGTATTTTTATTACCTTACTTCTTACTGTTACTTACCAATCGGATTCGCTCAAAGTTCTCCTCTACGACATTTAGAACAGTTCTGACGTCTAAATCTGGCAATAAAGCCATAATAGTTATTTACCTATTTCATTTAAATTTTTATACATAAATTTTCAATTTAAAACTGAATCGCGAAAAATTCTGTGCTGCATGGTAAATATTATGACTTTTGCAAATGCCAAAACTGTAACTATAGAAACGAATGTCTCTAGGGCTGAGCTTTTAGTATAATACCAAAGAGTAAATGAATTTATAGGGTATATAGGTTATACGCTTGTATTACGTAGCAACAAGGTAGCAACGTAGCAACCTATCTGCAATCAATGACAATGGCCCATAGACTTAGACCAATCTATGCACAGGCCATTAGGATTTTGGACTGTAAAAAACAAATTTATTTAACAAAGACAGAGAATTATAAATCAACGCAGGTGTCAAGTTAATCCGCACGAGCTGTACTTATGATATATTGATCAAGGACTTTGCATTACAATATCCTATTAATATTATAAACGCGAAAATTTATATAAATGTTTGGATGTTTGTTACTGTTTAACGCCGCTACTACTGAAGCGATTTGGCTGAAATTTGGAATGGAAATAGATTTTACTCTGGATTTACACATAGGCAACTTTTTATCCCGAAAAAATCCATGGTTTCCCGAGATTTGCAAAAAATTGATGATTTTGATGATGAATGTTTGTTACTCTTTCACGCCTCGACTACTGAACCGAATTAGCTGAAATTTGGTATTGAGATATATTATAGCATGGTTTAACATATAGGCTACTTTCTATCCCGGAAAAATCCATGGTCCATAAGTAACAAACTTAATAAGTAACAGAGACACAAAAACTATCTGCCAAAATAAATTTAACAAAAACCACACATCATATCACCTCTACAGATTTTGAAATGGACTAAAAACTTGAAGAATAGAATAGAATGCTTTAAAATGGATAACTTCAAGAATAAATAAATACCTACTTATAGAAAACGGGACTACCTAGAATGTAAGAATTAATCATAATAAAAGAAAATTTTGAAATCCTAAAAATTTATTGTTATATTAACAAACGATTATACATATACGGCTAAATTTACTAAAAATTATATATTAACTAAAATTAATATCTGCTATATCTATCACTACGGAAACTATTCCATTTCTTGGTGGCCCAAGTGGGTCTTGGTTTTTTAGACGAATATTTTGATTGCCTTTCGATTGACTTCATGTTGTTATAATCTTTAGCCAATTCCTCTAATTCACTTGGGATTTCCTGTAAATTAAAGAAATACATATTTCTTTGCACCTTCTGTTTATAACACAATAACTATAACACTACAAACAAAACAGAATACCTTTCTGGTACAGTTGGTAATGTGTGTGATCTCAACGAAGAAGTCTCGGGTTCGATTCCCAGCACTGGTCAAGTTTGAATGTCAAGTTTGATTGAAATGTTTCTACTACTAGTATTACAGATCGTGAGGAAACCTGCATACTTGAGAATTTTCTTAATTCTCTGTATGTGAAGTCTGCCAATCCGCATTGGGCCAGCGTGGTGGACTATTGGCCTCATTATTAGAAGAGACTCGAGCTCAACAGTGAGCCGAATATGGGTTGATAAGTAAGTAAAATATTGCAGATGCCACTTAGAAGTCATTATGAAACTAAGCAGTTGCTCTTATAAAATAACTATCAATTACAATATTGGTTTAAACACACACAAACTTGCGCCTTTGTAATGTGAATTGTGCTCCTTTACTTTGATGTATATCAATTTTAGAAAGGAAAAAATAAGACAATGTGGATTTACAAAACGGAGGTTCGATCCCCGGCTGGGTCGATTGAGATTTTCTTAATTGCTCCAGGTCTGGCTGGTGGGAGGCTTCGGCCGTGGCTAGTTACCACCCTACCGACAAAGACGTACCGCCAAGCGATTTAGCGTTCTGGTACGATGTCGTGTAGAAAGCGAAAAGGGGTGTGGATTTTCATCCTCCTCCTACCAAGTTAGCCCGCTTCCATCTTAGACTGCAACATCACTTACCATCAGGTGAGATTGTAGTCAAGGGCTAACTTGTAAAAATAAAAAAAAAAAAATCAAGGCAATAACCTGGTTTGCTTCTTTTAGAACAGCTATCAGACTTCTGGCTTGCCGAGCGTCTTCAGTGGTGAGTATTGTGTGGGCAACACCCTTGTTGTCTTGCCGACCAGTCCTCCCTATTCTGTGTATGTAATCCTCTGAAGTGTTCGGAAAATCGTAGTTGATGACGTGAGTGACGCCATCGACATCTGAAATTTGTGAAATTGTGATTTTAGATTATTTTCAAATAGTAGACACCTGTTCAAAAAATCTATTCAGTTATGATAATATGTAACTTAATAATCTATTCAGATATTTTTTATTCTCTACAAGTTACAGTACCCACAAGCAATTTGCTTAAAGCTGTTGCAGCTGATTGCACAATAGTAATGAATTATAGGGTATTTATATAGTAATTAGGGTAGGGGTAGGATAGACGTAGGGTAGACGTAGAGTAGGTGTAGGGTTGGAGTAAGGTTGGAGTAGAGTAGGTAAGGGTATGGAAGAAGTGCACAAAAGTCGAAGCAAAGCTTGACCAGGTCTGCTAGTATTTCAATATATTTACAAAAACCTTGACAAACTATGTCCTCATGTATCACTCTATTTATTGGTGCAAATTGCATATATTGTTCAGTAGTTTTGAGTTTATCGCAAACAAATATTTAATTTAAAAACAATTAAAAATTCTGATTTTCATGAACATTCTTCAATAACAATAATTAATAAGAGATGGAATAATGATGATATACTGTATGATTACAATAATTTTAAAATAGGCCACATGTAAGTCATTGTTCAAGTGTTGCAATGATAGGGTTAATTATTATATTTAGTGAAATATTTTAAAGAACTTAAAGAACAAATAATAGTTTTACAAACAGCAATTTTTTGTCACACTGAAAATTATATTTTATCTTTACAAAGTAAGACATGCATACCTAAACCTCTAGCAGCTACATCAGTAGCAACAAGGACTTTTGACCTGCCACTTCTAAATTTATAGATGATATTGTCTCTCTGTTGTTGTGACTTGTCGCCGTGAATGCCCACAGCTGGCCAGCCATTTCTGTTCAAAGACATTGTCAAATTGTCGACAAACCTTTTGGTATTTGTAAAAACTAATACTTTCTCGAAACCTTCACCTGAGATTTCATGCATTATTGATTTGAACCTGAAAAAAAAAATAAGTCACTCATTCATCTATGAAAGGTCTACTCAATCTATATTGGTAAGTCAAAGCCAAACAGGGCTTAGATATGTAAATACTGAAGGTTTGCTTCATTAATTTTTTTTGTTTTGTTAAATCCATCAGTCCCTCAACTATACACTGATTTATTATATTAAATTATTTATTATATTAAATTATTTATTATATTAAATTATTTATTATATTAAATTAATCATAATTGTTTATTTCAAAAAAAAAATATTTAGATTACCTGTCCATTTTCTCCTCTTGTTCACACACATGAATGTGCTGCTTAATATTGTGATTGGCTGACAGTTCCGTGGATCCAACATTGACTTGCACAAACTCTCCAAGGTAATCATGAGCCAAGTGTTGAACTTCCTTAGGCCAGGTAGCCGAGAACATTAATATTTGCCTCTCATGTGGCACATGCTCCAAGGCCTGTCTAATTTGAGGTTCAAAGCCCATGTCCAACATACGATCTGCCTCATCCAAGACTACATATTGACAACGGCTAAGGTTGGTGACTTTGCTGTCAAGGAAATCGTTCAACCTACCGGGAGTAGCTATAAGAATATCTACTCCATTCCTTAGTACCTCCATTTGTGGCACTCTACTCACACCACCATAAATACACAAACATCTTAAATTAAACATTCTTTGGAATTCCTTTGTGACTTCTTCAATTTGTCTTGCTAGCTCCCTTGTAGGTGCAAGGATCAGCACTCTGGGACCTCGCCCTTTCCTACCTTGTTTTTCTTTAAGCTGAATAACTGCAGGTAATAAATATGCAAGAGTTTTGCCAGTGCCAGTCTGTGCTATACCCACAAAGTTCTTACCGGAGATGGCAATTGGCCAACCTTGAGCCTGTATAACCGTGGGCTTAGTAAAACCTTGCGCACTCAGAAAACTTTTTATGTAATCTGGGAAATAGCTATTGTCTATGTCTTTGTATGGGCTAGGTACATCTTCTCCAACAACAGTAATATTGTGTTCTTTATAGTATTCAGAGTCACTGACTTGGGCAGGTTTTACTGAGTAAAAGCGATTGCTTAGAATTCGTTTCTGTAATTGAAATTGATTTTCGAAATGTTTTCTAGCGTGTGTACTGAAAACCTTGTCAATGCTTGTTACGTAAAATAAACACGTTTTACTTTGAAGTAGCTGTTTACCATTTTGATGAAATCTAAAAATTGTGAAATTTTAGTTAGAACACTTAAATAAAGACTCATACAATATAATTACAATATAATAAACTTAGATAAACTTACGGTTTCAGCAAATCACTGCGCCGTAAAAACTTTTTTGCTATATTTAGTGCCATTACTGAGTTTTAAAGTCAACATGAAAGTGAAAATATAAATAATGTTTAACGATTATCGTAATAGTTTACTTCAAACAATTATTTACAGCATGATATTTATAAGGTTTTAAATGAGGTTATAATTTTGACAGACGAGACGACAGGACATGGACAAGGACAGTGACATTTAATATTTTTTTATTTTAGGAAATTTGACACAGTGTTGACAACCGCAATATATGTAGAAGAAGGGTACTTGTACAGACTCTTAAATCTATGGTTGTATTAAACTACACACAATGTAGGGGGTAAAGTATCCAGTAGTCACCCGAATGTTTTTATATTGATTTCAATCAAAGAGATTTAGATTTTAGTTGAGTTTTCCGAACACAGAAAACGAGTGTATGTGGCCGACCAAGGTACATGTAGTGATTATACCATAAAGTAAAGTTCTCATTATTTTAAATTAATTAAGCCCAAGCACAAGGTAACAGTTGAGAAGTTCCTTTACCTATCCTTCGTCTTCATAACCAGACCCCTAATTACAGTCGTAGCCCATAGATTTACAAGTCGGTACAACTATTAATTCTATGGTCATAGCCCAACTAGTTATGAAGTTCTCATCAATACAAATTCATCAAGCCCAAACACATGGTATATACTATAAACTGTTGAGGAGTTCTCTTAACTGTCTTTTGTCACCAGACTCCTAACAACAGTCACAACCCATCCTGATGTAAACGTCTCATTAATACAAATTAATCAAGTCCAAACTTAAGAAAGTTATTAAGCCGTTGAGGATTTTACATAACTGCCCTTCGTCTCCATCAGGACCATAATAACAGTCACAACCCATCTAGGTGTAAAATTCTCATCAATACAAATTAATCAAGCCCAAACACAAGGTAATTGGTGGAAATTGTTATAGAATTCCCATAATGTGGGCTTCGGCTCCATCATCATATTTACTCCAGACCTACATTAAATAGTAGTACCTACTTTTAATTTAGAGTTCCTCTTGATTTCTCCAGAATTCCTTCATCAGATCCTGGTTTCCTTATCATGGTACTATGGTATTTCCTTTCCAAAAACTAAAAGATGATTAGAATCGTTTCATAAACAACAAAGTTATTCGCATTATTCGCGAACATACATAAAAAAGATAAACGGTCGAATTGACAATCATTCTTTTTTAAGACTTCAAAAAAAGGAGGAGGTTCTCAATTAAAGAACCACGGGAAAGAACTATCTGAAAATCGTAAAACTATGATCTAAGCGGCTTGAGGGCTTGAGATAATGCATCACTGTGTTGGCAGCACCTAGTGATCAGAAGGTAGCAGGTACAATGTTATTTATCTGATTTTGAAGTCGGTTAAATTTTTTCATGTTTTTTTTCATTTTGAAGTCGGTTATTAAAAAAGATACGCCTTTTTCACAAATTGATTCCGTAATTTAAAATTCTGATAAGGCGTATCTTTTTTTCTACAAGCCAAAATTGCAGTTTTTATAGCATAAATTTATAAAGTGGATTTCGAAAAGACAATTGATTAAAAGAAAATCTATTAAAAAAAATCAAATTTCTCTTGTACCGAATCGTAAATCTATGTTTCTGGCTAAATAATTATTGATTAAATATGGTTAGTATTTTTTTTTTTCCAATCCAACAAATATTCGCAAGGTTAATTTTCTGTCGATTAAGATAATGGGCCCAAGATTGAAAAGATCGTACATTTTCTATGACTCGATCGTACATCGTACATGAGCCCAAAAATCGTACAAGTACGATACAATTCTATGAATACAACAATCATTTTGGTATCAATTTTACATTGTGGTTCAAAACTACATTTTTCAAGCATAACCGCTGATCTAGTAGTACGACAGGTTCCTTAGCTATCACGGTTAACTATGGTTGTATAATCCATTGATTTACGATTCGGTACAAAATCTCATCACGAGGTCAGAATCAGTTCCTCAGTTCGAATTTGGGTCGGGTCATGGAATACCTACACGTTTTCTTCCAAGGAATTTTTAGTAAGATTTGAACTCGGAGTTAGAGTTGTGTTCTATTCCAAAGAGTAAATTTTTATATAGGTTATTCTATTTCCTAGAGAGCTAAGCTTGTACAGCCATCGGTCCAGAACTCCAGACTCCCGGCGGTGGGTCTAAGCTACCCTCTAAAAAGAGCAAGCCATTTATGAGCAAATGGCAGATAAAATGAAAGAGTTCTAGGTATTAAATTAAAAACATTATTTATTAATTTATCTAGTTTATTTTAAACCAATATCGACAGATCATAACTATTGGAATGACATGTGCAGGCCATTAATTCTGCTAAACCTGTAAGGTTGTAGTGTGGGATTGGATATAAATAAGAAAAACTTATACATAAACCAGGTAGGTTAATAATTTAAGAATCCTCACTAAATATCACAGTAAAAACTTAAATTATTACTCATGTTCACATTTGCTACATCTGTTGATTTCACTGTACCAAAAAAAAAAAAATAAAAAAAAAGGAATTCAAACAATATTTAAATTACAATAATGAATTCAAGAAGTCACATCTATTATTTAAATATCAGGAAAAGTTTTCCAAGTTTTCATTCATACACTTATTGTATTACTGAGGATTCACTTATCACTATTTGATTATTTCAATAATCATTAAATCTTTTATGGCCGCCGCCGCCACCCCCATGTCCGCTGCCTCTGCCGAAGTTTGATCCCCTTTTGAAGGAGCCACCTCCACGTCCACCCCCATATCTGTTCCTGTTCCATCCTCCTCCACCACCACCAGATCGGTCAGCCATGGTTTGAAGTTGAGGACTCACCGTCTACAAAAAATATTTACATGAAAAAAACAACATACATAGGTACATTTTTATTTTTAAGAATTTGTACTTTAGGTCTAGCCCAGAATCTGGAGCACTTTTACAATTGATTACTGCAAGCATCAAGTTAATTTTCCGTGAGTAGTGACCAGATAATAAAAAATTAAGAGCGTCGGAACAAGATAATGTACCATTGTGGTTGTTAAGTTGTATAACTATTCATTATGCAACAGTAAAAAAAACAGCTGGTTGTGGTTAGTAACAACTTTTGGTAAACCTTATTGCTACAAGTTAGGAGGCCCCTCCTCCCAACTTGTAGCAATAAGGTTTACCAAAAGTTGTTACTAACCAGATGTTTTTTTTACTGTTTCTTAATTAATAGTTATACAGCTTAACATCCATAATGTCCTACAAATTGCGTGGTACATTATCTCGTTTCGACGCTAAGAACATTTTTATTAGATGGTAACTCAGCTAACAGGATCAAGAAATTTTGTAAATAAAAAAGTTGAGTGTCTCATCAAGATGAAGCTACTCACTGAAAATTAACTATTAAGCTTTATGGTTATCAACCTGGGCTATTCCATGCACAGATTAAAACCCTGTTACTAATCTGCTGTCAGTCAGGATGTATCTCATAAAGCGCATACTCAAGACAGTTACTAACAAGTGTTCAAATGACAGAATATTTTTGGATTTTAAGGATTTTAATAAAAATTTTGAAAAATTATTTGTCTCAGCATCTGAGGATGGGATCCAGATAATTTATACATGGACACCGAAGGCATGTAGCTGCTTTAATGTACCTCATACTTGCATTCATGTCACGCTATTGAAAAACGTACCCATGCCAAAGGTATGAGGAAACAATCCACTTTGGGTCTTAAAATGAAATACAAAAAAAACTGTATTTAAACTAACCTGATTCGCTTCTTGTAACACTGATACAAGATCTTTAGCCTGTCTGCAGTTTGATGGTGTGAAAAACGCATACGAGGTTCCTTTTGATTTTGACCGACCTGTTCTTCCAATTCGGTGTATGTAGTCCTCCGATGAGTTAGGATAATCAAAGTTAATTACATACTTGATTCCATCCACATCTACAAAAACATTTAAATTACATACTACTCACAATAATGTAATGTATATCATGGTGTTAATGGTGAGTAATAGAAAATTGGTTAGGTAAAGAATAAAAATCTTTGAACCAAAATTCATGACATTAATCTCTGAAATGTGTACTATGGTGGCTCCCTTACAGAAATTAAACATTATAGTCTACAGAAACTTTAAATATGTATATTATGCAATGTTTTACACTAATGTTATTTCTGTGGTAGCACCATGAAAAGGTAACTCAACTACATTACTTACATGAATCAAGTTACACATATGTACCAAATTAAATATTGCCTCTCACTCGGAACCCTGGAGTCTTGCAATGGGCGAAAATAAGTTCGATTCATATATAAAAAATTCTCTTTGCCCTCTTGAAAACTCCGGTGGCCGAAACAGAAAACCCTTGACCTCTTGCCAATGATTCAACTTGTGGTCAAGTTTTTCAACAATGCACTCCTTTCTATAATATCTTAGCAATTGTTCAAAGTTACTCATGGTGTGCATCACCAGGTTTTCCACACTTTCAAGTGTATCCGAATATACGGACATACTCTCCAGTATTCCGGCCGTGGGTCCAGTCACAGTGAAAGGCACAACGAGGCACCATTTATGACGAGTTATTGCATTCTCCAAAGAACTGCATCAGACTAATTCTTATCTACAAATCCAGTGCAGTAACTTGTTATAGTAATCAAATAGAACACAATAACTTTCCGCCAGTGCCTCTGAAAGTACAAAACAAAACATATGTAAATTAAGATTAAATTTTCATCAAAGGTTATCTTGAGCCATTTGTAAGACAATCTGAACAACTTACCAAGTCCTCTAGCTGCGACATCTGTTGCAACAAGTATGCTCGCTCTGCCTTGCTTGAATTGATACAGTACATCGTCTCTCTCTTGTTGTGTTTTGTCACCGTGCATGCATACAGCCGGCCAGCCGTACCGTCTTATATTTCTAGTTATATTTTCTACTTTCCTCTTGGTCTCAACAAATATGATAGTCTTTGCTCCAGGTTCTTGACTTTGTCCAATCTCTTGAAGTAGAACATTTAATCTAAAAAAAACAGAAACATTGTTAAGAAGAAAACAAAACACAATATTAATATTCAGATTCAGGCATAGTCAGATCTTCTTAGAGGTTAATTTAGTGGTTTTAATCAAAATATTAATCAGTCTAAATAAATATCATCATAATAGAAACTAAGTTAAATAAAAACAGTAACAGTAAGTAAACATACTTATTCTCTTTTTCATGCTCTTGGCATATATCTACAATCTGTAGAATGTTGTGGTTGGCAGACAACTGCATAGATCCAATATTGATTTGCAAATAATCACCCAGATAGTCTTCAGCTAATTTTCTAACTTCCTTGGGCCATGTTGCAGACCACATTAAAGTTTGTCTATCAGGACGAATTTGTTCTATAATTTTTCTTATTTGAGGTTCAAAACCCATGTCCAACATACGATCAGCTTCATCAAGCACTAAGTAAGTGCATCTCTGCAAATTAGTTGTCCCCTTTTCCAGAAAATCTATCAATCTTCCAGGTGTGGCAATTACTATTTCCACCCCTCGCTCCAAGTCCCGAGCTTGCTCACGTTTGGGTGCCCCACCAAATATACAAGTGTTTCTGACATAAGCTGCATTGCCAAAATCAGCAGCAACTTGCTGAATCTGCTGTGCCAACTCTCTCGTTGGTGCCAACACGAGGGCAATGGGCCCATCACCTCGGCGCACAGGTGGTTGGTTGTTTATATGCACAATAGCTGGTAAAATGTATGCTAAAGTTTTTCCAGAGCCAGTCTGAGCAATACCCACTAAGTTATGCCCAGACATGGCAATTGGCCACCCTTGCGCTTGGATAGGTGTTGGGTCTTTGTAGCCAGAACTCTTGATGGTTTGCATGACATAATCAGGAAAACTGCCCTCTTCAAAGTGCTGAATGGGGTAAGGTACATCGACGCCGCTCACAGTGATCTCATGGTCATTTCTGTATGTTTCCACTTCATATGGTGATCTATTTAGAACTGATGGAGGTGGATTGTAAAAATCTTTGTTAAATGGCTGTAGAGAAAGAGAATCCCAGTTTGGACGTCTCATGTTTTGTCCTCCAGAGAATTCTTTTTTATTGCCAAAACCTCCACCGCCGCCGCCACCAAATCTAGAACCACCACCACCGCCAAATCTAGATGCGCCATTGCCGAATTTGGAACCACCATTCCCTCCACGGTTATTATTCCAATTGCCAGACCTGTGAACAAGAACATAAGTAAATTATACATTAAACTTCTAGTCCGCTATAAAAGATGGAACTGCGAATGTGATAAATGAGAAATAAATATATGAATACCGGAAGCACAATTTACATAACACGTGGTACCGGCGGCTTCAAGGACAATATAGTATTTGCATATACTTATTTGTTCTATATTAATGACGTGGAAAATAAATATACTTATATTAACAAGGAAACAATATGTTCACGCCCTGCTTGAAAAGTATTGATTAAATTTTGCATGGCTTGAAACGAGTCATGACTCCTGACGCACGCGCGTTACATGCGTGTGGCTGTTGGATTTCATCTTACACATATTTCATTATCCAGAAAATCCTCAAACATTAAAACTAGCTTTAGGTGGGAATGAAAAATGAACATGCGACTAATTACTTTTATTACTGAAATAGTTTTCCATTTTTATCTAATACCTATTGGTATTGAACCAACACCGTAACAATCGTTAGTTAAACGACAAAATGGCGAAACTAGGTTAGTTTGTAATTTGTAAAAGTTTTAGAAAGTAATAGCACGTTGTGGTGTAAATAATACAAATAGGTACTAACAATATTCAATGAACATTTAATGCAGACTTTCGTCTAATAGAATATTTATAGCATACAAAGGAATTATCGATTTTCTTTAGAGCTTTACATTAAGACGAAAAATTATCTAATAAAGCAATATATCAATTAAAATAAAGGAGAAATACTTAAATACAGGGAAAGTTAAATTACTTACATTGTGTATTTTTAAATAAGTCTGTAAGATGGTCTTGATTGAAAAGGATGTTCCTTTCCTTTCCTTTCTATGTAGCAGGGTCTATCTGGAAAAACCACATCATACACATGAGCTAAATTATTTATAGTTATTTAAAATTCTTAAAAAGAAACGAGATTTAAGATTTTACTTTTCACTTCGGATTTCAAAAATAAAGTAATAAACTACAATTTAAATTTAAAATTAACTGAGAAAATATTAAAACACGTCTCACCTTGACCACTGCTTTTACAAGAGAGACAAAATGGCGTCAAACTTATGTTCGGTGATTGGTGAATGAACCGTAGACGCCAGCATGAGTGAGTAGAGATTGAAAAGAGATGGATGAATTGAACTAAACTGAATGAAATAAAGATTAAAAAATACATATAAGAGTCTTTTCTTCTGTGGTGTATATTTCTCTGTCTACGTGTACATTTACCATTGATTTAGGACACTGTCATAGACGAATTACATATGGAGATGCATTGCATCGTTTTCTGAGGGCGACGAACTCACACATCGAAAATATTTAACTCCATTAAATATATTCTGTATCTTTACACTACAACTATTTTGATACGCCCATAGCTACGAATACATAGATTTGCTTTTACGAGTAGAAGAATAATAATTGCAAGATTAAGAAGGTATTGTACAATCATAAAGATTGAGCACTGAGCAGTGAGCAGGCCGAAACTTAAGACTTTTGTCTTCATTAGCATATGGGTTTTTTGTATGCCCCACAAAGTAACCAGAGTGAGTCCTTACAAGCAACGTACTAAATCCAGTAAAATCAATTAAAAAATAAACAAACGTCACGCGTCTCCTTGACAACGGCATATACGAACTTTTTTCATAATTTGTATTTCAAAATTTAACACTAACAATAATTACGTAAATTAATATAATAATCATTAATTACCAATAAAAAATACTCCATCTTATTTATTTAGATTTTGTAAACAGTTTTTAAAATATTTAAAAACGTATTTAACGCCATTTTTCTTGAATACTGTTGAAATTTACTGATGCGACGGTTCGTGTTGTACTGATTTGAGAATATATTATTCTTTTGAATTTCGTATCTAGAGCGGCTACGACACCATCGTGTTTCGTACGCTCCTTCTGTATATTATTGATTAATCTGTAGTATGCCCTCAATATACTGGTGACAGACAATTTTTTCACGTTTCAAGTTTGACTTGAGAAAAATAATATTTTGAGAGTTTTGTTCTATAACGTTTTAAACACTGATATTTAGTAAAAGTGCAGTTACGTTGAATTGCAGTATATTTGACTGTAAGAACCGTAGTTCAAACTGTAACAACTGTCAATATAAGGCAATTTTTGTCTCACACTCTACACACTAGTAGCATAGCTGAGCATCAACTCGATAATCGATAATTAAGTAAAATCAAAAATATTTTGATTAAGCTAGAAATACTTACCAATGAAGTGTAACGTCTTGACTCTAGCGAGTCAACTCAGGCCCTTTTGTAATTAGTCTGAGGTGGTATGGACTATGTTATGATACTCCCTTCACGGGGCTAGGGTATTCTAATATATTCTTTGACGCATATTCTCTGTAGTGGGTCTGTGATTGTCTAAGTTTGACATGATGTTTGTATTTGACGTATTTGTACTTTGTCGTCTGTGATTTGGACTCAAGAAGTCAAGAAAGTAAACGCTCGCTTGATTTATAGTTTTCTTAAAATTGTTATAAGTTAAAACTTAACTTTTATTATAATATATTGTATTATTGATTCTTAAACCATCTCAATGGCTATGCAACCTCATAGTAAAAAAAGAGTGTGCTATTATTACGATAGTAAGTGCCACAAAGTTTGTTACCCGCCAACAAATCGGTCTCTGTGATAAAAACGTTGTTTTTGGGCTTTTAATGTGTTATAGTGGTATTTATAGTGCAAACATTATTACTAAATATATGTAATTTTATATTTTTTAATGCGAGTGAGGTCCACATTCGTCTTGGGATTTTTATAGAGTTGTGTGACAAGTCACTCGAAGGCGTCTGTACTCCGATTTGCTTTGCGATTGGTCGAAATGTTTCCGCACTCTTCTTTCTATGTAAAGTACAGACTGAAATATGTCAAGCTCTTAAATGATATGAGTAACAATTGCTTATGAAGTTAAAAATGATATTGTAATGTTTTTTCGAAAAATAACTTGTTAATTAACTTTTAGGTGATATTGGCAATTATTATTATGGACAAGGACATCCTATGAAGCCTCACCGTATACGTATGACACATAATTTGTTGTTAAATTATGGTTTATATAGAAAGATGGAAATTTATGTGAGTATAAATAGATACAATTTATTTCTAATAAGTTTTGACTAAAGGTACAATATGCTTAAAATGAGTTTTAGTCCTATCTACCTATAAAAAATAAATTCTGATAATTTACAAGTCATGAAAACACATAGGCAAGCTATAAAGTTTATTCCTTTTCATAGTGTTGGTACCAATGATATTAAAAACTGTTAGATGTGTTAATGAGGAGAGAAAAATGAGGCGCTCAAAAGAAAAAAATTATACACAACTCAATGTTGGTTGTGGTCAACAACAAACATTATGTAAACAAATAATACCTAAATATTGTCTACAATGTCGAGTTGTGAGATCTCAAGTCTAAAATTATTAAAATTATCATTGGTTGCTTTACGACAGGGGGTTTATGCTTTTTATTTTGTATTTGGTGTAGGGACCTACTGTGTTAAGAGTTATCCTATTTTATATGATTGTTATAACATAATCCAAATAAAAATAATTTAGGTAGCAAAAAGAATTTTAATAAAATTTAGAAATTGCATTAATGCAATTTTGATAAAGAAATAAATAATAATAAAAGTCCATAATAATAAAAGTTGATGAACTATTCAACGTCAATGCAACACTAGTTCTAGGTATCTCCTACTACTTTTGTAGTATCCTTGATTGGTGCTGACACTTTAATTTATTCATTAATATTGTGTTCAAATGTACACACTATCCATAAACACAAACATAATTTCTTGGCATATTTTACAACAGTCCTTTTGTTATTGGTGCACTCACAATTTCATCATGAGACACTTGTCAGCCCAAGGACAGCAAACAAAAATATCAAATGAAAAAAATTATGCTAATTTGCCCAGCAACTGTAAACGCAATTCCTTTTGAATTCAAGTTGGTGTCTTTGTCTGAGCTGGCAAAAATTTAGGCTGCATTTATCAAACAACCCTATGAAAACGAACGAACCTCCTGTGCTTATGAGCATGATTGGCGGTAACCCTTATTAACTGATAGCCTGCATGCTTATTTGCTCACTATTGAAGCTATAAAAAAAGTTTCGTTTTCAAGTGGGCTTCCTTAGTAGCCTTAAGAAATCACCAATAAAAGCAATGAATATTTTGACATAAGGTTCCATATTTTCCATACATAAATATTTTTTTTATATTTAAATTTTCAGAGACCCCACAAGGCAACTGCTGATGAAATGACAAAGTTCCACTCCGATGACTATATTCGCTTCTTGAGATCCATCAGGCCAGACAATATGTCAGAATATAATAAACAAATGCAAAGATGTAAGTCTTATTAGAATACTTTGATTATTATTTGAGTACTGTTCTATCAAAGCTTTATTGTGCCCACTATTTTTTTATCACTATATATATTTATTTTGATAGATTATCTTATCTTAAAATATATAAATGCGAAAGGTGGAAAGAAAATCACGAAATTCGCTTGACATACAAAAAGAAATTTGGCAGGGAGGTAGTTTATAGACAGTAGATGTCTGCTAAGAAAGGATTTTACGACAGGGCCGTATTAAAGAGGCTTTAAAGGCGGACAAAGTTACGGGCGTCCACTAGTAAAGAGGAAAGATTTGATTGTTTGTTTGCATTGAATATGCTCTACAACTACCAGACTTATTTAAAATATTCTTATACCATACCCAAAACAAAATATATCGTCAATTAAGTTAACGTTTAGACAACATAACTTATTAAATTTATACTAAAATATATTCTGCAGACAGATATCTACATCAATATATCAATCTATAAACTTACTAAAAATTTACCGATAACTTGCATTAACTTTCCCAAAAGTAAATAGGCAAATCACTGCCCCAATTTTATGTCACTCTTCATGAAGTTAATTTTTTTATTTTTTTCAGTTAATGTTGGTGAAGATTGTCCGGTGTTTGATGGATTGTATGAGTTCTGTCAATTGTCTGCTGGGGGCTCAGTGGCTGCAGCAGTCAAATTGAATAAACAGGTAATTTCTAATAATCAAACCAGTATACAAATAATCAAACGTGTTGTAAAAGTGCTTGTCAACCAAGAATTTTTGAATTTTATATGCACACTCAAGTATCTCACACTAAAGTATTTTTGATGGTTAATTTATTATTTATTTTATATTAATTTGATGGTTGCCCTATATATATATAGAAAGAAAGAAAGAAAAAAGCTTTATTAGAAAATTATGCCACAGAACACAATTTGTTCTATAAATCGTCAGGACAATATCCTTTATAAAGCACCTATATATTGTAGCACTATATAAAGGCTCATACTTGATGGAAGTATTGAACAACATGCAAGGCATCCTGTCTTTTGCTCAACAAATCCCAACATACCTCCTATTATTATGACTAATTATTATCACCTGATCTTTCGAAAGTGTTTGTAAACTTACCTAATTGATAAATATTGAATATTGACTCCTTTTTTTTTAAATGGTTGATATTCTTCAAAAAAAGTTATAGCTGTACACTCGTACAGGGAAGCACGGCCAGGTTAAGTGATACATAAAAGTTTATATTATATAACAAGTGAATTACACTTGTTATAGGCATCAGAAATCTGCATAAACTGGGGTGGAGGTCTCCACCACGCTAAAAAATCTGAAGCATCAGGTTTCTGCTATGTGAATGACATTGTCCTGGGCATCCTGGAGCTGCTGAAGTACCACCAGAGGGTGCTGTACATTGACATTGATGTCCACCACGGCGACGGGGTGGAGGAAGCCTTCTACACTACCGACAGGGTCATGACAGTGTCTTTTCATAAGTACGGAGAATATTTCCCTGGAACAGGTGAGATTGTTGTTACAGTAAATTATTTTCATCATTTTTTCATTATCAACCCATATTCGGCTCACTGCTGAGCTCAAGTCTCCTCTCAGAATGAGAGGGGTTAGGCCAATAGTTAACCATACTGGCCCATTGCGAATTGGCAATGCATGCCCAATGCCCCTGACCGAATTCGAACCCACACCCTCCGGAATCAGAGGCACTGTTCACAAATTATTTTAAAAAGGGAGTATAATAGTATTGCAAAATAATAATACCTGGTTTTTGTTGTAGACTTTTGTGGCTTGTAGTTCAGACAAATTATTTAGATGTGACCATAAAGAGACCGCCTGAGACTTCATCCGCGTGAAATTCAGTTTTTTACTTATTTCGCAGGAACCATGAATTTTTCCGTGATAATAAATCGCCCATTTGTTAGGCCAATGTATAATCTATCTCTATGTGGATCCATAAAAACTTTCACGTTTATAAAATTAGTAGGATAATGGGATTCAATTTAGAGACTCAATAGCTCAATGATTAGAGCAGTTGGACTCATCCACCTCTTGATCTATTGTCGTACCCACTCCTAATAAAAAAATAAAAAAAAAATCTTTCCCGAATTTGGAGGGGAATTGGAATATTGGTATATTTCAAATTAAGCAGATATGGCAAATGTTCTTTAAAAAAAAACATTGTTAATAGGCGACCTAAGAGACATTGGTGCTGGCAAGGGCAAATACTATGCAGTGAATATACCTTTACGGGATGGTATGGACGATGAGTCATACGAGTCAATCTTTGTGCCCATCATATCCAAAGTGATGGAAACATTCCAACCGAGCGCTGTTGTGCTACAGTGTGGAGCGGACTCGCTTACAGGTATTTTATGTAATTATTATAGAAATAATAATTTAGTCATGTTTTTTTAATACACATTTGTTTTTTATGTAAAACTAATATTCCCTTTATCAATCTCAAAACTTCAGCCTGGCTAAACTAACACCAATAATTTTATTTCCCCAGAAGAAAATACAGCTGAAAATATATACTGTCTCACTTTATCTACATCTACAAATAAATCTATTCCTTTAAAAAATCATATTCTGTATATTTTTTTACCAAATTGTTATTTGTATATCATCTTAGTAATGTTTATTTAACACTGAAAATTTGAACCTGCAAAGAATTTGGATATTTTAAATCCAGAGAGTAAGAGGGATTTCTATATTTGTATCTGTCTGTCTTTGGTATTATAATTTCCTAACTCAATCCATTACAATTATGGTTTTTCATTTGAAAACTGTCATAATTAGGATGGTGTTAGCCGTATACAATGAAGATCTGATAAGCCAATCTGACGAACGACAACATCGAAATAGTTATTCAGCTAACTTCATAAACTTGTATATAACTTGTTTCAACATTGTAGGTGACAGATTGGGATGTTTCAACCTCACCGTACGTGGACACGGCCGCTGTGTTGAACTGGTGAAGAGATACGGTCTTCCCTTCTTACTTGTTGGTGGTGGAGGGTATGTATAAACATATTTTATATTATATTATATATATATATTGTTATGGTTTTTACTTATATTCTAATTACTCCAGTCATTTGGGGCCTTTATCATCTTCTTCTTCTTTCTTTCTTTCGTTTTTCGTAAGTCACTCCAGCCAACCAAGCTCGCACCAGAAACTTAGTAGGCTGGTCAGCAGGCTAATTCACTATATTTGATGTATGCTAGTTGATATATACAAAATTGAGATTCTATGTAACAAATGTCATCTGGTGCATACTGGTTTATCTTATAGTAGGTAGATGATATTACTCAATTGCTTTGATGTTTATCTTAAGTTATAAAGATCAAAATAGTGAATAGGCCAGCTGGTCGCCGATCATCTCATGGAGCATTGCTGCTGGCCAATATGTGCTGCCCATCGTTCAGATATACCTCTCCATCTAAGCATAATATATTGTATCAGTGTTTCTTCTTCCTCCATACATGCTCTGCCTACCTATGAATACCCTGAATATGTTTGGGAAGTTTTGAAAATGGCTAGACTTATAGATTTTGAGGTGCTCTTCATTTTCATCATCATTATCATCCCCTATTCGGCTTACTGATTAGCACAAGTCTGCTCTCAGAATGAGAGGGGGTTAAGCCAATATTCCACCTTGTTGGCTTAATGCGGATAACTCATAGGTATGCAGGTTTCCTCACGATGTTTTCCTTCAAGTTGGCCCACAGGAATCTGAGACAACAGCAACAAATTTTTCAGGCAAACATACCAACTGATTGGAGTAAGTTCTCAAGAGATTATTTGTGTCAATGGTTTATTTTAGTACTTAATGGTACGTTTACACGCTTGCCAAGTCTTGGCAAGGATCGACAATCGTAAGCATGTAAAAAGGGCCTTTGGCTTGGCTTGCGTGGGCTTGTGCCTGCTTTCTTCCGATCCAGTCGAGTGTCGGTTTTTTTACGCAGATCAAAGGGCGTTTGCGGCAAGCGCTTGCGATGCAGTTACATGTTGGTCCGCGTTTAGTAGCCATTGTGATCTCGCGGCGAGTACACGCTTGCTTGATTTTACAAAAAATAAATAAAAAATGAGTTGCTGGTGGAATGAGGAGAGTCTTTCGTTTCTGGAACAATACCAAATGGAACCATGGATCTGGAATCAGAAAGATGCAAATCATAAAGATAAGACGAAACAAGCAATCGAACAATGAATCTTTTTCATCCACCATCTTCGCTGTCGTCGAGCTCTCCTTTTTTTTATTTCACTTTGCTTACATTTCAAATAAAGTACGTTAAACCAAATGCAATAGCCGTCACAAGTTCGGTGTCCGCCATGCTTGGATGTATATTGCAGAATGACGCATTCACAAGCGTATAAACGCCTTTCAAACGCCAAACGAAATTTGTGGAGGCTTGCGACTGTATGCAGTTCGCCAAGGCTTGGAAAGAGTGTGAACGTACCATAAAAATCGAAATGAAAAAAATGTGCAATAACAATGCTCCTCTTGTCACCAGATACACAATCCGCAATGTCTCCCGTTGTTGGACGTACGAGACGTCAGTGGCCCTCGGGGTGGAGATAGCTAACGAGCTGCCCTACAACGACTACTTCGAGTACTTTGGCCCCGACTTCAAGCTGCACATCTCTCCCAGCAACATGTCCAACCAGAACACGCCCGAGTATTTGGAGAAGATCAAGAACAGACTTTTTGAGAATCTCCGCATGTTGCCACATGCGCCTGGTGTACAGGTAATTTGTTCTCTACTATACGTGTACTATAGTTCAGAGCCGATGGACATTGGGGTCCTAAGGTGCTGGAATGGTGACCCCGCACAGTGTTAGTGGACCCCTCACTAGGTGGACCTAAGATATCAAGCGGATTGCATAGAGCTGCTGGATGCTGGCAGTTCGAGACTGTTATGCTAGGAGGTCCATGCAAGAAGCCTATGTCTAGCAGTGAATGTCTATCGACTGATAAGGTAAGGTAAGGTATACCTCTCTGGATCACATAATGCTGTTCTTTGCCAACTTTTTTTATCAATCACACAGTGTCAATCAATTGGGAACAATGGGTAGAAGACTTGTGAAGTTATAAGCTATAATATTATTGGTTCTCTACTAAAAACAAACTTTACTTTAATATTATTGTTTGTTTTTAGTAGAGAACCAATTAATACAAATCAAGATTTAAAAGTCTTGAAAGTATCCATAAAGGTCTGTTTATATCTACAGACATTTAGCGTGCCAGAAACGTGCCGTGGCAGACAAAATAATATTCTTCTATACAGTGTTTATTAACGTATTTATATCTATCGTAACGCGGTCGCGCAGACGTTGACAGACACGGGCCACGCTCGGCCAGTATTTGCGGAAAGAATGTTTTTCCTGTGCGTAGAGTAGAGTCCTTTTAATGAAACCTGAACTAAAATTGACAGCGCCTTACACAAATGACAATAAGACCGCTATTATCAAATAACAATGAACGCCATTAAGACATTAGCGTCGCGTCTGGGGGACTTCTTATATGAAATGGACTTTACGTGTTTCTAGCTACCTGCTGGGCAGTGTGAATAGACGGTGTCTGTGGGTGTCTGCCACGCTACTTGTCTGTGACTCACTGTGTCTGTAGATATACGGACCTTAAATAGGATTTCTGACTTAATAAAAGTGCTTTGACTCTCAGAACTGTAATACCAATAAAATTTAGAAAAATCAATAAGTACTATTTTGTAGGTACAAGCTATACCTGAAGATGCGGTCAACGACGAGTCTGAAGATGAAGATAAAATCGACAAAGACGAACGACTTCCACAGAGTGAAAAGGTCAGTGTGACATTATTTTTTCTCAAATCGATTTTTGGCTAGTGGGAGGCTTCGGCCGTGGCTAGTTACCATCCTACCGAAAAATGACGCACCGCCAAGCGATTTAGCGTTCCTGTACGTTGCCGTGTAGAAAACGAAAGGAGTGTGGATTTTCATCCTCCTCCTAACAAGTTAGCCCGCTTCCATCTTAGACTGCATCATCACTTACCATCAGGTGAGATTGTAGTCAAGGGCAAGTCCAATATGCATATTTTCATTTTATAAAGTACCTATATGATCAAAGATCTAATACGATTATAATAAAAACTGTCTCTATAGAATCGATGTTTCATAGTCATAATCGTATTCGTCAGTTAAAGAGCTCCGTAAAAATATACCTCTCTGTGTAGTTGAATGGTGTAAAAAACCGGCAGGCAGAAGTTTTTGTTTTTTTTTTTATACCAAATCTAAGCTCATTATCCTTGGAAAATGGCAGACAATAGGGATGATGACAGTTTTTTAAATTGTATATAAATTAAGTATATTTATTTATTAAGTATATTTATTATTGTATATGTAGTTTAATTTAGTATATTATTTTTAATAGTTTAATTATTATAGGTATGTTATATTGCACTATCCGCTTTCCTGTCTTTAAATATTTTATTTAAGGTTGTCTGGAGGAGATCGCTTTTAGCGATAAGACCGCCTTTGCGCATCTTACTTATCTATTCTTTTTTTTTTTCTTCTCTTTTTTGTATCTTATTTGTGTGCAATAAAGCATTAAAATAAATAAATAAATAAATAAGAGTACGCTAATAGTAAAGTAATTTTGTAAAAGGAACAGGGTATCTGTGATCATTACTTTCGGAGCTACAGGGATTTAAAGGGTCAGATTTGCGGCGCTGCCGCGGATCCCTGAAAAACGCCCCATACAAAATGGCACGAACTAATGACGTCGTAGGCAATTTAATGATCGTTAGATTTGTATGTGCGTTCAAACAAAATTACTAATATCTTTGTTATTTGTGCGTTTAAGTTTATAGTTCAAATATTAAAAAATGTCATATTTAATGTAAGGAAGCTAAAACTGTATGAATTTTCATCTAATTACGATAAAAGATTTTTAATAGATTTTGAAATTTTATCTCATTTATTTTACAAATATCCAGACAATCTTTGCTTTTTATATATAAACTAGTTAACATTGACCCTATTTACCCGAATGTATCATAAAAATCAATATATTCAAACCTAGTCATCATTCCCATTTGTTCGTAAATTTGGGTGCGATACTGGTCCTTCTGTAATTGGTCCAAGGCTGATGATGATGATGATGATTGGCTTACAGGATAAGCGTATAACGGGCGACGGCGAGCTGTCGGAGTCGGAGGACGAGGGCGACGCGCGGCGCGACAACCGCTCGTACCGCGTGCCGCAGCGCAAGCGCCCGCGTCTCGACAAGGACGCGCAACCCAAGGACGACGTCAAAGGTAGGCTTTTGTATACTTGTATATGTGTACTCAGATTCACAATTATCCGCCCACTTTAATATACTAGCGTCATATTGAAGTGGGCGGATAATTGTGCCTCTGAGTATATATGTTACCGACAATCTTGTTAATAGGTTGACAGTAGCAAACTAATTATTAACTAATAATTTTGAGCCATGATAGCCTCTCTAGATAGGATATGACCTCTGCCACCGATTTCGGAGGGTGTGGGTTCGAATCCAGTCCAGGGCATGCATCTTCAACTTTTCAGTTATGTGCATTTTAAGAAATTAAATATCACGTTTCTCACCCTGTTAAGGAAAACAACCTGCACACCTGAGAACACACGTGTGTGAATTCTGCTTATCCGCATTGGGCCAGCGTGGTGGACTATTGGCCTAACCCCTCTCATTCTAAGAGAAGACTCGAGCTCAGCAGTGAGCCGAATATGGGCTGATAAATGAATTTTGTTGAAAAAACACTCTGTTTTTTTAATGTTTAGTGTTAACGTGACGTCATGGAACAGTTAAAATATAGTCCACCATGGCCGACGGCTTTTTGGCTCGTATTGTCAAAAAACTATTTAAAAATTGTCATTTTCATGTAATCACATAGAACGATAATGAACAATTTATGAAAATTTTTAAAAAAGTGTCAACCAGCCTATTGTTGTCGATTTTGGTCTCAGTCTATGAACTCTGAAGCCATTGGAGGTTCGAAAACGAACTGCTTCGCTACGAAAGAACTGTGGATTTCATCCTCCTCCTAACAAGTAAGCCCGCTTCCATTTTAGATTGCATCATCACTTACAGATGACATTGTAGTCAAGGGCTAACTCGTATCCAATAAAAAAAAGGCTATTGACCTAATAAAATCATTTAACTTACAGCTGAAGACTCAAAGGACGACGTGAAGAACGTCAGCAACATGGAAGAGCCGAAGAAGGAAGTGACGTCCAACGCCTGATCCGCGCGATAGTCGCGCTGTTCCTATGGCGGCTCGCACTTGTGCACTGACAGATCTTACTCCCCCAATAAAACTCGCGAAGTTGATCGAAGATAATTGAATACGATCCTACCCAAGATTACGGATAGATCGCTATCCTTAGTAACAGTCAAACTATCTTTACATAGTCAAACTATCTGTCAGTAGGTTATTGAAAAGCAGATAAGAACAGAAAGATAGATTTTCTTAACTTTAGTAAGCGAAATGGCGGATTTATAGGTTATTGAAAACGGCCGTTAGTGTAGGGTAGGTTTGCTTCACTTCGTGCAACTTCGCCTTGTCTCGCTGCCGATCGTTTTGTCAGAGTCAAAGAACTATAATTTGGCAAGTTCGTTCGTTCTTTCGACGCGGGGGTGGGGTTTTGGTAGACTGCGCGGGTGTGAAGTCGTGCGCGCGGGGCATATCTACCCCCCTCCCGGCCCGCTCAGACCATTACGAACGAATTTGCCAAGCTAACAATCCAAGGTTCGAACACGAAGCGCCTCGCTACACCACTAGTACTAGAGGCCTAAGTGGATGATATCAAGTCCATACATACAGATTCCATACCAGTGCATATTTTTGTAATTAAAATAAATCAAAGACCAGACATACTTTTACTTTTATATTTCGAGAAAAGTAGTTTTTACTCCAACGTTACAAGACAGACGTTTTTAGTGCTCACAAGAAACTGTGTCCTGAAGTGGATGATTATGAGTTATATGTATTTTTTTCGTCTTTAACTGAAATCCCACATAATGTACTCAATGTCTATTATCCATTGATGTTATTATAAAAAATAAAACAAAATACAATTCAAGAAGTTACAATTGTAACAAACCTTCAAAAATCGACTAATTTAAAACATCCTGATAATGTCATATTAAAGTAAAATGAACCTAATGTTTAATGTCTTAAAAGTCATACGTTTTGTTATGATTATTAATTTAGCGTTGTCTAATTCTATTAGGGGATTTTAATACTAGCATTGGGTCTTTATATTCTGATATTATACCATATATACAGGGTGTCCCGCAATCCCGTAATTAATGGATAATTTAGATAATTAAGTGATGTATCCACCATTTGTGTTTTATCAATTAATTACGGGACACCCTGTATACTACTTCATCTAAAGCTAATCTTACTTCCAAAAGTAGACGTACTATACAACTCGTAACTTGTACTACTGCTAAATTTATTTAAAAAAAAAAAAAAAAAATACCGACCGAATTGAGAACCTCCTCCTTTTTGAAGTCGGTTAATTAATTAAAATAAGACAACTTATGGATAGCGATGTCATATTTTCTAATAGTTATGTATGTTTTAGATAAGAAAGTAAGGTTTTTAAATCTCTGTAAATAAAATATTTTTTACATAAAATCAATTCTGTAGTGATAATTAATAAATCTTACAATGTATTCAACTATTAGGTATACTAGTGACTAGTGATGATTTTTTTTTACGATTTAGAGGATTATGCGATCTCAAGTTTTTGTGTATTGTGTGTTGCGTTAACATACTAGATGTCCCTCGAAATAATACTTTTTCGGATGTTTTTACTGTTTTCTGTGTCTCTATTAAACGTATATGCAAAATTTTACGATCATCTATTCCGTGATATGTGTGAAATATCACAAATATAATATTAATAAATTGCTCAGAGAACAAACATAAAAAGAAATTAATTTTTATCTATCGGTAAATAAAAAACTTCACTGTAATAATTTAATTTTATATTTGAGAAAAAACATGGTGAAAAAATATTATAATTTGCAATTATTTATCACACTACCTAATTATATAATTTTTATTTTATAATGTCTTCGCTTAACGTAACCAATGATGTAATGAACAAAAACGTTGTATAAATGGGACAAATTTTGCGGATTTTGACTGTTAATGTAACCTTATTTTTCTTAAGACATCATTGGGATAGACCAGAGGTTCCCAAACTTTTTTTCTCAGAGACCATTTTCAAATATAACTGGTTCCGGTGGACCCCCTGCTGAATTTCTTTCCAAAACTCGACAAAAAATGTGATTAGCTGAATCAACAGCCACCACAAAATAAGAGTTTTTAAAAGAAATTGTGAGAATTAATTAGTTAATTAATTAATTTAGAATTTAGAAACTTTCCATTTGGTATGAAACCAGATAAATTTTCGTGGACCCCTGCTACGTATCGTGAACCCACATTTTTAAGTCACATCAACGTAGACCCCCGCCGAGTTTTCCGTAGACCCCTGGGGTCCACCTGGACCGCTTTGGGAATCAATGGGATAGGCTATAATTAACTAATTAAATAATGTTAGATAGGTATTATTTTTATATCTAGGATTGTAATTTATGTAACTGTAATGATAATATTCAATTCAAGATGTACATTGTACAATGTCAATGCTAAAATGTATTTATTCTTTGTTTTGTTGAAAATTCATCAACTCTGGCTAATCGCCCCTTGTTCACTTTGGTCATGAGTCTGCTTGTTTCAATTCTAAGATTTTGTTCTATTAGATATGTCATTAACGAGTCAAAGGTGAAGTCAAAATGAGGCGATAGTCCATTGAAATTTTACAATTTAGGGACCGAATATTGCATTTTTTGGAGTATGCAATTTTATTTTTGGGACATGTATATGGGTTAATAGAAACTTAAGGTTTATGGGTCGCCACCCTTGTCCCTCAATGCTAAACTATTTGCTACAAATGATGACTTTAGAATTTATTTGTAAGACGCAGTTTCCGAGATATTGCAAAAAAAGTGTTTTCACTACTTTCTCTAAAAAATGGAAAGCTCATGTAACATTCCAATGAACTACGAACAAAGGTGGCTAATTGTCTTAATTTCATTTAGTCGCATAGTAAACAACGAAAGTTATTTTAACAAATAAATATTGTCTACAATGTCGAGTTGTGTGTATAAATACATAAGTATATAGTATTATGTAAGTAAACACACAATTGTGCATGTGTGCGCTCAGTGAAGTAGCTAAATTCGGATCGCTTGCAAGCCACCGTACTGACCAAAGTGAACAGCGGGCATTACACGATCTTGGCCGGTCGCTTCTCTGTCCGTGGATATGAAAACATAGAGGAATTATCTGTGGAGTGGTATCGCAACCAAATTCAACAATATAATAATTATTATTGTCTGTTGTTTTGTTGAGGGAGACGTCGGCTTATCTATTCGTCGGGATCGATGTAATGATGTTCCAGCTGCAGAAACTATTATTTTTAGTTATTGTTATTATTTCAACTTTGATATAATTAGTTACTCAATACTTATAGATCAAACGTAACTTCATCTTAGGAATAATTGAACTTTTTTATACTATACATTTTTTTTACCCGGGAGGTATTTACACAACGAAAACGTTCAGGCAAAGAAACATTGATTCTATAGTAACAGTTTTCATAAACGCGTTAGATCGTTGATCTTATACTTTGACAGAGGGGTACGTCGAGGCATCCTAGATATAGTTCGCCTGAGTTATAAATTGTGGCTTTTTAATTTTTAACAATCATTTCTAACTGAAGAAATTAGCCCCTTTTCCGCTACATGGCGAGGTTTTATATTTTTCTGGCCAGATTTCCTAAAGAAAAATAACATTTACCGAATGGTCGAATATGGATTGGATCTCCGCCCATTTGTTTTGTCTGTGTGACCTGTGTGCTCATATTTGAAAAATATGGCTTTTTAAATAATAATAAAATAATATAATAATTTATGTACTACCTTTGTATGGAGAAGCGGGCGGCTGAGGCTATCGTATAATTTACACAGAATATGTTTCTTATCGAATTAAAAAAATGTCCTTCTACAACTTAAGTTTATGACAAAATTGACTCACCAGTAATGTGTTTCGTTATTTATTTTAACTATTAATGTTCGTTTCAGTATTTAACGAACTGCAAACGTTCAAAATGGAACAGGATTAGATAAGACTGTAAATATTTTATTTTTATTTGTTGAATACATATTGTGTCTGAATAATTGTTTTATTTTTTTATATCTCGCATACCTTATATGCACAGCACAAGGGAATTGTGGATCTACTATCCCTTGGAACTCCATGAAGTTCTCCATTCTCCAACTCCATTTTCAAAGTATTTTATGATGTTTCTTTTATATTGAAGGAATTTGAGCATTTGCATAGCCCGCACTTTTAGATTAATTGAGACCTAATGCAAAAAATCAAGTTTTTAGAAAACAGCGAATATAGATTTTGGATGGCAATTGGATATTGTTTAATCATATTGTTTTTTACAGTCTTCAGCATATTTTAATATATTTATCTAACTACAAATTGTGAAGTAAATTAAGCAAAAATAATTTCTTTTAAATATATTCAAAAATATACTCTAGCAATTTAGGTCTTGTTTGACTAAATTTTTAAAGACCTTTTGTTGGTTAGGTCTCACTAATTCCGAAAATTCAGACAATACCTTTATCATTTCGTAATAATATTACAGCATTTGATATATTATATTAGGGGACATTTTCGTGTCTTAAAATAGACCCAACACGCATCAGATCTTTACGTTAATGAAAAAGATTACACTTACTTACCTTATGTTTAGTATTATTTGGACGCAATTCAGTTAGGTTTTTCACATTTATAAACGCAGCAACCTTCTTGAAATAATGACGGCTCACTAGTATTTGCGTCACTTTCAAACCGAACGCATGTGAGCGATAGGATTAGTGTGGCAGATACCTAAGCATGCACTAATCTCCTTTTACGGAAAATACTAAGTTATTCTATGACTAAAAGTCACAATCTAAACATTTTGGACTAGGTCTCTATAATTCTAAAGGTGCGAGCTGTTATAACTATTAACTGCAATACCTTTATGATACATTTTAGGATGGAAATAAAAGAAAGACATTGTTGTATATATATTGTAATTTAAAACAGATTATCACAACGCTCTAGACATAAATTGCACCATAAAATAAAAGTACCTAAAATCAGTCTGGTACCAAAGAGCTATACGACATCAAACAAATTGGAATGAATATAAAAATACTATGAAATAATTTAGGATTAGTATACATACTATACACCTACTTTCAATCAATAATTTTTACGTACATGAAAATTCAATAAAATACAGCCTTATATTCAAAAGATAAATGAATAATAATTGATTATATAATTAATTATTCTAATGAACACTTAAAATTTACTGGGGGCGAGTCTACACTCACTATAAAATATAGTAAAAGTGAACCTTAATTGAATGCAAATCGTATAGTAAATCCATATCTCCTTTTGAACTTCATTTAAAATCACACTTAATTATTTGTTTTTTTTTTCGAAATAGTCCATTGACAAACTGTACACGTAAGGAATGTAAAACTTGGAAGAACACGAGGAAAAGTTTTAAAAGTTTTGAAGAAGTGTTTCGTATCGTATCACTACAAATAGGTATAATATTTTATAAATTATAAAACAAATTGTGCGTATTTTGTAGGCCTTCATTTAATATGACTAGTAAGACCAATTTATTTATTGGCTATTGGTTTACTTACATCCAATTACATAAACAATATGGCACATAGTCCCGTGATACCTGTCGCTTGTTTACCCAGGTATACATACATTGTAATGCCAATGAAATTATGTACAATTTACCATCGATCGTAGATCGTTAGATGGGCCTCAAAGCGTCGCAGAATTGTCATTGTTTTCGCACATTGACTACGTCATCACTCGTAACACATTTCTCCTTATTCATGTCGTGGCTTGTGTTTGTACACTTCCAAAATAAATACGAAGGCATAATTAAGGGATTAAAATAAGAAAAAACAGTAAATATTTTAAATAATTTTATAAAGTCCACGTCCACTCACAGCATGCGCTTGTTACGTACTAAGATAAGATGTGCGTGCACGTCTTTGGGTAATGACATAAAATTGTGCGTTCTTTAATATGGAGAGGCCCATCTAACGATTTATATCGATGCAATTTACAATATATTCAAAGACTGCGGACATCAAATTAATATCCTAAACCATTATATCTGATTAAAATCTTTTGAATATTTGTAAAAATGTCACAATTTCATGTTTTAATCAGTGACGTTGCCTCACAAAGTTGTGATGAGTTTAAAATAAATAATATATTATTTCTTCGCATTTTTTCGAGCAAATAACTCAATTGACATTGTTAATAATTAATTTATAAACATAATTAAAATACTTAATATGATACACCCAAAATTAGAATTTTAATACCTAAGACGTGAATATTAAACAAAGTAAATGAATATAGCAATAAATAACAAATATAGAACCGATATTCCATTTATCTTATACATTTGCAAAACTTAGAGCCGGCCAGCGGTTCTGAAGAAAGACTAAATATATGCCAAATACAAAAAGATATAGAGACTCAGGGAGCTGAATATTGAAGGGACTTGGTATTTTTAAGTCCAATAAATATAGTAGATGACATGAAGCCTTTGTGGTATAGACACAGGTTTTTAAGAGCGATCAATGAGGTGAAAACTTCGTAATCGAAATCAAAAAAGAAAAACGCCAGAGAGATTTAACTCGATTTTTTTTTAAATTATCTATAAATATTATACAGTCTAATACGAGACTGCCGACTGTTAGCCTGATCGGATTTCCTCGCGACCATTGATATTCTATACTATAGATATGTTACGTGCCTACAAAATCAAACGGAAAAAGGGATCTGAATTTAGCGACTCCATTGAGCGCACACTTGCACAATTTTGTGTCTACTTCCATTACATATTTATGTATACAGTTCCTGAACACATAACTCGACATTGTGCACAATTAGGTATTATTTGTTTGAAATTAGACAATTGGCCGCTTTTGTTCGCCTCAGTTTTGACGCGTTAGTGACATATCTATAATATAAAATCTTTGGTCGGGCTCCTATTTCGGGAACTCCCGGCATAGAAGGTTATCACTTCATTGATCACTCCCATGTTAACAGACTTGTTGACTTGACTATATGATTATAAGTTACAGGGACTTATCTATCGCACAGAGTAAAACATTAACAAGAATTATTGTAGATAATATTAAAATGAACACATTCCAGTACATCACATGCGAGAACAAATTCAAAACATTACCTATAAAAAAAACAAGCAATATCATTTAAATAGATAATAATATAAATTATCGCCTTAAAAATATTACGGTATAATAATCTAAACACGGGAACTTAATAATACTAACGCATCACAGTTATAAAAACAAAATTATAATAATAATATGGTCGATACTTACTTGATTAATTGGAATTATTATGTCAATTAATACTAATATTACCAGATTTAAATTCTATGAATATTCAGTAGATAATAAATGGAATTGCGATGTATAATACAATGATGGTTGCTACGAAATAATAATGGTCCGATTTTGACCTTCGAGACTTTAGGTTCCTTGAATCTGAAGCATTGTATTGAGTCTAATTAAAAAAAATATTTCCGGTCCATCTAATAACGCCGTCCGGTATTTAGCGACCTTCATTTGAACTTGTTAAGTTCAAATGAAGGACGTTAAATACCGTTCAATCGCATTCTAAATGTTCCCGACTTCACTGTCGTCACCTCTTCTATAGAATGACCATCAGAGCAACGAACTAAAGCTAATCCATAAGCATCAATCTCTTATTAAAAATGGATGCACAATCAGCGACCAAAAAACGTCCCCACTTGATACTTCTTGGCACTCCATACAAGTTTGGGATTTTATTGAATATTGGACTATATTTAAAGGCCTTTATGTATAATTTTCTTTACCAATTATTCTAAAACTGTCAAAGCAAAATTGGCCAGTTTTTAAGTGACATTTTCTACATGAATGTGCGTCCTTTTATTATAAGAGATGTCCATAAAGCTATACAATGGAGCTTACGATTGAGCTTACCGGATTAAATTACTAATGACCTTTGGCCATCACGATCGACAGATTACCGAAATTGAGCTGATAACTTCTGTAGGCCTAAGAGACGCACCACGACATATCTCGAATCGAGAGAAAAACAAATGTTAACCAATAGCGGTAGAGGCATAAATATAGCTTTCGCATATAGTCAGACCTGAAGTAAGAATTTTGTTTTTTTAAATAATTTGCCCTATCAGGGCGAAATTGGTCAAATATTGTCCATCGAACATTCAGGGGCCTTAACCATAGCACATCTATTGTCATTCTTCAAACGATAACTCTTTGTGACAAAATGTATGGGAATTGGCTACATGCCCAGGTCATGTTTTAGTAGAGTGAAGGCAATCTTACTTTTGGTAAGCTTAAAGGTAAGGTAAACCTTAGATTGAGAAGATCGAACTAGTCATACAAAACACTCTTGCTAGCCTCACAACTTTACAGAACTATTTTGAATAGTTTTTATGCAACAACATTCTAAAATGCAGCAAATCAATGAAAATAAAATGAGAGCTACATGTAATTCCTACAACTTTCCCGCTCTTTCGTTAGGTTGGGGCAAAAGAGAGGACTGAAACAACTCCACCGTTATTTGTCAACAATATGCATTTTTCTCTTCAAGATATATCGTTGCTAGATAGAAAAAAAAGCTGACAATATAATGCGAATAAAATTAATTTATAAAAACATCTGTCATATCTTACATTATCAATAAATGACCTCAATCGAGACTGATCGGTACAATAGCTAGCCTATCGTCCACCTGTGTAACTGACCGGGAATAGTTGCTAACTGGTAGGGGTGTCTACTGTCTACGGTTACTAACTGGCACAATAGTGAGCATCGGAGATACAGTCCGTGTGAACCCTGCTCAGCGTATCACGATCGCGCGGTCCTGTCGACCCGGGGGTCGCTCAGGCTTCCGTGCCCTCTGAAACGAGAAAACAAATTACAATGTTTAATTTTATTTTATACTAGCGGACGCCCTTAAACCTCTTTAATCCAGCCCTTACAGTAGTATCGCTGTATGGATAAACTTCTCCCGTTTTTCCGACATTTCCCTTCACTGCTCTGCTCCTATTGATCATAGCGTGATGAAATGTATACTATAACCCGCCCAGGAGTATGAAGATTAATTGTACAAAGTTTTGTTAAAATCCGTCGAGTACTTTTTGTTTCTATAACGGACATACAGACAGAAAGACACAAAAATTTTACTGATTACATTTTTGGCATCAGTATCGATCACTAACACCCCCTGATAATTATTTTGGAAATATATTTCATGTACAGAATTGACCTCTCAACAGATTTATTATAAGTATAGACTAGCAGACGCCGCGCGGTTTCACCTGAGTAGTTCTCATTCCCGTAGGAATATTAGGATAAAATATAGCCTATAGCCTCGAGGATAGTGTAGCTTCTCAACAGTGAAAGAATTTTTCAAATCGGTTCGGTACTTTCCGACCAAATTAGTATCAAACAAAGAACTAATCAAATCCCTTTATAATATTAGTTTAGCTTGAGACTATATAGATAATTTATTTCGTTGATGCAATGGTAGGGGTAGGGTAGGATAGGACAAGGGAAGGGTAGGGGTAGGGAAGAAGTAAGTGCACAAGAAGAAGGTAAGCGAAGCTTGACCGGGTCCGCTTGTTATAATATGAATTAGTTACTAACCAGGAGTTAAAGGATGATCTCGCATCATTGAGCCTGAAATGTAAACAATTATGTTAACATATGCAATATATTTATAGTTTCAGTAATAAACTAATTCAGAGAAGAAATGAGCTAGCATGCTATTATTTATACGATTTCAAATTACTATATAGAAAGATAGCGATTTTCTTCAATTCTAGATCCATATCGTATTTGAATTTGAATGAGTAACTATTCTACGTGATTGAAGTTTATTCTACGTAGGTAAATTCATGCATGTTATCTATTATTTACATAATTATGTATAAGTTATTAATTAGCATGCAATTACATTGGCATTGGTCATTATATTTTTGCAGTAATATGTTAGCTTAGCTTTGCAAAAGCAATAGCTGTAGCTTTAAATATAATTATTAGCTAAGATAATATATTATAGGACTCTCAAAAACAAGAATAAAAGCGAAAAAAGTAATGCCAACTTTTAAGTAAGGTGTTTGAATCCTGACCAGCAAGTTAAAAAAAAAAACATGGAAGAAATCGATTCACCACCATGTTTCGCTACGTTCATATTTGGTCCGAGTCGCCATGAATATCACATAGTTTCGAGCTGTATGTTCATGAACAAATATTTTGCTCCTGGAGGTCTATTCTATAACGATGTTTTGTATAACTCGCTAGTGCTAGTTTCGATTTCATCTCTATCTTTATCTGTCTATAGTATCGTGTTAAACAGAGAGAAATAGAGGTGAATTTAAAACTCGCACTTGCGAGTTATACAAGACTCTCTCCGCGTCGTGTTCCTCATTACTGAGGGTCGTGACCCCTAAATTCATAACTTTTTTCCGCACGATGTCACGCCATGCGGCTCGGCTTTTCGCGACTTGTAGAGCATCGTGTACTTTTGTATCGAGAGTGGTACAAGACATACAGTCAAGTACAAGACAGTCTTTATATGTCTTGTATAATAATAGTTAATACTCTTCCTGGGCTTAAGGACTATAGCAACAATACTGATTGCTGTTTAAAAGGACAGACCACTAAAACTTTCTTATCTTTTGATATTGATGTTGACAAAATGTGCAAACACTCTAAATTAGTATTTCTCGATCCAGTAAATTACTTGGCATAAACTTGGTTGATCTTGTCAAAAGAGCAGATTTCGCTTAATTTATATAGGTTTGATAAGTAGATGACCAGATAATATTTGGACTTTATAATAAAAAATACTTCACAAGTCATTATTATTATTGACACCATGGGCTAAGTGTTTATAAAAAAAGATATGTGGCATTATCTAAATAAAATCTTGTACTCATTGGTGGATACTATACTAACACAATATATGTCGAGTTATAATAATCTATAGTACATTTGACGAGGCGAGACAAAATACGTAACCGTTGCTAAGTGACATGCGAAAGTGTGTGAGTATTATCTTTGCCCTTATCAGTCGTAAGCAATCATTGTTAACAATTTGTCTACATTATTTACCTCGCCTCGGTGAACGTTATAAATATATATGTATAAATATTAAGGGCCAGTTTCACCACATTTTCATAAGTGTCGAATAGTCTAAACGTAAGCTTTGTCACTTTTTTACTTTATGTCAAATTAGTGGATGCCCTCTACTTCTTTCGCGTGTAATTCGGAAATCCCGAGGAAACTATGAATTCTTCCCAGATAAAAAGTAGCCTATACGTTGCTCAATAAATATCTCAATTTCAATCATCATTACCAACCCATATTCTGCTCACTGCTGAGCTCGAGTCTCCTCTCAGAATGAGAGGGGGTTAGGCCAATAGTCCACCACGCTGGCCCAATGCGAATTGGCAGACTTCACACACACAGAGAATTAAGAAAATTCTCTGGTATGCAGGTTTCCTCACGTTTTTTTCCTTCACAGTTTGAGACACGTGATATTTAATTTCTTAAAATGCACACAACTGAAAAGTTGGAGGTGCATACCCCGGATCGGATTCGAACCCTAAAGAATCGGAGGCAGAGGTCATACCCACTGGGCTATCACGGCTTTTGACAATGCATGCGTTATTTTAAAAATCATAAACAGACACTCTATACTATTTTATAGATATGTATGTATTGATGGTGACAAACACTAAAGTTATGAAGTAACTATCAGACAAGTATGACAAGGTGGTGCGACCGGCCGTGAGTATAACGCACACGTAAAGCTCGAAGCGTACCTAGAAGCGGACGAGCACACATGGCGGCCGGCGGATGCTAGTAAAGTATAGCGTGTGAAATGTTACTGGTTAGTGCGGCGCCGGGGGTGATGCCCACGATGCTGCCGCCCACGCACGCCTCCACGCCCTCTGTAGACCACCACCGCTCAACGTTAGCGCAACTAAACTACTACTTACCTTCATCATAGTAATTATTATTAATTTATTTACATTGAACCAACTTAATATATGTAAATTACTTGTCACATTGTACCTATGTCCTCGAAAGACTCCTAAATTAGTTTACCAGCTGACGGCCTCCGTGGCAGATTGAGATTTTCTTAATTTGTCCAGGTCTGGCTGGTGGTAGGCTTCGGCCGTGGCTAGTTACCACCCTACCGGCAAATACGTACCGCCAAGCGATTTAGCGTTCCGGTACGATGCCGTGTAGAGACCGAAAGAGGTGTGGATTTTCATCCTCCTCCTAACAAGTTAGCCCGCTTCCATCTTAGACTGCATCATCACTTACCATCAGGTGAGATTGTAGTCAAGGGCTAACTTGTAAAGAATAATAAAAAAAAAAACCAATTTCAATGAAATTTGCAAACCGTGTAAAGTTTGACCCAACTTGAAAGATATATAGGTAGGGGGGATTTACCCCATTTGAAAGGTAGGGTAAATCCCCCCACCCTATCAAGTAAAATTACCCTAAATTTTCCTTCTTTTACCAGGCACAACAACTTTGCCTGTTCAGCTAGTAATCTTATATGTTTGCTATGACTATTATCGGTTCAAAAGGCATTTTCTACTGAAAGGTACCTGTTTATGATGATGAAGTTTATTCTAAATCTAAAAGAATATCAGTGATGTATTTTGTATTTTTAGTAATACAAAATCATTTCTTTTTATACTGTAATAGGTGTAAAAAAGTTAAATGGATGATACGAAACGTACTAAAAGTAATGAACAGATAAGTATAAGTGAAACCTGTACTGTATGAAATCTAATATTGATAGAAAAAAATATAGTTTTCTTGCGCTTCTGATGAGTTTGTGCAATGTAAAATTAATGTTGTTATTCACTGGTTTGTAATTTTCTACTTTAAGAACTAAGTATGCTATTATTAAACTAATTAAGTATAAGTGACTTCAGAGGTCAAAACTATATAAGGTGAAAACCATCGGCAAATAGAGCAACACATTGGCCTTGAATGTGCTGCTCTGGGACTAAAGCGTAGGCGTTGTGGGCTGGTTTCACTGTCTTCTGATAAGCTTCGGATAGCTTATTCACAAGTATTGTCTATATTACATGACATAAAGTTAGCAAGTGACAAAACTTACATTCAGGCTATCCGACACTTATTAGAAGGTGGTCAAACTGATTCCAAGTCTCATTTGCCTGTAATTACACTGGCAATCATACCATTTAGATCGAAACAGTAATGTTACTTAGCTAATGATATTTCCCCACATAAACTGTACCTTCAACTAACATCGTTATGGATGATTCAATCATTAATTTGAATTATCATCATTAGCCGATACACGTCCACGTGGACATAGGAATTTTGTATGGACTTCGTTCAGCAGCTTCTTACAACCCATGCATTACGATATCGTCCATTCATCTGTGATTACTAAATTAGATACTACAAAGTGCAAGGTAATGATGTTAAAGTCCGGTTAGGACTTTTCTATTGGGGAGAGGTGATGATAAAAAGTGGCGGCCATAGCGATTGCTGTGTTCCTGTCAGGAAAAATAGATATCAGGCCTTCCAAAGCTCTAGCAAGATTATCATTATTATCTATAGAATAAGTTATACTTTTAGATTGTTGCGTATATAATTAAAAAAAAATTGCCTTAAGAATAATATGCTAGCAACTTTTGCACTTTCTTATAAGTTACAAATTAAAAAGTTTTGCTTTAAAATAATACTCTGCTGCGCGTGTTCTTTTTTGATGGATCAACCAGATGGCCCATTTTATTATAATGAAATTCATAGTCTACAAAAAGAGCAACATTCGCAGGAAAAGCAAGCAATTCGTCCTACAAAATGTCACCCCGTGCCATCAATCTGACGCGTAGGCGTAAAACCTGAGAGCCCTCATGTGCCTGTAGTTATACCAGAATACAGCAATGCCGTGTGGCAGCAGACACTTCTTCAGACGAGCCCCGCCCTAAGCCACCGCTGTGGCCGCCACTGGTTGTGAAGGTGTGGCGCGTGTGCAAACCTACGCATGCGAGTGTGTGCGGTACCTGTGGTGCAGAGCGCCGCGTTGTCCGCGTTGCCGCCGGCCACGGACCACGGGCGCGCCTTGCCGCCCGCGCGCACGCACCCGTTGCCTACCACACCACACGCACGTTAGCGGCGCACGAGCACGCACCAATCGACACGCACGAGCACGCACCAGTCAGCTCGCACGTACACGCACGAGCACGCACCAGTCGACACGCACGAGCACGCACCAGTCAGCTCGCACGTACACGCACCAGTCGACCCGCACGAGCACGCACCAGTCAGCTTGCACGTACACGCACGAGCACGCACCAGTCGACACGCACGTACACGCACGAGCACGCACCAGTCGACACGCACGTACACGCACAGTACGGGCGAGCCGACTAGGCATACGAGACACGCGCCGAATGCAATTTACAGTAGAAGATCCATATTCACAAGGGATACTATATACGAGTATGAGGACAAAACAAACGTCATCTAGTCCCATGGATCCGTAATTATCTAGTGCTAACTGATGTAGCTGATGTTTGTTCGGCGCGTGCTATGAGTATACGAGTATATACCACGCCAGCGATTAGCCAAGCGGAATACCACATTTTCGAAAGTTTACAAAAATACACACTCAAAATGTTATATAAAGCTTGATAATATTACTCCTCTTAATTATTTATCTATAGCTGATTTATTATAGTAGGTAGCAGGTTTTCGCCGACTGTCTCAAGAGTCACAATAGTTACCGTTGGTTAGTCCGTTTCAAAGCTATAATGTTCATAAAAAAATGCATATGTGTATAATTGCAAAATAAGGCGCTACTGCGAGTCTTGTGACATTCTAATACAACAATACCGGGAAAATTCTATCTATAAATGTGTAATCTATTCAGTTCACATTAGTGACGTCATATTTATGACTATTTAAATACCTGTTCGATCTACTGTGTACGAACATACAGTAACAAATGCCAGCCACACACGGTCAAATTTAAGCTTAAAAATGCGGGCATTGAAAAAAATATTAAATATATTTGGGTTATTCTTTCGATATTTTTTTCGCTACCCACATTTCTAAGCGCGTTGCAGACTTGGCGATATACGTGACTGCGTGTGCCTGGCGTTAAATATTATATGTCTTTGCATTAGGGACTATGGGAAATATTACTTTTGTTTGCATAAAAATTTGAAACCCAGTGCATTTCTGTGTAACGTAGCAAGCGTAAAGTAAGCAGTGTGAGACTATCACTCTTGGCTTGTCACACGTTATTCAATAGAAAGCAGAAACAACATCTTACCCATGGTGTTGACGTTGTCAGACGAGCGGGAAGGCGGCGGCGTGTTGGGCGCCGCTTTGAAACCCACGTTGTCAGAAGATTTGCAACGAGATACTTCGGTAAAATATAACAAAAATTATATATATGTAAAAAGAAAACCTCTTTAATATTATTTCTTTTTGGTAATTTACTTTTTTTTTCATGACATTGTCACATTTTAAATATTCGAAACATTATTATTGACTTAACAGCAAAACATTAAAATTTTTATTAAAATATAAAGTAGATGTAAATAATAGCTTTGAATGTTGTTTTTATATTTTATTTATAGGTAAGTTTTAGTTTAGTATTTAATTTAATTATTTAATGTAAAACTTAATATTGTAAATAACAATTATATTTTATTTATAGAAACACAAACAAGCTTTTATTACTACTATCACATTCATGTGAAATAATTATCATTATAAAACAACATTTATGCAACTATTTTACGAAAAATGGAGAAACTGAGGTTTGATTTTGAAGTAAAACCAACAAGTGATGGAAAATCAAACGCGATATGTGTAACTTCGATTGCCACACCTGATGGTAAAACTTTCAGTATACCAGAGGAATATCAGCCGGTAAATCTCCACCAAACAATTTATAATACTCCAAACTATATTAAGGTAAAAAAATCCTTGAATAAAAGATACCAAACGAGGAAAGTCTGGATAACCTTAACTAAGGAAATAAAAGATATTTATTTGGATGCGGAGCAAAATGTACAATTTTATGATTTTTATCTCGAAGAAATGCTAAACTATTCCGAAATTATACCTAGTGGTTCACATGGAGTACTAGAAAAATTGTTAGAAAAAATGCTTGAAGAAAGACAAAACAAACCTGAAAATCAAAATTTAGGGAATATTGCAAAAGATTTCATGATTGAAAAATTCAATGGTAGAAACTCAAATGCTTATCAATGGCTCTAGGATTTTAATAAAGAATGTGAACGTTTTGACATAAAGGAAGATATAACGAAAATTAAAGTTTTAAAAAATTTTATGGAGCAATCTAGTGTCGATTGGTATAGTTGTATGATAATGAAACATACAATAGAATCAGAATGGGACAAATGGGAAAAAAGTTTTTGTGAAACATTTGCAAACAAAGGATTGTCACCCATTAGATATGCTCTGTCCTTTAAATATCAAACAGGTTCATTACTTGCATATGGTTTAAAAAAAGAAAAACTTTTACTGGAAGTAAGGAAATCAATTGATACCGAAACACTTATTGACCTTATAGCGGTTGGATTACCGAATTATGTGGGGGATCAGATTGATCGAGCAGCTTTAAAAAGTACTGAGGATCTTTATTATGAAATTCGGAAATTGGAACACCTTGTAAGAAATAATAAATATGATAATAAAAACAGTATTTGCTCTGACACTAAATTAAATAAAAAGGAACAAACAAAACCATGCCCCATATGTGTGAAAGAAAAAAAGGGGAAACGTTACCATTTAATAGAAAATTGTTGGTTTAAGGATAAAGATAAAACAGGAGTTGTTAAAACTGTAAATAACTCTGAATTGGAAGTTGAACTGAATGAAGAGAGTCCAAAAAACTAGATGTGCCACCATTAATAAAAGTAAAGTTACTATTGAATGATACGTTAGATATTTCTGGAATTTATGATTCAGGTTCAAATGTATCATTGATTAATGCAAAATTGTTAAAAATACAGAAAAATGAAAATTCAAAGAATACCCAAATAGTAAGCTTGAAAACTATTAATGGTGAGAAGAAAACAAAAGGTATAATAAAACTTAAAATAAAAATATACAATATTGAAAGAGTTATGGATATCTTCATAATAGATAATGAAAATTTTAATTATGACTTTTTGATTGGACTAGATTGTATTAAAAACTTTAAGTTGATGCAAAATGAACAACTAAAAATCGTACAGTTTAATGATCCAAAAGAAATGAAGACATAAATAAATACGAAGTGAATTTCAATGAACATATTGACACGGCAAATTTTGAAATATTGGTTAATCATCTTGATTTATCCCAACAATCAGAAATCGATAAGTTGGTAGAAAAATATAAACAAGTGTTTGCTAAGGATAAATATGATATCGGCACTGTACGGGATTATGAAGCACATATTGATTTAAGTGTAGATAAATATTGTTGCAAACGTCCTTACAGATGTACAGCTGAAGACAGAATTGAAATAGAAAGCCAAATATCAAAATTATTAAAAAATAATTTAATTGAGGAATCTTATAGCCCATTTGCTGCCCCAGTTACTTTAGCATATAAAAAAGAAGACGGTAAGAGAACAAGGCTATGTATAGATTTTAGAGATTTGAACAAAATTGTTATTCCCCAATCACAACCATTTCCGTTGATTGAAGATTTAATGATCAAAGCTGTGAATTGCGAATATTTTTCTACTTTTGACATAAATTCAGCCTTTTGGTCAATTCCTTTGAAAATAGAAGATAGATACAAAACTGGCTTTGTTACACAAGAAGGACATGTTCAATGGACGTGTCTTCCGTTTGGATTAAAGACTGCGTCAGCCATTTTTCAAAGAATATTGGGAAATATTATAAGAAAATACGAACTTTCTGGTTTTGCAGTAAACTTTATAGATGACATTTTAATTTTTTCTAAAACTTTTGGAGAACATATATTACATATATCTAAGTTACTTGAGGCAATACTAAAGGAAGGCTTAAAACTGAAATTTTCAAAATGTACTTTTGCGGAAAAATACGCAAAATATTTGGGTCACATAATAGAAAATAATTCAGTAAGGCCTTTGAAAGATTATTTGTCTGCTGTAAAAAACTTTCCACTTCCAAAAACAAAAAAAAATATACGCCAATTCTTAGGAAAAGTTAATTTTCATCATAAATTCATACCACACAGTGCAATTATTTTAGATCCATTACACAATTTATTAAGAAAAGATGTGAAATTCATATGGACTGCAGAATGTCAAGAAGCATTTGATAAAATAAAAACATTATTATGTTCAAAACCAGTTCTAAATATTTTTGACCCAGAACTACCAATATACATTTATACAGACGCTAGTATAAAGGGTGTAGGAGCGGTTTTGAAACAAAAAGATAAAAATCAGGATATAAGACCAGTTGCTTATTTCTCAAAAAAGTTAACTGAAACTCAAAAAAAGAAGAAAGCTATATATCTAGAGTGCCTAGCAATAAAAGAATCTATAAAATATTGGCAACACTGGCTTATGGGAAAAGAATTTATTGTATATTCAGATCATAAACCATTAGAAAATATGAACATTAAATCAAGGACTGATGAGGAACTAGGAGATTTGATGTATTATTTATCTCAATATAATTTCAAGATAAAATATAACCCAGGAAAATCCAACCAGGAAGCCGACTGCTTAAGCAGAAACCCAGTTTTAGAACCACACGAAAACAGAGATGATTGTTTAAAAGTTGTAAATTTAATAAGTCTACAAGATATAAAGAATGACCAATATAGAAATCAAGACCTACAAAAACAAAAACTTATTAAGAAAAATGGAATTTACTACAAAAAGAATAAAAGACGGGAAAAGATTATATTATCAGAAGAGATGAGCATAAATCTTATAAAAGATGTTCACGTTAGTTATTGTCACATTGGGAGGACCCAGATGATAAATAAATTAACACCATTTTATACAGCAAAAAATTTCATCAAAAACATTAAAGAAATGTGTGATGAATGTGAAACTTGTATTAAAAACAAATCAAGGAAGAAATCAAAATATGGTTTAATGTCTCATTTAGGTCCTGCAACACAACCTTTTCACATTGTATCAATTGATACCATTGGCGGTTTTGGAGGATCACGATCAACAAAAAAATACTTACATCTTTTGGTTGATCATTTCACAAGATATGCTTATATTTCTACATCAAAGACACAAAGCTCCACAGATTTTATTAAACTAATGAAAAATGTTACAGAAACTTACAAAGTAGATATGGTATTAACAGACCAGTACCCTGGTATCAATTCCAAGGAATTCAAAGAATTTCTGAACCAGGAAAATATAAAAATGATTTTCACTGCTGTGGATACACCTTTTTCAAATGGACTTAATGAAAGGCTAAATCAAACATTAGTCAATAAAATAAGGTGTAAGATTAATGAAAATCAGAATAAAACAGCATGGAGTACAATTGCGCAAAAATGTGTAGAAAAATATAATGAAACAGAACACACTGTTACGAAATTTGCTCCAAAATACCTTTTACAAGGAGAAAATGTGAATATTTTGCCAAATGAACTGAAATCAAGATACACTAAAGACGATCTAGAAAGAGACAGAAAACTAGCTCTGGAAAACACACTAAAATCTCACAATTATAATAAAAAAATATTCGACCAGAATAGGCAAGAATATAGATTGAAAATAGGAGATAGAGTATATGTAGAAAACGGAAATCGTTTAAATAGAAAGAAAACCGATGAATTAAGAATTGGACCGTTCAAAATTGTACAAAGGATTTCCAATTCAATCTATGAAGTTGATACCGGCCACAAAAAAGCGGAATCAAACTTTTATCATATCACAAAACTGTATCCTGTTCTTAATGAGAGAACAATTATAAATTAGAGAACATTATTTAGATAAAGTTCTTTTTTAAGGGGGGGAGATGTAAAAAGAAAACCTCTTTAATATTATTTCTTTTTGGTAATTTACTTTTTTTTTCATGACATTGTCACATTTTAAATATTCGAAACATTATTATTGACTTAACAGCAAAACATTAAAATTTTTATTAAAATATAAAGTAGATGTAAATAATAGCTTTGAATGTTGTTTTTATATTTTATTTATAGGTAAGTTTTAGTTTAGTATTTAATTTAATTATTTAATGTAAAACTTAATATTGTAAATAACAATTATATTTTATTTATAGAAACACAAACAAGCTTTTATTACTACTATCACATTCATGTGAAATAATTATCATTAGAATACCCAAGCGTTCCACGATACTAAATTTGTATCAAATCTTCAAGGTTTTGACCAGTTGAACCGTTCCAATTGGTCAAAAACCTTGAAAGTTTGATACAATTAACAATAGTTTATGGCAGCGCGCACAGATCACTAGGCGAACTCGTGTGAACGTAGAACGTCAGGCGTTTTCGCGAGTGTCACGTTTCATCAGGTAGCGATTTTTTGATATATGGACGTCGATTTTTCATTCTTAATCCAAAATTCATACCTGTAGCGTTGTTTTTGTAAGTGACTAGTGAAAGTTTTGAATTCACCTATAACTCTCTCTATAGAGGTGAATTCAAATGTTGCACTTGGGAGTTATACAAACATTGTTACAGAATTTATAGCACTACTGAAGTGGGAGATGATTAATTTAATTTGATTTGCACAGAGTTAGTAAAGACAAAATTTCTAGCAAAAAGTTCAAGCTTGAATTTATCTGACGTAGCCATCTTGGCCGCGAGTCAACGTGAACCAGCAATGAAACAATCTTCATGGGCCATTGTATTATATTATATTTTTATTAGATAAACTGTTCGAATGCCTCTTAGACTTAACGGTAAAATATAGACAACGGTTGTAATACCTGTCGTGCTGTATGGATCAGAATGTTGGGCGGTGAAGGGGACGGATAGTAAACGAATGCATGTGAACGAAATGCGTATGTTGAGATGGATGTGTGGTGTGACAAGAATAGATAAAATAAGGAATGAGTATATAAGAGGAAGTCTGAAGGTGGCGCCAGTGACAGAAAAATTGAGGAGTAGAAGGTTAGTTTGGTACGGACATGTAATGCGTAGGGAGGAAAGTCATATTACTAGAAAAATGTACTATGTGCAAGTGGAAGAGATGGTTGGATTGTGTGAAAGAGGACATGTGTGTAAAAGGAGTGGATGATGAGTTGACGAGTAATAGAGACGAATGGAAAAGATTGACATATTTTTCCGACCCCACTTAAGTGGGATAAGGGCAAGGAGATGATTAAACTGTTTCTTAAGTGAATCACAGTTACGACCCAGATGAGTTAAAAATTATACAACTCACCACATTCTAAAAGCACGGGCGTACTCTCGCCTGAAGTGACGCTATACCTGAAAAGTGAGATAGTTATATCTATTATATCATGTTTTAAAATCATTTTTACTTGCCACAGGTAGGGCCAGCAAAATCATTGAACTTTTTTGTAAAAAAGTTTTACATATTAGGTATAACCACTTTCTCAGCGCTTTAATCCGAAAACCGTTAATTTTACAGAAAAACTGCAAAATACATTTTTTGTATACAATTTTATGAGGAAAAATTTTAATAATAACCTTTACTGACCTCCAAACGGTCGCGCAAGGTCGCGAAAAACTGATTTTTGTGACCTTTTGACGTTGCTAACTTTTTTAACCGGCACGATATCGATGTCGTTTTTTCACATCTTCATAATAACACCGTAATAAAGGTGTATACAATAAAAAAATCAGCTCAGTAGGAATTTTCCCCAGATAAAACCTAATATTACTGGACTAGAAGTAGGGAAAGCGCATGCACATAGTTTGACTAGTAAACATGTGCTGAGATGGTACCAAATAATTCTCCAGGAGGTTGGTCCTATCAGCCATTAGCTATGCGTTTCATCAATAGTGTTTTTATTATAATTTATTTTTTAAATAATCTATTTGAGAGATATAATATTTATTATTTATAACTAGCAACATCTATCATAATATCTATCTATTACTAATATGTATTTAATCTGTAAATTTGTATGTGTGTAACAATGTGTGTTAACAAACAAAGACAATGCAATAGTTTTCTTCCGGTTCAACATAAGTCGTTTTATTATAGTTTTGTATAAAGTACAGCGGCGTAACTTGCTCGAAATGGGACCTGTACCAATTTGGTGAGGGGTGTCGATTGTCACCTTGACCGTGGCATTCGACACGTAGTCAGAGTAGTGTGTGCTGACGTCTAAGTGTTGTTAACTTTTTGACATTCGAGTTTAGCGTAAAGGCAGCGTAATTTTAACGTAAGACGGTTTCAGTGTAATGTCTGAGTTTTAAAAAAATGCCTGAGAAAAATTTAAAAAAAATTTGTCGGTACACAGGGGCCTAACACATATAAGGCCCCGAGTACCGACGCTTTTTCTGTGCTCGCTAGAGTGACGAGAGACGAGTGACGAGTGATGAGACTTACATGGTGTCGTCCCTGCGCAGCGTCGGCGAGTGTCTGGCGGGCGAGGGCGAGGCCGGGGAGGCGGGCGAGGCCGAGGCGAGGGACGACAGCGAGTGCAGGGAGCGCGAGGTGAGCGGAGTGCGCGCCGAGAGGGAGGACGCCTCCTCACTGCCCGGCGGAGTGCGGCACGTTCGCCAGAACTCATCCAAACCTAAATCAAACATTCCATCTATACTAAGATTATTAAGAGGTAAAGTTTATGATGTTTGTGGTCCACTGAACCGATTTTTAAAAACTTTTTAACATATTCACGGGAACGGGAACTACGCGGATGGTCCGGGGAGCGGCTTATCCATATATAAAAATGCGAAAGATTATTCATCACGAAATCTCGAAAACCGTTGGATGTACAAAGCTGAAATTTGGTAGGGAGGTAGTATAAAGTTAGTAGGAGAACGGATTTTGCAATAAGGCCGGATTAAAGAGATCTAAGGGCGGGCGAAGTCGCGGGCATCCGCTAGTCAGTTATAAAAACGAGTGTGCTTTAGACCACACGACGGTTTTTAAAACTTCTTTCAAAAATAAATACAAAGCGCCAACTATGAGTCTCAGGCGTAACTGCAGGTTCTTTAAGTGTAAAAAAGGTGTTGTTTCCAAGTTCTCTAAGAACGCCACCTACAGGTAGTTTAAAATAACAATCAATGTTTCACTAGGCCACTTTTTTCACTGTATATTAAAAGTCTCGCCTGATTACACTTTTCGTAACGCTTTCATCAACTTACTCCCCAAAAATAAAGACTTCTTCGCCGTAAAAAATAGTTCGACATTTTAATTTCATTTTAGTATAAGATAGTTTTGTTTCGACATTTTCGAGTGGAATTGGTAAAAAATAATAACAAATATTACCTTCGTCTATTTCTTGAGACTGATCTGTAACTGGTCGTGTCGGCGCTCTCGTTTTTACTCTCCTAGGCCGGCCTGCAAAATATAATAGTTTTTTTTAGTATAGCTGATTCGAACAAACCTATAGAAAATATACATTTATTTCCTAATAATAATATATTTTTGAATATAAGTAAATATTCACCTTTCCTCCCAATAACTCGCAAGGAATGTGCTATAACGACACTAATCCAACGGGGCGTGATCGAACTCGTCATCAAAACCGGACTCCAAGCCATGAAGCTGTAGAGACTTAAACTTAAAAGATACCTACAATTCAATAGAAACCGAAAATAATTTACAAGTTGGGCGAGGCGAGGCGAAGTTACACAAAGTGAAGTGAAGTTTGTGTCACTACACACACACACTATCGTACTCGGTTAACTTCGATCAACTTTGCGAGTACACTAAGCGCAAAGTTGATTACAAGTGCTGCGTCCGAGTCAAACGAGCCCAAGCGATCTGAAGTTCCAACACGAAGCGCGCAATAGCTACATTACTCGGTTCACTTCAGGACTTTGTCGCAGCTCGAAGCGAGTAGTATATTTGAGGCTATACCATTAACAAGATGTCGTAGAGCGGCGTCGCCTGCATCGTCAGCAGTCTGTTACCTTTGACAAGATGTCTGAGCGTGTGCGCGGGCAGGTCGGCCAGCGCGTCGGCCGCCTCGCCGTGCAGCGGCGGCAGCGACAGCATCTCGTTGCTGCTGCACTGCTGCTGCTCCGCCACGGACTTGGGCCGCACGCGCCGGCAGCCGAGCGGCGTCGCCTGCATCGTCAGCAGTCTGTTACCTTTGACAAGATGTCTGAGCGTGTGCGCGGGCAGGTCGGCCAGCGCGTCGGCCGCCTCGCCGTGCAGCGGCGGCAGCGACAGCATCTCGTTGCTGCTGCACTGCTGCTGCTCCGCCACGGACTTGGGCCGCACGCGCCGGCAGCCGAGCGGCGTCGCCTGCATCGTCAGCAGTCTGTTACCTTTGACAAGATGTCTGAGCGTGTGCGCGGGCAGGTCGGCCAGCGCGTCGGCCGCCTCGCCGTGCAGCGCCGGCAGCGACAGCATCTCGTTGCTGCTGCACTGCTGCTGCTCCGCCACGGACTTGAGCCGCACGCGCCGCCCGCGCTCGCGCCGCCGGCAGCCGAGCGGCGTCGCCTGCGTCGTCAGCAGTCTGTTACCTTTGACAAGATGTCTGAGCGTGTGCGCGGGCAGGTCGGCCAGCGCGTCGGCCGCCTCGCCATGCAGCGGCGGCAGCGACAGCATCTCGTTGCTGCTGCACTGCTGCTGCTCCGCCACGGACTTGGGCCGCACGCGCCGGCAGCCGAGCGGCGTCGCCTGCATCGTCAGCAGTCTGTTACCTTTGACAAGATGTCTGAGCGTGTGCGCGGGCAGGTCGGCCAGCGCGTCGGCCGCCTCGCCGTGCAGCGGCGGCAGCGACAGCATCTCGTTGCTGCTGCACTGCTGCTGCTCCGCCACGGACTTGGGCCGCACGCACCGCCCGCGCTCGCGCCGCCGGCAGCCGAGCGGCGTCGCCTGCGTCATGATCAGTCTGTTACCTTTGACAAGATGTCTGAGCGTGTGCGCGGGCAGGTCGGCCAGCGCGTCGGCCGCCTCGCCGTGCAGCGGCGGCAGCGACAGCATCTCGTTGCTGCTGCACTGCTGCTGCTCCGCCACGGACTTGGGCCGCACGCGCCGCCCGCGCTCGCGCCGCCGGCAGCCGAGCGGCGTCGCCTGCGTCATCATCAGTCAATTTGTAACGGCCCACTTCATCATTATCAGCCTATTTTAATGGCCCATTATCATTATCATTATCATTATCAGCCTATATTAATGACTTACTATCTTTATCATTAGCAACTTATTTAATGCCCCGCTGTAATTGTGATTACCGGGCTATGTTAATGGTCCACTATCATTATCAATAGCAGCCTATTTTAACGGCCCATTATAATTATCATTACCAGGCTATATTAATGGCCCACTATCTTTATCATTAGCAGGCTATTTAATAACCCACTATCATCATCATTACCAGCCTATATTAATGGCCCACTATCTTTATCATTAGCAACATTTTTAATGGCCCACTATCATTATCATTACCAGCCTATATTAATGGCCCACTATCATTATCATTACCAGCCTATATTAATGGTCCACTATCTTTATCATTAGCAACCTATTTAATGCTCCACTATCATTATCATTAACGGCCTATGTTAAAGGTTCACTATCTTTACCATTATCAGCCTATTTTAATGGCTCACTATCTTTATCATTATCAGCCTATTTTAATGCATTTCGTAGGTCTACCTCTGACCTAGGAACTTGTGAACCATAGCCAAATTGGCTAACCGCTAATCAACAAGACAGTAGAGACTGTACTATACATACACATAATCAATCCATACAATACATCCTCACAAAGTTTATTTTTTGTATTTGTATTTCTTACCAGATTCAGGTAATCCAATTTCTATGTTAGCATGAAAATGTAAAAGAAAATCGTAATCTTAAGGTATAAGAAACAGTACAAGTTGTGCATTTTTAAGTTTTAATTTAATCTAGCGCACGCATCGCGGTTTGGCTCACGTAGTTCTCGTGACCATGGGAATAAGGGGATGACTCCTTATAACATGAGCTAAAAAAGCTTACCCGTTTCGGATATCAGCCAGAACAAACAGACAGACTGTGGATGTTTTGTAATATGAATACATAAACATTTAGATAAAAATTAAAGTTACAAACAGACACACATTAATTTTATTTATTTGGATAGATTATAAGCTCATTAAAAAGAAGTTATTTTTATAAAAGACTTCGCATGACTGCAATAGGCTAGTTGAAACTTTTTTTAAATGGTTTTAAATTTTTCATTATCGTTCTACTAGATTGAAAAAAAGACTATATTAAATTATTAGAACGCGCTTGCCTAGAAGACGCCTATTCGCTTCTACCTTGAAGTTAACCAAATCAGCTGGCAGGAAACATACGAGTAGATGCCGGAAGGGCATTCGAAACTTTTACAGTACGAATTAGAAACGTGGATGCAAATCATTTAGACTTTAGTGCCAGTTGCCTGGATATCAATAAGTGAAAGAGAATGAGTTTCACCCAATGATAATTTTATACTATAGATCGGTCACGTCCCTACAAAATCACGCAAAAAGTAATTCGAATAATAGGCTACAAAACGAGCGCACACATGCACAATTTTGACATTAATTCCATTATTTATTTATGTATATATAGTTTTTACACTTCCTGAACACACAACTCGACATTGTAGACGGTATTTAGGTATTATTTGTTTAAATAACGTTCGTTGTTGACCACAACTAACATTGAGATATGGAAATTTCCTCTTTTGCCAGCTCTTTTTTTCATGACCTAGTAACACATCTAACAGTATTTAACATCATTGGTCTCACCCCCGAATGAGATATAGGCGAGAGTAGGTCTGGCATGTCGGGGTCAACGATCGGGCCGCGGTCGCTGTCGCCCTCCACACTCTCGCACGCCGACAGCGCCAGCCGCTCCACCGCCTCGCTGCCACAAAAATTCAAAATTTAGTAGTTTTCACCATTATACTCAAAGCGAAACGGCATTCCCGGAATAGATTGACTATACACCACCACTGCCATATATATATTTCTTATCAAAAAATAATCGATACACTCCACCTGAACAGTGTTTCGATTTTTTTGATCAGAAGTGATTTGATCCAACGTGATATGTTACAAGTAAACAAGAGGGCGCCGCGAAACGCCTAATAACAAAAGCGATGTCGTGAGTGTGGTTTGCCTAAAAAGCCAAAAACGCGAGGTTGTTGAAAAAAGAAAATAAAACAAGAAAGGGGGTAGATCGATTCTGCCCCTAACAGCTGATGTCAACTTCGCATCTCGCAATTTCAGTCCCGTCGTGACCACGATCCATGCAACTGGGTCAAAATATCGACATAAAAAAAAACTCGTCGTTTTATCGTGGTATGTAACCATTTAAATAATATTCATTACTAGCGGACGTCCGCGACTTCGTCAGCGTGAAACCCTGCTACTAAGGATACCCCAACTCTACCATACCCCTACCTTACTCCTACCCTACCCCTACCCTACCCCTATCCTACTACCCCTGTGGTTGGGACCATGCGACGGCGACGGAAGCTTAAATAATGGAGTAACTTCTCCCATTTTCTCAACATTTCCCTTCACTGCTCTGCTACTATTGATCATAGCGTGATGAAAAGTATACTATAACCTGCCCAGGAGTATGAAGAACAATTGTACCAAGTTTCGTTAAAATCCGTCGAGTAGTTTTTGTTTCTATAAAGAACATACAGACAGGCAGACAGACAGACAGACAGACAGACAGACAGACAGACAGACAGACAGACAAAAATTTTACTGATTGCATTTTTGGCATCAGTATCGACCACAGTTATTTTGGAAATATATTTCATGTACAGAATTGACCTCTCTACAGATTTATTATATAAGTATAGATGAACAACCAGGAAATAAGTTTAAAATCTTGAGTTCAAGTAAACTAACTTGAGCAAGTCCTGCAGGGTGGTGTTGCAGGGCGCCATGGCGTCGCGCACGGCCTGCAGCGTCACCAGCTCGCCGCCGCCGCCGCACCCACCCATCGCCGCGAACACTTCACTGCACCTCTGTCATAGATTTACCCAAATTAAAAAAGGAGGTTCTGTTGTCTATGTATTTTTTTTCACGACGTTTCAAGTCCACGATTTTCTCAAAAACTTTACTAAAGCGATTTGGTTATTGAAATACATAATCTTCTTTCTTCTTTCTTCCCTGGGAGGATTTTAGTAGTGGACGTTCGTTTAGCCTTGAATTAAAAAAATCTAAAAAATTTATGGATGATGTCATGAATGGGTGTTGTTGTTGATGCGTAATGTGGTTCGTGGGTGCAGTTAGTGTGTTATGTCGTCAGTGTAGGTGGTGTCGTAGATCACGAGTGAGTCAGTGTGCGGAGTACCTGCAGGTACTGGTGCAGCAGGTGGTGCGCGGCGGCGGCGGCGCGCTCGGTGGCGGCGGGCAGTGGCGGCGGGGGCAGCGCGGCGGCCGCCTGCGCCGCCAACGCCGCCGCCGCCTCGCCGCCCGCCCACGCGCGCTCCAGCGCCAGCGCACGCACGCGCCCGCACTGCCCCGCGCTGCTGTTGCTCGACAACCTGCCACACACCGATATAGTTCATCATCATCATCATCATATCAGCCGATGGACGTCCACTGCAGCACATAGGCCTTTTGTAGGGACTTCCAAACATCACGATACTGAGCCACCTGCATCCAGCGAATCCGATATAGTTAAACACATAATTAAGGATCAAACGAACTTACCTGGAAGTGAAGTTCGAAGATCATCGCCTCTGAAGATACGGTTCGACACCCCGTTGACCTATCGAGTCTTGCCTCGATTTTCCGAAATTTTTTCCTAATATCTTCATATTTTTCATTACTTTTACGTTTACGTTTGCCTTTTGGCATGACTAACTAAATAATTTTATTTTAATTTTATAAATTCTAAGATTTCCACGATTAAAGTTATTTTTATTTGAATTAGCGTGTCAAGGCTTGAACACAGAAACACAGAATGAAGATGGCGACCTATGGCCGCGCGGGGGTGGTGTTTGGGTTGCCATGGTGATATTTTGAAAAATTCCTATTAACTTTAAAAAACTGTGTCATTGGCTGTAGCATAGGAGTATACTACAATATGTTAATATAAAATCGGGTCGAGTGAAGCTGAGAAATATAATATTATGTCATCAACATAATCTTTTAACATAAAAATAAAACCGACTTCAAAGACGTATCTCTATTATTATCAGTTAATTTGATTTTAACACAAAGTAACAAAAAAATGAAGTATACTCTTTCAAACAAATAAAAAACATATGCGTCGACTTTTTTGAAGTCGGTTAATAATTATTGTGTCCGACCGAAATTTCGATTTCGGTTTCGGTGCTGCCATCTTCAAGCATTGCGAAAATAGTGTTTGATATTTTAAACTACCAGTAGATGGCGTTTTTAGAAAACTGTGAAACAATCCCTTTTGGACACTTCCAGAAACTGTTGCGATGCCATCTATGTATCTCAGGCATAAATGTAACTTTTCCAGAGATACATAGATGGCACTTTGTTTGTTTATTTTTGAAAGAAGAACAAATTTATTTCAGTTGTCTGGTTTCCAAAACTCGGTTTTTATTTTGTATACATACCTAAAACTAACCACTAACTTAGGCAAAAAAATAAATCATGTTTTCTATCTTTTTTATATTTTTAAGTTATTCATAAATAATATTGATAAAAACATACATACAGCCGAATATAGAATATATGAAGAAATGGATACCTTTCATGTAACTCCCTCCAGAGGGTCGCCACCCTCTCGGACGCGCCGCGCCCGCCCGCGGCGGCATCGCAACCGGGGAACTCTACGCGTCGCACGCTCACCGAGCGCCGCAGAGCCGTCGCTATGTCCGTCAAGCCTGGACATTTCACACGCATTCATTTCAAACAAACGTCAAAGTCAAAATCGGTAAAGATTATTTTGAATCCTCCTCTTTATTCAAGAGGAGGATTTGTCTGTGTTTGAGGAGGAGTCATTTTTATATTATAATCATAATGATAGTCCTATACTTAAAATTAAAGGTGGGCCAGGCAGTGAAAAGCTCACATCAAACAGCCGTGTATTTTTTTATAATCACCATCTATGAGATATTTACGTTTGTAACGTTCATGTAACGTACCGAGTTAAACTTAAGGGTCTTAATAAAACTCACAGCTATGCTTGGAGTATCATTACGAGATAGAATTAAGGATGAGGACACCCGTAAAATAACTAAAAGTTATCTAAGAGTCGCAAAGCTGCAACAGCGATGGCGTGGGCTCAAAGCTTGTATGCTTGCCAAGAGACATCGACTCCTAACGGCGCAAATCAGCGTCATGATAGAACGGTGAAGGAGGGAAAATATTAAAAAGTTCCTCAGCACACTAGAGAATAAAATTATACTGAATCAATGACCTTGTAAACTGAACGCGTTCCTGTCTATGTACAGCGTGTGTAGAGTGCAGTTGCACTGCAGCGCCTTGGCCAGGAGCCGCGCGCCCGCGTCGCCCGCCAGGTTCCCGCCCACGTCTAACGTGCGCAGCCTCCGAGCGTGCACTGACCTTGTAAACTGAACGCGTTCCTGTCTATGCACAGCGTGTGTAGAGTGCAGTTGCACTGCAGCGCCTTGGCCAGGAGCCGCGCGCCCGCGTCGCCCGCCAGGTTCCCGCCCACGTCTAACGTGCGCAGCCTCCGAGCGTGCACTGACCTTGTAAACTGAACGCGTTCCTGTCTATGTACAGCGTGTGTAGAGTGCAGTTGCACTGCAGCGCCTTGGCCAGGAGCCGCGCGCCCGCGTCGCCCGCCAGGTTCCCGCCCACGTCTAACGTGCGCAGCCTCCGAGCGTGCACTGACCTTGTAAACTGAACGCGTTCCTGTCTATGTACAGCGTGTGTAGAGTGCAGTTGCACTGCAGCGCCTTGGCCAGGAGCCGCGCGCCCGCGTCGCCCGCCAGGTTCCCGCCCACGTCTAACGTGCGCAGCCTCCGAGCGTGCACTGACCTTGTAAACTGAACGCGTTCCTGTCTATGTACAGCGTGTGTAGAGTGCAGTTGCACTGCAGCGCCTTGGCCAGGAGCCGCGCGCCCGCGTCGCCCGCCAGGTTCCCGCCCACGTCTAACGTGCGCAGCCTCCGAGCGTGCACTGACCTTGTAAACTGAACGCGTTCCTGTCTATGTACAGCGTGTGTAGAGTGCAGTTGCACTGCAGCGCCTTGGCCAGGAGCCGCGCGCCCGCGTCGCCCGCCAGGTTCACGCCCACGTCTAACGTGCGCAGCCTCCGAGCGTGCACTGACCTTGTAAACTGAACGCGTTCCTGTCTATGTACAGCGTGTGTAGAGTACAGTTGCACTGCAGCGCCTTGGCCAGGAGCCGCGCGCCCGCGTCGCCCGCCAGGTTCCCGCCCACGTCTAACGTGGTGCGCAGCCTCCGAGCGTGCACTGACCTTGTAAACTGAACGCGTTCCTGTCTATGTACAGCGTGTGTAGAGTGCAGTTGCACTGCAGCGCCTTGGCCAGGAGCCGCGCGCCCGCGTCGCCCGCCAGGTTCCCGCCCACGTCTAACGTGCGCAGCCTCCGAGCGTGCACTGACCTTGTAAACTGAACGCGTTCCTGTCTATGTACAGCGTGTGTAGAGTGCAGTTGCACTGCAGCGCCTTGGCCAGGAGCCGCGCGCCCGCGTCGCCCGCCAGGTTCCCGCCCACGTCTAACGTGCGCAGCCTCCGAGCGTGCACTGACCTTGTAAACTGAACGCGTTCCTGTCTATGTACAGCGTGTGTAGAGTGCAGTTGCACTGCAGCGCCTTGGCCAGGAGCCGCGCGCCCGCGTCGCCCGCCAGGTTCCCGCCCACGTCTAACGTGCGCAGCCTCCGAGCGTGCACTGACCTTGTAAACTGAACGCGTTCCTGTCTATGTACAGCGTGTGTAGAGTGCAGTTGCACTGCAGCGCCTTGGCCAGGAGCCGCGCGCCCGCGTCGCCCGCCAGGTTCCCGCCCACGTCTAACGTGCGCAGCCTCCGAGCACCGCCCAGGGCGTTTAGGAGACCGTACAAATCACTCTGTAACAAAAAGATGTTTTTAGGTTGATATTTTTTTTTATTTATATAATTTTTGTGTAATATGTATGGAGCTAAGACCGACACTATAAAATCAGGTGATCGTCATTGCATAGAGGCTTTCGAGATGTAGTGCTGGCGAAAACGGCTCAGTCTTCCTAGTCTTTCCCGACTAGTTGGAGGGGAATCGGAATATTGATCATATTATAAAAAAAACGACGCACGACGCACCAAAATCTAAAAGATGCCTTGAAAGGAAAATGCCCCACCACCATGGTTTCTTTGTTCATAATTTTATCCAACTCCTCATCAATATCACATATACAAAGGAATGGTCATGAATAAATATTTTGTTCTTGGACTTATAGTTAAGTTAAAATAAATCTTACCTTTAATTTACAATCACTTAGATCTAATGAAGTCAAAGCAGTGTCGGGTTCTTGTAAAACGTGTACTAATGCCTGAAACAGAAATTAATATTTTTTATTTACCTTTTATGTTTACTAAAACTTAAACTTACTTATATAGTGGCTTTAACTTCCGACACCTTAAAGCCATAGCCAAACCAAAAGTTAAAAAGTTAAACTTAAGTAAAAAGTTACAATTACAAATTACCTGTATTAATGGTGGTGCATAAGATCTTTTGCCAGTCAATTTACTTAATGATAAATGTGTTATTGAATGATTTTTTCCTATTGCTCTCACTATGCCGGATAGTTCGAATTCCATACCTGTTAACAAAAATTACAATTTATTTTATTTGAAAGTATACTTCAGAGCCAAAAAATCGATCCGTTTAAACAAACACAGTTCTAAAGGCTATTTAATACCCTTTAAACTGAAGGTGCTCTGAATAAAAACCTCTTAGCATTAACATTACTACTACATAAAGATATTTTCATCTATTACTAGCCAAAAAAATTATAAATAAATATTAAATAATAATAAATTTTTGGACCAGTGGCAGTGGTAGTTTTTGGCTTTCGATATCTCAAGTAGAAGTAGGAGAAGCGGACTAAGAAATATTAAATTATTCTTTTTTCAAAGCAATCTCATGTCTCACTCAGTATCATCAAATCTCAGTCTGTACGGAAGACGGAGGTGTTACCTTGTGATTGGAAAGCACATAAAACCGGCGCTCCCGATTACCAACTGATAGAGATGTCAAACATTATCATCCCAAGTCCAAACAGAACTGAAGAAACGTTCTTTAACGATAATTTAAACACACAAATGAGGTTGGCCCGTCATCTTACCACTACATTCAAAGTCCAACGGACTTCCCGACTACTACAGCTTTGTTGTGTTGTTGTGTGTTACTGATTCACCAGCTTTGTTGTGTTGTTGTGTGTTACTGATTCACCAGCTTTGTTGTGTTGTTGTGTGTTACTGATTCACCAGCTTTGTTGTGTTGTTGTGTGTTACTGATTCACCAGCTTTGTTGTGTTGTTGTGTGTTACTGATTCACTATTATCGGAAAGGTCACGCCGCGCTCTCGTTACACCCCGGCAGCTCCTATAGTGTGCGTGTACTCACTATTTTTGAGAGCTGTGATAGCCCAGTGGATATGACCTCTGCCTCCGATTCCGGAGGGTGTGGGTTCGAATTCGGTCCGGGGCATGCACCACCAACTTTTCAGTTGTGTGCATTTTAAGAAATTAAATATCACGTGTCTCAAACGGCGAAGGAAAACATCGTGAGGAAACCTGCATACAAGAGAATTATCTTAATTCTCTGCGTGTGTGAAGTCTGCTAATCCGCATTGGGCCAGCGTTGTGGACTATTGGCCAAACCCCTTTCATTCTGAGAGGAGAGCTCAGCAGTGAGCTCGAGTCGAGCTCGAATATGGGTTGATGACGACGACTCACTATTGTCGGACAGGTCCAGCGACTGCAAGCAGCGCACGCCTTGTATGCAGGACTCCAGCACGTGCGCCGCTTGCGAGGAGGACAGCACGCCGGCCAGGTTGAGCTTCACGCCCGCCGCGCTCTCGTTACACCGGCAGCTCCTACAGTGTCTGTACTCACTGTTGTCGGACAGGTCCAGCGACTGCAAGCAGCGCACGCCGTGTATGCAGGACTCCAGCACGTGCGCCGCTTGCGAGGAGGACAGCACGCCGGCCAGGTTGAGCTTCACGCCCGCCGCGCTCTCGTTACACCGGCAGCTCCTACAGTGTCTGTACTCACTGTTGTCGGACAGGTCCAGCGACTGCAAGCAGAGCACGCCGTGTATGCAGGACTCCAGCACGTGCGCCGCTTGCGAGGAGGACAGCACGCCGGCCAGGTTGAGCTTCACGCCCGCCGCGCTCTCGTTACACCGGCAGCTCCTACAGTGTCTGTACTCACTGTTGTCGGACAGGTCCAGCGACTGCAAGCAGCGCACGCCGTGTATGCAGGACTCCAGCACGTGCGCCGCTTGCGAGGAGGACAGCACGCCGGCCAGGTTGAGCTTCACGCCCGCCGCGCTCTCGTTACACCGGCAGCTCCTACAGTGTCTGTACTCACTGTTGTCGGACAGGTCCAGCGACTGCAAGCAGAGCACGCCGTGTATGCAGGACTCCAGCACGTGCGCCGCTTGCGAGGAGGACAGCACGCCGGCCAGGTTGAGCTTCACGCCCGCCGCGCTCTCGTTACACCGGCAGCTCCTACAGTGTCTGTACTCACTGTTGTCGGACAGGTCCAGCGACTGCAAGCAGCGCACGCCGTGTATGCAGGACTCCAGCACGTGCGCCGCTTGCGAGGAGGACAGCACGCCGGCCAGGTTGAGCTTCACGCCCGCCGCGCTCTCGTTACACCGGCAGCTCCTACAGTGTCTGTACTCACTGTTGTCGGACAGGTCCAGCGACTGCAAGCAGAGCACGCCGTGTATGCAGGACTCCAGCACGTGCGCCGCTTGCGAGGAGGACAGCACGCCGGCCAGGTTGAGCTTCACGCCCGCCGCGCTCTCGTTACACCGGCAGCTCCTACAGTGTCTGTACTCACTGTTGTCGGACAGGTCCAGCGACTGCAAGCAGCGCACGCCGTGTATGCAGGACTCCAGCACGTGCGCCGCTTGCGAGGAGGACAGCACGCCGGCCAGGTTGAGCTTCACGCCCGCCGCGCTCTCGTTACACCGGCAGCTCCTACAGTGTCTGTACTCACTGTTGTCGGACAGGTCCAGCGACTGCAAGCAGCGCACGCCGTGTATGCAGGACTCCAGCACGTGCGCCGCTTGCGAGGAGGACAGCACGCCGGCCAGGTTGAGCTTCACGCCCGCCGCGCTCTCGTTACACCGGCAGCTCCTACAGTGTCTGTACTCACTGTTGTCGGACAGGTCCAGCGACTGCAAGCAGCGCACGCCGTGTATGCAGGACTCCAGCACGTGCGCCGCTTGCGAGGAGGACAGCACGCCGGCCAGGTTGAGCTTCACGCCCGCCGCGCTCTCGTTACACCGGCAGCTCCTACAGTGTCTGTACTCACTGTTGTCGGACAGGTCCAGCGACTGCAAGCAGCGCACGCCGTGTATGCAGGACTCCAGCACGTGCGCCGCTTGCGAGGAGGACAGCACGCCGGCCAGGTTGAGCTTCACGCCCGCCGCGCTCTCGTTACACCGGCAGCTCCTACAGTGTCTGTACTCACTGTTGTCGGACAGGTCCAGCGACTGCAAGCAGCGCACGCCGTGTATGCAGGACTCCAGCACGTGCGCCGCTTGCGAGGAGGACAGCACGCCGGCCAGGTTGAGCTTCACGCCCGCCGCGCTCTCGTTACACCGGCAGCTCCTACAGTGTCTGTACTCACTGTTGTCGGACAGGTCCAGCGACTGCAAGCAGCGCACGCCGTGTATGCAGGACTCCAGCACGTGCGCCGCTTGCGAGGAGGACAGCACGCCGGCCAGGTTGAGCTTCACGCCCGCCGCGCTCTCGTTACACCGGCAGCTCCTACAGTGTCTGTACTCACTGTTGTCGGACAGGTCCAGCGACTGCAAGCAGCGCACGCCGTGTATGCAGGACTCCAGCACGTGCGCCGCTTGCGAGGAGGACAGCACGCCGGCCAGGTTGAGCTTCACGCCCGCCGCGCTCTCGTTGCACGCCAGCCCCAACAGCAAGCTCCTACAAGTTTTATATTATTGTTACGGAGGACCGTAATATTAGTGGCATAAAGTCCACAATCACTCGTTAATATCAATTAGTTTACAATTTGAGATAACAATCTTTTGTTATTGGTCGTGTCGTAAAAAATTCGCGTGTCTAAGATTTTGTGGGCATTCCCAGAATGATCTGGAATAATTATCACCTGTATAAAACGCGCCGGACGGAAAGATCGCAGCAGTGTAACTTCGGAACGAAGTGAAGTAACATCGAAGTGATACCAGCGATACAAGTGGGCGATAGTGAACTCTGCTACGATTTTGGACAACGTATTGTCTACGTTTGAAAGTGGGTACTGGTACTCCGATTAAGGAGTGGAATAAAGTCTCAAACGAGTCATCGGGTGTTTCATTCCAAATCGTCGAACATTAGTTCGTAACATTAATAACAGCAAATGTATTAAAAAACATTTTATTGAAGTAAAACTACTTTACGAACGCTTGACTTGGGGAGTAAGCTGGTGAATGCGTTACAAAAAGTGTAATCAAAATTACATATTGTTGAGTTTTAAAAGCGCCATCTGTAGTAACACTGAGAAACTACGACACATCATCATTCTTTCAGTGTTAGATAGCCCATTTATCGAGGAAGGCTATAGGCTCTATATTATCTCCGTATTCCTACGGAAACGGGAACCACACTGGTCAGCTAGTTAAGCTAGTCCTACTTCCTACTATCATACTTCCTACTAATATTATAAACGCGAAAGTTTGTATGGATGTTTGCATTTATGTTTGGATGTTTGGATGTTTGTTACTCTTTAACGCCGCTACTACTGAAGCGATTTGGCTAAAATTTCGAATATAAATGGTTTTTTCTCTGGATTAACACATAGGCTACTTTTTATCCCGAAAAAATCCATGGTTTCTCGAGATTTGCGAAAACTGATGATTTTATTCATGTTTGTTACTCTTTTACGCCTCGACTACTTAACCGAATTAGCTGAAATTTGGTATTGAGATATATTGTGGCATGGATTAACACATATGCTACATTTTATCCCGAAAAAATCCATGGTTTCGGAGGGATTTGTGAAAAACTAAATTCCACGCGGACGCAGTCGCGGGCGTCCGCTAATTCAAAATAATTAAGTGATACAACTTACTTGAGCGCATCCGGCGGCATTTTGCAGTACGAAAAATCAAGATCTGTAAGGGCCAGACACGCCGTGAAGAACTGTCGGAAGGAGGGCGGCGGGTCCTTGGGCCTTCGCGCCGGCGACCACGGGTTGCGCCCCACCAGCAGCGTCGACAGCCTCGCCGCACAGCCGCGGAGCAGCGCGCCCCACATCTATATGATAGAGGGATAATAGGCTACTCGCCTGCTGTACAACACTAAGAAGATTTTTTGCATAGAGGCAGTTTAGATGCCTACTAAAACTCTAATCACATTTTTATTTGTGAAAATAATCTCGTAATTGTAATATTTTTATAAACTGTGCTACAATGATTTTTTTTTTATAAATAGTTCCATGTCATTGGTTAAAAAAATTCAGGCTTCCTTATAAGAGACCACTAGGAGGCCACAACAATACAAAAATCGAGTAGGAATTCGGCATCGCCTCATTGCACATCATCGGCATCCATTACATGACAGTTGCATAAATATTTGCTCGCAAAAAATGTAAAGATGTGAACAATCGAGAAAAAAATAAAAACGGGGTAATTTAAAAAATATCGTATAAAAAGAGGAGAAAAATAAGAACAATAGTTACATATAGTTGTCCCAGAGGGATAAAAAAACAGTCCTAATGGTCTTGCAAGACAAACCGACTTTGGACACTATATCAAATTAAATAATACACTAAAAAACTGCCATCTTTGCCTAATCTATTCGAACTGTAATGGGGATGATGACTGGGTTTGAATATATTGATTTTTATGATACATTCTGGTAAATAAGGTCAATCAATGTTAACTAATTTATACAAAAAAAGCAAAGATTGTCTGGATATTTGCAAAATAAATAAGATTATAAAATTTCAAAATTCATACAGTTTTAGCTTATACATATTGAATGTGTCATTTTTCAATAAATGAACTATAAACATAAACGCAGAAATAACAAAGATATTAGAGATTTTGTTTGAACGCCCATACAAATCTAACGATCAGCGGAGCCAACGACGTCATTAGTTCGTGGCATTTTGTATGGAGCGTATTTCAGGGCTCTGCGGCAGCAAATCAAATCTGACTCTTTAAATCCCTGTAGCTCCGAAAGTAATGATCGCAGATATCCTGTTACTTTTAGAAAATTGCTTTACTATTAGCATACTCTTAATTTATATACAATTTAAAAAACTGTCATCCTCCCTATTCCTCTAGTAATTTTTAGGATATCAGATTTTAGTTAGTATATTGTATAACAGTTATGATGTAATAGTTAAATCTGCAAACTGCCCAATCACCTTCAAATTGTTTAGTGTATTACATTCATCCGGCTATTTGCCATTGCACCAATTTGTGGGATTGTGGACAGTAACAATGAGCGAACTCGTTTTTAAGCGGCGTGTTCCAAATATAGACAATCTTGTCGATCGTTATCCTTGACTCCCATTCCGTAAAATGATTGTATGAATGGACTAATCTTTATGAAATAAACTTAATTGATGTTTGAAGCAACATATATATCTATGGTCTATAGTAATTTATAAAGAAGAAAGAGTTGATTGTTTATTTGTTTAAACTGAATAGGCTTAGAAAAATTTATTTCCAAAAAGGGTTCTATATTGATGATGGTTAGATAGACTAAGATGACTTTAGAAACATTCCCAATTTACAAGACACATTGAATGGATGGCTTGAATAATTTAACTAAACATATTTAAGGATGATGTGATGATGATGATGAATTTATGGATTTTTTTTGCTATTAACATCAAGGTATTGTCAAAAGTCCAAGTCAAATTAAATTTAAATTAATTGAATAAGATCAATGTGTTTATTTTAATTATCTTCATAATTTTTTTATTTTATTTTATTTATTTTTTAATCATCATTAATCACTTATACATAACTAACTAACTTATATATAACTGATTATCTGTATATGTGTTACTTACGTTTTCTAAAGTTGTCTCTGTGTTGATCAAGTTCAAATGTGTCAGTACATTGGGTTGTGCCAGAAAATTGTATAGATTCTGAAACAACAACAGATGATTATGATAATGCAAAAAGTGAAGAAGAAGTGTAAGTAAATGAATCTCATCATTAAGAACCCTTATTCTGCTCGCTATTGAGCACAAGTCACCTCTCAGAATGAGAGGGGTTAGGCTTTATTCCACCACGCTGGTCAAATGCGGATTGGCAGACTGCACACACGTAGAGAATTAAGATAATTCTCAGGTATGCAGGTTTCCTCACGATGTTTTTCCTTCACCGTTTGAGACACGTGATATTACATTTCTTAAAATGGACATAAATGGAAAGTTGAAGGCGCTTGGCTCGGACCGGATTCGAACCTACACCCTCCGAATCGAAGGCAGAGCTTATATCCATTTGGCTATCACGTCATAACCGCTTGACATAGTGCTCGAGTGCGTCATAGACGCTTCATAGTTTATAGCTATTAGACGTCCGCTAAGAATGGGTTTTGTGACAGGGTTAAGGAGGTCAAATGGCAACAACGCGATGTGTCGCAAGCCGTATGTGAACATTCACATGAACGTCATCCTTAAGGTTGTTGTGCGACAGGTCCAGATGCGACAGCGTGGAGAGGTGGCACGGACTGTCGTTGAGCATGAGCGCGAGGTGCGACACGGTCTTGCCCGTCAGCGCGCACTGCGACAGCGCGATGTGTCGCGAGCCGTATGTGAACATTCACATGAACGTCATCCTTAAGGTTGTTGTGCGACAGGTCCAGATGCGACAGCGTGGAGAGGTGGCACGGACTGTCGTTGAGCATGAGCGCGAGGTGCGACACGGTCTTGCCCGTCAGCCCGCACTGCGACAGCGCGATGTGTCGCGAGCCGTATGTGAACACTCACATGAACGTCATCCTTAAGGTTGTTGTGCGACAGGTCCAGATGCGACAGCGTGGAGAGGTGGCACGGACTGTCGTTGAGCATGAGCGCGAGGTGCGACACGGTCTTGCCCGTCAGCCCGCACTGCGACAGCGCGATGTGTCGCGAGCCGTATGTGAACACTCACATGAACGTCATCCTTAAGGTTGTTGTGCGACAGGTCCAGATGCGACAGCGTGGAGAGGTGGCACGGACTGTCGTTGAGCATGAGCGCGAGGTGCGACACGGTCTTGCCCGTCAGCCCGCACTGCGACAGCGCGATGTGTCGCGAGCCGTATGTGAACACTCACATGAACGTCATCCTTAAGGTTGTTGTGCGACAGGTCCAGATGCGACAGCGTGGAGAGGTGGCACGGACTGTCGTTGAGCATGAGCGCGAGGTGCGACACGGTCTTGCCCGTCAGCCCGCACTGCGACAGCGCGATGTGTCGCAAGCCGTCCGGGTTGTTCGCCAGCCCCGTCAATATACTCATGGCCCCTGAAAACATCAATAGTAACCTATTTAAATTTCCCAGCACATGGCCAGCCCTCATAGAAGAGAATTTGATGCTTAGACGCTGTACCACTTTGTATTTGGCGTATTTGAAAATTGAGCAGGCAATATTGTACCGCGCGCGCGCGCTGCGGCAACCATGTTTTTTTTTTTTTTAAGTCGTCTATTGCAGTCCGCTGTAGCAAAACGTGTGTTTGTAACGCAGAATTAGTGTTTTTTTTGGTTTCCGTACGACCATTTTTGTTGCGTTGAGACAAGTAGTTGAAGCCTAAACGACGAAGTTAAGCGCGTGTGAATTTGGATAACTAACTAACTTTGCCGCGGTAGTGGACGATAAAATTATATCTGGACATTGAAGTGCATAGTGCTGGAAGTGATTTGTGGTGGCCTGCAGACGGGTGAATACATGAAATACACAATTATCGATCTCCACATATTACACATAACCTACTCTTCACATCACCCGTCAGCTGGGGTCAACCAGCCTTTTTTTTTACGTGGGGAAATCCTCATGGATACCTTCTCGCCACGGGGAGGCAATAAGGTTATGTCAGACTTCAACCGACTAAAACCCCACGGTGTTCCGACTCGCCGCCTGTTGACTGAGCCACGGGAACATTTCATAAACTACCGCAACTGGGGTCAACCAGCCTAGATCAACTCGCGACCCTTCGACAGTAAGTAGTCATTGCCTATCTGACCAATCTTTGAAGGCTCTCGATTCGCGATGCAACGCCGTATTTCGACCGCCCGTCTTCCCCGTTTGGGCACCTAATCGGTTCACACAACACCACCAACTTCCCAACTCAGAGTTAACAATTATTACTGAAAATTTCTTGGAAACAAGAAAAACTTACCTTCACATCAAGGATATAGAGAAAAGCTATCGAGATTTGTAGTCTAGTACTAATATGTAGTCACCTTTGTCTTCGATGTGGTTCTGCGACAGGTCGATGGTGTGCATGGCGGGCGGCTGGCGCGCGCGCACCAGCGCGTGGCCCAGCTTGGCGGCGTGGTCGTGCCGCAGCGTGGCGGCGCGCCAGCTGAGCTGTCGCGGCGGCGGCGCGGCGGAGCGCAGCAGGCGCGCCACCGCCTCCCACGCCTCGCCGCCCACCCGCACGCCGTCCCCGCACACGCCGCTGAACCACGTGTTGTGTTGCAGCGCCATCACCAGCGGGATCAGATCCCTGTATCACGCAAATTGTCATATTATACACATTCTTTTACTATTGGCTAACAACAGTGCGGTATTCTCTAATGATGTTGTGTAGTAAGTCACAAATGCGAGTTAAGAATTCATCTTTATCTTTTCAAATCATCTCATTGCAGCCTTACAGGTCTGAATCCTTGCGCTCGCGCACGTCGGACAATGTCTTATCACTTAGTTGAACAAAAAAAAAATGTGACTATTAAAAAATAATGCTTTTAAACTATGGGAAATCATTACATAGGAGAGCGAGAGAAGAGCAGGTGTACTCTACTTTTATTGAAACTGTCGTGTTAACGCCTTTCTTTCTTCGTATCTCACCGCACCCCTGTATCGGAGTCGCATAAGTGATTCGTGCTAGTAGGCCCGACTATACCAACGGACAGGTATCGAACTATCCATATTTGTGCTTGTGTGCATAGTACAATACTACACGTCTTTCGTTTCCAGTTTGATATTAATTTATGTGGAAATGTGAAATATGAATTCTTATTTTTTACCCAAAATCCATCAATCTTCCTCAATATTTTCATCAAATATCAAGCAATATTTTACATGCGGACAAGCTTCCTAATGCCAGTAATTAATGCTCAATTTACCTCTGATCTAAATGGTCGAAGTCTTTTAAGTGTAGCATTCTGATATCGTGCGCCAAATATATCGTGTCAATGTCCCACGCGACTTCAGCTCTGGAAAAAAAACAAAGTTCAAAAATATTTGATAATTCGAAGGTAAAGTTAATTCTCAATTGCTAGTAGAACACAAAAGGAGAGAAAAATCATAGAGATTGTTGCAATCTAGATAAGTTGGCAAATGATAGAAAAGAATGGCCGACCATTAAGTGTGATAAGAACAGGGAGATGATAATGATAGGTCTACTCTGCGATTAATTTCGTATCAGGATTCGAAATATATCGATATCAAGTAATATAACTATTAAGGGTTTCTTAAAAAAAATATAATTTAAAAATTATGTACTTTAAATTTTCAAAAACGCTGTCATCCATTTTGTGACGTCACAATGTCACTAGAAGAATAAACTTCAAACTAAGGCATTTCCAATTTTTGCTTCTCTCAGTGATTACGGGTTTACGTGACGTCATGACATGGCCGATAGTGTTTTGGCTTGTGTATTGCCAATGTATTCATGTCTCAAAAAATTAAATTTTTTTTATTTTTTTATTTCAATACAATTTATAACCCTTTTAAAAATGTGTCAACTAGCTTAATGTTTTCTATAAAATGTGACCACTCTAGACTCTGGAGTACTATAAAAGCCTGCATGTTATGAAGAGCTTCACCTGAAAGGCGTTTGGTAAAGGTCGCACATAGCCGCGTACTGGTTGGAGAAGTCCCCGCAAGTGGAATGTTTCCTCGTGCCGCTAACCGGCTGGAGTTGGAATGGTAAATGTACCTGCAATAATAAACACAACAATCAAATACACGAAACATTACAACAATTTCAATTACTGCTGAGGAAACCCCATACGTTATTTTTTCAACCTCATCCGACACTCTACAACTCGTTTGTTTATGCTTTTGATTTTTTTTTCCCTAATGGAAAGATACATTAGCAGCGAGTAACATAGGCTAAGTATATTTTATCCCAATACTCCCAAGAGACGTTAAGTACGAGGACAAACTGCGAGGCATCTGCTAGTTATCTGCTAGTTATGCGGATGTCCGCGACTTACATCGTACACCTACCCTACCATACCCCTACCTCTGCCTTATCTATATCCTACCCCAACCCCTACCCTAAGTATCCTATGTATGTCTCCTGGTTCTAAGCTATACCATCACCTCTCCACCAATCTTAAGCTAAATCTTCCTTGAGTTATAAATAGTGTATCTAACAGTACTTTCTTTTTAAAGATAGACCTGTGTTCAGGGCTTTTGGATATTTAATATTTCATTATGTATACAAACATACCTATAGGATTAAATCGAATGAGATTGGAAAGAGCGAATAAAGTAATCCTAACGCTGACGAAATCGCGCAGGCTGTGCTAGTAATAATAATATAAAGTGTTAGCACAAGGCAACATACTGATAGCATACAAATCAAGCACTGTTTTAAGCAAATGTAATCTGTCTAGCATTCTCTAGATACCTAAGCATAGTAGGTTATATTTTTTTTATTCCATGACAAGTTAGTCCTCACCTCCCGTTAAAAAATAAAACTTACCTTACTAGTACTTAATGTGTAAAAGAATTTCTTTATTCTCAAAAACCCAATTTTTTCAATACTTTTACTAAGCTACCTTGACCTTACGAGTATTTTCCTATTTAGGTATTACAAAACTATATGAAAAAAACTACTTAAAAATATCAACAAAACACTATTTGTTAGACCTAATTGTAAAGTAAAAAATACTTTAATATTAGTGCAGACAACTATTTTTAACCAACTTCCATTCCCGTGGGAATACAGGGATAAAATAAAGTCTTGTTACTCCCTGATAATGTAGCTTTCTATTGATGAAAGAATTTTTCAAGTCGGTCCAGTAGTTTTGAGTTAATTGGTTACATACAAAAATACAAATCTATTATAACAAAGATAAATAAACAAGCTACTTACACTACAAAACAAAGTAAATATTGTAGTGTCCTTCAATGGGGTGACCTATAGGATACAATTAAAAAGACGGTCACGTATTCATACCTACAATTTGGGTATCATGATTCATGAATCATCGATTAAAAGTGAAACTCAATGTACAACCAATTTAAAAACTTAATTAAACTCTTTAAAAAGTCTCTTTTATTTTATTTATATTCTATAAAAGTTAGCCCTTGGCCACATTCTCATCTGATGGTAAGTGATGATGCAATCTAAGATGAAAGCGGGCTAACTTGTTAGGACGAATATCCACACTCTTTTCGGTGTCTACACGACATCTTACTGGAACGCTAAATCGCTTGCCGGTGCTTCTTTGCCGGTAGGGTGGTAACTATCCACGGCCGAAGCCTCCCGCCAGACCTGGACCAATTAAGAAAACCTCAATCGGCCCAGCTGGGGATCGAACCCAAGACCTTTGTCTTGTAAATCCACCGCGCACACTACTGTGCCACGGAGGCCGTAAAAATTATGCCGTTTATGTTCAACAAGCAGTGGAGTTTTAGAGATTTAAAAATTGCATATATCCAGAGTGTTTGTATGTTAAGCATTTAGATCAGTTGTTAATTTTTGAGTTATAAATATTGTAACTAATTAAACCCGATTTCGTTTCATAGTATACCTAATATTTAAATGTCATTTCGATCTTTTTGTCATAACAGAAGATACCTTCGAATTCCGATGATAATATATTTTTATGACTCTCTTATTTGTGAAAAATTTAAACGTTTTCAAGGGTTGACCCGTTTTCCAAACTTGTAATTATTAATATTATAAATTATTTATGTATACAAGAGCTGTGATAGCCTAGTGGATATGACCTCTGCCTCTGATTCCGGAGATTCGAATCCGGCCCGGGGCATGCACCTCCAACTTTTCAGTTGTGTGCATTTTAAGAAATTAAATATCACGTGTCTCAAACGGTGAAGGAAAAACATCGTGAGGAAACCTGCATACCAGAGAATTTTTCTTAATTCTCTGCGTGTGTGAAGTCCGCCAATCCGCATTGGGCCAGCGTGGTGGACTAAGGCCTAACCGCTCTCATTCTGAGAAGAGACTCGAGCTCATCAGTGAGCCGAATATGGGTTGATAATGATTTATACATAGACATGTAACAACTAATAACCACAAGCGAGTATAAGTCTATGACGAGGAAAAAGCTTTTGCTTATTTAAAACACTAACCGCAACTCATGAATCACTAAAAAATTACTCATTCAATTTCTTTGTTTATTTTGAATACCACGACACACGAGCTTGCCTGCGATTTCGCATGATGGTAATTGAATAAGATTCAGTCTAAGATAAAAGCGTGAAAAGGGTATGACAATAAAGAACTCTATTAACCCAGATCTTGGTTATACTGGCATTGAGAGCACCGAAGATCTTATTTATTCGTTTGGGGGCACGACATACTGTTATTTAATAAAATGGTGACTTGATTTTACTTTCATTCAAATGTAATTTTTTTTATTATTATAGAACAAAGTATCCCAAATAGGGTCACTAGGCACAAGTTTGTGAGTTAGTCAAAGTAGGTATAATTTATTTAAATTATCATATAGACAAAAAAACAATAAAATAATTGACTTATTATTTAATAACGCAATGCTTCTGTTAAGTATTATTTTTTTTTATTTGCTATATTGCATGAAAACTTGATAAATCCGATAAAATACAGTCAGTGACCTGTGACCCCTTCACATCGAAACCAGACATCAGATCAGTCTGATGTTGACTCGTCAATTAATAAATAATCAATTACATCTATACTAATATTGTAAACGGAAAGATTTGATTGTTTGTTTGTATTGGTTATAATAGATTGTGAAACAACCTTACCGATTAAAAAAATCTTACACTATGAGAATCCTACATTAACCCTGGTAGGCTAAAATAGGCAATATTTTATCCCCGTATACCTATAGGAACGGGAACTCCGCGATTGAAACCCCAAGATGTCTGCTAGTACTACATAATCGTATTTTTAACCGACGTCAAAAAGGAGGAGGTTCTCAATTCGACGCTTTTTTTTTTTTTTTTATTTGTCATTTATAAACCAATTATGAAAATTCTTTTTTTGTGTGAAAGAGCATACTTCCAGATTGGTCACATTTATTTTCATGAAAATCGGTTTAGTAATTTTGTGTTAAAATCAAAATAACTGAAATACGTCTTTGAAGTCGGTTCAATTTTTATGTTAAATGGATTTTAATTTAACGCCGCAGCTAGCATGTCTATTCAATATTTTTACAGAATTGTTTCTCAATCGAAATCTGCGGAATACTTGTTTTGCTAACGCTTGCGTAAAGTAAAATTGGTTGAAACTTGTAACTTAAAAACAGGTCTTCACTTTTTATTTATCTTATTGCGTTTATTTTTATTTTGTACCAAAGTCTCGTTTATTTTTATATCGAAATCGATGACAGGTTCGATTTCGGTCGCGATTTCACCTGATAATAAAATGATGAATTGATGATGGTAGGTATTTATAAATACGAGTCACTGTTACAATCAATTTAAAAAAAGTACGTTTTCGATTAAAATATGTACAGGTGTGTAAATACAATCTTTGAATTTGTCTTTTGAGTTGCGTCTTTATATCATTCGATTGCGATAAAACTTTGGTAAAATTGTTGTGATTCGTTCTGGATTAGTAAAACCATTTTACTATAAGTAGGTCGCGCGAAGCATTTGAGCATTTTTCAAAATTTGGCCACGAACAGACAGAGCGCGGTTTTGTCTGTCCGCAATTTTCTCAAAAACTACTTATCCGATTAGGGGTTTCGTTGTATAGGTAAATGCATTATTTTCAGGTTTAGTATTCACATAAAACTTTAAATTAACTATTAAAAGTTATTATTAAAGTAAAAAAAATAAAAAACACGCTTTTGGCACGCACTAAAACTTACAAATATTGGATTTAAGTTATTTTTTTCAAACCATTTGATATCCATATCATGGGGGTGGATTTCAAACAGCCAGTCCGCCATCTTGGAGAGGCCGCCATATTGGATTAGTAATGACATTTAGATAATCATGTATTGACATCAGAATTCGGAGCGTGTGCAAAATTTCATCCTAATCGAAGATCAAATTTTAAAAAGATTACAAGATTTGATTTTCTTAAATACATAGTCTAATATACGCGTGTTAAAAATATAACTTAAGATCACATACGAAATATAATTTAAAGTTAAATAAATAATCCAACGAAGTTCCCAACTTAAAAAAAACAATATAGGAACAAAGAAAACTCAATGGAAACAATACAGAGATCATTACCGCGCGCCAGTGACCTACCGTCGCACTCAATTTCAATTAAAATAATCGCGATGGAAGCGGACTTAACGAAGTAATTAAACAAATAAAATAATGGTTGACGCTTTTGAAGCGTTCATTCATAATCTACGTACTCCAAGGTAGGTAGAGATCGCCAAGCCAGGTCGTATTTGTGTTTTAAATCTACATCTCCTACTAAAAGCTGTAAGCTGGCGTAAAACATTAATAGTTATTATAATTCCCAATTTAATTATGTACGAGACATGGTAAATATTATTTCATTCAAATATTTTTGAGAGCAAACTCCATTCGTGCGTCGGAGCTGACACACACTTTTTTTTTCTTTGAATAGAAGGAAAATGTTTTTCATGACCAGTATTCCTCCTTTCATAACGACTAAGCCAAAAGTCTTAGATAAGAGTGGATACGACAATAAATATGACGACTTTACCTAACGGTAAAGCTATTGAAACTTTGTGCAAGTTTGTGGTCAAACGCAAAACACATCTAAAATAACCCTTTTGTGGCACATTTTTCTTTTATTCAATGACAAGTTAGCCCTTGACTGCGATCTCACCTGATGTTAAGTGACAACATGCAGTCCAAGATGGCGAGTAAACTTTGGAACAGGTACAAGTTTATTCTATACCCAATACTAATACTCATACCTTTGACGGTTTCTACGCGGCATCGAAACGACATCTCTTGACATGACAACTCTAGAAGTAACAATACCTCACTGCAATCGAATAATATTCAGTGATCGTACCTTGGATACAATGTCCTCCATAGCTACATTAGGAAATAAGTCATCAAACGCGGCAATCAGCGCGTGAATGGCATTTATAACGCCTTCCACGGACCCCTCCTCGCCTGAAAGTAAACGTGATATTTACCTAATTGAGCATTCTGTTACGCACTTTTGGTTTCGATTATTGCACATCGGTTTTGCTATCGTATCACACTTAACACAGTTGTTTTATGTAACTCCTATCGTAAATATTCTGTTCGATCATCAATTTCACGGAATGCCAAGTACCGATTGGCCCGTGAATGGCCTGTAAGCATTGCATCTTGCTGTCAATCGTGCAATAAAAAAACCTTTATAAATGTACAAGTGGTTGGCAACACAATAAATTTATGATTGCATTTATGTATATTAACTACAAAACTAGTGTTTGATCCTAAAAATTAGAGTGTAAAACAAGAAATACCTTAATTTCTGATTAAGGTATTATATCAAGCTACAATCTTAATACAAATACCTTTTAATCAGTTCATATTATTGTACCATATCATTGAAAATATGTTACCTACTTTATACACAAATATTCTAAAGTGAGAATCCTATCCACTTAATATTAATTAAGCTTAACTTTAGCTTAAAAGCTAACTTTACATTTACACCTCGTTCCTCTGAACCATTGGTTCCCAAAGTGGTCCAGGTGGAACTCAACAGGTTCATAACGGTTCGTAAGCAGGGGTCGATGAAATTTTATCTAGTTTCACACTGAAACTAAATAAAAAATCGTTTTCTAAATAAAAACTTGTGGTAGTTTTTTTGATTGCCCAACTTTGCTTTTTTACATCCACTCACAATAAATTAATTAATTCAGCAAAAAATTTGCTTGGAACTGAGCCACAACGAAAATTTCGTTAGTAGTGTAGTTAGATACTTTTTCGAAATTTGATAAATTATATCGTTAGATACTTATAAATATTTTTTCGGAATTTGGGAAATGGTAGAAATGTAGCTGCAGGGAGCCCACCAGAATCAGGTAGATTTCGAGAATGGTCTATGAGAAAAAATAGTTTGGGAACCTCTGCTCTAAACTTATTACTTTTTCAAGAAAGGCATAAGGCTTTGAGTCAAATAGTCACGGCAGTGCGTTACCATGACACAGACTAATAATAATATAAACGACCCATTGAAACTTTACGTTAATTAGCAAACAATAGACATAATTGTTATCAATTAGTTACTCACCTATCAGTATCGACACTGGTTTGTGTTCGTGAATGAGTGTTATTGACAAATGGTTCGCCTTTTTGCTCTCCAGAGCCTCTATTTCCATCAGGTGAAATCCATTGTCGATCTGCAACAGATGGCATGCATACAGTGGCGTGCACGAATGTTAGACCAGGGTAAGCACGAGGCGTATACTCGTAAATCGTAGATGATGATGATGAAGGCTTTTTAATGAAATAATAATTTTCAATCACAATTGTAATCTTGTATTTTCTAGTAACTGCAACAAGACCCGAGCCATTTAGAAAATATAAAATCTTAAATAGACCACAGGCCGGAATCAAATATAGGAATTCTCTTTTGTTAACCAAGATCACGTCCTCAATAATCTATTCCAATGGTCATTCTTTCCTAGTGGCTTTCGCACGCTTCTGTAACTTGAACGCAAAAATTGGTGTAACAGCAAACTACCAAGCGTTTTCGAGCCGCATAAGTGACGTGTCCCATCCAGAAGGACACCTGTTTTTTTTTCAGATTGAATAAGTGCCATAGACTTCTTAATGGGACCTCAGTGGCATCACCAGGGAGTTCGGGCAAAAACAGTATCGCCCGAAGTTTGTAGCAGAAGAGATGGGCGGAATGACTCTAAGGCCTAGTTCGGACTACTTAACTATCTTAGTCGAGTACCAACAATTTTTGGGCCATAATCCAAAAATTGTTTGTACTCGGCTAAATAACTATCTTAGTCGAGTTGAGACATTTTTTTCAAAAAATCCAAAAATTGTTTGTACTCAGCTAAAATACTAAAGTAGTCCAAAGTAGTTCTAAACGCATATGCTTAGTTGTCCAACCCCTTTAACCATAGCTTTTAAGGTGTAAAAGTTCCTTATCATCCTATAAACAAATTGTCTATATTTTCCTTACCCTAGTTGGCACTTTTGTTGTAGTGATAAAAACTTTGAATGATGTCACAACCTGCAACAAATACATCTTTGTAATATTTAATTTAAAGGTCAACAAAGTTTAGTAATACTGAACTTTTAACTATTTAAAATTTGAAAATTTGACCCCCAACACTCATGAATTTTGATTAAACCAACATCAAATTCTTTTTATCACAACAGAATAACGCTGATCTTTGGATACCATGACATACCAGATCTTCATCACATTTACTTAGCTAAGAGCCGATGAGAAAAGTATCAGCTTTCAAAGAAAAATATTCAATTCAATCTATCTATTTGTTTATAATTTGATCTATCCTATCCTACTTCCTACTAATTTTATAAAGGCGAAAGTTTGTATGGATGTATGTGTTTGAATGTTTGTTTGGATGTTTGTTACTCTTTACTACTGAAGTGTTTTGGCTAAAATTTGGAATGGAAATTGATTTTTCTTTGGATTAACACATAGCAACATAGGCTACTTTTTATCCCAAAAAAGTCCATCCTGAAATTTGCAAAAACCTGATGATTTTGATGGTATGAATATTTGTTACTCTTGTGAGTGTCATGCTATCATTTATGAATGGGAACAGGTATTGTGCAGAGTAACCCCAGAGCTTCTGCTAGTAGTATATCAATAACACACATGAAATCACAATCATCAACATCACAATTCAATTCATCATACTCTCCTCTCTTGCTTTATTGCATTTCATGTTAATGAAATTATAAATTAAAGTTTAATATGAACACATAATGCTCAACTTTGATAAAAAAGTAAAGCAGTAAAATTTCACCGCTCTCTGCTATAACTTCACAGGCATAGATCTATTTGGACATTATGTATTAATTAAATTAACTGATATATGTACAGTTTTTTGTGTTTTATTTCATCATCCAGAATTTCAAATTGAACTGAATAATTTTAAATGGGTTTTTTTATTGTAATAGCTTAGGTTTAAGCAAATATTTTTATTTCTGTTCCATAACTGTAGAAAATGTAGATAATAGATTTTAATTTGAAGCATACAAGATTACAAACAAAATTACTTATTTAGCTACTGTAGTAAATTTTGTATATAGTTTATAGTTTTAGTATATAGTTATATATCTACAGGAATTTAGAAAAAAAAAAATATTCTAGACAATCTATTGCAGATAAAAAGAGCCCTAAGGTCACAATACTACAAGAAAGACTATTATCTTATAATAGCTACACATAAGCTGCAGTTAGTGGGTGTGGGTCCAGAACACATACATAAACAGTATAACCAACAGACACACCTAAATGACTCATGTTATTGTCCAGAATCTAATCAGTTACAGTTAAGACTTATCAATGGTCATAGGACATTGTCTACAGTCAACAATATATTACAATTACAAATAGTATTGAAATTTTCATTTATTTATACTATTCTGATACTAGGCTAAAAACAAAGATAGTATAAAATAAATATTGTAAACAGATGTTACCTTTTTAAAGCGTTAATTAATTAAATAATATTTTTCCAATAATGTCATCATTCTTTTTATTTATTTAAATCATTTAAAAAGTGTTATAACATAGTGTTGGAAAATTACTTACCAAAACACGATTATCAACTTTATCTCCTCTTGATTCCATACGAATAAGTGATTTGTAAAGGATTCTAACATTTTTTCCTAATACATTGATGATACTCTCTAAAAAGATATTAAATTATATGTTATAATAATATTTACCAAACATTTTCAATTTTGACTTGTACATGGCACATATTTTAGAGAACTGTACTATAAATTAATAAGAAAAAAATACCGTTTAATTCTGTAGATATTTGGGATTTTGTTGACATTTTCACAATTTTCTTTAATGTCATCACTACGAAAAAATTATTTTTTTATGATATACTACATCCATGCTCAAGGAGCTGTTTAAAATCAGAATTATTGATAAGAAATTAAATTATTTAACCATTTCTTAAACTTTATAAACACATTTCACTTTAAGAATTGAAAAAAAATAATATCGACTGAAAATCCACAACACAAAACTCAGTGCAATTTTTTAACTAAGAACCACAGATTATTATGTAAGCTAAGAAGAACACAGAGACACAGACGAACAGCTTCCAATAGTCCGAAATCAACCATAGGTCTTTTTTTCTTAAACTGGCTTTACGACTTTGAGTTCTAGCCTATAGTTAGAACCACAGATTGCTTTAAGACATAATTGTATTCAAGAAACTACTGTCATAGAGTTCACAAGAGCTCCAGCCGATTATTTAATTTTATTTATTATATTATATATTTATTTTATATACATGTTTCAGACGTATTACTGCATGTAACGTGTAACGAAAGGAAATAAAAAAGGAATTATCTTTGACGATCTGTGATGATTTTTCTGTTGTTTATTTAGTCTATGACTGGACTGGTTGATTTTTTTTAAGTTGTGAGGAAATAACAACAATAGTCAACAGATTAATTCAATAATTAATCCATTATCAAACGTTTTAGTTTACTCGTAGTAATATTTATGAGATAAAACAGGATTCCGAATTTCGTAAGATGAATAAAAATTATGAAAGATGTACACATTGCAACCGACGCAAATGGCTTGCCACTGGTTGTCTTCGAAAATGGTTGAAACCTATGGAATGTAAACATTTGCAACGAACTGTAGACAGCAAAAGAGATCTAACTAACACGGATATAGTCAATCGTGTTTATTTGCCTGAACGTAAACCCCCTGTCAATACGAATAAGTTCGTTAGATTTTGGAAGAATAAACTTTTCGTCACTGGCAGTGTTCGTTCGTTGCAGAGATATTTTGGAAGTAAAAATAGCAACGGTGAACATTTATGTAATTTTGGTAAGACTACCGAGCCCTCGACATCGACGGAGAGGCATATGGTTATAAAACTCGATTCAAAGAAAGATCTGGAATTTGAGAGATCAAATTTAAGGTGTCAACACGCAGATGGTCACTCAGTACTGCGAGGACATCACCAGCATGTGTCTATTGAGAGTTGTGCTATATACTGCCAACTTTCCAAGTAAGATTTTTGATATCTGCTCTTCTAAAATGCAATTCTTTTCAACATCATGTAATTTTTGGTATATTTTTTAGGCATGGTTGGTACTGGGGTGGAATAACGTCAACCGAGGCAGAGAAGCTACTGGCCGGACAGCATGACAATGTTTTCTTAGTGAGGGATTCTTATGACTCGAGGCACATCCTTTGTGTTTCGTTCCGTTGTGTTGGACGCACGCTACATGCAAGACTCAGACATGCCAATGGATTATTCTCTTTGAACAATGAAACATACGTGCCTGCAAACAGAATATCTGAACATTGTGCTACAGTTGCAGTTAAATCAAAACTATTTGAAATGCCTGTTAAATTAGCCAGACCTTTAAACAGGTATTAAACAAAGCTTACAGTTTATGTTGTAAGAGGTCTTTTTTATAATAAATAACGGACACCCATGCGGAATTTTGTGTGAAGTGGACACTTTGTGTGGAATTCAGTTTTTCACAAATCCTGTAGGAATCATGGATTTTTCTGGGATGAAAAGTAGCATATGTGGTAATTCAGAGTAAAATCAATTTCCATTCAGAATTTCAGCCAACTCGCTTCAGAAGCTGCAGCGTAAAGGAGGAACAAACATACATACTTACACACAAACTTTCACCTTTATAATATTAGTGTGATTATTACTTATTCACCTGCATGGTTCCAGTTCTTGTAGGAATATGGGGATAACATATAGCCTAATAGCACTCAAGAATTGTTTAGCTCCCCAACAGTTAGAATTTTTCAAATTGGTTCAGTAGTTTCAGCCAATGCAAACAAACAATCAAATCTTTACTCTTTATAGTATTAGTATAAGGGTAAAAGTTTGGATGAAGGACCATACGGAGGTCTCATTTGATATGGAAAACCATGGCCTTCTACTATAAATATAGCAACACTTCATTGAGTATGCAAGAAACACATCTTACAAAGTGCAATACTATAAATGCAAAAGTTTAGAACAGCTAAATGGAATTGGATAAAATTTGGCAGAAATAGAATGTAGTTTGACATAGCACAGAAGTTAATATTATTTGATATTCTTGTATGAACAAGAAAAATGTTATCTAGTCCTTTATACCTTATTGAGCTTAAATTTTAAGTTTAATTTTGTTTGTTTCAGATTTGCCAAGTTAGACTCGCTACAAAAGATCTGCAGGTTTGTAATCCGACAAACTGTTTCAGACAATTTATGGAGTAAATTGCCTCTACCAAACAATCTTATATCATATGTGTCGCTTGGGAGTGACTACATTGCACCCTTATAAGCAAACCAGACAAAACAAAATGTGCCTTAACCCTTCAGTGCATGTATGGTATGTTAATCCATTGTTAACTTAAGACATGTCCTATAAAATGATTAAAATGTTTTTGAATTTTATACAAATCTCTATTCAATATAATATAATAAAGGATTTTACTGTGATTATCAAGGAGTTTTTTTAATAACAAACCAACTTAAAAATACTATTTTATTTATTAATAATGAAAAATATTAGAATACTGTCACCACATTTACTGTCACCTTTCAAAGAATCTTGAATTGTCTACTTCAAAGTATTTATTCCCAACATATTTTTTGCCTGAAAGGAAAGGAAACAAGTTATTTATTATTAATAATAAACTTGTGACTATTATTAAGATGAAGTTAGTTTTTAACACTGCAGTAAGTTTTAAAAACTTTTTCATAGAAATCTTAGTACTTTTTACTGCATGATTACATATAACAACAATATTACATACAAAAATGGGTCAAGTTGATACTGTCAAAGTCAGTTAAAAACAAGCAAACATTAGATGTTTTACATTTCTAAAGTTTATTTCAGATAGCATGGGTACAGTGACAATACACCTGTATGATGTTCATAATACACACTATCATCGTGAATTGCAGCAAATGAAAGAGTAAAACAAACTGTCACCCGCACCATTCTACCTGAAACAAACCGTAGCTTGTATAGTTTTAAATACCTAGATAAATATTAACTTACAGTAACAAAAGCAGCTGTCAGCGTTTGTGGAGCGACTGCCACAGGATTCATGTTGAGTGCTATTTGGATCAATTCTGCATCTCGTATACGTGATTTAACAAAACTTCTAGTTGCACTACTGTTTTGACTACTGTCTGTTAAATAGAACAATTCTGATGCTTTGTAAATTCCAGCCAAACCTACTCGTCGTATGTACCAGTTGAACTAAAAGTAGAAAAAAATTTCAGTCTATTATTAAAAAGGGATGTTGAGCTTAGAACCATCACACTCTTCAAATGTGGTGTGCTGAGTTGGCTGTAATGTTCGCGCCTCTTAACTGTCACTATCAGAGTGCCTAGTGGGAGTTTTCAATGTTTTCATACTGTGACAATAGCGTAAACGTAAACGCGAATTTCTAAGGAATTAAACAGTTGTGCAGTAGTGCCACTAGATGGCGCTGTTTCAATTCCTTAGAAATTCGCGCTTACGTTTACGCGATCGCCACAGTATGAAAACTGGTTAGCAAGTCAGAGACAAAGGTTTGTAACACTACTACCAAGAACTTCTCAACTAATATTCATTGAGATTTTCATGCAAGAAAAGATCACTATTTCATACTTTAACCCAGAAACAATCATGTCCTGTCTGTTGTAAAATAAATGAACTACTGGGCCGATGAAACAGTTTAAAAAACTCTTCAAATTTATCTATACTGATATTATAAATGCAAATGTAAGTCTGTGTCTGTCTGTTACCTTTTCACGGCTAAACAGCTGAACCGATCAAGGTTAATTTTAGTACTAAAATGGTAAATGGGATCTTGGAGCAAAACATAGGGTATTTATTGACCCTAAAATAAAAATAGAAGGGGCTGAAAGTTTACATTGATTTATATGCAGAAGATGTCGCGGGTGTAGCTAGTTAATTATAATATAATAATTATATAAATATTATATTAAAATTAAAAATAATAATATAAAAATAAAATAATTGCGTAATTTTAATTTATTTAAATTTGAGAATATAACAAAAAGAAACTTACATCCACACTTCGATCACCTGTGTGATAACAAATATCATCAACTAGAGATAGGAGTGTTGCTAAACAATTTGGAACATTATTTGGAAGTGTTTGTATTGCCATTGCCTTAGGCCAGGTACTCCTAGAAAGATGTGAAATTTCATTAACAGGAAATACACAAATAATGTAGGAACTAGTTAACTATTAGTAATACATACTTGTATGGTTCAATCATAAGTATTCTTGTCATTATCGCATTTTCTATTTGTTGTGCCGGCACTTTTGGTTCCTTTAACTTCTCTTTAGGCCACTAATGAGAGAACAGACTTCTTAATAAACCATAATTCCAGTCAGAATAATTAAAGAGGGAGATTACTTACAGATTTCATTTCCTCAACAAGTTTTTCATTGCATGTTACATTGAAGTAGTGCACTAGATCACCGCCTCCATTTGGAAACAAGCCATGACTGACACCAGGATATCCAGCAGCCTCAGCACCGTGAGCTAGAGAGTCGACTGACCAACCACTTTTTGTGACAAAGTCTAAAGCTTTAGCTAGTATACGTTTTTTTATATCCTCTTCATATTGATGATCATCCTGATCTGTGTTTGTTGCCACCACAATTTCTTTCTTTGCTCCTTGACAATAACTTCGTACAATTTTTTGTGTGTTATTGATTGCAATAGCAGTAAGTGGAATAAATGATCTTCGACCATATCTTAAGACTGTTAACAAAAAAAAACTCAAAATTCATCAAATTACCTTAATTATTATAAAAAATATTTCAATAAATGAGATAATTTTATGAGAGGCAATTACATATACATAATTAAAAACACGTATAGTTTGATTAAGCATTTATTAATAAAATGTAAGTGATCACATTTCTTGGCTCTTATTTGATGAAATACATTCAGATAATCTTGCAACCAGACACTCTATCAAATGAAAAGCGTTTAATGCTGAATGTAATATTTCCTTTTTGTTCTCTGTAGGAATCTTGTCTAACATATTACCACCAACACTGATTGCAACATCAACTTCTTTATTAATTTTATTTGTTCTCTGTGCTTCTTCAATATCCTTTAATTTTACTTCATAATGAGCTTTAGACATGTTTAAGCCAGTTCTTAACTTCTCCAAATAATCTGATTCAATTGAAGAAAAGCAATCTCTGATTCCACTTCTATTGGTAATGTCTTTCAATGCCAGATAGCGTAAGAAATTTAATGCACTTATTATTTGATCAGCAAGCTCTACAAGATCAGATTCTGGACCGTGTGGCAAATGACATATTTTATTAACCATATCCTTAAGTTCCATACCAGTAAAACAAACTGGCAATTCTGGTTCCTTAAAAGCTTCATCTAAAGAATTTTTATATAATGTGATAGCATATCCTATCATACCAGAGTGATTGGCAACACTTAACATGTATTTAATTAGTAATAATCTACCCTTATATTCAAACTTGTTTACATGATCACTTATGATTTTAACAGATTCTTTGCGAACAAACTCATAACTACTATAAATAGCAACATGAATTAAGCTTTTGCATAAACTGTAATGGACTGGTACAGTAAGCATTTTGTATGAAACATTGCTGGGATACTTTTTCAATATTTCTTTACATAATGTTATGCCCTTTGTTAAAGGGCCAAATAGATCAAAGCTGAGCAAGTGTACTACACAAAGCAGAATTGTATGTACAACATATTCATTAGAGTATACAAGAGGAATTACTAAATCTGGCACTTGAAAATGATTAGAAAAGAATGAATAGTATAACCCAGACAGTGTAGTGAGATTGATTTTATCTTCGTCTTCATATGGAGGTAACTCTTCATCATTTGTGAGATTCTTATTTGACTTAGTTTTGCTGCTTTGCTTATGATGGAACTCTACATAAGGTAAAAGTTTAATTACATTTTTCAACAATGTGCTTATATCATTAATAATGCTGACACAACTTAGCCTAGCTTCACTAGTTGAGTTTGCAATGGGATCCAAGTCTACATAGATCAAAGGTTTTCCAAGTAAGCTTATTAAAAATGCAGTTATTATTTCTTTTGTTCTCACATTTGCATCAGGTGTTGTCATTTCTTTAACAAATGGTGTGTAAAAAGGTGGTAACAAAGAATAAATCTTAATTATTCTTCTAATATTTGTGTCAGAGTCCATCAAGAGACGTTCCTGCCCTTCTAACTTATGTTCAGGAATAGGTATAGCATCAATGTATGAAGCGATTGAGTTTAAACACCATTCTAGAGATCTGCCTCTTTTGGCAGACAACTTTAGTAGAAGCTGTTGCAATGGTTCCATGATGATGGCAAATTGTGCATCATTTTTAGCTACTTCTATCTGTTCAATAAATTCTAAGAGAGCTTCCTCAGGAGTGGCCTTCTGCACAACAATGGCTAGCATCTCTTCACAAGCACTATATAGTGAGGGCTTAATGATCATTGTATCATTTTGTATCTTGCCTACTATAACTGAGATCAAGTCCCAGCAGTTCTCTTTAAAACTATGAGCATATTTCTCTTCAATAGGCACACTGAGAGCTTCTTTATATTTGCCACTGTCCAGCAATGAAGAAATGAATTGCACAACATCTACAGGTTGTTCCATAATGAGTTGTGGTAAGAAAGCTTGTAAGTCCGAACTTTTTGATCTCTGAAATTAATTATCTATGCTGTAAATATATACAAGTTTTAAATCATTACTATAATTTTCTGGTTTGGATGTACAATCTTTTCTTATCCACAAGAAATGATTCATTTCCATTTAATTCAATTTATTTGCTAAATGTTCACTCTGATTTTCAAGTACTCAGGTTTAGTTAATAGATTCAATGTGGAAACAAATCATATCAAAGATGAATGAGGATTCTTTATCGATGAAAAATATTTAGAGCATACTCACAATTGATTGCCCTTGGTAATTTATTCATAATTATTTTTTAAGATATAAAAATATTTTTAATCTGAGGCTGACGTCTGTTATTCAAAATTTATTTAGGTTTCCCATACACATGCTACATTTAATTATTTAGAAATAAACAAAAATATTCTGCCGCAAAAGGCAAAATCAGCAAAATTGAGAAATGAAATGACGTCATGAATGAGAATGACAATTGATCGACCACAAACGTCAAATAAAATGACATTTGACAGATTGACAGTAATAGAGGATTCTAACTGGCTTTGGTTTCTAGCTCTTTTGGCCTTTATCAAAACAATAAACAAATAGACCATTCCATCCTCAGACCAACTATTGTATAGGACCTGCCTCGCTAGGTATTACTTTTCTGTCATAGTATATGATCAACGATCTAATGCGATTATAAAAGCTGTCTCTATAGAATCGATGTTAAATAGTTATAATCGTGTTCGTCGATTAAAGAGCTCTGTAAAAATACCTTTTTGTGTAGTTGAATGGTGTAAAAAACGGACAAAAACTTCTAGTTTAGTATAAGATATATACCAAATCTAAGCTCGTTTTCTTCAGAAAATGACAGACAATTTTGTGACTGTGACTGCGATACAGGTCCTTCTATAGGTAATTGGTCTGAGATTCCATAGTAATGGCATATAGTTAAAAAAAAAAACTTAACCCTTCTCAAAATATTTCAAAAAGTTGTTCTCTTTTTGAGGGAATGCGATTGCAAGAACATAATGTAAACTTTCAACTACCCCTACCCTACCTCCACCTACCCTACCCCTACCCCTACCCTACCCTTACCCCTACCCTTACCCTACCCCTACTCCTTTTTCTAATTTTCCGCGATTTTTTTTAATTTTTTTCTGGTCTAAGAACCTTCTCTTGACAATAACAAACACAAAAAAAAGAAAAATAGTGAACTTGGTCCAGCCGTTCATGCGTGATGGCGTGACCAAAGATAAATATATATGGATTGATTTTTATATTTATAGATAAATAAATAATGGAATTAAAGACAAAATTGTGCATGTGTGCACTCAGTTTCGTAGCTTATTGTATCATTCGGATCACTTTTGCGGTGAATTTGTAGGGGCGTAACCAATCTATAGTATAAAATTATCATTGCTTATTAGCTTATTTCATGTACAGCTTTGGCACATTCTATACCAAGTTATATGATTCTTTTTTTATTGGATAGGTAATAATGTTAACTTTTTTTAATTAGGGATAAGTGATTGCATTTTTGGCATCACTATCCATTACTTATCACACCCTGATAGTTATTTTGGATTTGGAAATATATTTCATGTACAGAATTTACCTCTCTACAGATTTAATATAAGTATAGATAATAGCTTCCTCTCATCTCATGATATTTTTCATTGTCATGTCATGTCATAAAAGCTAGAATCCAGAGCGAAAAGCCGAAAACGAATTTAAAAATAAAACCTAACTCTAGTCTAGTCTATAGTCTATAACTAACTCTATGTATTTTTCAAAATCAAAACATTTTGTTTTTTGTAAACTAAGAAAACTAATAAATATTTTAAGCCATGTCTACTAAACATAAAAACATTTTCACCAAAAGTAAGCCTTTAATGAATATCTACAGTGGAGTGGATCAAGAGGGCAAAGAGGTGATGCTAGGCATTTACGATTCTTTTTAATTTTCCATATTTTACCATATTCAAACACTTTATTTATTATAATATATTCATGGTATTGCCGTAAAATAGAGCAATCGATGTTATGGTGAAACATTTCATAAGTTGAGGGTCCTAATCTATTAAGTATCCACCTTTGCAAAGTCAACATAAATACTATAGTTATCTCAAGATAAAAATATTTACCTTTTTTTTCATTCATTAATACTTTTTTGTGCTCTATATGCTTATCTATTTGTTAATACACTTTAAATGGAATATTGCGCCTCTGGTCGAGAGTGCTTTTTTAATAACTTGTTTCATTTTCATTTAAATATTACACAAAATATTTAAACAAACTTATTTTTTGGTGACCTTAGGCCCTCCAGCATTGTATTCTGTCAATTTATACTATAAAGATACCTGGTCAGTCTCGGTGGGCGAGATAGATAGACAGACTGACAGATATATATATGTATATAGAGACAACAAAGTAATAATATGATTTATTACATATTTTTTTCCATTTTTTTTCAATATCTATTGAGCTCAGTAAATGAATATGTGTGTGTGTGTGTGACTTTACCCTACAGAGGGGTTCTCATTTAAAAAGTTAAGGAAATATATATACATATAATATACTAGCGGATGCCCGCGACTTCGTCCGCGTGAAACTCGATGTAAACTTTCAACTACCGCTACCCTACCCCTACCCTACCCCTACCCTACCCCTACCCTACCCCTACCCTACCCCTACCCTACCCCTACCCTACCCCTACCCTACCCCTACCCTACCCCTACCCTACCCCTACCCTACCCCTACCCTACCCCTACCCTACCCCTACCCTACCCCTACCCTACCCCTACCCCTACCCTAATGTTGGCCGATTTTCCACTCTGGCCGACAATCACGCTAAGGATCACAAAAATCGGTCGAGCCGTTTCGGAGGAGTTCAAGTTCGAACACCGCGACACGAGAATTTTATATATTAGATAGAGAAAAAGAAAGAAAAATAAATAGATACAAATAACATAAAAAATATTAATAAAAAGATAAAATGCAAAAAAATGTACTAAGTATAAAAGTGTTACCTACTTTGTTCTGTTTAAAAATTATTAGAATAATTATTTTACCTTATACCTTATGTAAATGGGAAATAATAAAAGGCTTTTTTATTTTTTTATTTATTTTATTTATTTTAAATGAATATGTAAATTAAAAAATAAAGGTAAAAAACTATAACCTGACTAAGTAAAGAGGGCCTGAAAAAATTAAAAAGGAAAATAATTCAGATTGATACAGAGAAATGCATATGTACAAAAATGGTCATGGCAGAACTGTGGTCGCGCCCATTATGTACCTAGCATGTACTTATGTTTAAAATGGATGTATTCCTGGTATAACCACAGTAGACCACAGTAGATGTAATTTACATAGCCTATGTCACCCAGGTTATTATTACAAATCTTGAGTATTCTCTCATTTAGTAAAATTGGGTTAGTAGTTTAGGCACTATGGTAAGTAATGATTTTAGCAGTCTATGTAGTGTATATAGACTGCTAAAATCATTACCCTTTCTTTTGACTTTGCTGTAGTCAGGTAATAAACAGTACTAACTAAATTATGATGATGATGAAATAAATTATAATATAATGCAATGGTAACTTTCAGGTGGAAGTACGTGAAGATGCAGAACAGCTTGTAAAGTGGCATGAAATATCTGATGCGCTGGTCGCAGCTGGATATTATAGAGCTCAACTACAGGGCTTGTCAGCTTTTGATAAAATTGTTGGTGGATTGACATGGTGTATTGAATTGTGTGATATTGATGTAGATATTAGCCTTTTGTTTGAGGAGAACCTCACTATAGGCAAAAAAATGTAATTATTTATCGCTTACTTTGAGCTTCCTAAAATCATTAAACACAGAAACAATTAATTAAATTCATTAATCATTATCATTGTGTGTCACTAGGCTTGATTTTGCTTATGTACCATTAAAAACCAAAAAAAATTACTTCTTGTTTTTCAAATGCATGCTTTGAAATTGGAACTAGAATTATAACAATACAAATTTATTTTATTGAACATCATAAATTATACAAATTGGACTATATCAGTTCAATAAAAATATTTTTTTTTCATTTTTCTTATACAGTAACTATTAAGTAAAGTTATATTTGATAGTTATTCTAATCATAGCAATAAGTTAATAAATGATTTAACATTTGTAATATGTAACTACATTATTTTAGTATGTAATGAGTATGTTCCAGTATTTTAAACTTATATATACAAGGGAACCTGATCTATACTCCTGTTTTTAGAGCTTTAACAGAGAAGATAGTAAAAATACTGCCCAGTATGAAATGCCCCTATATTATTGAGCCACATCAAATACAAGGTCTAGACTTTATCAACATCTTCCCACTAATTCAATGGCTCATAAAATACTCAAGTGAGTTCAGAGAGGCCAAGGAGGATGAGTTACGAAAGTTTGCAGTGATGCAGTATGAGAAAGATCATATATTTGAATCTGATCGCGCTGTCTACCTTCAGAATGAAAAGCTATTAAGAAATCTAGTTGTTGTACAGGTATTCTGTTTATATTTTTTTTAACCACTGATACAAAAAATGAGTTGATTATAGTATATTTGATATTATGTCTGTCTGTGCTATCACAACTTGTAAACAAATGGATACATTATATGTTTATCTAATATATAAAATTTTCGTGTCACAGTTTTCGTTGCCATACTCCTCCGAAACGGCTTGACCAATTTTGATGAAATTTTTTGTGCTTATCCAGTATCTATGAGAATAGGCAAACATCTATTTTTTATACCCCTAAGGGTAGGGTAGAGATAGTTGAAAGTTTACATCGAGTTTCACGCGGACGAAGTCGCGGGCGTCCGCTAGTCTAATATATAAAATTCTCGAGTCACAGTTTTCGTTGCCATATTCCTCCGAGACGGCTTGACCAATTTTGATGTAATTTTTCGTGGTTATCCGGTATATATGAGAATAGGCCAACATCTATTTTTTATACCCCTAATTGTTATTCGAATCGTCCGTGGGTAGGGGTACGGTAGGGGTAGGGTAGGGGTGGGGTAGAGGTAGAGTAAGGTAGGGGTAGGACAGGGGTAGTTGAAAGTTTACATCGAGTTTCACGCGGACGAAGTCGCGGGGCGTCCGCTAGTTTTATATATAATACTAGGCCCGTAACACATTTTTGTACAATGCACAGTCATACACCTTGTGATCAAATTGGACTAGACTACGAATAGAAGTTTGATTTGTATTAAATCTAGTGCTATTATTTGACATTAAGAGTGTACAAAGCGAAATCTGACCTGGGTCTAGCCAAGTGGCATCTCAATTACCTTTCTACAAAGGCTAACACTTCGAAAACTAAAAAAAATATATAAGGAAATGATAGCAAATGTCATACCCAAACATTATTTCGTTTTCTAAGCGTTAACATTTGTAGAAAGATAATCGACATGCCACATGGCTACAAGCCTTGACTCATCTGATATTTAATTACAGTTATGAGTATATATAACTATAATTCCAGAATCTGTACAAACCATGTAGAGTGAGGAAGAGGAAAGGAGCATTCCCTACAAACGAGTTGGAGCAGGTGAATGCAGTGTTGTCTGAGTACGACCAGAGGATGCTCATGCATGTGTCCAACCACAAAGATGAAAGTAAACAGGATGACGGACTTGATTTCTTGGTGAGATCTTTTATTGATTTTACAAAACAATATTGCTGCTAGCAAATTATGTTTTTGGCGAAGAATTAGCCACTTTTGTCTGCCTCAGTTTCAAATTGCTAGTGACCTATAGAATAAAATCTTTGATTACTGGCAACAAACCAGTGGTCCTTGCAAACAGACTCAATATGCTCGTTAAGTAAATCTACAAAGAATAAAACTGGCATTTCAAAATTACTGGTAAACTAAGCCTACTTGAAATAAATACTTTAAATATGAATTATTTGAAAAACCATAGAATAATATTGTATAACATTTTTTTCAGTATGACTATGAAAAAAGCTTAGCTGATCCTTCAGATATGACAACAGAGGTACGTAAAATTAGTTAAAAATACGACAATTTCTTCAAATGCCTTATGTTCACCTTGAGCCCCTTGAGGTATCTATAGTTTAAGTTAGCTTATTGTCGAGAGTATTGCTCTGTCTTTAATTGCAATGTGATGAAAGAGAGTAATATATTAGCCGGTATTTCCGCCACTATTGGTTGCCAATATGTATTTTTCTCGTCATACTGACAACATGACATGGTCATTGATAGGAAGTTGGTATAACATGTTTTAGGCTTGCAGTGTTCAAATTCATTTATTTAGTCATGTTAGCCCAGTGGATATGACCTCTGCCTCTGATTCCGGAGGGTGTAGGTTCGAATCTGGTCTCGTGCATACACAACTTTTCAGTTATGTGCATTTTAAGAAATTAAATATCACGTGTCGCAAATGGTGAAGAAAAAACACAGTGAGGGAACCTGCATACCAGAGAATTTTCTCAAATTTCTGCATGTGTGAAGTCTGCCAATCCGCATTGGGCCAGAGTGGTGGACTATTGGCTTCTCGCCTCGAACTTAGCAGTGAGCCTTATATGAGTTGATGATCATATAAGTAGGCCATCAGGATCTTGACAATTATAGGCCAAGTAGAAACATGTTTCTTTCTATCAAAATGTTTGTTAGCAGATTTTAATATTGTTTTATTTTTAGGATCTTATTTGTCATATAATAATGTTATGATAATGTTTTAGACAGATAGATATTCTGAAGACAAAGAAAATAAAGATACAGCCAATACAAAAATCCATTACGCAGTTCTACATTCTGAGTTGACTGGGGATGTACCTAAAGAATTAGAAGAGAAAGAAAAAATTAAATATTCCGATGACATTGAGAGACTAACAAAAGTTATAGGAGACATGGAAGCTGAAGTAGATGTCGTTAGAAAAGACCATGAGGCTAGAATGGACCAAGCGAAATCTCAATACATGGATCTTATAAGTAATCTACAAAAAATTACTAAAAAAATAATGAAATCAGATGATTATAGGTGTGTATATAACTTAAATTTATATTGTATGCAAAAAATTTAAATATATCAAGTTTATTGTATGATAAAGCTGTTATTGGTTTTCATTTCAGTGATAAAAATGTAAAAGACATTTACAAGTCATTAAAAGAATTGGCAAGAGAAAAGAATGAACTGTTGAAATTAATTGAACAAAGAGAAATGGAACACAAGAAATTAGAAGAGCTTTCGAGGTAAGATGTTTAAATAACTCTCGATAATCTCAATTTGGATCAAAAAAAGTGTATAGTCTAAATGTAAGTTTTGTCACTTCCTTATTTTATTTTTTATTTGCCAAACGCGCAACTCGTATACGAGCGCCTTTTGCCAAACGAGCAACTCGTATACGAGCGCCTTTAGCCAAACGCGCAACACGTATACGAGCGCCTTTTGCCAAACGCGCAACTCGTATACGAGCGCCTTTTGCCAAACGCGCAACTCGTATACGAGCGCCTTTTGCCAAACGCGCAACTCGTATACGAGCGCCTTTTGCCAAACGCGCAACTCGTATACGAGCGCCTTTTGCCAAACGCGCAACTCGTATACGAGCGACTTTTGTCAAACGCGCAACACGTATACGAGCGCCTTTTGCCAAACGCGCAACTCGTATACGAGCGACTTTTGTCAAACGCGCAACACGTATACGAGCGCCTTTTGCCAAACGCGCAACTCGTATACGAGCGCCTTTTGCCAAACGCGCAACTCGTATACGAGCGCCTTTTGCCAAACGAGCAACTCGTATACGAGCCACTATCCGGACATGGCAACACGAATATGAGAAATGTAAACGTTGTCATATCAATATAACCTTCAATACTTACAGAATTTCTTATAAAAATTGTTCAGAGCTCAATATTTATAGTAGGTACTCTAAACTAAATACAAACCTATCATCTGAGCCGTTCTTTGGTAAACATTGTCTAGATCCGACAACAACGTTTTGGCTTCGCATTCTGCCAGACGTCTCTTATAAACGTGATATATAACTTTTCGGGTGCCACTGCGGATTATCATATTGATCTTGGGCCACAATAATATTAGTTTACTGTCGATAATTTCCCACAATCTATTAATTTCGTAAATAATCCCGAAACTTTCGACAGCATAGACACTAACAACTGACAAGTTGAATAGGGTTGTAAAAGGGAAAAAAGTTAGTTCTGTTTCTACACTTTTTTGCCAAGCTTAACGTTAGGTGAGAACGCAAGGGCTAACTTGTCATTTAATAAAAAAATGCGAACCGGTATTTCTTTTGTTTTCATTTTCTCTCATACGCTAATCTGAAACCAAACTATCTGACAGTGCCATCAGAAGGTAAAACTAAATATCTTAAAAAAACAATGAAATCTATCTCTTTTTAAGAACTGCCAAAGAACCAGACACAGTAGTAGAAGAACAACCACTGACACCAGAAGAACTGAAAGAGTTCCAGGATAGAGAGAAGAAGTTGAAGGACTACATCAGCAGTGTGCGCGCAGAGTTGGGGCACCTGAACCGGCAGGTGCTGAGATGCACGGTGGCTATAGATGAGGTGCCGGGCACAGCTGAGCTGCTGCAGTATGAAAAGAGATTTGTAGAACTTTACAATCAAGGTAATGAATACTTACAATCTATATATATAAAAATGAATTGCTGTTCGTTTGTCTCGCTAAAACTCGAGAACGGCTTAACGGATTTATCTTATCTTGGTCTTGAAATGTTCGTGGAGGTATAGGGAAGGTTTAAAAAGTGAGAAAAAATCAAATAATTTCCGGGAAAACCCTAAAAACTGCCCTTTTCTATTTCCCATACAAACGTTTAAGAGTCAAGCGGTAGGGGTAGGGTAGGGTAGGGGTAGAGGTATAGAAGGGTAGAGTAGGGATAGAGAATAAGTGCACTTATGTTAAAACGAAGCTTGACCGGGTCCGCTAGTAATTAATAAATTATTCATTAAACCATTTTTCATGAGCTATAGATAACTGTCTGACCTAAATTCTGTTTAAAAAATGTCTGATCGACCAAGGCTTAAAAAAAGATGTTCTGTTTTTGACCTGTAGGTACTCCATAGTATTCTAGTAGTCCGCTTTGAAGTCTGATGTTTCAACACAAACTGTACCAACAGATATATGTATATAATGTATAATTAAGCCTACTGGGACATGTTTTTGTAGACTCAAAAAAAGTATACTACAAATCACAAATCCCGAAGGTACCGTTTACTAATATTATAAAGCTGAAAAGTTTGTTTGTTTGTAGGACTGAACGCGCTAATCTCAGAAACTACTGGTCCAATTTGAAAAATTTTTTCAGTGTTAGATAGCCGTTTCTTGAGGAAGGCTATATATTATCCCCGTATTCAAACGGGAACGGGAACCACGCGGGTGAAACCGCGCGATGTCAGCTAGTTTCGGGATAAGTAGCATATGTTACTCAATAACCTCCTCTATCTTCCAGTGAAAATCGGTCTATCCATTCCAGAATTTAGCCCAGACAAACTGACAGACAGACAATAATTTAAAAAAAAGCTTGATTGTGTTTTAGTATTGTGTAAATAACTGTAAGCATCTAAGAAAACACAGTTATTTCGGAATCACAGGCAGACTTCAATATTATTTATAAGTAGGTGAATATAAAGTTAATATTTTTTGCAGTTGCATCAAAACACAAGGAAACCAAACAATATTACATTTTTTATAATACGCTTTACGAAGTTAAACTTTACACTTCCAAAGAATTAAGTCTGCTGAATTCTATTCTGGATAATTATGATGAGTAAGTTGTGTTTTTATTATCTAAACTTATTATGAGTAGGTAAATATTATTAACCGACTTCCAAAAAAGGGGAGGTTCTAGTTCCAGTGTCGTGTTTTAATGAAAGCCGTTTCTGAAAGAACTACAGAAATTTTGTAATTTCAACGGCTTCAATTGAAACATTGGCTTGGCGCCGCCTTCAAACTGATCAGAAGTAAGATACAATGTTATTTTTTGCCTTTTAGTTTAGGTTAATTTTTGTGTTGGAAATCGGTTGAATTTTTTTATTATTTTTTTTTGATATAGGCAAATAATTTTTTGATATCAAATCCAAAATTCTTCAAAAAATTTATTACAAGTAGGTTTACTTAGCAAGCACTTTTGAAACATCAAGGAGTTGATAGTTCCTTTGCAGAGCAATAATGTACCTAGGACACTTGGGTTATTCTGAGATTTTAAAAAGTTAAAGTCTAGAGTTAATAACTTAACTTTAAAACCTTTGGTTGAGATAGTTAAAAGCTTCTACTCAGAATAAGCGTTTAAGATTACAATAAATCAATCACAGCACCACCTTTTGTACAAAATAAATTTTATGTAAACATACTCTTGAAAAATTCAAGATTATTATAATTATCTATACTTCTAATATTTATATTGTAAAGAGGTCCGTGATGTTGTACTAGTAGGGGGTAGAAACCCTAGAAAAACACATTATTAACACGCTTATATTAGCTTCACTTGTAACTAACTATGAATGTAATAAAATCTTTGGAATCTTAATTTGACCCATTTCCCGGTCTTCGATTAGGATAAAATTTTGCACACGCTCTTGAGCTCTGATGACAATACATGACTAACTAAGAAACGTCATTCCAAATCCAATATGGCGGCCTCACCAAGATGGCGGACTGGCTTTTTGAAATCCACCCCCATGATATGAATAACAAATGAAAGGGTTTGCTGTCAGAAAACCAAAAAAACTCCATTTGTAATTTTTAGTGCGTGCTAAAAGCGTGTTTTTCAGTTTTTTAATTATTATATTATTATTTATGAATGTCATAGGCTGTATTTTATCTCCATATTTCCATAGGAACAGAAACTACTCGAATGAAACTGCAAGGCGTCGGTATTTGGTATTAATTTAAGATATTTAAATTTTAGCGTTATGTCATCAGTTAGAAAAAGGGAAGAATTCATGACCCAATTCGAATCTATAGTGGAGTGGGTGAATCAGACGGTCAAGAAAGTGGAACAGAAATATATACAAGAGAAGGAACGGAAAGCAGCGTTACACGCAGAGTACTCCAGACTCATGGATGTACAGAGACAGTATGCGGCTGCTTTGAAGAAGTTGGCTGAGGAGAGACATAGGTTTGGTCGGGACGAACCTTAATATTATATCGGAAAGGTAAATTGGTTGATTAAAGATTTAGGGCCGGATTCACCACCTGTTATGTGTCTGATAGCTTATTCATTTGTCTTTGTCGTTTGATATAAATTATGAAAGAGATGAACTTTCAGTTAGACTATCTGACACACACAAAAGGGAATGCCCATTGCCTAACCACCCGGCTATTTACTTTACTTTTTTTAAAAAAATCTTATCAATCTTAAGGGTAAGCAAAAGTATATAAATTAGTAAAATTTAATCCATAATCTCACTCTTAATTCCTTGATTAGACGTGCACCGAAAAGCATTATTTTAATCGAGCAGTTTTGTTTCTTTTGTGAGAAATATTTACCCTTCATAAATTGGGTCCTCCAACTAATTTTGTTACAGGGCCCCTCCAAGGCACGCTAACTGCTTGCACGCTAACGCTCACGCTGACTGTCTTGATGATTCTACTTTAATAATAAAATCATTACTTTATCAAAAAAAGTTTGCTACAACGTTTTACGACATTTAAAATTTATCTTTAATATCCAACGGGGACAACCCAAGATCGTTCTTGGCCTTGTTGTTCATACAGCCTGAGTTTTAGAACATTTTTTGAAGATTTATGATTGGTTTATTTGTTTGTTAAGCTTGTTGGTAACAGAAAAAAATAACACAAATAAAATAATACAGCTTCAAATGCAACTTCGCCGCTTTGGTAACCGGTGAACTTTATGAACAAGAAGAGTGATAAAAAAATTGTTTTCATCAAGAAACATACTTTTATTATACTAATTATTATTTAACCAGATCCTTATTTATACATCACTAGCGGACGCCCGCGACTTCGTTCGCGTGAAACTCGATGTAAACTTTCAACTACCTCTACCTTACCCCTACCCTACGTTGAAATTTTTCCTAAATTTTCTTTGCTATGAACCTCACGGAGCCCGAGACCTTTCCAACGAATGCAAAACCGTGGAAATCGGTTCGTGCGTTCTGGAGTTTTGGAGCGTCAGGAAGGAAAGCCCGACTTATTTTTATATAGTAGAAGATAATATTATCATCTCCATATGCTTTTATACGGGGGTATACCTGGGTTCCCGGAGACGACGTTGTTGGTCGGTGGGCATTCTCCTTTAGAAGCTATTGTTAGCAGATTAATAGACTAACGGACACGGAGTAGCTAAGACCGCAAATCCGTCCAAGCCCTTGAATGCAAAGTCACCTGGTGTTCAAATTAATTTATCTTATGTATCAAAGGCTACTCGTAACTGTAACTCGTGGGTAGCACCAAATAATTAGCATTTTGGATAAATTTCTCTTAAATTAAGCAAGAATTTTTAAATATTTAACCTTATAATTTTTTACTTGGTCGCTAGTTGGCAATATTCGTATGTCTTTAAATATAAAGGAGATGTTCCGTTCACACCGTTCCACCGTAGGATGTACACTTACCATCAGATCGTGGTCAAGCGCGAGCCTATTCAATATTCCGTTATGTACCATACGAGTATATACCGTTTTAATTTAAAAAAACATAAAGATCTACTGCGCTCGAGTTAATCCTAAAATCTCATCTTGGTTTTCCCTATTGTTATATGTTTATGGGAAACTGAGTCTGCATTAGGGAACTATTTGTTCTTAGTAATGCAACGTTTTATATTTCTAGTGAATAAATGTTTTAGGATCGGCATTTAGCAATAAATTTAAATTTTAAATTCATATTATTGTAGATATTTATTAGAAAGCCTAATTTATACATATTGTTGTGTTATATTGCCTTTAACAGCTTACAAGTAAACGCAAAAATATAAGTTGCATTGAACTTGATTAGTAATTATTAAGTTTACTGAAACTCCATTCCTTATTATATGTTAAGACTGATAAACATTTTTGTATTTATGCATTTTTGTATGAGAATTATAAAATAAAATGTACCATAGAGCTGTAATTTTTTATTTAAAAAAACTAATTATATTTTTATACATAAATGTACAATGTACATACCTATTTATAATATATTCCTAGAATTTCTTGTCCTTAGTCGTAATTTTTTGTTTAGGTATACTCTAAACGACTCGTGTGTCTGACTGGTCCAAATACCTTAATTAATGTACTAAATTGCAATAAATATTTGCAAAATTTAGTTATCTTATATACAAATAATAAATTTTGTTTTATGTTGGAACTTCTGACCCAGATCAATAAAAATTTCAGATAATCAAGGTGAAGTGAAAATGTAGTTTATTGCGATAAATATACGGTATATTATTAAGTGGATATCCAACCGAAAGTCTTAATTTATCTAGGTATTCTTGCCTATGACAATACGTCAATACCCTCACCTATATCTGCAATTCGGTTTTATAGGTACAAATATCTAATAGATCCGATTTCCGAATTAAAAACGAACTGTGAAAGCTTTATATCAAAAATATCTAAGTTAAAATATATATATTGCTTGTAAGTTTCTAAAAATTCCCCACCAAGCTGTAATACTAATACTAATGGTTATTTTATTAAGAAAAAGCAGATTGTTGAAAGTAGTTTCTAATTCGGATTTTCGACTATATCATCAAGTAAAAAAATATATCTATCTTTTTCATTGTGTTGTCGATAGAAAAAGGCAAAACTATTTTTGGTTGTTTAACTTTAGAGGCTACCTACTTGACAGTTTTCGGAAAAATATTTTAAACTTACGTGGGCTTATTTTATGCCTCTTACAACGTACATTTTATGCCTGTTATCAAAATTAAGCGCAGCTTATGGGCTTTATTTTGGTGATCAAAAAGGTATTTTATAAAAAAATATAAATCCATTAAATAATCTGAAATTCGCACGAAAACAGCTGGTCACGTGATAGGTGTAAACTGTGACGTCACATTTCAATAAACTACTACGGCCGCATACACTCGTTTTCCGTATTCGTTTTCCTAATGTGTAATTTCGATTGGGAATTCCGTGAGACTACCGCAGACTTTACGTTTTACTCGCATTCGATAAGTACGCGCGGAATTTATTCCGTTCGGAAAAAAACGTAAGTACGTAAACATTAAACGTAAGTTTAATGTATTTTATATTGATTGAACACGGAAGACGGATGTATGCGGCCGGCCTAAATCGATCTTATTGTTACAACTGTCAGCCAATTATTGTCTCCAATTACGGCCTATCAAAGCGTAACGACGCTGCTGTGTGGCTGTGTTGCTTTTGTTTTGTGCGAGCTGCCGTGTGCATGTGTGGGTGTCGGGGGGTGGGAATTGGTGCTGGTCTTCTTATACATTGTGAAGGAGATTAGCTCCCGGTTGGCGTTGGTCATGGCCATGGCGTGCGAGACTACGTCATAGCCCAGTAAGCCGTGGATGCGGTTGACGAGGACTAGCGTCAGACCCTTCTGTGAGACGCGAACTGTGCGTTCCGGTTCGCATGCTGTTGCAATCTGCATGCCGAATGAAGAGTTCAGTTCCTGAAAATTGAGAGTTAAATTGTGTTAAATCCTTGAGGTAGAGTCGTGAAGCTGAAGTGGCAATGGACGTGGCGTATAGTTCGAATTCAGGAAAATCTGCTAATACATTAATTCCATGTTTACAAATATGTATATTATTAGATTAATGGACATTTACTAATGGTCGACTTCCTACTGGGTGGATCGAGGATATCAAGCGGGTTGTAGGGAGCTGCTGGTAACTGGTAAGCGGTTTGTTGTGGTGTTTGGTCCATAAAGGTCTATGTCCAGCAGTAGACGTCCATCGACTGATAATGATGATGATGAAATCGTTTTAGTTAAATAAATAAAATGAATAAATTATACCTAGATACATAATAATACACATATCGCCGTCTAGCCCCAAAAAAATCAGCTAATATTGAAACACTGCGTATTGCTCATTTTGGATATGTCGAATCAACTCTAAGATACAGAATAATGTTCTGGGGTGACTCAGTTGACAGAGAAAAAGGATTTAAGGCTCAGAAAACATACATTAGACAGATAGTTGTAAGCCCCATTTTCAAGAGTTAAAAATCCTGACATAAGTAAGCATAAATTGTGTATCATCATTATCAGGCCATTTTAACAGTACAATACAGGGCCGACTTCCTTAAAAGTAAGGGTATATGGAGCTTCAACCCACCACGCCACTTCAATGCGGATTGGCGGGCTTAGGGTAATTTGCTTAAATCTTAATTTTTTTAACGACCACTATCAGATGGTAATGATGAGGACCAGTTCCGACGGCTTAACGTGCTCTGAGGCAAGGGAATGTACCAACCACTTCCCTACTAGAACATCTCTCATAGGCTGGACCAGCAAGGCACTTAATTATATTATGCAATGAATCAGTATCTATTCTATTTTATTAATAGAATAGATACCTACATAAGCAGACTCCCCGCGATTTCATACGCGTAGTTCCCATTCTCATGGAAATATTGGGATAAAATATAGCCTATGCCACTAACAGATAACGTGGCTATCTTTTAGTAAAAGAATTTTCCAAATCGGTCTAGTAGTTTTTGAGTTTCGTTACATATACAAAAAATATAATATACGGTCGAATTGAGAAACCTCCTCCTTTTTTGAAGTCGGTTAAAAATACAAATCTTTGCTCTATATAATATTAGTATAGATATACCTTAAGTACAGCATATCAAATAAATTTTTATTTTTTTTAATTAAAGCTTAGTTTACAAGCACTTTCGAAACATCAGGATATTATTTGTTAATGGTTATAATAATTAGTCGAAAACTTAAGATTTAAGTTACGAGGGTTCTAAATGCGCCTTGGTCCGATAGGAGCCTACAAGAACCCTAGCCAGGTTTTTCTTTTTATCACCATTTAATAATAGGTTTTATACTAACATAATTTACACTATTTGTCATAGACCGAATTCTAGGAATTACGAACGACTATGTTGTTCCGATGCGGGCTTATAACTTAGATAACATTTTTTCTATGGATTCTACCAGCAATAGACACACAGCCAGAACTACCTATACTTTAAATAAAATTACAATAACTAGAAAAATAAATAAATATTCAATACTAGCTGACGTCGCGTGGTTCACGTTCACAGAATATGGGGATAATATATAGCCTTCCTCGACAAATAGGCTATCTAACACTGAAAGAATTTTTGAAATCGGACCTGTAGTTCCTGAGATTATCGCGTTCAATCAAACAAACACACAAACTCTTCAGCTTTATAATATTAGTATAGATAAACTCGTGTACACCTACCCTTACTAGTGTAGTTCGTTCATCGTTCTTCAGTCCGTACACAGTAGCGCCTTCATCCTTGGACAGATGCGGTGCACTGAGGCAGCCCATTACCATGATGTAAGGCATAATTAGTTTGTCAATCACAGAAACACAAATAACTTAGCCGGTACAACCAGCTTGAGAAATGTTTGCTAACAGAAAAAATTGTCATCGCCGAACAACCGAGCTCATTATTATAATTCTTTAGATGGTTAGAATGTAAGCATGCGGCACATGCTGCGACACTCGAGTCTCGACAGGTTGTATTGGACAATGGACTTGTGTGAGTGAACTTTGCCAAATGCCAGGTAAGCAGCGACGTGGTCGTTACTTCACAATGGCTGTCAGTGTGTGCGGCACAGGTAGACACGGATACGACTACGATGCGTGTGTGGACTCGTGACGTCACACGTCACATGGCCTTCACGGCTGCTTGAACGACTTGCGTCCGCGCACTACGTAGATATCCTACCGATCGAGAGACAGCCTGTCATTATATTTATGTACCTGCCATGGCGCCTATTGGTGGAACTAATCTTGATTCGCGTTCAATGTAGGTACCTAGGTATTGTTTTTGCAGAATCCGTTCCATTGTGGGGAATACCAAGTTCAGTGGCAATGACTAATTAAGTTGAATTACAATTACATATTTTACCTTCGACTGCATATAATAAACCTCTAATAAAACTATGATTACCTAATACTTACTTACCTTCAATTTACAACTATCTATAACTAAATACAAGCTATAAACCTCGTTCATCCATTGAATTAGGCATAAAAAATATCTTTGGCATATCGTTGACTTTGCGTAAAGTCATAATCATAAATTGTTACCAAATCAAAACAAATAAAACCTCTCGAAATTTTTCTTTAGGTATTTTACGCAAATAACGGATAATAATGAGTCATTCTATGAGCAGTCCTCGGAATATTCAGCTAGGTAAATATTGTTCAAGAAAATCCTATATGATAATAATACTGCTTATGCAACCTAAACAGATATCGACCTACTTACCAAAACATTTTAATATTTTACTATTGTTTTCAAATTTCATTTTAATCCCTCTAAAATCAAGTATTGGAAGTTTTCTGGTTTCTCTTCTTCCTGTTATTGATTGCCGGAATAAGACCGTAGATACTGTTTGATTATATAATATAACCATAACACGTGGATTAGACTATGCACAGTTCGTTTCATGTAGGATGGTGCGGGTGACAGTTCGTTTCACTCTTGAAAGTTTGCCACGATTCACGATAATAGTACGTATTATGAACGTCATACAGGCGACTGTCACCGTACCGTACCCATACTATCTGAAAAACACTATATGTAGGAGTGAAAAAAATGTGTGACAGTCCAATGTCCAAAAGGCTAAAATCCGTTCATAAAAATGGCCTAGAATAAAACTGCTCGTGGCTCGAGTCTATGGAACGATAACCCTGTAACTAGATACAAGATTTAAGGAATAGTTTTTGGAATTGCCTGTGTAGCGTCGCAGCAGCCAGCAGCGTTACACTCACGCAATAATTATGCTTTTTATTTTACTACCCTCCTTGGGGATTTTTTCTCTTTCATTTTTCTCTTTTTGTTTGTTATTTTTTTTTTTTACCAAATCAACTGTGGTTTGTGTTTTGTAGGCTTAATTTAAAAATGTATTTTGTAAAATAATAAATGAAAATTAAATAATACCTAATCTAAATTTTTGATAGTGTTCGAGACTTATCAGAAAGCGCGAATGGTGTTTGTCCAGACGATGGCTGAATTGGCTACACGTGCCACCAATGTCAAATGTTTGGAAAGCGCTGGAGTGCTGGGTATGTGACTATCACATCAGTTGGCAGAGTATCGTTATCTTCATCATTGCCAGTCTATGGACGTCTGGTTTTGGATCTATGAAATGCCGTTATTTAATTTGATTGCTTTGTCTGATACTTATCTATATTATAACTAACAAGCTGCGTATTATTTATTTTATTTATAAATAATATTTACCATATCTTTTAAATTTTACCAATATTCCCGATCCCCTCGGAACTAGTTAAAGAAGAACTAACTCGGAAGTAGTAGTAACTAGGAAAAGATTGTGTTAGGACTTAGGAGTGGGAACCACGTGGGGTGACGAGTTTGGTCCTTTTATCACTCAGCTCAAGGAACATATTTACTCAGCTATTCAGGCTGCGCCTACCTACATATACCAACCTAAAGCCGGGTCCAGACGTGTGTAACGCGTAATGTAATCCACCACTACGAGCATTACATGTAGGTAAAGCTCGCACCGGCGTTCGGACTGACCCATCGGCTATCGGTTTTTTTGCGCGAACACGAACTTCGTGTGCCGTCCACACTGTTGACACTAAATTACACGTAATCTTAATAGATGATACCAATGAGAATGCTGAAAGAGATCAATGAGTAAAGAAATAAATAAATTGATGACAACTGTAGTTTCGTTCTACAGTGGTCGATTATTAAGCTCGTTGCAGACTTCCTCCGGCCGCTGCTCGTCGACCCGTGCAGCACGGTGCGGCAGTGCGCGGTGCTGGCAGTCGCGCGGCTCGCCGAGCACGACGAGGGCGTGGCGCGACAGCAGCTTAACGGAGGCATGCTCACCGTCGCGCTGGAGAACCTCAACAAATTCAACGTTATTTCATACTTTTTTTGCTGGATAGACTTTGGAGAGTGTTTTCCGGAACAGTGACAGCGATATACCAAACGAAGACGTCGGCGAAATCTTTGCGACAAATATGAAATGAAGTTTTTTTGCTTACGACTGCCACTGCTTAGAAACTCCACCAACTTGTTTCTTCTAATATTTTTTATTACAAAATGGCACGTCGTAAATGATAGCGTGGTTGAACATCTAGGATACCCACACCACATTTCACTTTGAAAAAAAATAATTGAACGGCTAGTGTGGAATGCCCTTCAGACAAAAATCAACAAAAAAGCTAAGATACCTACTTACTTAAATATTTCATTATTAATTGAAGTGATTAATTATCCAGTAGGTACAATGTATCTACTTTCAAATTGCTCTCATTTACCGCTACTACACCGGTTTGGTGGACGACTTTTTTGTAGGTACTTATAAATTATTTTTAACATGGTTTCTTTTATACAGGTTTACTACAAGCGGTCAGCTTTGTATCTAATTAGAGCAGTAGCGAAGTAAGCAAAATCATGTTTTTATTAATTTCATTGATGGCATACTCTACGAAACCCGGTAGATAATTAGATACCTATATAAAACTTACTTAGCAAATACTCTTTCATAAACAGTGAAATATGTGGTGGCTTAGGTTTTAGAGCAAATTAAATAAATAGACATTCACACGAAAAACGTGTACCCTTTTTCGACAATCAGGTAAATATTTCAAGACAATCATATTCGTCACGAGGTGGCTGCGTCTCTTGTGGTTTTGTGCGTTCATCTTTAATTATTAGATGTGAAGTAGGTAGATATAGTATGCGCCAAACTGCTAGTCCGCTCTGCCCCTGTAGCTAAGTGGCACGTCGATTCTCTTTCTACGATCGCAAACGCTTCGAGAACTAGAAAAATGTATGGGAATTATAGAACTTGATCACGTGACCTGTCTATAGCAAATGTCATTCCCATACATTTTTCTGCGCAGCCTTAAAGTACCTTAAAACCTCGCTAGGACAATAATTGTTTCTCTACATTGCATTATGCTTCGTGATTTAGAACGAACTCGAAGTTTAGCGCATACTTTACAGCTGCGTTTATCAAACACCTATAAGTTTTTACGTCTTTCTATTTTAACAGACACAATGAAGAGTTAGCTTCGGCCACTGTTAGACTCGGAGCGTTGGAACATATTGTTTCATGTTTAGAAGATTTTGATACACAGGCATGTAATACCTACCTAACACTAATTACCTAGGTACTTCTTAATTTTTAAGAAGGTAGGGTCTGGACCGACTGCTTAACGTGTCCTCCTAGGCACGAGAATCTAACGCCACTACCATTCTTATTTCCTACTACAGGATGCTACTGAAAATTTTAGGCAGGATAGGGTTAGGGAATAAGTGAAAGCGAAGCTTGAGCGAACCGCTAATCTATACTAATATTATAAAGCTGAATAGTTTGTTTGGTTGAACGCGCTAATCTCAGGAACTACTGGTCCGGTTTGAAAAATTCTTTCAGTGTTAGATAGCCCATTTATCGAGGAAGGCTGTAGGCTATATTATCCCCGTCTTCCTACGATAACGGGAACCACGCGGCTGAAACGCTAGTATTAGTAGAAAAGCGAAAGGTTATGAAATATCGTAACCGCTTGACATAAACAGATGAAAGGCAGGGAGGTAGTTTATACTTTATATAGTTACTTAGTAGACGTCCGCTAAGAACGTATTTATGACAGGGCCGAAATAACGAGGTCTAAGGGCGGTCGAAGTCGCAGGCTTCCGCTAGTAGATGGCCTAATCTAAAGTGTTTTTTCTTTACCAATGCAGGTAAAAGAAAATGCTGCATGGGCATTAGGATACATAGCGAAACACAGCCAATACTTGGCTGGACTGGTGGTCGACGCGGGAGCTTTGCCGTTATTGGTTTTGGCTTTTCAAGAACCTGAAATTAGTCTGAAGCAGGTACCCCATATTTATGTTCCTATTTTTAGTTTTTAGTACATAACATTAGTTAGTAGGTATAGTATGTGCCAAACTTCTTGACCGTTTTGACATTGTAATACGCGGAACTGTGCAGCTATTCTCTATACCTATCTATATCTATACTTATAATAAATCTGTAGAGAGGTCAATTCTGTACATGAAATATATTTCCAAAATAACTATCAGGGGGTGATTAGTGATCGATACTGATGCCAAAAATGCAATCAGTAAAATTTTTGTCTGTCTGTCTGTCTGTCTGTCTGTATGTTCTTTATAGAAACAAAAACTACTGGACGGATTTTAACGAAACTTGGTACAATTATTCTACATACTCCTGGGCAGGTTATAGTATACTTTTCATTACGCTACGATCAATAGGAGCAGAGCAGTGAAGAGAAATGTTGAGAAAACGGGAGATGTTACTCAATTTTTTTAGCTTCCGTCGCGTGTACAGCTTTAATGGTTAAAGATACATAGAAATCATGTATGACGGAAATGTTCTCCTTAAAATTATCTATAAAAACACAACAGCATATATATGTCGATCTTTTATGGTTGACTCACAATAACACGTGTAACTCCCGATAGCTTAGCAGTTCGGAGCTTTCTAATTATATCTGTCTACTCTTATGTTTATAACACTCATCACTCATCCCTAGCTAAAAAAGTTAACATTATTACCTATTCAATAAAAAAAGAATCATAAAAATCGGTAAAGAAACACCAAAGTTATACAAGAAATACGCTAAGCCATCGCGCGTGAATACTAATTCATGCTATATGGATTATTTTTGTGTAACGGTTGCCGCGCTCGATGCGACTCGCGGGGGGTATAAAGAATAAAGAATAAAAATAATAAATAAAGAAGGTAGGGTAGGGTAGGGGTAGGGTAGGGGTATGGTAGGGGTAGGGCAAGGGTAGGGTAGGGTAGGGGTAGGGTTGAGATAGGGTAGGGTAGAGGTAGGGTAGGGTAGGATAGGGGTAGTTGAAAGTTTACAACGACTTTCACGCGGACGAAGTCGCGGGCGTCCGCTAGTTTATAATAAAACTGTAACAGATCAAATTCTGTACATTGAAGATATTTGAAGATTTTAGTTGGAGGGCAATAAATAATCGATACTGAAGCACAGAAAACATACACTGAAGCCAAAAATATTTTTATTTTTATTTTGGTCTGTCTGTCTGTCTGTCCGTATTTTTGTTAACCGGGCATCACGCTGAAACTACTGAATCAATTCAAATAAAACTTGGCACGATGTGAGACCATAATTACCCTTTTGGCTTCGCCGTAGACGGGTAAAAAGGAAAGATTTGATTGTTTGTTTGCATTGAATAGGCTCTGAAACTACTGAACCGATTTGAAAAATTCTGTCATCGATGGGAAGCTGCAGTATCTCCGAGTGCTATAGGCTTTTTTTCATCCCCGTATTCCTACGGGAACGGGAACCACGCGGGTGAAACCGCGCGGCGTCTGGTTTATGCATATTTATAGATAGCTGCCGGAGCGCTCATAGATTTGGCGCAGTTCAATCCCGAAGCCGTTGTCGACGCGGGAGCAATCTGCCATTTGGTACGAGGGCTAGAAAATCAGGACCCTAAATTGAAGGTATAATACCTACCAAACAATTGTTGCTGCGTATAGTATAAATATTTTTACCCACGTTTCAATGTTTTTACCCATGGTAAAGTCGCACTACTGCCTTCAACGGAAGCTACCTTGAACGATGTATCCATTCACTACCAATTTTCCTACCAAAATTCAGACATTTTTAAGCGTTGATTTTGCCTATTCTGTCCTGTCTGTAGAAAACAAAGGCTGGTTTCATGAGCAAAATTATTTTAAACTCTAGGTTTATGTTGAGCACTATTCTGTAATTCTTAATTTTACCTACTTAAATTTTAAAGAATAGATACCTACTCGTTACAGTAGTACCTACTGGAAAGGAAGGGGAAATTAGTGAATAAGTCAATATTTATAATCATCATCATCGTCAGCCAATTTGAAAGGCCCACGAGTTAAAATCCTCGACACCTTAAAGTGTTCCCGAGGCACAGAACTCTACAACAGCAACTTTGTATGATTTTTTTATTTAATCCGAAGGGTCTTCGACGCGGAAGAAGTCTCAGTCGTTCGTCTGTTCTTTAAATTAATTTGATAATTAAGACCGTCTGTATAGCGCAGTACACTATGCGCGCTGGGAGCGGTGGCGAGCGCGCGGCCCGAGCTGGCCGAGGCGGTGGTGGCGGGCGGGGCGCTGCCGCCGGCGCTGCTGCACGCGGGCCACGACAACGCGCCCGTGCGTCGCGCCGCCGCCTGCCTCTTGCGCGACATCGTCAAACACTCTGTTGACGTAAGTACGCGAGCGCGCGGCCCGAGCTGGCCGAGGCGGTGGTGGCGGTCATAAGAAGGGTAAAGATTTATCACAAAATAAACAAAAATGTTCGCATATGACAGTGATTTAACCTATGTTAACTCTTAACCAGGGAAAAAAAGAGGTTGTGGCAGGGAAAAAAAGACATTTTACAATTTTTAGCTTTCACGCGTAAGGGGCCCCTGTAGTCCGGGGGCCCGTATCTTCTTTTCAGCTGAAAATGTTTAAAATATAAAATTTTCAGCTAGCCCAGCTAGTAGTGAACACAGGGGGCTGCGGTCCGCTCGTGGAGCTGTTGTCCGAAGGCACGAAGAGCGCGCGAGTGCCGGCGAGTATGGCGCTGGGCTACATCGCCGGACAGTCTGACCAGTTGGCGATGGCCGTTATTGAAGCTAAGGTTACTGTTTTTATACCGTAGCGTAGTGTACAGAGCCGTGAAAGCCCAGTGGATATGACCTCTGCCTTTGGATCAGAGGGCGTGGGTTCGAAACCGATCCCGGGCATGGACCTCCAACTTTTCAATTGTGTCTCATCATCATCATTAACAGCCGATGGACGCCCACTGCTGGACATAGGCCTCTTGCATGGACTTCTGTCGATCGTGTGTTACTCGCGATAGGCATGATTTCATGCACATCGCGGCCAACACACGATCAGCTTTATCGGCTGTCAAGCCGTTAGCGCTGCAGGCATGTGAGATTACCTGATCGTCAGTGACTGACATTACAGGCAGTAGTGACACTGGTGGATATACTGCATAACGAAGACAGCGAGGACGCGGAGCTGTGCGCTGCCGCGTGGACGCTGGGGCACATCGCCAAACACTCGCCGCAGCACAGCCTGGCTGTGGCCGTGGCCAACGCCCTCCCGAGACTATTGCAGGTAAAGTACGGGTCCAACATGCGTTGGTCTCATGCTGCAGCCACACTATGTTCGTCGCGCTTCCACGATGTTGCACACTGCTCTACTCGCGCAATTAATGGCCCCGAACTTTACCTTGGACTGGCGCTAAGAACTCGACAAAATTAGCAGTGGAAGGTATGATGAAGAGAATGACGAGAAAAATTCTCTGCCTCCTTTCCTCACTATTTCACATGCCACTCTTTGAGTGTGTGGCAGGAGTGAAAATGTTGTTTTTGTTAACAAAAAGAAATAAACCAAGGCGCGTTTGGAACCCTCGTAACTTTAATTTTAAGTTTTCGAGTTTAATTAGCACCATTAAATCATGACATAACTTGACGTTTCAAAAGTGCTTGTAAAGTAGGTACGCCTATTTGAAATAAATGAATTTTTGATTTTGATTTGTTTGAGTGATTTGTAATAATGGATGTAGATTAGCAACATGCATGACTATCACTATCAGCCCATAGACATATAGTGGTATTCATACACATAGATGTTGTAGAGGTTAAATTCGACACTCAGAAGCTGAATGATCCCCTTGGGAGTGCCCCTACAACGTCTATGAATTCCACTGATAGGCCTCTTGTTATCATTATCATTGAATTAACAATACAATGTACATTTAAAGGAAGTTAATCTGTAGTTTCACCTGTATAGATCCGTTTTCTGTAAGACTTTAGGAATAAAACACAACGTAAGTAACTGCTTACAACATCAGCTATTTGCCAGTGAAAGTCCCATCAGTTATATTTATTTGTATAGATAAATTATTGCAATTTTTTTCATAGCAAGTCATCAGCTGAGGTCATGGTCAGAGCATCCTAAATTCCCAAGTTACTCTTTATAACATCAGCTATCTGCCCAGTAAAAGTCCCATCAACTATATATAATAATTTATTTATTTTGCTATCATCCGCGAAAATACGACGAGCCCACGCAACAACGTCACCCAGGTCTGACAAAACACTCTCTACGTATGTTTCACCCCGAAACCGGAACATCCTCAGGAGATGTAGGCTCTACAAAATGCAATTGCACGTTTATTATTAATTATTATCTATTCATGATGAACTTCTGCAAAGTAAAGCCTGCTTCTATCCAATATCCAA